>NC_139458.1:53438333-54067222 GCF_057233095.1 Heloderma suspectum
GATAGGCTACGTAAATCTTTACGTAGCCTATCACGGCTGACTTTGGGGGAAAAAAAGCGCGTACGCAAATGGCGGCGCCCATGGGCGCCGCCATTTGCATTCCTTATTTGGGCACGGGTAGTCTACATAAAGATTTATGTAGACTACGGCGAAAATAAGGGCAACGCTATTGCGTTGCCCTTATTTTCGCCGTAGTCTATGTAAATCTTTATGTAGACTACCCGTGCCCAAATAAGGAACGCAAATGGCGGCGCCCATGGGCGCCGCCATTTGCATATACGCTTTTTTTTTTTTTTTACACAGTCAGCCGTGATATGCTACGTAACGATTTACGTAGCCTATCATGGCTGACTTTGAAAATCTAGCCGTGATAGGCTACGTCAATCGTTACGTAGCCTATCACGGGTTTTTTGTTTTTTTTTTAACTTTATGGGGAAATGGCGGCGGTGGCAGCCGGTCGGAAGACCAGCCGCCACCCCCGCCCCCGCCGAAACGCCGCCGAAACGCAGCCGGGACCCGCCACCGAGAGGGACATTCGACAGAGGTAAGTCCCATCCCGGGGGGGGGGTGGAGAATTTCCCCAACAATTTCGGGGGGCCGAATGCATTGGCATTTGGCTTCCTGGAGATTCGTGGAGAAATTCTCCGCCATCCCTAGCAAATTCTGAAAGTGACGGGAGTACCAGACCACCTTACCTGTCTCCTGAGAAACCTGTACGAGGGTCAAGAAGCAACAGTAAGAACCAGACATGGAACAACGGAGTGGTTCAAAATTGGGAAAGGAGTACGACAAGGCTGCATATTGTCACCCTGCTTGTTTAACTTATATGCAGAGTACATCATGAGAAACGCTGGGTTGGATGAATCACAGTTCGGAATTAAGATTGCCGGGAGAATTATCAACAACCTCCGATATGCAGACGATACCACCCTAATGGCAGAAAGCGAAGAGGATCTCAAGAGCCTCTTATTGAGGGTGAAAGAGGAGAGTGCAAAAGCTGGTTTGAAACTCAACATTAAAAAAACGAAGATCATGGCATCTGGCCCCATCACTTCCTGGCATATAGAAGGGGAAGAAATGGAAGCTGTGACAGATTTTATTTTCTTGGGCTCCAAGTTCACTGCAGACGGTGACTGTAGCTATGAAATTAAAAGACACTTGCTCCTTGGGAGGAAAGCTATGGCAAACCTAGACAGCATAGTAAGAAGCAGAGACATCACCTTGCCGACAAAGGTCCGCATAATCAAAGCTATGGTTTTCCCAGTAGCAACTCCCCAGAAATTGTATTTAGTATTTTCTTGGCACACACTGCCAAATACATATTCAGATTATGCCAGGACCAGTGGAAGCTGGTAACTTCAGTTCCAGAGGGGCTGTGATTCCATTCAGGGTTTTAGTTACACCAGCCAAACTGCTCACAGTGCTATCCAAGGTGCTGAAATTTGCTATCCTAGGTGCTGGACCCTCTCCCCAAAGAGGGTTCAGCACTTTGAAGAGCACCGTTAGAGTTTTGGCTGGTGGTAACTAAAACCCTGAATGGAATCACAGTCTGTCTGGAACTGGAGCCACCAGCAGCCACTGTCCAGGACACATACTGTGCTTGCATTCTCTCTCCAGCCATTTGATGCCCCATAGCAGTTTCAAGGTGCCAGTTCAGATCTGATTTACTGATAAGATGGTCAATATCGAAATCAGATTGATTATGTCCTTTGCAGCCAAAGATGGAGAAGCTCTATACAGTCAGTCAAAACAAGACCTGGAGCTGATTGTGGCTCAGATCATGAGCTTCTTGTTGCAAAATTTCGGATTAAATTGAAGAATGTAGGGAAAACCACTAAACCATTCAGGTATGACCTAAATCATATCCCTTATGAATACACAGTGGAGGTGAGGAATAGATTTCAGGGATTAGACCTGATAGACAGAGTGCCTGACGAACTATGGACGGAGGTCCGTAACATTGTTCAGGAGACAGCAACTCAATCCATCCCAAAGAAAAAGAAATGCAAGACAGCCAAGTGGCTGTCTGATGAGGCTTTACAAGTAGCTGAGGAAAGAAGGGAAGTGAAAAGCAAGGGAGAAAGGGGAAGATATCTGCAACTGAATGCAGAGTTCCAGAGAATAGCAAGGAGAGACAAGAAGGCCTTCTTAAATGAACAATGCAAAGAAATCAAGGAAAACAACAGAATGGGAAAGACTAGAGATCTCTTCAAGAAAATCGGAGATCTCAAGGGAACGTTTTGTGCAAAGACAGGCATGATAAAGGACAAAGAAGGCAGGGACCTAACAGAAGCAGATGAGATTAAGAAGAGGTGGCAAGAATACACAGAAGAACTATACAGGAAAGATCTCAGTGTCCCTGATAGCCATGATAGTGCGGTCACTGAACTTGAGCCAGACATCCTAGAAAGTGAAGTCAAGTGGGCCTTAGGAAGCATTAGTAACAACAAAGCTAGCGGAGATGACAGTATTCCAGCTGAGCTATTTAAAATCCTAAAAGATGATGCTGTTAAAGTGCTGCATTCAATATGCCAACAAATTTGGAACACTCAACAATGGCCACAAGACTGGAAAAGGTCAGTTTACATTCCAATTCCAAAGAAGGGCAACGCCAAAGAGTGTTCAAGCTACCGCACAATTGCGCTCATTTTACATGCCAGCAAGGTGATGCTCAAAATCCTACAAGCTAGGCTTCAGCAGTATGCGAACCGAGAACTACCGGAAGCACAAGCTGGGTTTCAAAGAGGCAGAGGAACTAGACATCAAATCGCCAACATTCGCTGCATCATGGAGAAAGCAAGAGAATTCCAGAAAAACGTCTATTTCTGCTTCATTGACTACGCTAAAGCCTTTGATTGTGTGGATCACAACAAACTGTGGCAAATTCTTAAAGTGATGGGAGTACCAGACCACCTTACCTGTCTCCTGAGAAACCTGTACGAGGGTCAAGAAGCAACAGTAAGAACCAGACATGGAACAACCGATTGGTTCAAAATTGGGAAAGGAGTACGACAAGGCTGCATATTGTCACCCTGCTTATTTAACTTATATGCAGAGTACATCATGAGAAATGCCGGGTTGGATGAATCAGAGGTCGGAATTAAGATTGCTGGGAGAATTATCAACAACCTCCGATATGCAGACAATACTACCCTAATGGCAGAAAGCGAAGAGGATCTCAAGAGCCTCTTGTTGAGGGTGAAAGAGGAGAGTGCAAAAGCTGGTTTGAAACTCAGCATTAAAAAAATGAAGATTATGGCATCTGGCCCCATCACTTCCTGGCATATAAAAGGGGAAGAAATGGAAGCAGGGACAGATTTTACTTTCTTGGGCTCCAAGATCACCGCAGATGGTGACTGTAGCCATGAAATTAAAAGACGCTTGCTCCTTGGGAGGAAAGCTATGGCCAACCTAGACAATATAGTAAGAAGCAGAGACATCACCTTGCCGACAAAGGTCCGTCTAATCAAAGCTATGGTTTTCCCAGTAGTAATGTATGGCTGTTAGAGCTGGACTATAAGGAAGGCTGAGCGCCGAAGAATTGATGCTTTCGAACTGTGGTGCTGGAGAAGACTCTTATGAGTCCCCTGGATTGCAAGGAGGTCAAATCAGTCCATCCTAAAGGAAATCAACCCTGACTGCTCATTGGAAGGACAGATAATGAAGCTGAAGCTCCAATATTTTGGCCACCTAATGCGAAGAGAAAACTCCCTGGAAAAGACCCTGATGCTGGGAAAGACTGAAGGCAAAAGGAGAAGGGGACGGCAGAGGATGAGATGGCTAGATAGCATCACCGATGCAATGAATATGAACTTGAGCACGCTCCGGGAGAGAGCGCAGGACAGGAAGGCCTGGCGTGCTATGGTCCATGGGGTCACGAAGAGTCGGACACAACTGAATGACTGAACAACAACAATACAGTAGAAAAGAACAGCCCACAGTCATCATGCTCTAGAGTGTGGAATATGATCTTCAGAATGGCAATTTTTGCTCTGTGAGAGATAGGGTAACACCAAGCAGACCTTGAAACACTTTGCACCACTTTACATAACTCTGTTTGGGAATAGAGCTTTGGAGCTGAGGGGATAATGGTATGTGCTTGCTATCAGTTACAAAATGGTAAGGGAGAGATAGTTATATGATGTTGGGGTGGGATGGGCTACAAAATAATAAACCAGAGGGCAAAGTTATTGGGAACTGATGTCTGGGTAGGAAGCAGTTAAAATTGTATGGCAGTATACAATCAACCCCTCCCACCAACACAATGGGTTCTGTCAGTGGAACAGGGAGGGTGATATTTCCCCTCTCCCTTACAGCCACCCACGTTCCGCATAATCTGCTGTGGAGGGTTGGGGGCAGGCAGGAGCTGCAGGGGGAGGAGAGGGGTGAAGTTGCATTGACACAACATTGGATTTTGCCCTACAGAAGCCACTTTGAGGACATGAAGGTTGAAAAGCAGGATACAAGTCTGACAAGCAAAATGATCATTTAGTCATGCAAACATGTTGTGCTCAATTATTAAAAGTAAAACAAATAATAATTTCAAGGAATGTGCCACACCAGTATTCCATCATCTGCATTAGTGTGACATGGAAGCTGATAGGGTAAACTTAACTTTGTGATAAATGCACCCTGGAGAAGCAGCAGGTTCTTTCTTTCCAAGATTACAAACATCTCATCTGCTCAGGTTGCTGGAAGGAGGAGGCATTCACCACTCTCTTCTCCCCACTGGCCTCCCGACCTGTGTAAAGCCCTTCAGTGTTCCCCACTTGATGCTCCAAAAGAGTGTCCCTTGAGCTTCTGATGCATTCTTATCCCATGGCGCACTCCATGTGACCAGTTGATTTATTTGTCCCTTTGTCCACTCATCAGCAAGGCATTCCTCAGCACTTCTGGTGAGAGAGGGGTTCCTGGATGCCCAGGGAGAATTGCCCATTTTTGCAAAAGCAAAAGGTAGGGTGGACAGATGTCCTACTTTACAGAGAACAGTCCTCTGTTTCAAGGGCTGCCAAATGTTCCACTATTTGACGGTGTCTTCTATTTGGACTGTCCAGTCCAAGTTTGTTTTAAAGATGAAAGAATCCTAGGAAGAGAAAGCAGGGCCTTGAAGTTGTCCATAACCTGCACTTGGACAGCAGATTGAGCAGGCACACAGGTTACCTGGTCAGTCTTCCCCACTATGGTGATATGTACTGTATTTATTTTCTCTAAATTTGTATCTATGCAAATTAATTAGCATATGCAAATAGGCACCCTCTTTTGTCCTCTTTTTCGGCAATGCGTAAGTGGACATCCTATTGTGAGGCCTTAGAGCAGGGGTGCAGAACCTCTGCCCAGAGACCAAATCTGGCTCTCCAAAGGTCCTAATCTGACCCTATGGGATAGCCCAGAAGGCCATTCCCCTTCCCCTTGCCACCTAGCGTTTGGTGGGCTCCCATCTTTTGTGCAGTTTTCCCCCCATTCTAAAAGGTTGACTGTGGGAAAAGGCTTAGTAACTAGCATTAAGAGCTTTAAGCTAACATTTGCTGGTATTTTTTGTATTTTTGGCCTCACCCCCTTTTGCCTTTAGCCCCACCCACCCCTGGAATGTGGCCCTTGAGAGGGCCCTTCTATAAAACAGAATTTGGCTCTGTGGCTTGAAGAGGTTCTGCACTCCTGCCTTAGAGGCTGATATAGCCCATATTAGCAGGTCATTGCATGAGTACTGCTATGAGGAGGCACTTGGCTGAACAATGAGCTTGAACACCTTCAGTGATCCTTATCTTCAGCAGAGCACTGTGCATATGCCCCAGGTCCTCTCCTATCAATATCACTGTTTTGGCAGAGCCAAAAGGCAGATCTGTGAGGAAAAACCTGTTGCCAATCATGTATCTGTCTCATTGAATTGTGGCACATGAAAAATAGAGGGCTGGATCCAAGATCTGCCTTCCATGACAGGAAGGCACCTTCTGCAAGAGGAAAGGCTCTGCTTGCAGAAGGTCCCTCTGATTTTGGGAGATCCCCCATCTCTCCCCCTTCCCCACACACACACACTACAGCTCACCCCATTCGGCAGGGTTTCCTGACTCTCTCTGTAGCATTTTCAGGGTTGGAATGGGTGGGGAAGTCCACTTCCATCAGCGCAGTTGATCAAGCATATCTCTGGATCCTAGCCAGAATTAGACATTTTAAGCTAATTGGCTATGTTGTAAAAGAGACAAAATGATTTGTCTCAGTGGCAAGAATATTCAGAGGTGAAAACAGGGCAGGGGTGGGCAACGTATGGCCCCCCAGATGTTGTTGGACCACAACTCCCATCAGCCCAAGCCAGCATAGCCAATGGTTGTGATGATAGGAGTTGCACATCTGGAAGGTCACAAGTTCCCCATCCCTGCTTTATTGTAACACAGCACTTCTCATCTGTCTTCATACAGCTGATGGCATTTATATATGTGGAACTGGAACAGCAATTGAACAGCCCAATCCTATAGGTGTCTACTCATAAGTAAGTTCCATTGAGTTCAGTGGGCTTGCTCCCAAATAAGCGGGTATGGGATTGCAGCCTAAGACTTGGGAGTCATGAAATAATTCTACACAACTCGAGGAATCAAATATGAACTTAGATAAGTTCCACTAAACAGAGCTGAGAGGTTGCTCTGCATCTTTCTTTCTTTCTTTCTTTCTTTCTTTTTATTATACAGGTTAAAACTTCCTGTATTGTCAACCTGTTCAGTCAGCAGCTTAAAAAGAATTCTTGCTCTCACAAAAATGCAGTTTAAGTTTGTTCAAGCAACAGGCATCAATTGCTAATTGAATTAGCCTCTTCTATTGTATTTCAACTCAATAGAGATTCCCTTCAAGGTTCAGCTACTTATCCGTGGCATTGTTCTCCCATGTAGTGCACTGCAGTATTGCCTCCTTCACAGGAGCTGTCATTTTTTATTTCTGGGGAGAGGAGCAACAAGAGTGGGCCCTGGAGTGCCTCTGTGCTGGAGTTGGAGGGATCAGAACACAAATTAGAGTCAGCGAGGCCCGAACATAGGAAGTTGTTTGTGATGTAATAATGCTCCTGTTTGGAGGGGGGTGGGCAGCAGGGAGGGAGGGGAAGGAGCAGTTGCTTGGCTTATTCTTCACGGCAATAAATAGTGTAATGTAGATTTACTATTGGAAGAGAAATAGCAGCCATTTCACATTTAAATGTGTGTGTTTTGAGGAGTAAATTTTTCTTGCCAATAGGGCGTTAAACAGCAAAAATTGTTGAAGGGATGAAAGTTCAGGAACAGCAACAACCTGGAACCTGAAGGATAGGGGTCAAATGACACATAATATTTACAGCACAATCCTATACCTGTTTATTCTCACAGGGCAAATGGCCGGGTCCATGCAGCTGATGCTGGCATCCCTTTGGACTTTTTAAACTTAGACATAGCTTTTTAACATGTTAGGGCCCAGTCCTGATAAGAAAAACACCAGGTGAAGCCACTGCAGCTGCCACAATCATGATTTCTCCCAGAATCCCTCTGGGCCCTACGTCAGAGGTATTCTGGGGGAAAATGAATACGGCAACATTTGCTACAGCTGCTTCACCTAGCACTTTTCCTATCCGTGTCAGGCTGCCCACTGCCACCCATTTAAACAAACTTTGATTGTAAATTATACTAAGTCAACTAACAAAATGAAGAACAATGAATTATAAAGCAACACTCGCAGTTAGATGACCGACAACAAAGCCAACGCTGGTTCGCAATGTCCTGTTTTCAATATGAAAATTCATCATTCAAAGGAGACAAAGTTTTCAGCAAAAGTCCAGTTCAAAATGACTGCTCTCCCTTGCCTCCACCCCTCCTGTTTCCATAGTGCTACAGGTTCTTCACTGGGATTGTGGTATCTCAGGTTATTACAAAAGTGCTCTCCAAGAAAACATTCTTTTCAAAGCTGTGCAGAGTTATTTTTGTTTCTGCCCATTGTGCCATTCAGTACATGCTGTAAATTAATGTCCAGAAGTATACAGCAGCCATTGTTTAGATCTTTGCATCAAACTCCCATCATTTAAGAAAGGGTTTCACCTCCTTTTACCTAAACAATACTGGAAATTCAAGGAATCCATTTGTGGGAGTGAGAGTGGCTGCAATGTGACACTTTCTCAATGATTTCAATGGGAGGGAAAATTACAATGCCAGGTTTAGAGCTCTTCTATTCCCCCCATCCCACCTGCTCGCCCTGCGTTCCAGGCATGTGTCCAGGAGAGGAGAGGCCTTTGGAACCAGTGGATCCAAAACCTCCCCCATCCTTCTCTGCATGCCCCTGGAACACCCTCTTTTTGCCCACACTGCTGGCAGGGCAGCCATGGCAGTGGAAAATCTGGCCACCATCCAGGGAAGTCTTACATGAGCACACTTTCTTCCCTGCAGGCAGACCTCCTGCCCTGCCCATCGAGAGAGTAAGCCATGGCCCCTGGGATGTTCTCCCAAGGACCATAAGATTGCACCCTAGATTACTTGGCAAATAGCAATTTCAAATGAAGATATATGAAAATGTTGAAGTAGGGATGGGTAAAAAAAGAAATCAAGGACACATGAAAATGAGATGGTTGAATAGTTTCAGCTTAGCCCTATACAGAACAGGTAAGCAACCAGCCCTCCTTCATACCAGTTTCTTATTTTGGAAAATCGCATCTTCCTTCTCACTGAGCAGATTTAAGTACTTCAGATTTACAGCTTAAAAGCACATAATGGATTGGTTTACCACTGCATGGAATCAAAGCATTACTACATGGTTTGTACTAAAGGATACAAGCCTTGTGCTTTTTGAGGAAATGAAGGAAGCTTTAATTTTTAAACCTCTACCTTTGCCCATTGCAATGTATCAAATACTACCTTCCCCATTGCAGTGTATATCTTTAGAGTTAAGTGCGCTCTTGTAATTTAAAATTAAATTATTTTTATTAAGCACTTTTGCTGAATATCTACATGCTGCACAATTCTCCTGATTAAGGATCATAACACCTGGTAAAACAGCAACACCAAGTATTCGGGGAAGCATTAGTTAATGCATTTTGCCTTGCATGTACAGCTCAGCTTTTCAAAGGAACTAGATTTTGCCCTCTAGGAAATATTACAACTGAATAAAAACATATGAACCCTAGCTGGCTATATTGCATGGTACTGTCTTCTAGCAGGAAAAAAGCATCTCCATTATACAGGGTGGTGACCTACGCACTGCCAAAAAAGAGGAAAAGCATCACCCAAAAAGAGAGTACCAATTCTTATAACACATGCATATGCAAAATTATATGTATAGGTGCAAATTTAGAAATAATAACTATTGTTTAAATAGAAATACAAGACATTTCACCTTAGTGGGGAAGACTTGTGACCAGGTGACCTCTGTGCTTGCTCAATCTGCTGTCCTCCTTATTGTTCTTTGACTTTAAACCAGACTTAGATCGGACAGCCCATCAAATAGAGGACTCCTTGAGCCAGAGGATGGTCTTCTGCCAGGCCTCCAAAATAGAGGACTGTCCTCTGGAAAGTAGCACACCTGGAATCCTACCATTATATGAAATTCCTGTCTGTATCTCCTGGCTGAACATATGGACCATCTACAGCTACCAAGCAAGACATGATGGGATATAATGGCTTTGGCCAGCTTGGGCTAGTTCTCCTGCTGTGACCATTCCTGGACAAGGGTAGTTTGGCCATGGTAAGCAATATTTTAGAAAATCCCTGTTGGATTACTGCAATGCATTATATGTGGAGCTACCCTTGAAGATGACTCAGAAGCTTCAACTAGTGGAGACTGTGATCACTAGATTGTGAACTGATACAGCCATGTTATATTATATCAGCCAGGGATGGACATACCTTTGCATTTCACTTTCTCCCACATTCAATTAAAGAAAAGTAACAATCTCAGGTTTGTTCTGTTCTGTTTGTGAAGAAATTGAAAATTTAGTAAGGTCTTATTAAAAAAAACAAACCAAATGAAATTCTCACCCATCTGCCCCAACCAAATGCAAGTGGTTCAACTACTCCCAGCACAGAGAGAACCATCATGTTGTATCTGTCTGTCATGGAACTGTTAAAGCAGAGGTGCCTATCAGAAAAAATGGCAGAAACCCAAATTCAGCCCTACAAACATGGATGAATATGCATTCAAACCCAGACTTTTAAGAGCTAAGACTCAGCACTCAAAGCCCTCCGCCTGGATGGATGAATCTCTCCGTTTTGCTTTCTCCCATATTCAAATTTGTTTAATCTCAAATTGTTCCTATCCAGTTTATGAAGACGTTTCTGAAAGTTGGTATATTCTTATAAAAAAAAAAAATGAACTGAATGAAATTCTCACCCATCCCGAATAACACCAATTTTCAAAGAGCTCTACTGGGGGTTGGACTCAATGGCCTTGTAGGCCCCTTCCAACACTACTATTCTATGATTCATACTATTCTATGATTCTATGTCTGTCCATTTGCTTCCAGAATCCAGGCCAATTCAAGGTGCTGGTACTTACCTCTCAAGCCCTAAACATTTTGGGAACTAAACACCTGAAGGAATTACTCTTCCCATATCAATCTGCCTATATTTGGGGATCTTCTGCCAAAGACCCCTTCATGTGCCTCCTTTATTGCAGATATGATATTCAGCAACAAGATAAGATGGCTTTTTCAGTGGTGGCATCCTGGATATGGAACGTCCTCCCTACAGAAGTCTGTTGGTGCTAAATTTACAATCTTTTCGATGACAGGCAACCCCTTTTTATTATTATTTTGCCCAGGCATAAACTTAATCCGGAAGTTATTTTTAATGGATTTATTTATTTATTACTATGTTTTTGTTGTGATTATTTATTGTTATACACCACCCTGAATTCTAAACAGGATAAAGAATGGTATTAAAAATGTTTAAATATGTGAATAAAGAAATTAAGGTGGATTTATGGCTCAGCAGTAAACCTTGTAGAAGCCCGCATCTTTGATACCACTGCAATAGTCTCACTAGTTGTTGTTTTTGTTCTGTTGTTAAGTCATGTCCGACTCTTCATGACCCCATGGACCATAGCATGCCAGGCCTTCCTGTCCTCCGCTCTCTCCCGGAGCATGCTCACGTTCATATTCATTGCATCGGTGATGCTATCTAGCCATCCCATCCTCTGCCGTCCCCTTCTCCTTTTGCCTTCAATCTTTCCCAACATCAGGGTCTTGAGTTTTCTCTTCGCATTAGGTGGCCAAAATATTTCAGCTTCAGTATCTGTCCTTCCAATGAGCACTCAGGGTTGATTTCCTTTAGGATTGACTGATTTGACCACCTTGCAGTCCAGGGGACTCTCAAGAGTCTTCTCCCCCACCACCACAGTTCGAAAGCATCTAAAATAGATGTTTCCTTGATATGTAGCATGCAGCAATGTATCAGGGTTTTTTCTTACTTAATTACAGGTGTGTGGGGGGGAGGGAGGTGATATTGAGAGGGAAACACGGTGCATGTGTAACACTTTTTCTTCAGGGTCTCTAAAGGGAATCACAGCAAAGGCTTTGTACAGGAACAATTAACCTATATTTTAATATCTTAATTAAAACAATAATAATGCACATGTAATAGTTTTACATGCATAACCACACACTGATCAACAAAACAATAAAACAGAGCACAGCCCTCCCAAGGTTTTGTCTGTTTTTTCAGCTTGAGTCCACAACAAAAAAATAAATAAAACTTCTCTCGGAAACTTGATTTTTTCTGCTGGCCAAAGAAAGAAACAGTCTCTACTCTGTTCACTCCAGCTCTGCAGCAATCTTCTCAAAAATTGGATCAGGATCCAGCAACATGGGAATTTTGTTAAACAACACTTTATACAATATAAAATAACATAAACAAGGAACTCATAGTGTTAAAAAAAATCATAACTCTTTAAAAAAAATTCAAAAGGAAACCTCCCTACTGGCCTGTCTTAAGGTTCAGGATCTTACAGGGAGGAGAAAACAAGCTTCTTCCACTCTGCAATTCTGGTAACTGCCTAAAATGGTGGCCACTCCCTATCTCGCTCCTTTACTGAGCATGTGCAGGAATATTCCTCAGAATTCTTAAAGAAAAATATACCAGTGGGTTACACATGGGGAGGAGAGGCTTCTTTCTTCTAGGGATGTTAGAGAAATCCACAATGGAATCAGATGTGTTCAGATTTCTATGAATCCAGCTGGCAGATTCTGCAGCACACCAGGTTTTCCTGAATTGCACAGATTCCATGGACGTTCGGACCTTTTTCTTTTTTCTGTCCGAATATTATGCAAATTTCATTGTAGAAAAATATGTAAAATCAAAGAACACCAGCCAAAATGCACATTTCTCCCATAGGCTAAAGCATGAAAATGCATATTTGGGGTTGCATATTTTCACAGGTGCGAATTTGCGCAAGTCCAAATTTGCACAAATCTGGGAAATTAGGAAAAAATCTGATTTTGTCAGTGAGGGACAATATAACAAAAGGTACCCGACAATCTGCAAAATGCAGATGGGAACGATTCTTTACAAAATCCGTACTTCCCTAATCTCTTCCCTCCTCCACATAAGCCAAGGAGAGGCTGTAGCTCAATGGGTAGAGCACATGCTTTGCATGTAGAAAGTCTCAGGTTCAATCCCCGGCATCTCCAGGTAGAACTAGGAACAAATCTTGCCTGAAACCCTGGAGAACTGCGGCCGGTCAGTGTCGGTAATAATGGGCTAGATGGACCAGTGTAAGGCAGAATAACTTAGGCCATCCAGATGCTGTGGAACTGCAACTCCCATCATCCCTCACCATTGGCTATGCTGGCTTGGGCTGATGGGAGTTGCAGTCCAACAATATCTGGAAGGTCACAAATTGCCCACCGCTGCCATGAATACTGTGCAAACAGGCTGAAAGGGACCCTGCTGCCTACACCATCCCGAGGGCCACACACAAGTATACCAAGGCTCCTTGGGGATGGGCACCAGGCAGTTCTGGTCTTCTGCTGTGCCAGTGATGTGTCTGCTGGAGTTGGCATCTAGCATTGCTAGGAGAGTAGGATTGCCCTTACAATGACACAGGGTCTCTTATACCTAGTTCCATGAGCAGGCCTAAAAATCTGCTGCACCTCCCACTCTTTTTCCCCAAACATGCTAGCTGGGGAAAACTTCCTGAACCCACCAGTGATTATAGGGTTGCCCGTCTCCAACCAGCATTTATTAATATATCATTTATAGGAATTGGTCCTGGTAATGGAGTAGTCAGTATTGCCCTGTGTTGCTGTGCACTTCAGTGAAGGGAGGAGAGGCGGGTTTGCCCAAACTCCCTGTAGTGTAGGCAGCAGTCAAACAATTATCAGGTAGACTGCCACCACCCTTTACACCCATCTCTCAACCAGAGCTAGGGGACTCTCACAACTTACAGGGCCCTCCTGGAGCTTCAGAAATAAGGGGCCTCTATTTCAGACCTTAGGCCTAAAACTTTAAACAGTAGCAAAAACAAGCAGAAAGGCTCTGAATTTAGTACTGAGGTGTATCTGAAAGAAAGCACACACAGCTCTAAAGGTGAAGATTAAGTTTATTTATATAGAAAAAGGGAATGGGATAAAAAGGTGCACAAATATCAGAGAAACCCATTGGAACTATTTTGCAGGCAAAAATAACAAAGCAATACCTAACCCTATCTTATACATTACCTAAGTAAGGGTCTTCCAATAGGACAGGGCGCAATTCAGGATTCAAAAGCTCACTGGCCCAAAACCCAGTTAGCATAGGCAGAAGACTGAAGTTCAGAATGAAGCCAGAACCCAAGACCAAGACCCAAATGAAGACTGAAGACTCACAGTAGCCCCCTTGCTTTATATCCGCCCCCCGTGCCCTTGACAAATGTGAGGTGAGCCTCCTTAGCCAATTCCTGGCTAGCAGAATAGTTTTTTCAGAGGTAAATCTCCTGAACTAATAACTAGCTGGCTGAATAGTTTCCTCAGAGACAAGCCACTTTGGCCAATCACTAGCAGGCTGAATAACTTCTTCAGCTTCCAGGAGGAGAAGTGAAGAGCTCTCACCACAGCATGGCTGACATCGTTCAGTCTAATTTGGCAAGAGTTCCACTCCGGCCTTGACAGGCCTGGAGACTAGAACAACATGTGATAATGCACACAGGTGTTTTAATGAATGCATGCAGGCCCCTCCTCACAAAATGGGGCTTCTTTCCAGGCAGTTAAATCTTAGCAAGAAAATAGATTTCTCGACAACTTCTATTTATTTATTTGTATATCTATGTCCATATTTTTTCTACCATTAACAATGGCTACATATAGTCCGGTGCACATTTCGATCCATTCTGAAAGGCCTGTCTGACAACAAAAGCTTTCACAGCCTTCTAAAAGCATGTGGGAACAGGGTCAGGCGGATCTCACTAGTTGTGACTCCATTAGAGAGGTTAGTGATCTATTCCCTAACAAATTCTTCCCCCAATGGGGGAACTGTGAACACAGCTGCTTCTTTAGAAGACTTTAATGGACATGAATTTGGTACAGGTAGAAGTGCTGCCTCAGACATGTAGGACCCAGACTGCATAAGGCTTTACAGGTTAAAATTAGCACCTTGAAATTGCACCCAGAAACGAATCAGTAGCCACTAGTCACTGCAGTTGTCACGAAATTAATTGAATAAGGCCTCATGTCCCCGCTTCAACTGACAGGCGGACTGCAGTAATCTACACTACCTGAAGTCTCTAAACAACCTTCAGGCACAGCTCAACATACAGTAATTGGCAGTAGTCAATCCTAGATAGTACACAGTCATAAATTATAGTCGCCAGACAGACCTCAATTTTCCACAAAGGTAAACTGCTGGCATTTAAGCTGTAATAACAAGCCCTCTGGGTTACAGCGCCCCACCTGGGAACCTCAGTCTAGTTCCTGATCCAGAAACACTCCAAACTGCAAACATAATATTTCACGGGCAACAAAACTCTATTATGGTGACCAGTAAGGGCGCAATCCTATGCATGTTTAGCCAGAAAAAAGTCCTACAACTCCCATGCTGGCTGGGGCACGTACAACTGGGAGTTGTACGACTTTTTTCTAGGGATGGCGGAGAATTCTGCCACGGACTCCAACGAGGCCAGATTCTAACAACCCGGCCCCCAGGAGTCTGCGGCGGAACGAAAGACTCACCTCTGCCACCTGGGGAATCCGCGCCGGCCGGATCCTACCTGCCGCCGTCTGTCCGCTGCCGCCTGTCCCGTCCACTGCTTCCTGTCTTCGGATTCAGATGCAAATGGCGTCCAGCGTAGTGGACGCCATTTGCATCCCTGCCTTTTGCCATGATAGGCTATGTAAATCTTTACGTAGCCTATCACAGCAAAAGGCAGGGATGCAAATGGTGTCCGCTATGCCGGACGCCATTTGCGTGGCAGCGGATGGAAGTCCAGCTGCGGACGGGCCCGGCTGGCAGCTTGGCGGACTTGCCGCAGAGCAGAGCCAGTCAGGGAGGATTCCGGAGGGAGGACCGGATTGCCTCCCCTCCCCCCGCAGACCCCGCAGCGGACTCCCCTACTTTTTTTTGGCTAAACATGCATAGGATTGAGCTTTAAAACAATCTTCCAAGAACACTTGCTTCTGTCACCAGTGTGATTAGCTGTGATTTGTCTGGATTAATTTTCAATCTAATTTCTTATTGACTATGGCTTCTAGACAACAGTTCAGGGCAGAGATTGCTGCTGGCGGACTTGTTGGTACTTAGATACAGAGCTGGATGTGATTAGCATAATGAGGACAAGTCACCCCACCCAGTGGCTTTACACAGAGATTGAATGACAAAAGGTCAAAAGACTAGTTCTTGTGGCACACATCACAGCTCCCACAATGACAGTTTCTCAATTCCACTCTCAGGAAATTACAAGAGACAGAGGAAAGCTCTCCCATGGATACCCACCTGCTAACTTAACAGAACCTAGTGATCTATTAAATCCAAGGCCACTGAGGGGTTCAGAAGATCAATCCCCAGGTACAGATAGGCTAAGGCTAACAAAGAAATCTCAGTCTCAAAGGCTGTTTAAAAATTGAGTGAGGAAGGGTGTTTCAGCCAGAAATAGTGCTTGGAAGAAATAGTGATTCAACCAGAAATTAATGAAATTGACCTAGTAATTCAAGGAGAAATCCCCCTGCCCCAACATGTTTCTCTCAATCATTTTGCTGCTTTTTCAGCATGATTACTTGGGAGTAAGTCCTACTGAACTCAATGCTAATTACTTTTGATTAGGCATGTTCAAGATTGCACTGTTGATCTTTGATTTCCCCCTCCGCCATCCCAAAATTGCCTTGGATACCTTTTAAACCTTTGCCTCTGCTCTTGATTAAAGCATCTTTAGGTTTCTGTAAAACATCCTTATAAAACAGGGACAGGGAAGCTCCAGCCTGCAGGCCAAATTGGCCTGTCAGGATGCCCCATCTGGTGTACGGGGCCTCAGGTGAGGACCCTCCCCAAAGCTCCTCCCCTCTCCAGAGCCCCACCCCCTCAGAAGGGTGAAGGGGCAGGAGAGTGACTGCACTGTTGTCGAAAACCAGACTCCAAAATTATGGGGACAGGAGGCTATCAATGGAGGAGAGGCTATCAATGGCTACTAGTCCTGATGACTAATTGCTACCTCTGCTACCAGAGGTAGTATGCCTATGTGCACCACTTTGGTCCAAAGCCTGAATAAAGAGTCAAAGCGGGCTTTTTCAGAGGTGCCTCCGTGTGGTTTGAGGTGGAGCAGAAACAACAAAGCACCCTGGAGCGAAGCAGCTTGTATACGAAGCCCCTCCTCCGACTTGGTGAGTCATTCTGAGCAACCCAGACAGCCTGGTGCCAAAAGTATAAACTTCAGAAAGTTCAGCGAAGGGTTGAGGAGAAGGAGGAGGGAGGGAGGGAGGGAGCTGTGGAATGGAAACTCTAGTTGCCAAATCAGGGCTGAACGTAACCCAGCAATCTCCAATCAGAGATAGTGGGGGAGGAGGGGGGAAGATTGAATAAATGGAGAAAAACGGCTGTGTTTTTCTCAGAGACAGAGATCATGTGTAACTTAGGGATATGAGGAGAAAGCCCCACCCCCAGCCCCTGGTCCGCTTGCCGGTTCTTCCGCCACGATCGCTAAGTTCTTAAAAAAACATGGTGATTGGAAGTCTATGTGTACATAGACTTATATGAAAAAAGCGCTGTGAATTGCCCAGGCAGGAGGAGGAGGTGAGGCACACATCCCCACCGCTCGCTAGCTGTCTCCTCCTCATGAGCAGGAGAGAGCTAGCAGTCTTTGGGGGTGTTTCCACCAGCAATTTACCCCCTCAATTGACAAGGCACAGCGCCCTTCTGTTATAGAGATATTGAAGATTAAAATGGGGGCTGGTTTCTGTCTTTGTGTTGGAAGAAAGTAAAACAAAGATCCATGAAATCAAAAAGGGATCCTCATGAGTCATATATTTTTAAAGGGGAGACTCCCCAAACCACCATCCAATCACAGAGCACATCTGCCTCCATGGATTGAAGCAGAAAAATAATGGATCCGCCACTTGTGGGCACAGCCATGGTGCAAAAACAGGGATTTATTTATTTATTTATTAAATTTATTAATCGCCCATCTGACTGGTCACCCAGCCACTCTGGGCGATGTACAACCCCCATAAAACAATTTAAAACAATAAAATTTTACCATAATTTTTTTTTTTAAAATACCCTAACCCACCCCAAATGCCTGCCTGAACAACCACGTTTTTAATGCACGACGGAAGCTCATTAAAGAGGGGGCATGACGGAGTTCCCTAGGGAGGGAGTTCCACAGAGTGGGGGCCACCACAGAGAAGGTCCTCTCCCTCGTCCCCACCAGTCTAGCTGTCCTGGCTGATGGGACAGAGAGAAGGCCATCCGAGGCTGATCTTGTTAAGCGGCCTGTCTGGTGCTGCTGGAGGCGCTCCTTAAGATAGGCTGGGCCGGAACCATATAGGGTTTTAAAGGTCAAAACCAACACCTTGAATTTGGCCCGGAAAACAACTGGTAACCAGTGCAACTCCTTCAGCACTGGAGTGATGTGATCTCGCCGGCGGCTGCCTTTAATCAGGCGAGCCGCTGTGTTCTGTACCAGCTGCAGCTTCCGAACCGTCTTCAAGGGTAACCCCACGTAGAGCGCATTACAGTAGTCTAAACGAGAGGAGACCAGGGCATGTACTACCGATGGGAGCAGATGGTCGGGAAGGAAGGGGCGCAGCCGCCGTATCAGATGGAGTTGATACAGCGCTGTCCAGCTCACAGCTGACACCTGAGCCTCCATGGACAGCTGGGAGTCCAAAATGACCCCCAGGCTGCGGACCTGGTCTTTCAAGGGTAGCCGTACCCCATTCAACACCAGGTCAACATCCCCCAGCCTCCTCTTGTCTCCCACCAAAAGTACCTCGGTCTTGTCAGGGTTCAGCTTCAGCTTATTCCTCCCCATCCAGCCACTCACCGTCTCCAGACATTTGGACAGGTGAAGATCCTCCCCTCTCCAGAGCCCCACCCCCTCAGAAGGGTGAAGGGGCAGGAGAGTGACTGCACTGTTGTCGAAAACCAGACTCCAAAATTATGGGGATAGGAGGCTATCAATGGAGGAGAGGCTATCAATGGCTACTAGTCCTGATGACTAATTGCTACCTCTGCTACCAGAGGTAGTATGCCTATGTGCACCACTTTGGTCCAAAGCCTGAATAAAGAGTCAAAGCGGGCTTTTTCAGAGGTGCCTCCGTGTGGTATGAGGTGGAGCAGAAACAACAAAGCACCCTGGAGCGAAGCAGCTTGTATACGAAGCCCCTCCTCCGACTTGGTGAGTCATTCTGAGCAACCCAGACAGCCTGGTGCCAAAAGTATAAACTTCAGAAAGTTCAGCGAAGGGTTGAGGAGAAGGAGGAGGAGGGAGGGAGGGAGCTGTGGAATGGAAACTCTAGTTGCCAAATCAGGAGGCTTGCTATGCTGGAGGAGAGAAAGGTCCAATCCATGGAGATTCACCCTGGATCTACACCCCTGTAGCTGCCCCACCACTGGTGCTCTGCCAGTGGTGGGGCTGAAAACAGGGCAGTTTGGGGGATGTCATGCCTGGTGGAGGATCCACAGGATCCTAGTTCCACTCATTCTCCAACATTCCTGAAATTGCTGGAAACTGCACCAGACCAGCTCTCTCCCCCCCCCCCCGCCCCGTGCAAACCAGGAGAGTTAGGAAGAACTCTGCTCTGTTAGGCTAATTTATATTCCTGGCGTACATGGATCCCTCCTATTTTATTCTCACAACAACCCTGTGAGGCTAGGCTGACAGCAGATGATTGGCTCAAAGCCATCCACCAGCCCTCTCCTGAAACGAACCTACTCGTACACTACATTCAGCATCTAAGGCCCTCCTCCAAGTGCGTCCTCCAAGGGAAGCTCGGAGGGCAGCACTGAGGGAGAGGGCCTTCTCAGTGGTTGTCCCCCATTTGTGGAACAAGCTCCCTGATGAGGTCTACCTGGCGCCAACATTATTATCTTTTAGGTGCCAGATTAAGACCTATCTATTTTCCCAGGCATTTGGCAGCACATTATGAGTTTTAATCATTCCTTGATATGTCTTTAGTTATGACTGAGAGTGCAATGTTATTTTTAGTTATATGTTGACTGTGAGCTTTTATGTGCTTTTTTGTAAATGGCTTTTCAACTTTTTATATTGCATTTAGTGTTTTAACTTCTGTAAACCACCCAGAGAGCTTCGGCTGTGGGGCAGTATAGAAATGCAATAAATAAATTAAATACAATAAATCCAGCAAGTGTCATGGTTGAGTTGAGAATTGAACCTCAACTCAAACCCGGGTCTTGAGTTGAGATTTGAACCCAGGTCTTCCAGTCCTCATCCAACACTCTCCGTAGATAATAAACCCAGTGTTTCAGATTCCCTCACCTATAAAAGGAGGCAACGTTTCTTTGCTTGCCTTACAGACCTGCACTGAAAATTACATAAATTACTAATATAGAGCTCTTTAAACTGAAAATACAGAAACATTGTTATTATCAGCTTTATGAGAAAGGTTAGGCTATTCTTCATTGCTCTTACAAATAAATAACAACAACAATAATAAAAGCGACACATTCCTCTGTGGAAAGCAGAGGTAAGAAATAAAGAACAATAATGTCTGCTGTTGTTTGTGCATAGGGCACTGAATAATCTTTGCAAAAAGAAACTAATCTTGAGAGAGAGGCTATCTTCGGTAATAGTGCTAAGGTTATTGACAGGTCTGGCTATAAGTGCAGGTTCCATTTAGATACATCAGCCGCAGTGTATTCGCAGTGTATCTCACTGATGATTGCCCACCTGCAGAGACAGTGATAAGGCAAACTATGATTGTGGTAAAATGTAAACAGTTTCAAAAGGAAGAAAGACAGGTATAAAGGAGCTTATCCAGACGATCAGTAAAAATGTATTGCTATCACATTTTTAGCCTTAGCAGGGTAGTTCTGCAAACTCCCAATCCAAAGTCAGCAGCTAAATATCCTTGCCATGGGGAGATTGTTTGCTGCTTTAAAAAAAATATCCGGAAAGATGTGCACTTCAGCATGACAGAGGGGCTGAGTGCACATCTTTCAAGAAAATCAAGTTGTGTGTGTGTGTGTTTTAAAAAGTAAATGGTACACAAAATGGTAGACATTGCAGGAAGGGGTTGGCCTTCCTTTTATTTACCAGATTCCCCCACTCTAGCCCCTACAAAGACTACGCAGGGGTTCTCATCTTTTAGTGGTACAGCAGGGAAGATCTCAAAGCTCTAAAGATTTATTTAAAAAAAAATGCAACTTTTTAAATAAGCCACAAACTGACGAAGCACAAGAAAAGGCAACTATGTTGTTGGTCACTAATGACATCATGGATATTGTTGGTCACTAACGACATCAGCCCAAGCATGGGAGGTCCAGGGCCTAGGCTACTACCCCCTTACCATAGAGACGGTGGGGAAATGAGGCTAATTTTGTATAATATTTATGGAACATTATTTCCCTGTATCTATGTACCTAGTGTCCAGATCCTGTGACATTTGCTGGAGCCAATCAGAAGCAGTGTTAGAGCAGAGCAAGACACATTCTGAACAGTCAGTTGCTGACCCAGGCTCTCCTCTAGTACAGAGAGGGTGGAGTTAAAACCAGGACGGGTAGCTTGAGAGACAGAGACGTGTGGCAAATCATGGGTTAATTAACCAGTGATTTGCCATGGTGCATGCCCAGTGTGTGCTGCTGCTATTTTGAATATGCAATTGGAGGTTGCTCTGTGACATGTGAACCCGGACACTATGGGTTAATGGTGGTTAAACAACTGAAAGTTAAGCTAACAACTAATTGTAGAATGGTGGCTGCATGCAACCCCATCAAATTGTACAAGCAAACTGGATCACTTACTGAAGTTTAGACTTTATGGCTCAGAAAACAGAAGACTATGGAAAAGACCATAAAAACAGTTTTTAATCTAATAAATTATATATAAATCTAATTATATATATTTAACATAGTATATGTGTGTGTATGTATGTGTGTGTGTGTATATATATATATATATATATATATATATATATATATATAAAGGTATGCGTCTCTCTCTCTCTCTCTCTCTCTCGTGATTCCAGGTAGCTGGAATGCAGGATTCACTCTTCATTTTACAGAAATGACAACAATTATTAAATTCTGATATTTAAATTTAGCATGGAATACCCAGTATTGACTAAGAGGGACTTCTCTGTCATAATTTTAATTTATAACAAAGTTATAAATGTTTGATATTAAATGATTTTGTTAATAGGAATGGTCTGCCTCCACTGACATTATTGGAAACTGCAATGGGAATACAAACAGATACTATTTTCTTATTAATAGTTTATGGTTCTGTGATGATCTTGTAGCACAAAGGCACATACTTCCCACTACTATGGTAATTAGTGATTAGCTTATCACATTAGAGCACAGACAAAATGTATTTGTCATACAATAGCCTTCCTAATTGGAGATCCCTAGGATGACCATGCTTGTTTTATACCTACAAAGATTTCCCACTGTGCATCGCATTCTCTCTTAATAACGTCTGATAGCAGCAGATTATAACCAAAGGAAATTCCAACAAGATAATTAATTTATAGTGGTTCAACAATCAGTAGAAGGGAGTCAATAATATTCATTTGTGATCAGGATGAGACACCTAATTAGTTAATTGAAGCGGGACCTTTCTGCCAGTCTCTTGCTCTAAGCTTGTGACAGTGCTGAATAGTGAATAAATACAGATTAATACCAATTAACTCACATGGAAAGGCAGAGAGTCCAGATTCAGCAACAGAATGGAGTCTATAGGTTGACAACTGGCCACAAAACACCCCAGCCAGGAAAGTTTTTATGTTTTGGGGCAAGTTGTCAGTAAAGCTGCAAGGAGGCAATGCTGTGTTCTCCCATTGGCCATCCATTCAAAACTGTATCATTTTAACTGAACAGACAGCTTTTGTGTTCGACTCCATCATCAGACCTACTGCAAGTCAAATACTGGTGGACCCCACACACCTGCTTAACCTTGCACTGGATCTAGACATCTGTGGGTTTGCGGCATAGGCTGAATCCGGTATGTGGCATAACACGTACTAGTGTGACTTGGGGACTCTTGTATGTAAACCCGTCGTGACATATAGGTACCCTGCCAAGAACAAATAAAGAGCACAATCCAGCCAAAGTTTGAACTCCCATTGATTTTGATGCTAAGGCATTCCACTAAAATCCATCAGTCTTGAAAACGCTTGATTGGATTGGATTGGATTGTGATCAAAATTTGTTTCCAGAGATAATACTTGGAAAATGTTTTAGGGTGCAATCCTATGGCCTTTAGTCAGCGGCTAGATGGCCATAGGATAAGTCGGTTTCCAGAGAACTGACCCCCACCCCTTTCTGCACCACCTCATAGGCAGCGCGGATCGGTCCCGTGCTCAAGGGGCAGCACGGAGCGGTGAAAACGGGGCGTTCCTGGTAGGGATGGCGGAGAATTTCTCCCCGAATCTTCGGGGGGCCGAGCGCCAACGCATTCGGCCCCCCGAAATCGGCAGTGAAATTCTCCGCCCCCCGCCCCCCCCCCGGGATGGGACTTACCTTTGGTGAATGTCCCTCCCAGTGGCGGGTCCTGGCGGCGGGTCCTCAGCCTTTCAGCGGGGGCAGGGGCGGAAGCCGGTCTTCCGACCCGCTGCCATCACCATTACAAAGTGTAAAAAAAAAAAAAAAAAAACCCCGTGATAGGCTACGTAACGATTAACGTAGCCTATCACAGCAAGATTTCCAGTCAGCCATGATAGGCTACATTAATCGTTACGTAGCCTATCACGGGTGACTTTGAAAAAAAAAAAGTGCGTACGCAAATGGGAGCCGCCATTTGCGTTCCTTATTTGGTCCTGGTAGTCTACGTAAAGATTTACGTAGACTACGCCATAGTCTACGTAAATCTTTACGTAGACTACCGGGACCAAATAAGGAACGCAAATGGCAGTGCCCATAGGGCGCCGCCATTTGCGTACGCGCTTTTTTTTTTTTTCCAAATTCACCCGTGATAGGCTACTTAACGATTTACGTAGCCTATCACGGCTGACTTTGGAAATCTAGCCGTGATAGGCTACGTTAATCGTTACGTAGCCTATCACGGGGTTTTTTTGTTTTTTTTTTACACTTTGTTTCGCGGCCGGGGAGACGGGGCACTTCTCCATGGCCTCAATTTTGGCTGGGTGAGGCGGGAAGCCTCCCCCCAGCCTGAATTTCAGCTGGGGGAGGCGGGACAGCTCCCCCCCCTCGCCTGAACTTCAGGGGGAGAAGCGAAGCACCTCCCCCCCACCGCGAAGCACCCCTGTGAAAAGGTAAGTGACTTTCGTACATCCCTAGTTCCTGGGGCCAAGGCAAGGCAGGGAGGTCGGACATACTGGCACGACACATCCTATGTGTCGTCTGGCTGCTGCTTCCTGCGCTCCGAAGTCCTGTGGCTAGACAGCCAAAATCGGCTGTCTAGCCTAGGGATGTCAGAGAATTCCGCCACGGACTCCAGTGAGGCTGGATTCTTTAGAATCCGGCCCCCCGAATCCGTGGCAGAATGGCCTCCCGCCCCCCACCACCCTGTGGAATCCCCCCGGGATGGAGCTTACCTGGGGTGGATGTGGTGGCGGCAGCTCCAGCTGGTCTCCTGGCCGGCTGCTGCTGGGCTGCTGCAGCCGCAAATGGCAGCTGTTGTAGCGGCCACCATTTGCGTGCTTGCAGGCAGCTGTGATAGGCTACGTAAGTATTTACATAGCCTATCACGGCAAAGAGCAGGGACGCAAATGGTGGCCGCTATGGCACTTGCTCCCCTGCTCTTTGCCGTGATAGGCTACGTAAGTATTTACATAGCCTATCACGGTAAAGGTGGCCACGCAAATGGCATAGCAGCCGCCATTTGCGTGGCTGTCTTTACTGTGATAGGCTACGTAAATACTTACGTAGCCTATCACAGCAAAGAGCAGGGGCGCAAATGGCATAGCGGCCGCCAATTGCATCCCTGCTGTAGCCATGATAGGCTACGTAAATATTTACGTAGCCTATCATGGGCTACCATAGAGACGCAAATGGTGTCCCCTATGCAGGACGCCATTTGCGTCCGCACCAGCCCAGCAGCGGCTGGAGGCCCCACTGCGGATTGGCCTGGCTAGCGGCTCCGCAGCATGGCCATGGAGCAGAGCAGGCAGGGCAGGATTCTGGGGGGGAGGAACGGATCGCCTCCCCCCCCGTCAAGGATTCCGGGGGGAGGAACGGATCGCCTCCCCCCCCCAGCGTATGCCCCGACTGGAACCAGGTAAGGGATTCGTACATCCCTAGTGTATCCATGAAAGCAGAGTGGGTGGAGCGAGGAGGAGATCCACTCCTCACCACTCCTCCTGCCCTGCACTGGATAGGCGGTCACCCCCAGGGTCGGAGGCAACCATCGATCCACATAGGATTGCTCCCTTAAGGAAGGAAACAGCTCTGTGCAGATGGTCTACTTTATGGGTTGAGTAGGACGATTATGAGTTGGAATCCAAAAGTAAGAACATAAGAAGAGCCATGTGGGATCAGGCCAAAAGACCATCCCATCCAGCATTCTGTCTGTTCACATAGTGGCCAGCCAGATGCCTATGGAAAGCCCACAAGTAGGACATGAGTGCAGTAGTGCCCTCCCACTTGTTTTTCCCAGCTACTGGTATTCAAAGCCTGGAGGTAATATATAGCCATCAAGACTACTAGTCACTGATCATCTTCTCCTCCAGGAATTGGTCTAATCCCCTTTTAAAACTGTCCAACTTAGTGCCTGTCATTCCATCTTCTGGTAATGAATTCCATATTTGTGCAAGAGGGAACACCATGATTTTCAGTGATGCTTCCTTTGTGCCCTTCATACCATATGCCTTTCATTTCTGGAGAAGTGTATTGTTGGGAGCAGGGGCGTCATGATGAAGAGGTCCATCTGGGCACGGGCCCCAAATCTTTTGAGCTGTTCTAATTGTCATTTCCCCTTCATGGATCACTGCCTTGTTGTGGCGAAGGGGCTTGCGTAACTCAGTGAAGCCATAAGCTATGCAGTGCAGGGCCACCCAAGACGGACAGGTCATGGTGGAGAGTTCTGACAAAATGTGGTCCACTGGAGAAGGAAATGGCAACCCACTCCAGTATTCTTGCCAAGAAAACCCCATGGAACGTATCACAAGGCTAAAAGATATGATGCCAGAAGATCAGCCCCTTAGGTTGGAAGGTGTCCAATATACTACTAGGGAAGAGCAGAGGGAATTTCCAAGTAGCGCCAGAAAGAGTGAAGCGGCTGGGCCAAAGCCGAAAGGACACTCAGCTGTGGATGTGTCTGGTGGTGAAAAGAAAGTCCGATACTGTAATGAACAATATTGTTTAGGAACCTGGAATGTCAGATCAATGAATCAAGGTAAGCTGGAGGTGGTCAAACATGAGATGGCAAGATTGAACATCAACATCTTGGGAATCAGCAAACTAAAATGGACAAGCATGGGCGAATTTAATTCAGGTGACCATCATATCTACTACTGTGGGCAAGAATCCCTTAGAAGAAATGCAGTAGCACTCGTAGTCAACAAAAGGGTGGGAAAAGCAGTACTGGGGTACAATCTCAAAAACGATAGAATGATCTCAGTACGAATCCAAGGCAAACCATTCAACATCATAGTAATTCAAGTCTATGCCCCAACCACTGATGCCAAAGAAGCTGAGGTTGATCAGTTCTATGAAGACCTACAACATCTTCTAGAACTAACACCAAAAAAAGATGTCCTCTTCATCATAGGGGATTGGAATGCTAAAGTATTAAGTCAAGAAATCACCACGATAACAGGTAAGCATGGCCTTGGTGTACAAAATAAAACAGGACAAAGGCTAATAGAGTTTGTCAAGAGAACACGCTGATCATAGCAAACACTCTTTTCCAACAGCACAAGAGGTGACTCTACACATGGACATCACCAGATGGTAGGGAAGTACGAAAGTGACTTACCTGTTCACGGATTCTGTTCATGGGGGGGAGGCGTTCCATCCCTCCCCCCGGAATCCTCGATGGGGGGGGAGACGATCCGGTCCTCCCCCCCGGAATCCTTGACAGCCGGCTGTGCTCCGCGGTGGCTCCGCAGAGCAGCCGGCCAGGCCCAGGCCAGGGCCATCCACAGCCGGATTTCCGGCCGCAGAGGGCTCTGGGTAACAACAAAACAACAACAACAACAAAACTTGTATGCAAATGGCGGCGGCTACGGCCACCGCCATTTGCATTCCTTATTTTTCACCGTCTTAGTCTACGTCAATATTTACATAGACTTAGACGAAGAAAAGAAAGGGGAACGCAAATAGCGTAGTAGCCGCCGCCATTTGCGTACGCATTTTTTTTAAAAAACCCAGACGTGATAGGGCTACGTAAGTCTTTACGTAGCCTATCACGTCTGGGGGGGGGGAAGAGACACAGATTGCAAACGGCAGCGGCGGCAGCCACTGGGAAGACCAGCTGCCTCCGCCGCCGAAGCCGCCGCTGGAGCCACCGCCACCATCCGGAACATCCGCCCCAGGTAAGTCTCGTCCCGGGGGGATCCGCGGGGGGGGTGGTGGCAGGCCGTTCTGCGATGGATTTGGGGGGCCCGAATGCACTGGCATTCGGCCTCACCGAGATCCGTCATGGAATTCTCTGACATCCCTAGAAAGGAGTATGACAAGGCTGTATATTGTCGCCCTGCTTATTTAATTTATATGCAGAGTACATCATGAGAAACGCCGGGTTGGATGATCACAGGTCAGAATTAAGATTACCACGAGAATTATCAACAACCTCAGATATGCAGACGGTACCACCCTAATGGCAGAAAGTGAAGAGGATCTAAAGAGCCTCTTGTGAAAGTGGAGAGTGCAAAAGCTGGTTTGAAACTCAACATTAAAAAAACTAAAATCATGGCATCTGGCCCCATCACTTCCTGGCATATAGAAGGGGAAGAAATGGAAGCAGTGACAGATTTTATTTTCTTGGGCTCCTCCAAGATCACCGCAGACGGTGACTGTAGCCATGAAATTAAAAGACGCTTGCTCCTTGGGAGGAAAGCTATGGCAAACCTAGACAGCATAGTAAGAAGCAGAGACATCACCTTGCTGACAAACATTTGTATAATCAAAGCTATGGTTTTCCCAGTAACAACGTATGGCTGTGAGAGCTGGACTATAAGGAAGGCTGAGCACCAAAGAATCGATGCTTTCGAACTGTGGTGCTGGAGAAGACTCTTACGAGTCCCCTGGACTGCAAAGAGGTCAAATCAGTCAATCCTAAAGGAAATCAACCCTGACTGCTCATTGGAAGGACAGTTACTGGAACTGAAGCTCAAATATTTTGGCCACCTAATGCAAAGAGAAAACTCCCTGGAAAAGACCCTGATGCTGGGAAAGAATGAAGGGAAAAGGAGAAGGGGACGGCAGAGTCTGACATGGCTAGATAGCATCACTGATGCAATGAATATGGACTTGAGCACGCTCCAGGAGAGAGCGCAGGACAGGAAGGCCTGGCATGCTATGGTCCATGGGGTCACGAAGAGTTGGACACGACTGACTGAACAACAACAATTGCCATTTGCTTTATATTTTCCCATTGACTTGCATTGGAAAACATAAACGGTCATTACTTTTTTTTAGTTTGTATGATTTGTTGTTGTTTATTCTCTCAGTCGCTTCCGACTCTTCGTGACTTCATGGAAATATGGAGACTTGGTAGCCCCCATGGAGCTGATTGCGTATGCCCAATTTCAGGAAATTAGGTCCAGTCGCTTTTGTGCTAGTCACAGGTAAACTTTTCTATTTTCAAGAAAATCTGTCAAAGCAAAGAGCAATAATTTTTTTGTGCTTCCACAAACGTGCATGGAATTTGGAAACCTGGAAGCCCGCATGGCGCTGATTGAACCTGCCAAATTTCAGGCAGTTAGGTTGAGTGGCTTTTGTGCTTGCCATGCGTAAAGTTTCCTTTTCTCAAAGTCTAAAACAAAAAGTAAAAACTGTCAAGCCACCCAGGGAATTAGAGATCCTAATCAGAAGGTGTTTAACGTGACCATTAGGAGGTCACAATCCCTAATTTCTGGTGTAGGGTTTTTTGAGGTGCAAAAAACCTCTCTCCCCCTACTTTTCTTTTCTGCTCTTACATGTCTACTGTTGGGAGCTTGCCTGCAATGAAATTTTGAAGAGGGAGAAGGAAGGGAGGAAAGAGCTCCATGTGAAATACTGGTATTTCACACAGCATCTGATTTTATTGCCCCAAACTGGAACCTTTGGCATCTGCAGAAGTTTAGTAGCTTCAGTACAGTAAAGGATCCAATCACCCTCCACCAACTTCTTTCTCCCCCTCCACTTTAATTTCTCCTAAATAGCTGTAGGACTCAAATAATCCTAAAGCGAGGGTTAGGACTATGTGACGTCATGATCGAGAAACTGCTGGGGCTTTTAAATAGGTTCTACAGTTTTTTTAAAAAAAGCTAGAAAAGGCCCTCAGCCACCTCACCACATAAAGTTCATTTAAGTAAGTGCAATCCTTACAAACACTCCACAGCCTCCTAAATTCCTCTAAGTGCTACCTCTCTGAAAGAAGCCACCTGGCTTAGGGAATTCTCTGCACCCCCATCCCCCATGCACATTTACAATCACCATTCTTCTTTTCTTCTTCCCTCCCCTGTCTTGTTCTTTCATTCGTTCTCTTCTTTATCCCACCCAGAGCATATCTTGGGGAATTCTTAAAGAGAATTATCTTCAGTGGGCAAGAGAATTTCTGAGCTGTATTTGACTTTATACAGACAGACAAGAGGGCTTGTTTTTCTCCTTCTCCTCACTCAAACCTTTGAGAAAAGTGGGTTCACATGGTGGCAGAGAAACAAATCTGGGGCTGTTTTGTTTGTCAGTTGCCATTATCTAGCAATAGGAAGGGTGTAGCTCAGTGGCAGAGCACCTGCTTGGCATGCAGAAGGTCCTGGGTTCAATCCCCAGCATCTCCAGGTCAGGCTAGGAAAGAATCATGCCTGAAACCCTGGAGAGCCGCTGCTGCCAGTCATTGTCAACAATACTGTGCTAGATGGACCCAGGGTCTAACTCAGTATAAGGCAGCTTCCTATTATCCTATGAACAAAAAGCTTTAATTTTAAAAATAGGAGTTTGGGGTTTGTTTTTTAAAAGGTGGGGAGACAAATACTGCTAATTTATGCAATCCTATGTATGCCTACTGAGAAGACCCATTATGTTTAATGAGGCGTACCCTCAGGGAAGTGTGCATAGGATTCCAGCACAAGTTACTTTTGCAGGGAGGTTTGCACCTTGATGTTCTGCATGTGTACTCACAAATAAGTCCTGAGTTGTGAGCATGGTACTGCAGGCTTAATACAATGCCTACCCAATTCCGTCTAATGAATTGACTACCCTTCCAGCTCAGTCCTATGCATGTTTTGTCATTTGTGAGTTTGGGTTTTTTTTGGCATGAACTCTAGCTTCAGTGGTGAGGGAAAGGCACTTAGTACATGCTCAGAGTTTCTCCATAACTTAGCCCTAGTGTTGAAAACAGACTCATTGGATGAATCCTAGTGAAGTCTTGGCACAAATGAAGTTATGGGGAGGAAGATACAATGAGAGCTAGTGCATAACAAGGAGGTAGAGAGGAACTGAGCAAAACAAGACGTCTGTTTTTATGAAGATTTTGCTGGAGAATGGTAGGATGAGGAGGGATGGTTGCAAGGAAGGGAATAGAATTGGTAGGAAGAGAATGTAAGTGCCCAGTGGTGAAAGAACAACATTCTGCACATGCTCACTCTATATTTAAGAACATAAGAAGAGGCATGCTGCATCAGACCAAGGTCCATCTAGTCCAGCATTCTGTTCATACAGTGGCCAACCAGATGCCCATGGGAAACCCATAAGCAATAGCACCTTCCCACCCATGTTCCCTTGATGCTAACATTGGTGAAATGTAAATAAATTCTAGTCATTCTACACTTGCATGCATGTATAACTTTCAGAAACTTTGCAGGTTTCTTGCCTGGGGGACACCTCTAATGACCTGTGCATTTTCATACAAATTTACCCAAAAACTATTGGGGAAGGGAAGGGAAAGCAAATCACTCCCTCACCCAAATTGGAGAACTCCTCTTCCACATGAACTGCTGCACCTATCCTTCTGAAACTTTGCTGGTTTCTTACTTAGGACAACTCTAGGCTGTCTGTAATTTTCAGAGCAATGGTCCACAAGGAAAATAGGGAGATAAGTATGTCCTCTTTTGGAGACCTCAAAATGTCAAGGCCACCCTTGCACAAAAACCCTTGTGGCTATCATTCTGAAATTTGGCAGACATGATCTCCTCTGATGGGGCAATGAATCCTGAAATTTTTATCCAATTCTTCCAAGGAATAAAAATGCTATTGGCAGTTCCCTTTAAAAGAAAATCAAAATATCAACCCTGCACCTATTTTTCTGACATCGGGCAGGTGTACTCCCCTTCTAGGGGGCTACTATGCCTGAAATTATCATCCAGTTCTGACCAAGAGAAAAAAGTTACAGTCTTTTTCTAATTTACCATGGTAGTCAATAAAGACTCATTTTTCCAAACATTGACACAGGTGCTGAGCTGAAGTGATCCAACTACAAATTGGCCAGAGCAGAAGCGGGATGTTTTCCAAAACGCTGAATCGGGGTCTGAGTTGAAGTGGGGTTGGGGGTCAGTGCACACTTGTTATGTATGTATGTATGTATGTAATCTATACACACATGCAGCACACCGCATGCACACACACACACACACATATTAGATGTGCGCTTAGACTCATATATATGTGTGTGTGTGTGTGTGTGTGTAAATTTGTATTATGGGCCTGTGCCCCAGGTCGTTTAAGAACCTAGTAACGCCCCTGGTTGGGAGGCACAGGAGGATGCTCCATTCTGGTTAGGAATGGGGGAGACATTTGTTCAGTTTGCATTTTAATGAGAAATGAACCTTATTTCACACGTTTGAACCAATATGCGAAGTGAAACTCAGTTATCCTTCAAAATTAGCACTTCTCCAAATTTTGCAAGGGAGTTCATCAATCAAAAAATGCACATGTTAGGGAAAATAACTTTTAAAATGCATTATATTTGTAAAATTGCTTGCAAAAATTGTGTATATTAAGGAAAATGCATATAAAATGCATGCATTTGGAGAAAAGTGCACAAAAATGCTTATGAATTTTTTTAAAAAAATATCGGGGTTTGGGATGAACTGAACTTAAGACTGGAGAAATTCTCAAAGTTCAAGACAAAATGAATTTAAGGTTGGAAAAATGAGGAATTGGAGAAACCAAAATGGACAGATTTCGCCATCCCTAGTTCTGGGGACAGAAGTTAGAATCCAAGCCTATGATTGTACCGTTGGCCCCACCCACACCGCATGCCCAACCTCCATGTGTTGGTCAGACAGTGACCTACACACATAGATGGGAATTACCTGGTTGCTACACCCCATTTGTGTGAATTGTGAATCACGCATGTGATTCCTGCCAGTGCACGTAGGCCACCGTGCACCAGGTCTGACCAACATGTGGAGCTGGACATGCAAAGGGAAAAGCTCTGATTCCACAATCATTAATCCCTCCCCCAACTTCATACGAACATCTCCATGAGGCTAACATATCAGTGTTACACAGATGCCAGAATTTGTTTTTGTTTTTTAATGGTGTTACATTTGAGAGAGGAAAATAGTGAAGGATAGTGGTTATACTGTGATGGCTTATCTTAATTATTATGTTTCCATCATTCCCTCAATTGTGTTCATCTGTTGTTTATAGAGATTTCTGGCAGGCATCTTTCTTGGCACATTTACAATTGAAATAAATCATTGATTTTTTTCCTCATTAAATTTAATGAATTACAAGCAATAAGTGAGCTCAAAAGAAAGCTCTGTACACACCGCATGGTTAGCTTAAACTTTTACACCATCATTTCCATGTATCCCAGTGCACCTGAGAAATGCCCCAATCTCATTGTCCCATACAATCACATATCGACATGTTTATTACCTACTCTTGGCAGCATTTGAATGGAATTTTGAAAACACATAAAGGAATACTGGGCAGTATCCAACTGTGTCATTCCACAAACTCAAAAAAACACTAGTGGGGCTCTGCTGAATCCTTCTGTTGCCCAACTGGTTGTGCATTACACTTGCTCAACCACTTGCACAACTGCAGTTGCACAATTGTGCTTACGCAAATATTGTTGGATTTTCCTGGTACACATAGCTGAGAACCTAGTTTCCACCAGTCCAACGACATTTGCACTAGCTGAATGACCCAGCTGGATACTGCCCACTATACTGAATGCCTAAGTTGTATGTTTAATTATTTAAAAAAGCTATGAATTCTTTTTGATTAATTTTGCAGTGTACTTCGCTTTATATATATGAGGAAAGAGGCTGTTTTATATATACATGAAGAAAGAGATCAAGGCTGACAATTTTGAATATGTCACTCATAAAATACACATATTCTGCTAGATTCCGGAAGGTATTGGTATAAAAATCATGTGTTAATTTAAAAAAAACAATCTTGCGTTATATAACACAGCAGACTTAGGAATGGCATTCCATGGAATGCATATTGTCAAGCAACCTACATCCAAGATTGTAGCAGACAGTAGGGGAGAGTTTATCCAAGATTCAGCAGAGATTTTACAAAGTCACCGCATTCAGGAACGACCTGATGGCTGGAAAGTGGCCAACCTAATGTCATTATTTAAGATAGGATCTGGGAACACTTCAGGAAATTACAGACCATTTAGTTTTGATTCCTTTGTAGCAGGGGGGAGAGGTCTTAAAAAGCATTTTAGGAGATTAAATGGAGACATTTAGAAAAGCACAGCTTGATTAAGGATAGCCAATGCCGTCTCAGGAATGAATGGTCATGCTTCACTAACTTCTGGATTTCTTTAAGGATAAGAATAATGAGGGAAATGAAGTAGATGCCATAGACTTTTAAAAACAGCAATTCAGGCAGCATTAAAGAGGTCTAGAATATTTGTGCATTTAAAAGCGATATATGTTGGACAGAGATGCATAAAGAATTGTACTTTAAAAAGAATAATGTGATATTCTGGAACAACAACATGTTCATATACTTTAAAATGGCAGAGCAAGATAATATCAATAGAAAGTAATTTTTAAAAGTAATGATTGGATTATTAACTTAACCAAGAGAGATTTAAGATGCAAAACATTCTGTAATAAATCCTTAGGGGTAGGTCACTGTTATGTTACTTATCCAAGACCACCAAACAGCCACCATCTTGGCTGGTATTTGTACCCATGCCCTGGTTACTAGGTCCACACTATCCTGTGGACAACCACTTCCTAAAGAACTGTGCCACAATCAATCCAGTTAGAATGTGTTCTATAGCCGTTCATGTTGTAAAACTCAATAAGCTCAAATCAAAACTTACGTACTGCTGTAAAACCACATTTAAGCTGCAATCCTATACCCAATTTCAACTTATTTATAAATGATCTGGGATCAGGAGTGAGCAGTAAAGTGATCAAGTTTGCTGATGACACCAAATTATTTAGGGTGATTAAAACAAAAATGGATTGCAAGGGGCTCCAAAAAGAATGTCTCCAAACTGCGAGAATGGGCATCAAAACAGCAAATACAGTTCATTGCAAGCAAGTGTAAAGTAATGCACATTAGGGCAAAAAATCCCAACTTCAAGTATAGCCTGATGGGATCTGACCTAGCAGTGACTGACCAACGAAGAGACCTTGGAGTTGTGATGAACAGCTTGATGAAAATATTGATCCAGCATGCAATGGCTGTGAAAAAGGCAAATTCCTCATTAGGCACAATTATGAAAGGAATTAAAAATAAAACTGCCAACATCATAATCTCCTTATACGGATCTATGGTGCAAACACACTTAGAATACTGTGTACAGTTCTAGTCACCACACCTAAAAAAGGACATTGTAGAACTAAAAAAAAAAAAAGTGCAGAAAAGGGAAACTAAAATGATCAAGGGGCTGGAGCAACGTTACAACAGCTGGGATTGTTTAGCTTAGAAAAAAGGTGAGTAAGGAGAGACATGATAGAAGGGCACAAAATTATGCATGATGTGATAGGAGACATTTTTCTCCCTCTCTTATAATGCTAGAACCCAGACTCATCCCATGAAGCTGATTGATGGGAGATTCAGGACAGATAAAAGGAAGTACTTCTTCACACAGCACATATTCAAACTATGGAATGCACTACTACAAGACGTAGTGATGGCCACCAACTTGGATGACTTTAAAAGGGGATTGGACAAATTCATGGAGGAGAAGGCTGTCAATGGCTACTAGTCCTGCTGGCTATATGCTGCCTCCAGTATCAGATGCAATATGCCTATGTACATCAGTTGCTGCGAAACATGTGCAAGAGGGTGCTATTGCAACTGGTATACATGTCCTGCTTATGGGTTTCCCGTTGGCAGATGGCTGGCCACTGTGTGAACAGAATGCTGGACTTGATGAATCCTTGGTCTCATCCAGCACGGCTGTTCTTATATTGTTTCCTGGGAATAAGCCCCATTGAACTCAGTAGGACTTACTTCTCAGTAAACAGGCATAGGATTTCACTGTAAGCCATTTCTATGTCACATATTACCTAGACTGAAGTACAAATACTGTATTGCTGGTTTTAACTGTGTATCTAATTAATGACAGTAATTGATACTAAGCTCTGAATGCTCAAGGAATAAATGAAGATCCAGTTCAGCATATGTAAGATTTTTGAAAATCGTTTTTTAAAGTTTTTAACCAATATATAGAACAACAGAAATAAATACAGAATATACATTTCAAAATTCTATTAACTATAAATGCTTTAAATACATACATGCATACACGTACAACTTGAGCAGATTATCTTTTAGAATCAAGTCCGCATGAAAGGCGGCCAAGAAATATTTTAAATAAAATAAATAGAGTGTGCACACCAGTCAATGTATATCCTTGAATAAAATAATAATTTGCCAGATATCGAATACTAATTTGCAGAATATTAGTTCATTCCTCACCTTCATTAGGGATGGGCGGATTACTCACCCAGTTCCAGTCCCAGGCATCCGCTGGGGGGGGGGGATCCATCCCTCCTCCCCGGAATCCTCCCTGGCCAGCTCCACTCCGCAGCAAAGCTGCAGAGCCGCCGGCCGGGGCCGGCCACAGCCAGACTTCCGGCCACTGCTGCTGCGCTGTGGACGCAAATGGCAGCTGCTACGCTGGCCGCCATTTGTGTCCATGCCTTAGGCCATGATAGGCTACGTAAGTATTTACATAGCCTATCATGGCCTAATGCAGGGACACAAATGGCAGCCGCTACGACAGCTGCCATTTGCAGCCACAGCAGCCCAGCAGCGGCTGGAAGACGACCCACCGCCACCACCGCATCTGCTGCCGCCGCCAGGTAGATCCGTCCCGGGACAATTTTGCGGGGTGGCGGGGGGGATTGCTCCATTCTGCCACGGACTCCTGGGGGCTGGATTCTAAAGAATCTGGCCTCACTGGAGTCCGTGGCGGAATTCTCCAACATCCCTAACCGTCATATAGAACTCTTGGCACTGTTACTTCTTGACTGAAGATTACTGGCAACCTGAAAAACTCTGAATACCAGTGGAGAAGAATGTGATGTTCACCCTTTGAGACTTGAATTAGCACAAGTTGCTTTAAATTTTCTCTGATCTCAGTAAAATAGTCTACTGTACATAGCAACATGTCTTAGGGCGCAATCCTATCTAGATGGCCAGCCACCTCAAAACTCTGAGGCGACCGCCTATCCAAAGCAGGGCAGGAGAATCACAGGGGGGATCGTTCCCTCCGCACCTCTCCTGCCCTGCTTTTTCTGCTAGACAGCCGTTTTTGGCTGTCTAGCCGCGGGGGAGGGGGGGTGAGCAGGACAGGAGGCTGCTGTACGACACATAGGATGTGTTGTACAGGCAGATCCACTCTCCCCACCCCGGAACGACCCCAGCCCTGCCCCTTTTCAGCTGTTCCACACTCTTCTTGCAAGCGCAGAGGATGATACTTCTCTGCACTCACTTGGAAGCAGCGTGGACGTGGGGGGAGGTCAGTTTTCCAGGAACTGACCTCGGAGCACAGGCTCCGAGGTTGGTTCCCGGAAAACAGCATATCCTATGGCCATCTAGCCACTGTCTAGCGGCCATAGGATTGCTCCCTCCATGACATGACTAACACCAGACCATTTTTAAATCAAATCACCAACAGTCAGTCTGAGCAGGGAACTGATGATAGTACCCTATTGTGCCCATGTGCTTGTGGGACCCACAACTAGGGATGGCAGAGAATTCCGCCACGGATTCCAGTGAGGCCGGATTCTAAAGAATCCATGGCGGAACGGCCTCCTTCCCCCCGCCCCCCCCATGGAATCCCCCCAGGACAGCACTTACCTGGGGCGGATGCTGCGGATTCGGCGGTGGCGGCTCCGGTGGCTGGTCTCCTGGCCGGCCACGGCCGGGCTGCTGCCGCTGCCATTGCTATCGTTGCAGCCGTGCTAGGCTACGTAAGAATTTACGTTGCCTATCACGGCTAACCCCCCCCCACCGAAAACCCAGCATACGCAAATGGCGGTGGCTATGGCGGTCGCCATTTGCATTTCCTATTTTTTGCTGATTTATCTTATGTAAATATTTACATAAAACAGCGAAAAAAAGGGGAACGCAAATAGTGTAGTGGGCGCTATTTGCGTTCCTTTATTTTTCACCGTTGTAGCCTAAGTAAATATTTACGTAGGCTAGAACGGTAAAAAATAAAGGAACGCAAATAGTGCCCACTACACTATTTGCGTTCCCCTTTTTTTCGCTGTTTTATCTTACGTAAATATTTATGTAAGATAAATCGGCGAAAATAGGGAATGCAAATAGCGGCCACCGTAGCCGCCGCCATTTGCGTACGCTGGGGTTTTTTGGGGGGTAGCTGTGATAGGCTACGTAAATTCTTACGTAGCCTTTCACGGCTGCCTGGCTAGACGCAAATGGTGGCCGCTATGGCAGCCACCATTTGCGTCCGCAGAAATCGCCAGAAATCCAGCTGTTGACGGCCCTGGCTGCGGAGCGGAACCAGCCGTTGAGGATTCCGGGGGGGGGACTGGATCGCCTCCCCCCCAGTCAAGGATTCCGCGGGGAGGGACGGAGCGCCTCCCCCCCCACTGTGAAAGATTCCACGAAAAGGTAAGTGAGTTTCATACATCCCTACCCATGACTTGCACAACAGAGCTTTTGCTGTTCTAAAAGTAAGCTGAAATGAGTGGAAATGCTTGTTTCTGGAACAGGGCAATCCGCGGTGGGGGGGAGGCGCTCCTTCACTCCCCCCAGAATCCTCGACGGGGTGGAGGCAATCCGGTCCTCCCCCCTGGAATCCTGCCTTGCCTGCTCCACTCCACGGACAAGCCGCGGAGCCACTGGCCACCTCCGGCTGCCCGCAGCCAGACATCCGGCCGCTGGGCAGCCGTGCAGGGACGCAAATGGCGGCTGTCGTAGCTGCCGCCATTTGTGTCCCTATATTGAGCCGTGATAGCCTATGTAAATACTTATGTAGCCTATCACGGCAGGGGGAAAAAAACCCAGCGTACGCAAATGGCAGTAGCCGCCGCCATTTGCATACGCTGGGGTTTTTTCCCTCCTGCCGTGATAGGCTACGTAAATACTTAAGTAGCCTATCACGGCCTCCTCAGGGACGCAAATGGCGTCCCTGCGTTAGCCGTGATAGGCTACGTAAGTATTTACGTAGCCTATCACGGCTATGAAGACGAAGCGAATGGTGGCCACAGGACAGCCGCCATTCTCAAAGCAGCGCGGACGGGAGCAGGTAAGTGCTCTGTTTCGCACGCCTTTCATGAGGTGGGGGCGGCGGGGACTTCGTCCCGTGCGCCTTTTGTTGGTTAGGGGGGCAGGGGCTTCGTTCCGCGACGGATTTCGGGGGCCAAATGCACTGGCATTCGGCCTCACTGAGATCCGTCGCGGAATTCTCTGACATCCCTACTTTCAATCACTTTAAGAGTGCTATCCTATCTCCCCTCAGTCTACTCTTCTCAAGGCTAAACATGCCCAGTTCTTTCAGTCTCTCTTCATAGGGCTTTGTTTCCAGTCCCCTGATCATCTTTGTTGCCCTCCTCTGAACCCTCTCCAGTTTGTCTGCATCCTTCTTAAAATGTGGTGCCCAGAACTAGACACAGTACTCCAGATGAGGCCTAACCAGTGCTGAGTAGAGGGGAACTAGTACTTCCCGGGATTTGGAAGCTATGCTTCTATTAATGCAACCGAAAATAGCATTTTCCTTTTTTGCAGCCACATCACACTGTTGGCTCATATTCAGCTTGTGATTAGGAGTGCATGAAAGCCACTTACCTGGTCTCGCAGCTTGCTTCGCGGTGGGGGGGAGGCGCTTCGCTGCTCCCCCTGAAGTTCAGGCCGGGGGGGGGAGGCTTCCCGCCTCGCCCGGCCGAAATTCAGGCCGGGGAGGAGGCGCCTCGCCTCGCCCGGCTGCGAAATAAAAAGTAAAAACAAAACAAAACGCCCCCGTGATAGGCTACGTGACGATTAACGTAGCCTATCACGGCTAGATCTGCAAAGTCAGCCGTGATAGGCTACATTAATCGTCACGTAGCCTATCACGGGTGACTTAAAAAAAAAAAAAACGCGTACGCAAATGGCGGCCCCCATAAGGAGCCGCCATTCGCGTTCCTTATTTGGTCGCTGTCGTCTATATAATCTTTACGTAGACTACAGCGACCAAATAAGGAACGCAAATGGCGGCTCCCTACGGGGGCCGCCATTAGCTGTACGCGCTTTTTTTTTTTTTAAATCACCCGTGATAGGCTACGTGACGATTTACGTAGCCTATCACGGCTGACTTTGCAAATCTAGCCGTGATAGGCTACGTTAATCGTCACGTAGCCTATCACGGGGGCGTTTTTTTTTTTTTTTACTTTTATTGGAATGGCGGCGGCGGCAGCCGGTCGAAAGACCGGCTGCCGCCTCTGCCCCTGTCGAAGACCTGACGAACCGCCGCCGGGACCCGCCACCGGGAGGGACATTCGGGAAAGGTAAGTCCCGTCCCGGGGGGTGTGCGGGGGGTGGGGGGTGCCGAGAATTTCTCCCCGAAACTACTTTGGGGGGCCGAACACGTTGGCACTCGGCCCCCCGAAGTTTCGGGGAGAAATTCTCCCCCATCCCTAGTTGTGATCGACAACAATTCCAAGATCCTTGTTGCTTGTAGTGTTGTTGAGCCAAGTATCCCCCATCTTGTAACTGTGCATTTGGTTTCTTTTTCCTAGGTGCAGAACTTGGCATTTATCCCTATTAAATTTCATTCTGTTGTTTTCTGCCCAGCCTTCCAGTCTATCAAGATCACTTTGAATTTTGTTTCTATCTTCCAGAGTATTAGCTATCCCACCCAATTTTGTGTCATCTCAAATATGATCAGCATTCCCTGCACCTCCTCCTCCAAGTCATTAATAAAAATGTTGAAGAGCACTGGGCCGAGAACTGAGCCCTGCGGTAGCCCGCTCGCTACCTCCCCCCAGTTTGAGAAGATCCCATTGATAAGCACTCTTTGAGTCCGATTCTGTAGCCCACTGTGAATCCACCAGATCATTGTTTCATCTAGCCCACTTTGAGCTAGTTTGCTCATCAGGATATCATGGGGCACTTTGCTGAAAGCTTTGTTGAAGTCGAGGTATATTACGTCTACAGCTTTCCCACAGTCCACAAGGGAGGTTACTTGATCAAAAAATGAGATCAGATTCATCCGGCAGGAATTGTTCTTGACAAATCCATGTTGGCTTCAAGTAATCACTGCATTGTTTTCAAGGCGCTTACAGACGGATTGCTTTATAATCTGCTCCAGAATTTTCCCAGGGATTGATGTCAGACTTACTGGTCTGTAGTTCCCAGGTTCTTCCTCTTTACCCTTTTTGAAGATAGGGACATTATCCCTCCTCCAGTCATCTGCACTTCACCCATCCTCCATGATTTCTCAAAGAGAATAGTAGGGTTGGCGGAGAATTTCTCCCCGAAACTTCGGGGGGCCGAGCACCAACGTGTTCGGCCCCCCGAACAAGTTTCGGGGAGAAATCCTCCGAACCCCCCCGCACCCCGCACCCCGCCCGGGACTTACCTTTGCCGAATGTCCCTCCCGGCAGCGGGTCTGGCCGGCGGTCAGCGGGTGTTCGAGCGGGGCGGGAGCGGCAGCCGGTCTTTCGACCACCTGCCGCCGCCGCCATTGCAATAAAAGAAAAAAAAAACAAACGCCCCCTGATAGGCTACGTGACGATTCACGTAGTCTATCACGGCTAGATTTGCAAAGTCAGCCGTGATAGGCTACGTCAATCGTCACGTAGCCTATCACGGGTGACTTTAAAAAAAAAAAAAAAGTGTGTACAGATAATGGCGGCCCCCATAGGGAGCCGCCATTCCCGTTCCTTATTTGGTCACTGTAGTCTACGTAAAGATTTACATAGACTACAGCGACCAAATAAGGAACGCAAATGGCGGCTCCCTATGGGGGCCGCCATTAGCGTACGTGCTTTTTTTTTTTTAAAGTCACCCGTGATAGGCTACGTGACGATTGACGTAGCCTATCACGGCTGACTTTGCAGATCTAGCCGTGATAGGGTACGTGAATCGTCACGTAGCCTATCAGGGGGCGTTTTTTTTTTTTTTAACTTTCGCATTCGTGGCCGGGCGAGGCGGGAAGCCTCCTCCCCGGCCTGAATTTCGGCCGGGGCGAGGCGGGAAGCCTCCCCCCCGGCCTGAATTTCAGCCGGGCCGAGGCGGGAAGCCTCCCCCCCTGGCCTGAACTTCACGGGGGGACCAGTAAAGCGCCTCCCCCCCACCGCGAACGTCCTTCGAGGACAGGTAAGGGACTTTCGTCCACCCCTAGAGAATAGACAGTGGTTCTGAGAGTTCTTCTGCCAGTTCCTTTATTACTGCAGTTCATCTGGTTCTAGAGATTTGAACTCATTCAAAGTAATTAGGTATTCCTTGACCATATGCCTATCGATCTCAAGCCGCAATCCTGCCCCTTCAGCCTGTACTTCACCTTTGCCAGGAGGGTCATAGACCCTCTTTTGGGAGAAGACTGAGCCAAAGTAGGAATTGAGCACCTCTGCCCTTTCTTTGTCATCTGTTATCATTTTGCCATCCTTATTTAATAGCTGAACCACCATTCCTTTCCTCTGTCTTTTATTATGCACTTAGCTGAAGAAAGCCTTTTTGTTGCTTTTAGCATCCCTCGCTAACCTCAGCTCGTTCTCAGCTTTAGCCTTCCTGACACCATCCCTGCAATTCTGTGCTACCTGCCTGTACTCTTCCTTTGTTGCTTGGCCTTCTTTCCACTTCCTATATGTGTCCTTTTTTGTTTTCAGGTCATCTCTAAGCTTTTTGTGAAGCCACATTGGCTTCTTTTGGTGTCTTCCACCTTTTCTTCTTGTTGGAATTGTTTGTAATTGTGCCTTGAGAATTTCCTTTTTTAAAAGCTCCCACCCATCTTGGCTCCTTTTCTCATTAGAGTCGCTTGCCATGGGACTTTACAGATCATTGTTCTGAGTTTATTAAAATCAGCTTTCCTAAAATTCAGGGTATGCGTTTGACTACATTCGGCTTTTGCTTCCTTTAGAACCAAGAACTCAAGTATAACATGGTTGCTTTCCTCCAGAGTTCCTGTAACTGCTACTTTATCCACTAAGTCATCTCTGTTGGTTAGGATCAAGTAGGGATGTACGAAAGTCACTTACCTTTTCGCAGCTTGGCTTCGCGGTGGGGGGGAGGCGCTTCGCTTCTCCCCCCGAAGTTCAGGCGAGGGGGGGAGGCGTCCCGCCTCGCCCGGCCGAAATTCAGGCCGGGGAGAAGCGCCCCGTCTCCCCGGCCGCGAAACAAAAAGTAAAAAAAAAAGAAAACATATTTTCGCCGTAGTCTACGTAAATATTTATGTAGACTAGACATGCCAAAATAAGGAACACAAATGGCGGCGCCCCATGGGTGCCGCCATCTGCGTATGCGTTTTTTGTTTTTTTTTCAAAGTCACCCGTGATAGGCTACGTGACGATTTACGTAGCCTACCACGGCTGACTTTGGAAATCTAGCTGTGATAGGCTACGTAAATCGTTACATAGCCTATCACGGGTGTTTTTTTTTTTACTTTAGTTTTTTTTTTTTGCAATGGCGGTGGCGGCAGCCGGTCGGGAGACCGGCTGCCGCCCCCGCCCGCGATGAAACGCCGCCGAACCGCCGCCGGGACCCGCCGCCAAGAGGGACATTCGCTAAAGGTAAGTCCTGTCCCGGGGGGGGGCAGGGGGCCGCCGGAGAATTTCCCAACCAACTTCGGGGGCCAAATGCGTCGGCGCTCGGCCTCCCAAAGATTCGGGGAGAAATTCTCCGCCATCCCTAGGATCAAGTCAAGGATAGCCAATTCTCTAGTTTCTTCCTCTACTTTCTGTAGGAGGAAGTTATCTGCCACACAAGTCAGGAATTTCCTGGCTCATGCAAAAAAAATCATGTTTTGCAGAATTTGTCTGCCAACAAATATTGGGGAAACTGAAGTCCCCCATTACTACTACATCATACTTCCTTGAAACATCGGCTATTTACTTTTCAAAAGTTTCATCCACGTCTTCTCCTTGCTTGGGTGGCCGGTAGTAGACTCCGAACACCAGGTTGCTTTTATTCTTTGCTCCATTTATTTTGATCCAGATGCTCTCGATGGGGCTACCAAGCTCATCCTCCTGTATTTCCATGCAGAGATATGTATTTTTCACATAAAGTGCAACCCCACCTCCCTTTCTGTTCCTCCTGTTCTTTTTGAACAAGTTATATCCTTCAATTGCTGTATTCCAGTCATGAGTCATCCAGTCATCCCACCAAGTCTCAGTTATACCTATCAAGACATAATTTCCTTCTTGTATAAAGAGTTCAAGTTCGTTCTGATTGTTTCCCATACTCTGGGCATTAGTATATAGACATCGAAGACCATGTGCTTCATAGTCTGGCTTTCTTCCTACATGTGTCTGAAGACTATTATTGGGCGCTATTAGAGCTGTTCTCTCTGTTGTGGTGCATGAGCCTTCGTCCATTGTTATCCCCAGCTTTACATCTCCCTTCCCCGTAGGATTCAGTTTAAAGCCCTCCTGATAAAATTCTTCATGCTGTGGCCGAACACATTCTTCCCAGCCGTTGTGAAGTGCAAACGGTCCCTTGCCAACAGCTCATCTTCCAGGAAGTATAGCCTGTGGTCCCAGAATCCAAATCTCTCACGCCGGCACCACCTTCAAAGCCATTCACCTGGAGTATTTTTCTTTCCTTTCTATCCCTCTTCTAACTACTGAAAGGATGGATGAGGAAATGATCTGGGCCCCAAAGTTCTTGAGTTTCCTTCCCAAAGCTTCAAAGTCTGACGTGATTTCTTCGTAGCTCTGCTTGGCGGTATCATTTGTTCCTACATGGATGAGAAGAAAGGGATACCTGTCTGTGGGCTTTATGAGTGCAGGCAACCTTTCAGTCATGTCTCTAATCTGTCCTCCCGGGAGACAAGAAACCTGGCAAGCCCACAGGTCTTTGCGACATACTTGGGTCTCGATCCCACGCAGCAAGGAGTCTCCCACTACTACTACTCTTCTCTTCTTGTTGTTGTAGGCCTGGATTTCATTGCCTCTGCTTGACTGACCTTCAGCCTCTTGCTCACTCTCATGCAGGTTCCCCTGTCATTCCTCCTCTGCAGGTTGTCCTCCAGTCTCATCCGCAAGTACCTGGAATCGGTTCCACAGCTCCACTGCTTCCACTGGTGCAGTGTGGCGTCTAGTTCTTCTTCTCCTAACTGTCACCCTTTTCCAAGGAGTATCCTCTACTGCATTTTTCCTCACCTCAGCATTTCCCACTTCTGCCTCAGCTTGCTGTTGCTCTTCAAGCTTCTGGTCTTCCCTTTGCTGCTGTAGTTCCACCATTCTGTCCAAGAACTCTTCATGTTCTCTTATTCCCCAGAGGGTTTACAGTTGCCACTCCAGTCCTCCTGCTTTTTCTTCCAGTAGCATGATCAACTTGCACTTGTTGCAGGTGTAGGCCACGTTGTTCTCAGGCAAGAAAACAAACATTGCACACACCTTGCAGGTCACCACAACTGGAGAGTCTTGTCCTTCCATAGCCTCTTTTCCCTTTTTGTGTCTAGCTTTCTGATTGTTCTAGAGTAGCCTGTGCCTGCTCCTCTACTCAGTAGAGGTTAAAAGCAGAGTCCCACTGGTGTGGAAGTGTGTTACAAGAAAAATAAATTTAAAAACATGTTAGGGGCCTCCCCCTTCACCTCCCCTGCTGAACTCCCCTGGCCAACTCCTGTTTGCTCCCCCTGTTTGCTTGCTCTGGTCACTCTCTCTCTGGGAGCTTGCTTGCTTCTATAGTCCCTGGACAAGCTGGAGCAGCTTCCTCTGCTCTGCTTTGCTCAGCTGGGACGTGGGAAACAGACTGAAGCTTCCTGCCCTCAGCTGCTGGGAGTACTCAGGCCACACACCTCCAATTCAGTTGGAGCTCTCAGAAGCACCTGGTGAGCTCACAGCCACTCAGAAGGATAAAGGGCAGCCCCCTGGGCATCCTGCAGCCCACTTACCTCTTTGCCTCTGTCTCCTTTGTCTGTTCTATCACTGCAACTCCCCTGGCCAACTCCTGTTTGCTCCCCTGTTCGCTCACTCTGGTCGCTCGCTCTCCGGGAACTTGCTTGCTTCTGTAGTCCCTGGACCAGCTGGAGCAGCTTCCTCTGCTCTGCTCAGCTGGGAGGCAGGAAACAGGATTGTTCTTAAGTTCTTATATACCCTACTTTTGCATCCTTCCTTTCTCAAAAAGCAGCTGCATTTATTTTATTTTTTTAAAAAAAAATATCCTGCATTTTTTTCAAAAGTGAAACAAAAAGCAGTTCACAACACAAAAATCAAGCCACAGAAATACAAAACAATAAACAATGCTCAAATTTAAATTAGAAGACTATAGTCAGTGTGGTGTAGTGACAGCCAGTGTGGTGTAGTGGTTATTGTGTGGGACTGGGATTTGGGAGAGCCGGGTTCTGGTCCCCACTCGGCCATGAACCTCACTGGGTGACTTTGGGCCACTCCCTCACAGGGTTGTTTGAGGATAAAATGGAGAGGAGGAGGAGGATCATATAAACATCCTTGGATTCCTTGCAGGAGGAAAAAGCCAGGGTATAAATGTAATGTAGTAATAAATTACAAGAACAGCAGCACTAAAACCAGGAATCAAAGCAACAAGGCAGGAAAAAATAGTAATAATCTCAGCTAGCAGGAGAAACATAGCAAACATCAGATCATGTAAGCCCACAGTTTGGGGTCCCCAGTGTGGTGCCCGCAGACACCTCTCTTGGCATCCACCAGCAATCTGCCCTCCTGATTTTTCTTCCCCCCCCCCTTTTTAAAAAAGAATTAATTGGGAGGCTGGCATACATGCTAGAAACCCCATAGGTAGGGGATAGTGAAAACATTACTCCCCGCACAAATAACTTCATTCAGGGCAGAGTTTCTAACCCTGATTTCTTACTTGCTGCTATGAATTTGTTTGTTTGTTTGTTTGTTTTCTAAATGGTACTTAACCATTAATGAGAAGCGGGTAGGACATTTTTGTTATAACCTCTGTAAAGGAGTTTCATGTGTACAATAAGGTTTTCAGCTGAAGGTGCCTTGAAGAAAGCTAAATGGAAATCAAAGAAATAGAGGGTTATGTTTGAAATACACAGTAAACTCTGAGTTTACTGTACATATGATAGCTTTTAAAACAAAGTGCATGATTGTACATAATTGTGCTCTTGGTCAAGGCCAGTCTGAGCTCGTGCTTTTTACACTGTTCACCTAATGAAAATTACTGTGTATTATGTAGCCAGATACAATTTGTTCAGCAATGAATTCTGATTCTTAAATGTCCTTTAACATAACCTATAGTATGTAGACACTTGGAATATGGTTTGAATGGAGGTGGGGGGAAAGTAGAAGGGCTTCCATGTTATCACAGAAATAACCTTGAAATTATGGCTCAAATCAGAAAAATAAAATAAAACCAATATTTGTTGTTAAAAAGATATTCACTGAAGTATTATAGTAATTGATTTTAAGATCATAATATGTAACATTATTTCGGTCTGCAAAGTTATTTGCCTTGTTCGGTTCCCTGATGCTCGTGTGAGTGAGTGTTGCCAGCAAAGTCTTTGAATGCATTTCTAACACAAGAAACTTTTCTTTGTTCCCTTCTAGAGATATGAGGAAAGGAAAGGTTCCTCCTGTGCAAGCACCAAGCCATTGCTGACTCCTAGAGGGACGCCGCTTTCGCTGGCGTTTTCCTGGCAGACTGTAGCAGGGTGGTTTGCCATTGCCTTCCCCAGTTGTGACTACCTTTCCCCCAGCAAGCTGGGTACTCGACCTCAGAAGGATGGAAGGCTGAGTCAACCTGAGCCGGCTACCCAAGACCCGGCTTCCGCTGGGATCGAACTCAGGTCGTGGGGAGAGTTTCAGTTGCAATACTGCCACCTACCCCTCTGCGCTACACAAGGCTCTCAGAGATATGAGGTGTCCTAATAAAAAATAAAAAGACAGAAAAATCATAGTATTGCACGTTAAACATAGAATATATCCAAAAGATGTGTGTGCAAATGTAGTTGTATGGAAAGTTCCCATACTAATGTACCATGGGGTACAAGGATATGATAATTTAGTTCCTTAAACAAATCTTATATCAATTCCATTACACATTTATGCTGAATGTGCTTGAATACCAGGTGCTTGAAACACCTTTCCACAGTCATGGGGCGGGGGTGGGTTGGTGGGCAGGCTTCATCCTTAAGGACAGGTGTTTCAAGCACCTGGTATTCTCTACAGTGAGAGGTTTTCATTGGAAACAGCACGGTAATTTTTCCACAGTCCCTCAAATGCTAGCTGAAGGAATTTCTCATTCATAACATGACATGGGGAGAAAAAAAATCTGAAAAGTGTAAAGATCATGAAATTGCTCACTTTCATCAGGAAGCCACACATTCAGCAAGTACATTTTCTTTCAGCTTTGAAAACCTACCAGCAACTGTGCTGACTCTAATACCAGAAAAGTAGCAAATGTGAAAAAGAAAGCGGCAATACTCATGTTAGCTTCAGCGGCACTTCTGTCATTTGGTAGGCCATCGATTGAGCTGGGTGCAGAACCTTAAAACATCAACACTCTGGGTAATTGAGGAACCTAATACACTGATTGCAAAACACAAAACTGCCCAGTCACCCGCTCACCCCAGAACGGAGCATGAGATTGATCTGTGAATTGCTTTGTGATAGGCAACCTCAGCTAATTTTGGCCACGCTCAAAAATGGTAAATACAATGGGAGAGTGTGCCCTCACCCTTCTTCCATTCCTTGGTAGCTTAGTACAGTGTTAATACTGTCCTGGTCACAGAGGTTCACAGCTTTGGCATCTTGTTGGATTCATCATAGGCTGCAGCAGTGGGCAGATACAATTTTCACTAAGGCTGTGATCCTATGCTTGCTCTCTTAAGAGTAAGCTCCACTGAACCGAGTGAGATTTACTTCTAAGAAAGCTTGCACAGGATCAGGCTATGACTCTTATCTGATGAGAAGGCTGCACAGACTTGGGGCTTCTCCACATGGGGCTTTTATCCTGTGGTTGAAGCAGAAGCCCCAGTAAAGTTGTGGGATAAAAAAACCTGATGTGGAGAAGCCCTTTGTGAGCTCACTGTGGCTTGTAGCCTTCAGGCAGATTGTTGCAGCTAGTACAAAACGAGACAACTTACATCTCTTTGGGTATTGAGTCACCAGTAGCACATTACATTGGTTTCCAAGAGTCTGGACTAGCTGCCCTCGGTCTTCTGGACACATTTCTAGAAGACCTACAAGAGGCCAAATAATATGTGACATGGGAGAGCCATAATCAGATCTCCTAACGTATTTTTCTTTACTTCAGAGCTGGGGGGGGGGGCAGCATGATAATTTGTTCAGCAAAGTGAAGCTGGGCAAAGATATTTAACTGTTCCCCATTATCTAATGCCATTTCCATTATCTAATGCCCAACCAACTTCAGCCCTAGAGGCTCTTGGTCATGATGGTAGGAAAAGGCAGGTATTTTACCTGTCTTTTTTTTTTCCACCAGCAGAACTAATCGTGGCTAGGTGAGGGGGAATTTCAGCCAGGGAAATAGTGCAGGAGGAAAGGATTAATTACTCCTTCCCCAGCACTGCTTTCCCAACAAATTAGTAGCATCCTACAACAGCCCTGAATTAAAGAAAAAGATGGTGGGCACTCTGATCACAAGTTTCCCACATCATGTGTAGTTCAGTCTTAAATAACATGGGCTCTACATACCTTGAAGAATGCCTTTTGCCTTATTTTCTATCATAATCTCTTTAATTAATTAAGAATACTATTAGTCTGAGCCAAAAGAAGGGGTAACTTTTTGCAAACATTGCCAGGACACTGACATTGGTTGCTTGGGGTGTTTACAAAGTCAATTTGGAGTGAGAGCAATGCTTCCTACCTTCACTCTGGCCTTGTGACACCATCACATTCTCTACCTGATGCTCAGATGGTGGGGATCCCATTACCAGTAATAAAACAAAATGGAATCAAAGCTGCACAATGAGGAAAGAAGTGTCCACAAACAGGAGAAGATAAGGATTTATTTTCAGGTAACATATCCCCACCCCAAAGCCCCTTTTTCATATTGATTTTTTTGGGGGGGCACGCAAATATTCAGGACTTCTTATAACTCCCTTTAATACCAAATTTAAGAACTGAGTGCCAACAGGACTGGAACCAAAATAGGGCCTCTGAGAAACAAGAGTGCTCAAGGGAACTGCAAGATTTATGTAAGTAGAAAAAAGAAGAAAAAACAACTTTTTTTTAAGTAAGGGGTGGGAAAAAGACTAGACTAGTGAGGATTGAGCATGCTTAGTAGCCACAGAGTGTTGAATGTAAGGTGGAAAAGAAAATCAGAAAATAGGAGGAGTGTAATAGCCTGCTTACAGAGGAAGACATGGCTGGCTGGCGCCCTGAACAGGAACACTCCTGCTAGGTGATAAGGATTCACTGCAACATGTTGTTGCAGGTCCAGCTTGTACCATTTAAGCATGAGTTCCACACAATAAAAGTATACAGGGAAAAAATCTTGGTGGTTCATGCACAATTATTTAAGATATTCCTCAACCTTGGAAATTCACCCAAGTTTCTAAGCAGTTTCTAGAAGGAGTGTAAAACATTCTTATTTTGGCTGGCCTTCAGTAGATAATTGAACAGTATAAAGAATATTATTTGTCAGTGGTATTTTATACTCTGTGTTGAAAGTGTCTGGTCAAACACAGAATCCAGCATAAGGTACAACAGTGATACAGAAGCATCATAAACTATAAGTTGAAGTTGAAAACAGATATATTGGAGACTGTGTTCCCTTGCTGTCAAGGGAGATGTGTGCTAGCATGGTGGCTAGAGGAGTGGGTTAGGAATGGGGAGTCCTGGATTCAACTCCTCGCTCAGCCAAGAAGCTTACTGGGTGACTTAGTACCAGTTTTAGAGTACTGTTACCTGCCCAAACCCATGGGAACCTGAACCAACATATCTACTGATATGTTTGGAGAGGTTTCCCCAAAACAGCAGTGGTTTTGAGGCATAGACCAGCAGCTCTCCTAACGTCTGCCAAGCTATAGCTGATATATAACTTGAAAGAGTTAGTGTGAATTGTATTCACAAGTGTTTGCAACGTCTCTCACAGCAGTCCTCAGCATCTGCCCCTGAGGTGTGGAAGATCTAAGATGATCTTCTGTAAAGAGAGGATGATCTGAAGGAAATGAAGGTCTTCTACTACAGTCTCTTTAGATTTTGTTAAGTGAGCTGGAACACAGACTCCTTCTCCAAACTAGGCCTATCATCTAAAAGTATTTACATAAGACTCTCTGCATTATATTCTAACCTCTGCAATGCTAGTATTAACTACTGACATCTGCCAAGTCTGACTAGCAAGTGCTTTACAGTGTCAATTCATCCAAAAGCAAAATGCATTTCTGAGTGCTGCAGAGTCCTTGTTATTGCTAAGGAGAAGTATCAGCACTCATATGACACCTAGCAGAAATTAGTACCCACATTCAAAGAAAAGCTTTTGTTATTTTTCCCTCCTGAGCATTATGTGGACTTTATTGAGATGACTGCATCTGACACCTGCTGTAATATAAATGCAGCTATAATTAGCCAACTGATGTTCACTGCAGTTTAGGTCGAATCCCTTCTGTGGGAATTATGCTTTAAAATATTCAGAACTCCAAGTGGCTCTCATTACATTTAATTTTTACTTAGAATTAGGTGGTCCAGGAAAAAAAATTAGGATTGTAATAGCCCCCCGCTGAATGCCACACAGCAAAGTGAAAAACCATAGATCTCCCCCCCCCCCCCCACAAATAAAAAACTGAGAACAGCAGACTACACTACAGCCTTCAATTGAAGTCTGGCTTTGCTTAATTGTACTTTTTGCACTCATCAGTCTCTCCTCTTCAGAGCAAGCTACAAAAATTGCCTGAATAGCCAAAGAAAAGTTTCCCACAGTCACTAGCCACAGAAAAACACCATTGTCCTCCCTCACAGTTTGATGGACAACATTTCTATAAATGGGTAGTCAGTCTGTCAATGGCACCCTTGCTGAAAAGGCAAAAGAAGAGAACAGATTCTGCCAATATCTGACAAAGCATGTTAACACATAATCAAGCATTCACTAGCCAGCCAGCTGCCCCTGGGACCTTCATAACACAGGTGCCTTTAAGCCATTTCCTATTCACAGATAAAGGAAACAAGCAGGCGATACCTGGGAAAGGAGCAGTCTATTATGGCCTGTCAGATGTCCATCTTTGGGGCTGCATGCATAAAAATAGAACGGATACAAAGGAAACTTCAAATTGAACTGTTCAGCTATAAAGCAGTATAACATTCACAAAGCCAGTCATAAGTTCAAGGATTTTCTTATTTTATATTTAAAATTTGAGCAGTACTGGGCTCTTCCCTGACTGAGAATTAATTCACACAACATTTTTAACATGTTGAAGCCTGATCACATGATCTGTATGGATGGTTCAACATGTGTCCAGACTGTGTATCTCCCCTTCCTTTTTCAACCCACTAAAAAAAAAGAGCAGGCAAACCATGACCTAGACGCATTCTGAACCATTCACAAGATTCATTTGATGTATGCCGATCAATTGAAAATGTCAACTCAGATTAACTTGGCTCGTGTAAAAAATGGTTGTGTGGATCATTTTGGCTATGGAGGCATTTGATGTACTTCTCCATTCTTTCTAAATTTAACTAGGATCACTGTATTCATTGAAAAGTTTGGATTGGAATCCTTCTCTGGAAAGTTTGGACAGTAGTACTATTCTATAACGAATCACAGTTGTGGGGAGTTTCAAAGGCAGTTTGTGATAGGACATGGAGTCAGCTGTTCAAAGAAAAATGTTCACTGGCAGAACCACATTATATGAACTTGAGTAGCACTTTGGATCCTCACCAACAGCCACAACCTAGGCAGAATTTAGCGAATGGAAGGACTTGCAAGTAAGTAGTGGGCCTTTGTCCCTCCCACCCCTATTGTATTGTAAATTGCTTTTGAAATTTCCTATGTTTCAAAGGTGATTTATTCTGTGGTAATGGAGGAACTGAAGGAGGGATTGCTGAATCAGGTATCTAGCCCTTTGCAAGGATGCAGTACACATATTATCAGCAAAGTAACATGGCAAGTGCAATGAGCAAGCTACAGCCTTATCCTAAACATGATTATTTGTGTAAATAAGTTACTTAACTTCCTGAAAAGTAGCCCTGGGACTGCAGAGAAGAAGGGAAGCATGCTCTGTCCTTTGCCATTGGCCAAGGGATTAAGGGCCACCGGCAATTTCCACCCCGTGCCTCCCAGGAGGACCATCATGGCAATGGGGAGACTGGCCTAAGCCCATCCATCAGTCAAAGAAGGAGAACTGCAGAGAGCTGAGCATGTTTTCCCATTCCCTGCCAAAAAGAACTTCTCCAGCTGGAACTACCTGTTGTCTTCCAGTTGCAGAAGCCAGGGGTGCATACTTTGGACTCTGTCACCAGCCAGTGCAGGCATCCTTAACCTTTTTGTGCCCACCACCCTGAATCTTTTTGGGGCGGTGGGCACATTTGAAATTGTGAGAAAGTGTTGTGGGCGCTCTCATAAAATGGTTGCCATGGGGGTGGAGGCTTGCCCATTCATAAAATGGCTTCCATGGTCACAAAACATTAATTTTCCAGAAGGCAAACTGCTGAGACTAAAAGGAAAGCAACTTCCTAAGTTCAAGGCAAAGGTGGGGGCCTGAGCTTTAAAACAGAAAAACACTCAAACCCAAATGAACCCAAATGAACATGGTGCTGAAAGGCAGGCTTTCATTTTGCCAGCTTTCCAGTTAAAAATAATTTTTAAAATCCCAAGAAATAAAAACCAGGATGGCAGGGAGCCTGGCAGATGCCAAGAGAGGTGTCCGTGAGCACATTAGTGTCTATGGGCACCACATTGAAGACCCCAAAAGCAGAGGAACAAGGGCTACTGGGTCCGGATCAGCTGCAGCACCTGTGTCCAAGCAAGACCACCAGCAAGGGCAGATCAACCTGGCCCCAACTGGATATAAATGCCTGTTTACAATGCACTAATTTGTTCCAGCATTGAGCAAACTGATCTCCCTCCTCAATCTTTTCTATTATTAATATTATTATTATTAAGCCTGCTTAATTATTATTTTTAAGCCTAAGGAAGGGCTTGTTTCTCTCTCTCTCTCTCTCTCTCTCTCTCTCTTTTAATTGATACGAGCCACTTTGGGAAACAATATTTGTCTGATATTTAAAATTAAAATAAAATAGAAATAATTAAAGACTGCACAGGATGGCCTAGTTTTGGAACATTTTGAGACTTCAGAATAACATGCATCATCTAAGTATTTCTTCCATCTGTCTTGCTAAGCTGGGGTTTATTTTTATTTTCATTTATGTGTGCTTCAGTCAGAAGGACAAAAAACTGAGTCATCCAGTAAAGTACTGTATATGCTACTGGTAAATCAATACGTGAAGCAGACAAATGATAACCAGGGACAACAGCAACAAAATTCTATTGTCCTCATTTTAAGGACAATAGAACGCGACTGAATATCTTATTTTAGAACAGGACTAAATATCTTCTGAATGTCAGATATCCTCACCTGAAAGCAACTGAAGACATTACAGTCACTGAACAGTTCCTGTTCTCTAGAGCCCAAATAAGGAATGTTAAAAGTCCTGTAGCCAGATCATAAACGCCACTTCAAAGCAGAGCCTTAGATCCAGCAATAGACCAGTGTCAGGGAGGGAAGCCTCAGCCCCTTTTCCCAGGGCTGAGACCCAACCTGAAACCAGATGAGGCTTTTATTGTGCAATCACCCTGTCTTGTTCACAGAATTTTACTGGGAGTCCAGATGACATCTTCCATTTGTAACCTTCTATGTTTTTTCACTGCTTTTTCCTTCACTTTTCTTGCCAGAAGGAAAAAAAAAACTGGTAAGGAGGAAAATCTGGAAAAGTTGCACAAGGTCTTTTGTTAGTGCTAGGAGCCTTCCATTGGGCACAGAGATAAAGATTAGGCCTGGGGTCCTAATCTGGCCCTCTGGGGTTCTCCAGATGGCTACACGCCAAGGGCTCATTTGGTGGTTTCCAGAGTTTTGTACAGTCCCCTCCACTGCCCCCGTAAAAGGTTGAAATGCCTCTCCTAAGGATGAGTTACTGGCAGTAAAGGCTTTAAACTGAAATATGCTGGTATTTTGGCACCACTGATAGCCCAAGGGATGCTGGACTAGCCCTATCACCCCCCAAATTAACCTCCTCTCTTTTTAGGGGCAAGTGGCCAGGAGGGTAAGGCGGTGGTTGCAAAAGACATGACAGCATAGCCATTTCAGCACAAGTCCCTGCTTGCACCGCAAAAAACAAAGTGGGGATCCAGGAGTGGAATCTCACGACCCCTACAAACCAAACGTTGAAACGCAAATCTTTCATTTTTCATCTTCACATGGCAACAACAATATAGAGCTGAGGGCCAAACTAGAACTGACACTGACTGAATGCGATTCACATCATTAGATTATAATCATCCTCATTTGATTGGTCCTAATAAAAATATTGCCTATGGATTTTTTTTTCATGGACCACCACGGCTACCGTGGATCAGCTGCTGTTATCCGTGCAGATCCAAGGGGGGGGGGGAATCCAAAATCCATACTGGGGCAATATTTTTATTAGGACCAACCAAACAACAACAACGTTAATTGCATTCAGGCATCGCTGTTGATAGCAACAGCAACATTTCGTGCTACCAGGGCAATATTTTGGATATACACTTAAAAGCAGCTCATGGTTTCTTTTCCCCGATTCTTTGCTACGCGAGCAGCCAAGCTTGGCCGCTCTCGGCGCGGCTGCTCCGCCCCGCCGGGAACTACAGGGGAACGAAGCAGCCGCGCTCGGCCCCCGCTTACAGCAGGCCAGAGCGCAGCCACTGCCGCGCAAACTCCACAGCCTCGTTCTTCCTAGAGTGGGTTGGCCGCATCACTCGTCAATCATGTGCATGGGCGGGGAAAAGGACGAAGTCCCGAAGCCGCTCGAACGGTGGGGCTAACTCCGTCATCCCTGGGCGACAGGACGCGAGGGGCGGAGGGAGAGAGGCATGGCCTCCGCTGCGACTAGTCGAGTTTGGTTCGGGCGGCTGTCATGGCCTCCTCCGAGCAGGAGACCGGCTCGAACCCGCCCGAGGCTTCCGCCCCGTCGGGGGGCTCCTCCGAAGAGCCGGTCCGAGAGATCCTGAGAGGCTGCCTGCGCTTGCTGCCTAAGTTGGTGGGGCAGGTTAGTGGGCAGAGGGAAGCCGTAGCCGCGCTTGTTGGGCGAGTGGGATGCCCAGGGGATGAGCCGCGGCTTTGAAAACAGTTTCAGTGTTTCGGCAGGCAGAGAGCAGGACGGGCGACGAGGGTAAAAGATCAGGCTTGCTCACGCTTTGGCCCGCTTTGAGAGCCTTGAGTCAACCATAACATGCCTCAGCACCTGCAGGGGTTGCCAGTCTTCCTACCGCAATCCTAAACCCGCTACTTGGAAGTGACTCCCGTAGATGTTAGTGAAAGTTTCTGCTACACTGGGTCTATTTGTGGGCTTAAGGTTGTATCCAATGTTAGTCCTCCTTGGAGTAGACCCACTGAACTGAATGGGGCTTAAGTTAGACTAATATTGGATACAGCCCATAATCAATTTATACAATTTATAGGATTTCAAGTAACATGTTTTGGCTTTGAAGGGTCTGCTATAACGTGCTGCTTTTATGTTTTGTTTAGCTTTTAATACTGTAGTTTTCTTCAATGTCTTTGCTACCTTGTTCTCTCGTTTTAACAGAATAGTTAGCAGTGTGCAATGTAAGTTCACGAGTTTGCTAATTTATAGCAAAGGATTCGTTCTTATCTTCATGTCACCTTTCTTTTTTTAATAGCCCTCCATTATTGTGGACACATACAAAGTGTGTTTTATCAAGAATATCAAATATAAGTAGTTGAAGGATTGAGTCCCAAATTGGGAGAAGGGTGGGGGGACATGTGAAATGCAACATCTTGTAAATACCTATCTTCACAGGTGGCTTCAGGGTTTTATATGCATGCATGCATACATACACCCACACATGTAAGTTTGACATTTTCTAGTCTGCCCTTGGAAAGGATAAGGATCTCTTGTTTTAAGGCTTAGATTATAATAGCTCTCAAAAAGTCTGTGCTGTTAAGCTAGGCAATGTGTGTGGTAAACACAGTCCCACCTATCCTCAAAATCTTCTCTTGTATCCTTGAGCCTTTACATGTATTTCAATTAAAGATAAGCACATATTGATCCAAGAGTAGACAGATGATTTGCTTCCAGCTACGTTCCTGGTAAGATGGCTGGTGGAGTGTAGTATCATTTCTAGTATCCAAACTTTAAAAGTGAGTTGAAAAGTTGGAGAGGATGAAGAGAAAGGCCACAAGAATCCCTTATGATGTTGAAAGGATTTGTTGCAGTGATAGATAAAAGATTCAATAGCTGTAGTTTCAAGAAGTGGTTTGATCAAGGAACTTTTAAGGAGAAAGCAGAATTGCTCACACCAAGTGTCATGGTATGTCTTTGCCAAAGTACATCTAGTGGATGGAAATGAAATGATGGAAACTAATTTGACTGTTTGAAGAGATGTTTTCTCCAATAGACAAATGATTAGATTTAGATTTTGGAAATGCGGGCTCAGGTCTTCATCTCTGTCTTGAATTTGTGGCCTTGGCCATATCTCAGTCCCCCATCTCTAAAATGACATTGCTAGTGTAATATCTCACTTGCAATAAAGATTGTAAGCCATTTTCAGAACTGGTGGTGCAGTCCTATGTGTATCTACTCAGAACGAAGTCCCATTGAACTCAATGGGAACTACTCCCAGGTAAGTGTGTACAGGATTGCAGCCTAAACAAGCTATATAAAGTAAAGTCTGGAAAAGGAAACCAATGAAAATATTTGGTAAAAAAAATCCCCCCCCCCCCAATTCGGCATGGCATCGTAATTAAAATTGAGAATTTGGGGGAAGCTGAAAACAAACTGTTCCATGAAATAATTTTCTATGAGTAAAACAAATACTGAAAATTCTAATTTTAGATAGAAAATAGCCACCATTAGTGCTAGACCATGGAAGCCTAGCATAGAGCTATCTGCAGCTGCCTACCTTAGCTCCCTTCCTATCTTTTGGGAAAACTTGGTAGTCACACAGCCCAGGGCACTCAGATTTGTGGGAAAGGGACATTTACTTTGTATAGGCAAAACTTAGGAACTGATGCTTATATCCATTAGGAACTGATGCTTATATCCATATTATGACCAGCACACTCTAGCACTGAGCAAATCAAGGCCCACCTGTGGAATGGGATTGGAATGAGATTTTCCAGTAGCAGCTAGGAATATATATATATCTGTACTTGCAGATACATTTACTAGATTTTGAATCAAGGGTTTTACTGAAATAATATGGTGCAAAGGTGGTGGTGGTGATGATTATAAACTGTTAGGACATAAAGGAGAGTCACAAATAGAACCTTTCTCCCTGATGTACTAAGGCTTTTTTTTTTTTCAATGTGTTTTTAACATGGGGGAACACTCAAAATCAAAATCCCAAGCACTTGGCAGTCTGAAGTCCACAGTACTACCTCAAGATTCTCTGACCCACTGCATGTGTGGATCAGAATTCTATTGAAATCAGTGGAACTAATTTCTGAGTAAACATGCTTGGTGTGTTATTGAGTTAGGAGATCTCTGATGGTTATAAATGTAGCAATTATTTTTCATTTTTTTATTTTTATTTATTTCATTTCTATACCGCCCAATAGCCGAAGCTCTCTCCTTACTAAACTTCCTGAGGAGAGACTGAGCATAATTCAAGAGAAACATCTCCTGTGGGAGATAGGATTGCAGACTCACCCTATTGATTGCACTCTCAGTGATCAGAAACCCCCGAACCCGGAGGCGTCCAGTCATCCAATGCAGGGCAGGAGGAGTGACAGAAGCGATCTTTGCCTCCCCATCCTCCTGCCCTGCAGATTTCACTAGCAAGGGCACTCCGGAAGGGGAGGAAAGGAGGCTGGAGGAGGCTCAGAGTAACTTGTATTCTGGACTCTCCAGTCTCCTCCCCTCCCTGCCCACTGGAATGCCCCCTTTCCTCCCCCTCCGAGGTCACGCTTCCAACCTCAGAGGGCAGCTGGCATGGTTCTTCCCATGCTGTCTGCCGGGGGTGGGGGAGGAGCGGTGGATCTCCGACTCCCCCTTCGAATTCAGAGTGCTTTGTCCAACCTTGGAAGGGGAATCTAAACAATCATATTATGGTCCTTGGGACGCTCACCCAGGGACCATAGGATTGCTCTCTGAATTAGTCCTTTGCTTTTAACTAATTGTTTGCTTCATCAATAACTGATTTCCCAACTTGATGCAAGCTAATGCATTGCAATCCTAAGAACTTTTATTTTTTAAAGAAGGAGCCATTGATTTTAAGCTTTCAAACAATTGGACTCAGGATTATAGCCTAAAGTCTAATTTAAAACAATGGAGCCACATCCAACATCATGTGAGCAGACTTCTGCTTGCACAGCAGTGCTTCCCCTTTCCATCCTCTGCCCTGTGCTGCCCTCATGCCCCCCCCCAAATCTACTCTGGAGGAGATGGGGGGGCATGCAGGGAGCTGTAGTGGAGGGAGAAAGAAATCAGTTCCATCAGCAGTGTCTGTTCCACGGTGGATAGATACCGCTATACAATCCTGGTTACTCAAAGCAATTGTGGTTAGGAACAGACGGTAAGTTCATAGAATCAAAATGTCAATAATTATTAGCAGAAAAATCATAACTATAATTTGTTGGAAGTAAATCTGAGTGAAATCACTACAGCCAACAGCCGAATGAGTTCACTTAGAATTGTAGCTTCTCTGAATACATTCAGGAGGGGGAGGGGGCAGTGATGGTTAATTTATAGAATTCACTGCTATAAAATGTGGTGTTGATGGCCGCTAACTTAGGGCGCAATCCTATACAGATAGGCAGCTGCCTCTGAACTTGGAGGCGACTGCCTATCCAATGCAGAGCAGGAGAAGCATGGAGGGGAACATTCTCTCTGCACTTCTCCTGCCCTGCATGTTCGGCTAGACAGCTGATTGCGGCTGCGCAGGAGGGCTGAGCGGGGGAGGAGGCTGCCAGATGACAAATTAGATGTGTCGTACAAGCATTTCCGCCCTCCCCACCTGGGAATACCCCTTTTCAGCTGCTGTGCACTCCTCTCGCAAGCAGCGTGGAAGTGGGGGGTGGTCAGTTCTCCAGGAACCAACCTTGGAGCGCAGGCTCTGAGGTTGGTTCCCAGAAAACCAGATATCCTGTGGCCATCTAGCCGTTGTCTAGCAGCCATAGGATTGCTTCCTCCTGTGCCTTTTTCAATATATATATACAAATTTATAGGTCGATTTACCCAAAGAAATATGCTTTACAGAATCTCCCAAGGTCAGAGGCAGTACGCCACTGAATGCCAGTTGCTGAGAAGCATCAGCCAGAGACAAGTATTACCTTTAAGGTATGCTTGTAAGCTTTCCATAGGAATCCTGTTGGCCACTGTGGGAAGCAGGCTCTTAGACTAAATGGTCCATTGGTCTGATCCAGCAGGGCTCTTCCTATGTTTGACTGCAGAAACATCTTCATTGAAATTGTAGCCTTTTTATGTGATTGATAAGGCTTTTGCAATGGAGCCCTTTTGTGACTTGGTTTGTTTGGCTTTTGAAGCTTAATCTTGGAGAAGACGTGGTGAAAATTAACTTCAACTGGAGCAAGCTTCAAGGTGCCTCACCACTCCAGCCCATGTGGCTCTTGACTGCTCTGCAGCAGCATATTTCAGTTTTACAGGTAAATGTTTCTTATTGGGCACTCTTTTGAAACCCAATCACTCAAATTAATCCATAAATGCAAAAACCTCAACTACAGTGTTAGGACTGTTGTATAAGGAAAAGATGCAACTTACTGTATTGCACATCTGAGGTTCTGCTGTTCTTCCTAAAGGGTTTAAAGCTGTTACCTTAAAACAGTCATTAGAAGAGTGTGGGAATAGCATTGCAAGCTACTGTGGGTAAGTAGATTGTACAAATGCAGTCCTGCTGATTTCTACACTTTCACTGTAAATGCAGTACATTTCCATCTGTGGTGGGTTATAATTAAGCAATAACACGGCAGGTGTGTGTCATGCTATGATAATGATTCCATGCGTTGGGTGAGTTTTGCAGTTCGTGGAGTGCTTTCAGTGGATCAAGAAGTGGCATTATCCCAGCATGATACATCCTGGTGTGTGTGTCTGCAATTAACCATTTTTTGGGCAGATTTTTAAAAGTACCTTCTTAGACATTTAAATATTTCATCTTGTCAAGTAACCAGTTGCTGTGTTATATCATTTTCATTTGACATTTTTTAATGTTAAGTCGCAGTACTTATACCATTCCTTGTTTTTGGATCAGTTGCAAGCACAAGTCTTGTGATCTCTGCATAGTGCTTAATAAGAATACATCTGTAATCAATTTGCTGCCCTGTTGAAATAAGGTGTAATCCGTCAACAACCTCTCCTGTGCAAGCTCTATTGGGAAAAACAAGTATGCTGTTGGCAGTTCCCATTTGTTCTTGTGGGGCTTCTATAGTATACATTTCCAACTGATTATGTCATCATTCTAATTAATGTATATATTAAGGGTAAAAAACAAAAGAATGTGCTGAATAGCATACACAAAAATGGTTCTTGTGTAATGATTTCTCAATATGACAGAAAAAAATAGTGCCAACTGAAGTATTTCTATTAATAGGAATAATGTAAAACCCTCGGTTCCTAGCTCCATGGTAAGCACAAAAGAATGGGGTTGGAGGCGTTGTTAATATAGTTATCACTTCATAATGCTTGATTTGTTTGCATGTATTGCAAGTACTCTTTCTTGCTAGTTCATTTGTCCTTTTTTAAATGCAGATCTTTTCAAAATGTAATAGAAGAAGAATTTATGAGCTTTCTGTTTTTGTTTCTTGTATTTGTTGTATGGCTTGTATGTAAAAATTTAAATGACTTAAATAGTTTTTTTTATAGTGAGAAAGATGAGATGAGAAAAATGAGAAAATAAAGAGCATTTATTTCGCTTCTCCGAATATTGGCTGTGTTTGGTGATGCATGAGTCTACAGCACAGTGTTTGTATTCTTTCTTGCATTTTGGGTGGCTGCCGTTTCAAGTGGAGATGCTGCCAGTGATGTAGTGTTAAAGCAAAGGCTTTAACAGAATGAGAGTCTTGGCTCTTGTGTTAAGGAGGAAAAATACTTAAGCCTTAATGTTCTGAGTAAGCATTTGAATGACATGTAAATTAAGTGGCATTGGTGCCAAAGGCTGCTGCTTTGATTTGGTACAAAACAGATGAGTAACAGACAGATTTGCTCAGATAGTCTGGACCCTCTAGAGGTTTTTTTTTAATATGCAGATTAGTAAAAGGCACTGATCAAAAGGGCAGTGACACTTGGGAGATGCTATATTTTAATTGTAGTTTGATTTGGATTACGTACCCACAGTTGATAACATATGGTCTCTACAATCATTGTAAGAAGCTTGTTTTAGAAATTCCAGTTTTTAAAAAGTGTTCTGTCAGTTTGAGTCCACTCTCTTTTTTCCCTTTTGCCTAGCCATTTATAGAAAAGCTCCAGTCTTTGATTAAAGAAGAAAGCACTGTACCCGTTGATGATTCCAATAAGACAGAAGGCGGAAAGTGTGAGACTAATTCAAATGTAATAGATAAAGACATGCAGGTGGAAGTGAAACACATCGCCTGTGGTTCTGCAAACCTGAAAGAGGCTCATGTTGATTTTGACCCAGAAGTAGTCCAGATAAAAGCTGGAAAAGCTGAAGTAAGTGACTCTTGGGCTATTTTTCCCCTCTAGTCTAGACCATTCTTTCATTTTGAATGGCAGTAATGAAATCTAAATACAAGTTGTTCTGTTACCTGCAGATTGAAAGACGAATATCAGCCTTCATTGAAAGGAAACAAGCTGAGATCAATGAAAACAACGTCAGAGAATTTTGCAATGTTATTGATTGTAATCAAGGTAGCTATCCACTTGATCTTTAATTTGCTTATCCATTTAAGCATGATTCTCCCCACACACACTTATTTTTGAACAAGCTCTTTTAAAAGTTCTTCTTAAAAGGCAAAGTTAACAATGTAAAAGTTATTAGTTATGCAAAATGTAGAAAATTTCTGTTTGTGCATACCTTTATAGCACTCTGATCTACATCAATCTACGTCGAAGTCCCCATGATCTCAAAAAAAACACCCTATTTCCAAGTCTATATGGTTCCTACTCTGGTGTATTCTCATGGACTGTAGTGGGATACAGCAGTGTAACTAATTTTGTAGACAGCACCATTTAGGTAAGAATATGACTCAGGCTGTAATCCAGAACCCATTTACCTGGGAGTAAGTCTCACTGACTTACTTCTGAGCAGACATATACAAAATTTCACTACTAAATGTATTGGGGGAGAGCATTCTGAAGATGGATGGGAGGAGTTGGCTGTCCTTGGCATGCTCTTCTTAATGATGAATATAAAGGCCCTTATTGTAAGTCCATGTGCACAAGTCTGCTTTTTAGTAGCTCAAGTCTTACTGAACAAATTTAACCCAGAGAGACCACAAAAGGGACTGTTTTTATAAAGCGTTCTTGGTCTCAGTTACTTTAAGACTCCTTAAACTTGAGGTAAAAGTATACTCTTGATGAAGTAAAAATTAATTGGGCTTTGTACAGGTTAGAAGTTGTGCAAACATTTAAGCCAAGATACATCAGTGCTGATCTTAGAACACTGATGTTCATTTTTGTTAAATGTTTATGTACATGGACAAGAAAAGGAGATTGAACAAGTGACTGTCCCCCAGCTGAGCTTTCATTTTAACAAATAAGGTGAACCACAAGACATGAGAGAAGCTTACAGTAGAAACACTAGTGCTGAACAGACCAAGCTGCATGAGCAAGGATTGTGTGATGATCCTAATTTTTAAAGAGAAGAGGGTAAGTGCTTAGATACAAAAATATACATATAAGTGGCAGTAATAAAGAGAAACTATGGAAGCAAGAGAACATAAAGATTTTCTCAGATGAATATCTCTTGAAGCTATGGGCATAGTATATAAATATCTCATGAAGCTATGGGCATAGTATATAAATGGCCAAACCCACAAACAATTCACCTCTCATATAATTGATATTCTCCAGTCTTATTTTTGCTTACAAGTATGTAGCTGAAACTTCAAGCAAATACTTCAAACAGACATGTCGTCACCCATCTTTTTTCCTCTCATGCTAGTGAAGTTAGCAGCTTTTGAACAAAGTTTTGTCTAGTTATGTGTGTTTTCCAGAAAAGTTTGAATCTGGAAAATGTCTGGAAAATTAGGGCAACTTGCATCAGAATTTTTTTTCTCAAAAATTAGGGTAATCTGCATCCAAAACAATTCAGTTTGCATTTGAAAGTTTTCTGATGCCCTAAAAGGTGACCTAATTTAGCATGCTTTTATTTATTAAACTACCTCTGTACTGATTACTGTGTTAAAACTCCCAAGTGGTTCACATAAAGATTGTTGTTGTTGTTCAGTCGTTAAGTCGTGTCCGACTCTTCATGACCCCATGGACCATAGCACGCCGGGCCTTCCTGTCCTCCGCTCTCTCCTGGGGTGTGCTCAAGTTCATATTCATTGCATCGATGATGCTATCTAGCATCTCATCCTCTGCCGTCCCCTTCTCCTTTTGCCTTCAATCTTTCCCAGCATCAGGGTCTTTTCCAGTGTCATATTAAGATATAGCACAACAATACGACAGCCAATGATAAAACAGTAAATAATTAAACTTTAAAAACATTACAATACTATAACAATAACAGGGTAGTAACAAAGTCCCTCACAAGTCAGGGAAACCCTGTGTGAATAAGTGTTTGGTCAAGAGGCATTTAAAAACTTGTTGCCATTTTTGCCTCTTGAACCACACAGAGAGTATTCCAAAGATTGGGTGCCAGCACTGAGAAGGCCTGCTACCTGGTGACATTTCATTGGCCATGGAGCAACCAGTAAGGCCTCCTCATAAGACCGCAGGGGTAGACTGGGTGTATATATAAGGGAAGACAGTTGGCTAGATATCCTGGTTCCAAGTCGTTTAAGGTTTTGTATATCAACAACAAAACCCAATAGGATGCCCCATTGAGCATCCTAGCTGATGCATTCTGCACTAGGTGCAGCTTCCGAACCAGATGGAACGGCAGCCCTACATAGACCACATTACAGTAGTCTAACTGTGACATTACCAGACGTTGCATAGATCAGAGGAGCTAGGCTATCCCTATCCAGGAATGGGTGTCATTGGTGCACTGACGAAAGCTGGTAATGGACGCTCCAAGCCACTAGGCCTCTAGTGACAATGGTGGATCTAGGAGCACCCCCAGATTACGTACCTATTCCTTCAGAGGGAGTGCCACCCCACCCGGCACAGGCAAACAACCCAGTTCCCAGATTTGTGAGCCAGCCACCCACCCATAGTGTCTCTGCCTTGTCAGCATTCAGCTTCAATTTGTTAGCCTTCATCCAGTCCACAGCTGCATCCAGGCACCAGCCTCTGCCAATTCAAATGTTACAGAGAAATAGAGCTGTGTGTCATCAGCATACTGATGGCACCTTGCCCCAAATCTCCTAATGACTGCTCCCAACAGCTTCATTTAAGTGTTAAACAATATTGGGGACAGAATAGTGCCCTCTGGTACCTCATGGTTCAACTGCCAGGGAGCCAAAGCACAATCATCCAATGTTATTCTCTAGAGCCAGCCCTGTAAGAAAGAGCTGAGCCACCATAAAATGGTGTCCCCAACTCACAGAGCCGGTTCAGGAGGATACTATGCTCAGTGGTATCAGAAGCCATGAGAGATCAAGAAAAATCAACAGAGTCATACTCCCCTTGTTCATCTCCAAACAAAGGTCATCCATCAGGGTGACCAAGGCTGCTTCTGTCCCGAAACCAGACCTGAATCCAGACTGGAATGGATCAAGATAGTCAGTTTCATCCAAGAGCACCTGCAGCTTAGATGCTATCACTCTCTCAAGCACCTTACCCCACAAGGGGGTACTTGTGACTGGGCAATAGTATAGATCTCTGGATCTAGGGAGGGCCTTTTGAGGAGTGATCGCACCACTGACACTTTCAAGGCAGCGGGGATCACACCATTACTCAAAGATGCGTTCACCACTCCCCCAATCTAGACAGTCAAACTGCCACGGCTAGCTTGAAGAAGCCATGAACAACAAGGGTCAAGACAGCATGTAGTGGGTCATAGAGATGCAAGCATCATGTAGACATCCTCAGGCTCCAAAGTAGAAATTGATCCCAAAACACAGGACAAGACAATGCACTAGACACCTCAACAGATCCTCTATTAATTGTGGAGTACAGGTCAGGATGGAGGTGAGCGATTTTATCCTCAAAATGTTTGTCAAACTCATCACAGCAGGCTTTTGAGGGCTCCAGCACGGTATTCACTGAGGTAGATAAAAGCAACTCCTGAACCACTCATTGGTCAGCTGGACAGTTATTTGAGAATGTAGTGGAGGCAGGAAAGTAAACCTTCTTTGACCCCTTCACTACCACACAGGCATAATTATATGCTCTCGTGTGTTCAGTCACCTTCATGACAAGTCTTAAACCACTTGCATTCCAGCCATCTTCTGGCCCATTGTCTGAAGCTCATCAGTAAACCAGGGAACTGTCCAAACTTCACAGTGCCAGAGAAGCCCATCATGCCTTATTCCATAGCATGACAAAGGCCTCAGCAGAATTTCTGGCTCTTGTATTTAGAAAAAAACAAAGCTAAAAAAAGTACCCCCTGTTAATTTTTTGTCCCAATACACCACAGGTATTTGACCAGAAATATTTGGGGCAAGGGGGAATGAAAGCACACTTAATGTGATTTAAATGTTAAATTATGTAGATTTTTTATTGGAATACTTGTAAAAAATACTTCTCTTATATTGTTTAAATTTAAAGAAAAAACAAATGTACTGAAAACTGTTGACACACAAATACATTTTAGCAACCCAAAGAACTGTGCATGATATGCTGACAGCCACTCATCTATTTCAACAGGGTTCAACTCTCTTCCACTGAGGTTGTTGGGTCACCTTCAGCTTTGCCGTCACTATTAGTTCCATTTTATATTGAGACATATGTATTTAAATGACTGACATGTATGTATCCTCTCACACAAATTTGCTAGGGGTCATCACCTGAAAAACATTAATTACAGCTTTGAAACTAAGCTTGCCCAATATTGTATTTGCAATTGGCATCCATTCATTGTTACTAATGAACTTATGAAATGGAACATGTTATGTGGAAAAATAAAGCACTAGAAAAATTTTCACCCCACATCACTGGTTTCTTCAGTATGGTATTCCATCCCACAATTCCAATTTATTTAACATGAATTCTCACACAGGTGCAAGACTAGCTCATCCAAGGCACAGAATAAAGCTATTACAGAGATGGTGAGAGAGAAGACTTGATACCACTTTCACTCTGTGAGGTCCCTTGAAAGTCTAGAGCCTAGACCATGTTAATAAGCAGCTTCTGGACGTTGAAGGCCCAGCTCTGGCATAAAACTAAACTATTTAATACCTATATTTAATTATCATTAGAATAGATGACAGAGAGATCCATTAATGTCAGATACATAAATCACAAGTCATGAATAAAATCAAAAGCAAGCAATTATATATATATATATATATATATATATCTGCACATATTGCCCCCTTTACCACTATTTTTAGCTCAAAGGTAGAATATAAATGTAATAAATAAATGAAATAATGCAAGGCAATTTATTCGTATAAACAAAGCAAGATTCTTCAATACGTTTACAAAAGAGAGTATCTCTTTCAGTATTCTAAAATGGGATGCATTCCAGTTCATAAAGATGTCCCTTAATTTCTTAAATAGTATCAAATGAGTAAGCTTCACTATCAATAAGTTTGCCATAATCACTTTTCAATAGATATTTTTCCATTTGGAAGCAATTTCACTTCTTCCCATAATTAACATATAAAGGCACAATCCTATGGGTTATGCCCTTGATGATCATGAGTCCCCAAACTCGGAGGCTTACAATCATCCTGTGCTGGGCAGGAGGAGTGGCTGAGGCAATCTTCACTTCCCTGTCTTCCCACCCTGCATTTTCGCTAGATGGGCTTTTTTGCTCATCTAGCAATGGAACTTCAGAGGGAGAGGGAAGGAGGCTGGAGAGTCCCCAGGATAGCTTGCATCCTGACCTCTCCGGTCCCTTCCCTGCTCACTGAAACGCCCTTTCCTCCTCTCTGAGGTTGCATTCCCAACCTTGGAGAGGCAGCCGGCACGGTTCTTTCCACACCAGCGGCAAGGGGGAGGGGGGTCAGATGGCATATTCCCACCTCCAGTCTGGGAATCCAGTGTATCGTCTGGCCTCTCAGATGCTGTCTAGGGGCTGTAGGATTTCTCCCTAAGTCGCTAGTTCTCTTTCTTCCTATCTTGCAGCATTTTCATATAACCTAGCAGGATATTTAAGGCCTATACTGTTCACTTGCCTTGTTACTTCCTGGATTACAAGAAAAACGACTTGCCCCAAATAAACTATTTTTGGCCCAAACCACCAATTTCGGAAGTCATCGACAGAACTGTTGACATCTTCAGAGTCTATCATCTTGTATTAAATACATTTGTCTCAATTTAACCAGTATCTTATACCACCTGCACATCATTTTAAATGGATTTTCCCTTCAAGTAGTTGATAAAGAATACTTGATTTCTTGTGTAAATACAAGCCCCTGTGCATATTCTCTAATGTTACAATTTAAACATTTTCCCAGTGGAGTCTACGTTCGTGCTCAGCAGGTACTTATGTCTTGAAAAAAGGGGGTGGGGGTGTATCAGTTAATATATAAACACATTACGATTTTTCAAAACTTGTCTTCTTTTTTTTTACCTGATCTTTGCTAATCCACCGCATTATAAAATGTTATGTCAAGAAGAGTTGGCATAACTCCTTTCATTTTCACACATACTACTTCATATTTCAGAAAATATCCATCGTTCAAAAAGAAAAGAAAGAAAAACAAGAGAGCAGTCCTTTTTTCCCTAGACAGCATCCCAGGGACAATAGGTTTGTTCAGAAATCCCTTCTGAAGCCATAGACAAAGCTGTGCCCTTGAGGGTTATTTTTGATGTTGGAGCCCTGTTTTGGGCTCCTCCTAGCCACCACAGAGGTTTCCACAATGGCTTCCTCTAAGAAGTCAGAAACTGGGCATTCTGGGAGCATGCCAGTGGGTAGGGAGGGAGTAGTCAAAGATCTGAGGGATCCTAAACCCTCCCAGCACCCAACCCAGAAAAACACTTAGGCCTGCTGAAGCATGCATCTAAATGTATCCCATTGCCGACAATAGAAGAGACTGCTTTTTCTTCCGTCGGTGGAAGAAGAATGCAGTAAGCCCCACTTCACTCCTGACTTCTCGTCATCAAGGGTGCAGTCGATAGGACTGTGTCCTTAAAGTCTTTATCTCTTGTTCTGAATATAACAAGAACTGTACTGGATCAGACAAAAGGTCCATCTAGTTTGGATCCTACTTCCCAAAATGGCAACCAGATGCTTCTGGAAGTCTGCAGCAGGATTTGAAGGCAAAAGCCTCCTCTTGCTGTTGCTCCTTGGAAACTGGTATTCAGTGACATACTGCTGCTGAACCTGGAAGTTCCATTTAGCGATCATACCTTCTAATAGCAAACTTAAGTCATCAGGTGCCTGGCTTTGACCTCTTCAAGCCCCAAACAACTTGGGGCCAGGGTACATTTGGAATCTTGTCACCCCATATTAAACTGCCCATGAATTCTGTTCCACCATGTCCGCTGTGTTCCCTTGCCATCTTAGTGATGGTGAGTGGGCACAGGAGAGTTGTGGTGACTAGAGCGTAGAAGAGATTGCTTGTGGAGGTGGGCTTGGCTCCCTCACTGCTTGGGTTTCGGTGTTCGATGAAAACTATTTAATTCCAGCGAGTATTCTCCTATTGGCCTCTTGATATTTCACTGTTGGTTTCTATTTTATTTTTGTTATGATCTCTAGTGGTTGTGTGTTTTTCACTGTGACATGACTTGACTACACTTCATCGTAGAAAGCTGGGATAAAAAGAACTTAATAAAAGGGGTTTTCCCCTCAATTTTTGCTTTAAAAAATAGCTTTATAGTATTTCAACAAAATCCTTATCTTGTAGCAAAAGATTTAAAATCTCCATGAAAACTGTCTTCCCACAACTACTTAAATTCCAGGCTAAGGTCACTGGCCTGTTTTGTCAAATCTTTGGAGTGAATTATGGAGTGAATTATGGGCTTCTTACATGACTGCACTAATGATCACTTATTTAAAACATCTTTAGAAAACAGCTGTGCTAGGACTGATGCAGTGTTCACACCTTATCCAGGATTCAAAAGTCATGTGAAGGGTAAGTACTACTATTTATTATTGTATTTAATGAGGGATTTTAGTCCCCTAAAACATTTATTTAAAGAAACAATTCATATGGCCAAGAAAGGACTCCATCAGGTTCATTAAATAAGTTCTTGATCCAAACTTACTTTGTTCAGTTGAGCCATCAATGCATGTTTATTCAGAAGCAAGTCCCCACGGAGTGTATTTATTTAATATATTTCTGAGCCACCTATCAAGACCATGGTCTTCCCAAGAGTGCTTATGGTATAAAGCAGTAAAATTCAATATGAAGTTATAAAAGCACCTTAACATGTTAAACAGTTTTTAAATAAGCTAGTTAAAATACAATTTCAAATATTTAACAGCAGCAAATACTATTACAAAAATTTAGTTAAAAAGTCAGAGATAGCAGGTATGATTTTAAAGCCCCTTAATGGCAGCCACAGATGGAGCCAGCTTGGGAGAAAATTCCATAGGGTAGGGGCTACCACTGAGAAGGCCTCCCCTCTAGTGCCCACCAACCTTATTGATCTTAATGGCAGGCCAGCACAGTGGACTCTGAAGATGATCTTAAAGCGCAGGCAGGTTCATCCAGGTGTAGGTGGTCCTTCAGATGGATCCAAACATTTGGTAAGACTTTCCCATAAGTGTGTGCGTTGGATTGCAGCTTCAGTTCACTTTATAAGCCAATGGCAGGTAACTTGTTGAGCTGCATTAGAAATGTTTGGCATTCTATGTTAAACTGAGCTCTGTAGAAACAAATGTTCGAAATTGGGTGGGTGGGGGTAATTAAACTAATTCTCTGTGTATGCCTATTAGGCTAAGCATACCTATTAGGAAATAAATCCATTGACTCAACAGGTCTTGCTTTGAAATAAACATGCTTATGATCAGGTTGTCAGCATTTTAGCAAAAGGCTATCTATGGGTAGTAGAAAATGGCTTTGGGGGTAAAAATTGCCTTCTATTTCTATAAGTTGTCTCCCCCTCTCCCCAGTGGCCTTCCATAGGATCGTCAGAAATAATCCTTTTGGGGCCATCAGTGGTTCTCCTTTTTTAAAATGGTTTTAATTGCCTTAGTTAACTTATTTGTGTTGATTGTCCTTATTTTTAAATCTCTTTCTCTCTGCTGTCTTAATGTGTTATGGCTGCTTTATTTAATACATTTATTGTTGTCAAACTGTTTTTATAATAGTTAAGTTATGGATTAACTTATGTTAGCCACTTTGGGCTTGTTGAGGAAAGCTGGGGTATAAATGTTTTATTTAAATCAACAAACCAGTGACTTGCTGCTTTCTGTTAAAAAATAAAAAGAGATGCAGCATGAAATGTTATCCTAGTGAGAATGGTTGATAAGAGAGTCACATGAAAGATATCTCCTCTCTTATTTTATGGTCTGTTTACTGTGGGAGTCTGGTGCTCCTGTTAGACAGTGTTCTTAGGGATGAACAACAGGTGAGTCACATCTATTAAGCTGAGCACTGCAGATTCTTTGAGAATCTACACTCAGTTTAAAAGCATTTAGTGCTTAATAGTTGCTAATTTACCACACTGAAAGTGTGTTCTGCCATGCAATTTATAATGGGAGGAGTATTCGGCTTTGCAGAATCACTTATAGTACACCTGACAAGAACAAAGCAAAGGAACATGGGATACTTCTGTCTATTTTTCCCAGTATGAGGTGTGCAAAGAACAGGAGTACTTATGTCAGTAAGGAAAAGTAAGTGTGACGAAGAGTACGAAGTGAACTAAACACTTTAGCCTCTACTACAGTCGAATATGGTGTATTGCAGTTTACGGTAGGTACAAACACAGGCTGAGATTAGTCACCATTATATTCTGTAACTAAGGCAGCAATCTTGTTAACACTTACTTGTGAGTGTTACTCACATTGAACATAGTGGGGCTTCTGAGTAAAATGCATGGACTTGCACTGTAAAGGTATTGTCTTAGCAGGTGTCCTTGCATGTTCCTTTCATGTGTATAAATATTAATCTTGTACTTTTTAAAATCCTAGTTTCTCGAGTTGTAAATACCTATGGCCCTCAGACTAGAAATGAAAGTGCTCATGGGTCCAGTCATAAAGCAAACACCCTCCCTCGGGATTGTGGGAATCAAGCTATAGAGGAGAGACTACAGAACATTGAATCTCATTTACGGTTACAAACAGGTTTGTAGAGAGTTTGTATTTGAATTCTATATTCTGACTCTTCCCGCATAGCAAAAACCAGCAAAAGTGTAAATGTAAAGTATCCCTCATGTCATGTATCTTTCTTTTGGATTCAAAATGTTTCCTTTGATGAAGAATGATGAGAAATTTAAATTTTCACAAATTTATATTGTATTTTATTTTCCGGTATTTTAAGGTTTTAAATTATTGTGAACTGCCCAGAGAGGTTCGGCTGTTGGGCGGTATAGAAATGTAATGAATACATGAGTGAATTAGAGTTGTTAATTCTGATAGGTCTAATTCATGGGATGTATAAGCACTAGCGATCGCACTTATTTCTCCATTCCTGCCCTCCCCCACTTGGGAATCACTTTTGCAAGTGTTCACTGTCATTTTATTTGGGCCAAATGATAAATTGGGCACACTGCTCTTTTGCTGGCAGCCTAGGACCTGGTGTACATGTTAATAGTTGTCAAACAAAGGCTTCTTTAAATTACTATGCATGGAAAGTGTTATCCTCCTTCTCTGTTCTGCTCTAATCTTGGAAAGAGACTGCCTCCTTCCACCTTGTCACTTGGAGTGGTCATTTCCTTCATGGAATAAAGATTGTGAAACCCTTGCTTTCTTTCTTGTTTGGCCCACCCAGTATTTTCTTCATCTCTTCCCAGAAGGATTGCCTGGGCAGGCTGGTTTGTGGATACATGCAGCTCTTGTATCTGCTTGCTGGGCAGCCTAGCAAAATCACTACCAGCCTCAGTTTGCAATCTATAAAAGGGAAAGAATATGTAATTCATGAGGTTCTCATAAAGAAGAGAACTACTGCTTCCCACCATGGCTCTTGGGGATAGATGGTCTGTAAATCTAAATCAGCCTGTTTTATTATATGCCCTGCTAGTCATGCTTCACTTTCAGTACAGCAAACCTTCAACATTTTGAAGTAGAAAATAGGGACACAGGAAGAAATCCATAACCAGCAACAATAAATATGTGCAGCAAAATTCCTCAGCAGTGCAGAGAAGCTATTCATTCTGTTAATTCTGCTTAAGTGAACAGAATGGAGAGAACTATATTTTCAGAAAATAAAAACTTAAGTAGAAAATGGGAGTTTTCTTTTTCTGAGACAGACTTCAAAGTGAAATATTAAACAGATGTCTTTCACAATTCTATTTGGAACCCTGCATCCAAACTGGAATATATGTAGAGGACCTTCCAAGCAGGACTTAAGTATTCCGTCTTGCTAGAAATCCTAGCAGGACTTGGCACCAAGGCATTGCTATTTGTGGTGTGTTCCCCCTTCCCCCCTTGCCATGTTCCCATCTTGCTTGGAAGATTAATCTTAAAGACTATATTGAGATTTCCTTTTGGCTTTAAAGAAAAATTCTAGTCATGTCCGCTTTTCTGATGCTTGTTCTGGGTTGTTTTTTTTTTAATGTTGTAATACAGGTGGACCAGTGCCAAAAGACATTTATCAAAGGATAAAAAAGCTTGAAGATAAAATTCTTGAATTGGAAGGGATGTCTCCTGAGTATTTTCACTCTGTGGTGAGTAACTTTTAAATCTAGGTCTTTTAAGGCATATCCTGAAGAGAGAGGGTGTGTGTGTGTGTGTGTGTGTGTGTCTGTCTATAGTAAATAAAAATACAGTTGCTCCTGTCAAGTAATTTTACTCCAGGAAGAAGGTTTTCAAGACTATCTTGTTAATTCATTGAAAGGGATGACTTTGCATAAAGATCTCTATCAAGAATAATTGGGCTACCAGCAGATGCATAAGTTCTGTGTACACACTGAAGAACTCAGGGGGCACTGTTTTGGGAAGATGGATTAGCTTTTTAGGGTGCAATGCTATGCATGTTTAGACAGAAAGATCCTACAATTCCCAGCACTCTCCAGCCAGCATGGCTGGCTGGGGAATGCTGGAAGTTGTGGAACTTTTTTTCTGTCTAAACATACATAGAATTGCACTCTTAAACTGTTTCTGTAGAGTAACGGTCACCAAACATTTTGATTACGAACCCCTATCAGTAGAATTCTTTTGAGCATGCACCCGTGGTGTATGTATATTTATTTATTTATTTATTTATTTATGCATTGTATACATGTACTACTGTACTAATATATAATGTACATTATAAAACATACACAAAAATAGAAATTAAAAAAGGATGAGATAAAGATGAAATAAACCAATTTAAAAAAAATTAGTTTATTAACAGTACAAAAAACCTTTCTGCTCTCACTAAAAGAAATGTTATTAATAAACTATTGTTAGGGAGAGCAGTATGTTTGAATATGCCTCGTTATTTTTGAGAATCCTGGATTAACACTTTGTGATACAGCGATGCGAAGGTCTGGTTCTAAGTTCAGTTTATTTCTATACTTGGTTTTAATGGCTGTCATAGCTGACGTAGCTGTCACAGCAGGCACTTTCTTCTTGGTTTCACTCTGCCAAAGGAGAGTGGGAAGGGGTCATCTAAAGGATGGCAGCTGCTCTGATACTGGCTTCCTCTGTCCTGCCTGGCAGAGACTGGGGCAGTTGCTGTCAGTGGCTGCAGCAGAGGCAGGATAGGACTGGAGCCAAGAGAGAAATGCCATGGAGCTTCCCTCTCAGCTCCCATCCTGCTGCCACCACTACCACCACCATCATTGCACACCATGGCAGCTCGTCAGGGCAGCGGGACGTTGCTCAATGATCAGGGTGCACATCATCTTGTGCACCCCCTGGGGTGTGCGCACCCCACTTTGGAGACCACTGCTGTAGAGAAAGATGTTCTTTTTAAGGACTAATCTATTCATTTGGACAAAAAAGAAGCTACAGGTCTGCTGAAATTCTTATCGCTTCAGAACGTGGGTTGGCAGGTAAGGGGGAATGGAGTACATATTTGAATTCTCCTTCATGTTAAAAAAAATTCCCTGCATGTAGAAAATTAGTACATCAGGGAGAAAACCAAGCTAGAATCCTAATAAATCAAATAAATAAATTAATTAATAAATAACATTTGCTTGCTTTTTTTACAGGCAGTTGTCCCAATCCAAAAGAGCACACGCACACACAGCAGCCAGGGCTGCATGTGCAGGATCTTTTCAAGAAGGTTAAAATGCCACTGATCAGCTATATGGTGCGAAAGGGCTAGAAAAAAATCTTGTTTTAAAGGATTCCATAGCTACAGCCCCAACTGTTGGATCAAAAAGGGGAATCACGTGTGGATGACCCATTTGTGCATATTGTTCCCCACCTAGTGGGAGATGCATATGGATGGGAGCCCCTTTCTGCACATGTGGGCCTCCATCAGAATTGGAGTCAGGGAGTGTTACATGGGGAAGAACTCAGATGCTCAATATTTTTCTTTAATAGAAAATGAGTTCCTATATAATGGATGAGCTCTGGGTTGCTGCCTCTTTCATTAGTGATGGGGAAAAGGTAGTCTTAGAGAACACTTTACTTTTTATTACACGTACAATAATAGTAATAGCTCTGCTTACTTACATTTGGATTTGTGTGTTTTTTTAATAGAATTTGTCTGGCAAAAGAAGGAAAATCCAACAAAACCAAGTGAGTGTATGTGTTTGCAAGTACAAATTCAGAGCTATTCCTCCTTTGCCCTCAACCTGTGTGGTAAAGAGTTGTATCTCCAACTTGTTTAGTCTGGAGCAGACATCCCCCACTCCCACTCCCACACACACACATCTTTGTCAGTGTTAAGCTAGTACAGGGATAGTCCTCCCTGGAAGACCTTAAAGCCCAGGCAGGTTCCTGTGGGAGAAGGCGGTCTTTCAGGTAGGCTGGTCCCAAGCTGTGTAGGGCTTTGTAGGTCATAACCAACACTGTAAATTGTGTCTGGAATCACAGTAGCCAGTGAAGCTGTTGTAACAAGCGAGTCAGATGGCCCAGTCAGCAGTCTGGCTGCAGCATTCTGGACCAGCTGAAGTTTCTGAACACATTTCAAAGGCAGCTCCACGTAGAGTATGTTACAATAGTTCAAATCCACCTAAGACCTGCTTGACCATGGCCAGATCAGACATTTCTAGGAACTGGCGCAGTTGGTGCACTAATCTCAGTTGTACAAACACACACCTGGCTGCAACCTGGCTAATCCCTATATTGTCGAGATAAACCATGTTTGCTAAGCTTGGTGATGGGCTTGACTCATGCTTGCAAGGTGGTCCTATCCAAAAATGGCTTCTTCCATGAATATGGCTCCAGGCACCTTGGAAGTATTTGAATATGCTTCTGAGTCTGCTGGTTTGAATGGGAAGCACTGGCACCTCACCTCCCTGAGACTAACAGTGCTGGCGTGTGTACTTCTCTCACAGTCTAGCCAACCCACACGGAAAGCAGAATCTAACATTTCCATAGCTGGTGTGGAGCCCTGACCGTGGAGAAGTGATTTTTCATGGCATTCCACAAACGTTTGAGTATGTCCTAAGACAGATTTAGTAAGGGTTTTTTTTAAACTGAAATATCTATATTTCAATATCCTCTAAGACTGTGGTCTGTACACACCTGGGAGTAATCCCCATGGGACTCAATGGGACTTGCTTCCGAGTGGACACGTATAGGATTGCTCTGTAAATTGCTAATTGGATCTCAATTCACGATATCACAACTTTGCTCAACAGTTTATTAGTAAATTGAATTGGTCTTACCTTTTTTCTCTCAAGAGTATTCTTATTCTAGCATTGAAACATTTGGAACTTTCATTATAATTACCCCAGTGTAGTAGTCGTAGGGCCAGTTCAGATATGAAAATTCCAGCTTAATACATCATGGTTTATTACACTGGGAATGAACATCTTACCCATGCTCTCTCCCTTCTCCTACTCTTACATGCTGATTTCACTACTCGTGTTATAGCTATTTTAAACCACAGTTTACCTTTTAATCTGTTTCAATATTAGACTCCAGACTACAATATATAGCCAGAATTTATATCATGGTCTGGAGTTCAAGATTAAACCACAGTTTTCTGTTTATGATGTAAAATAAATTGTGGTTTAAAATAACCATTATACAAGTGCCGAAATTGGCACTTGAGAGAGAGGGAACAAGAGCATCTTGCCTGCACATTTCCTGGGATTGATTGATTGATTGATTTCATTTCATTTCTATACCGCCCAATAGCCGAAGCTCTCAGGGTGGTTCACAAAAAATAAAACCAAACAGCATACAATAAAACAATTTAAAATATATAGAACATTTAAACCACAATATAACAATACAACCACAATAAAACCTAGCAGCAGTGCAGGAGTTTAAAATACAGATTTAAAACAGCAGAGCTAAAAGTTTAGAAAGCTAAAATGCTAAAATGCCTGGGAAAATAAAAAGATCTTCACCTGACGCCAAAAGCAATACAATGTAGGTGCCAGGCGAACCTCACTAGGGAGCTCATTCCAGAGCCGGGGTGCCACAGCAGAAAAAGCCCTCCTCCTAGTAGCCACCTGCCTCACTTCCTTTGGCAGGGGCTCATGGAGAAGGGCCGCTGAAGATGATCTTAAGGTCCGGGAAGGCACATATGGGAGGAGGCGATCCTTCAGATAACCTGGCCCCAAGCCGTTAAGGGCTTTAAATGTTAATACCAGCACTTTGAATCGGGCCTGGAAATGGACTGGCAGCCAGTGCAGCTGGAAAAGTACTGGCGTAATATGAGCTCGCAGACCAGTCCCTGTTAACAATCTTGCTGCCCTGTTTTGGACCAGCTGAAGTTTCCGGACTGTTTTCAAAGGCAGCCCCACGTATAACGCATTGCAGTAATCCAGACGAGAAGTTATCAGAGCATGGATAACTGTAGCTAGGCTATCTCTGTCCAGAGAAGGGCATAGTTGGTATGCCAGCCTAAGCTGATAAAAAGTGCTCCGTGCCACTGAGTTCACCTGTGCCTCAAGTGACAGTTCTGGATCCAAGAGCACCCCCAAACTATGAACCTGATCCTTTAGGGGGAGTGCAACCCCCTCCAGAACAGGTTTAATATCACCTAGCCGGGCAGACGAACCACCCACTAACAGCAACTCTGTCTTGTCTGGATTGAGTTTCAGTTTATTGGCACTCATCCAGTCTATTACTGTGCCCAGGCACTGATTCAGAACAGCCAGTGTCTCACCTGGTTTTGATGAGAAAGAGAGGTAGAGCTGGGTGTCATCCACATATTGATGGCATCTCAGCCCACACCTCCGGATAACCTCCCCTAGCGGTTTCATGTAGATGTTAAACAGCATGGGGGATAAAATAGAGCCCTGTGGAACCTCATGGCACAATTGCCATGGCACAGAGCAATAATCCCCCAGCACCACCTTCTGGAATTGGCCATCCAAGTAGGAGAGGAACCACTGTAGTGCAGTGCCTCCAACTCCCAACCCAGACAACCTATCCAGAAGCATACCATGGTCAATGGTATCGAAAGCCGCTGAGAGGTCCAGGAGAATCAACAGGGTCGCACTCCCCCTGTCCCTCTCCCGGCAGAGGTCATCCCACAGGGCGACCAAGGCAGTTTCCGTTCCAAAACCAGGCCTGAAGCCCAATTGAAATGGATCTAGATAATCCGTTTCATTCAACGGTGCCTGGAGCTGTCCTACAACCACCCGCTCAAGCACCTTGCCCAGGAAGGGGATGTTGGCCACTGGCCTATAATTATTAACATCCTCTGGGTCCAGGTTAGGCTTTTTCAGGAGTGGTCTAATTACCGCCTCTTTTAAAGCAGCAGGCACCACTCCCTCTCTCAAGGAGGAATTTACAACCTCCTGGACCCAGCCGGACATCCCCTCCTTGTTTGATTTAGTAAGCCATGAAGGGCAAGGGTCAAGCACACAAGTGGTCGATCGGACTTGGCCAAGCACCTTGTCCGCATCCTCAGGCCTCAGTAACTGAAACTCATCCAATAAAACTGGACCAGACGGTGCTCAGAACGCCTCTACCAATGGAACTGCATTAATCGTGGTGTCCAATTCATGACGAATCTGAGCAACTTTATTTTCAAAGTACCTTGCAAACTTATCACAGTGTGCCACCGAGGGTTCCACCGTCTCTCTCCCTGGCCCAGAATGTAACAGGCTTGTTCTAATCAGTAATCTTTTTTTTTTTTTTTTAAGTTGTGCTAAATGTTTATGCAATAAATCCAAGATGTTAAACTCTCATTTTTTTTCTGAATGACAGAACTATTCTTTGGCTGAACTTGATGAGAAGATCAATGCACTTAAGCAAACATTGCTGAGAAAAACAAATGAAGAGAGGCCCAAGGTGGCTGAGTACAGCGATGTGTACAACCAAAGTACAGCTTCTTTGAGTACAGCAATGTGACTTCATCGTGCTTTCATGTGTACTTAACTCCTTTAGACTGTCTGAGTACTGTTTATCTAGGCACTATGGTAAGGAAACTAATCAATGCATATATGAACTCATCTAATTCTTATTGGAAACCTAGATCAAGTGAACTTCTTTGTTTCTTCAAAATGAAGAATGTTTTGGAAGTAGCATTGTAAATACTTCTTCCCTTCTGTTGGAAAGGAGGATCTGTAGAACTGTTAATAAAAGAAACCTTTAGCTTTGCTGCATAAAAATAACCTTACATTTTTATATGTGATGTCATTGATCAGAAGAATGTGTCTTGGAATATAGTTCTATCCAAAGATTGTTATGTGAAATGTGATTGTTCATATAATTCATGTAACTTTGTGAAATAAATGTGATAGAAATGCAGAAGAAGAAGAAGAGCCAGTGTGGTGTAGTGGCAAGAGTGTTGGACTAGGAGCTGGGAGATCCGGGTTCTAGGCCCCACTTGGCCATGGAAGCTCACTGGGTGACTTTGGGCTAGCCACAGACTCTCAGCCCAACCCACCTCACAGGGTTGTTGTTGTGAGGATAAAATGGAGAGGAGGAGGATAGTGTAAGCCGCCTTGGGTTCCTTGCAAGAGGAAAAAAGGCGGGGTATAAATGCAATAAATAAATAAATAAATAAAAATAAAGAGTAACTTGCAGTAACTGAAATTTGATAGTGTATTTAATGGGATGAAGGGTCTCCTTCTGGAGGATAACAGACTACCTCTCAGTGACCCAGGCAGCAGGGATTGTTTGAGGATCAAACAACCCTACAACAGATGATGGGTTATTTGAGGGTTGTTTAACCCTCAAGCAACCCCTGCCTGCCCGGGTTCAGACAGGGTTCAGATAAGCCACAGCAACACCCGCTAAGTGTTGAATATTCAAAATGGCTGCTGGCATGCACCACAGCCCACCATGGTTTAAATAAGCCACAGTGAGCTGCGGTGATCATACAAACCAGGCCATTGAGTAAGGAAATCTTTTATTAGTTCTGAATGTCTATGGAGATGAAATCCGTGTGACTATTTCAAGGGAAGGTAAAAATAGGCAATGGTAAATGATTCCCTTCAAGGAATCATGTAACACTGAGTGAGACCAATAGTCCTTCCAAACCAGTTAACAGCATCTGGCCCAGTGTCTTCCTACTCTTGTTATGTTGAGGTCCTTTCAGCCAAGATGCCAGAACTGAAACTGGGTGGAACTCCTACAGGCAAAGTATATGCCCCTCCAGTGAGCCTATCTCTACAGTTGGTCTTCATGAAAAGTAAGTGTACAGACATTGCCATCATGCATTTCATATCCCAACTTTTTGGCAGCAGAATTTTATGTTCTAGTCCTGTCCGACTGCTGTTGTATCAAGTTATTCAATAAATAACTACAGGTGCAGTCCTATGCATGTTTTGACATAAAAAAGCCCTACTGGCTGGGGAATGCTGGGAGCTGTAAGACTTCTTTCTGTCTAAACATGCATAGGGTTGTGCTCTAAACAAAGCAATAGCTCCTCCCACACCCAACAATGCTCTGATTGATACAACTGCTGTGGTTATGAACACTTAAGGACAAGTAGTATAAAAAGTGTTGGATGTAGACCAGGTAAATCTGGGTTAAAGTCCTTTCTTTAACCATGAAGCTCAGTGCAGTGCAAAACATGTATTTATTTCTCAGCCTAACTTAGTTCATGGACTCACTGAAGAGAAAAGATGGATCCTAAGCCATGTATGCCATCTTAAAATCTTTGAAGGAAACATTGAAGACACCGCAGCCAAACTTGTACATCAGTTATTACCTTGTTACAAGACTTCATAATCTGCCGCGTAAGGGTTGTCTTCTTATGCTGTTGCATATGCAATGATACATGGTCAATAAATGTAATAGTGGAGATCAAGTGATCCACAACTGCAGCTGAGACTTTGTATGGACAATGAAATAGCAATATTATATTTTCTCCTCCTAAAAACAAAGCCCCACTCTTGCCTGGGTGATTAGGTCCTTGCATGGCTACAGTGTGACAGACTGATCAGAATCTTATTATCATGAGCCACGAGAGATGAGCAGCACTATTTGTTCTAGGCTACAATGCTTATTAACATCTGAGTTAAAAACTCAACAGAGGGGGAAAGGAAGCAGCAAATACACTAGTTCCCTATGAGCCATAGAGAATAAATTGGCTAAAAAAACTGGGTCAGCAAATGGAGCAATAGATTGATTACAGTGACTGCAGCTCTCAGGCCTTGCCATCTCCCAAGTGGAGTTTTGGACTTTTTAAAAATGACGTAAGCAGGCCATGTATCAGTGCTGATAACTAATGCACCCAGGTTCATCACAGATACATTATGGATTTGTAGAAAAATACTTGGGGGTGGAGGGATGAGCCCCTTCAAAACTGGAAAGCTCCCTTTTCTACTGCACTCACATTAGTCTGAGCTACTAGGACTCTCCTAGCAGCTGGGGCTAGCATTCATGTGATAAAAATGGGCCTGTGTTAAGATACGTTATGGTTAAAATGAGTGAACAAGTATGTTTCTGTTCAGGGATCAGAGTCCCATTGACCAGCAGAGCTCTTAAACAGATCAGCAGCAGGCTGTGAGCACTGATAAATAATCAGGCTGCAAGGAAGCAGTGAGCCCCCATATGTCCTCAGCTGTTCTTCCCCGCCCCTCTGAAGTTCTCTTGGTAGCTTCACCCACCTCCTCTTTGGAACAAGAAGGCACAGAGACTAGCTGTGGGCACAAACCCATTCAAACTGGGAGTTCCTGGGCCGAGCAGGCTCACAGTCGAGACACCTACTGCATCTCTCTCTGTGACTCCCTCCCGCTGGAAGTGGATCAGAGGGACCTGTTTACCCAAAAGAGTAACTGTTTACCCAACGGGAGTCCCTCAGTTGGGGCATATCTACTACATATCTATGAGAAGGGTGGGGATGCATCGCGTACTCCCTGTCTTGAGCTGATGGAGGTGGTCTAAGATGTGGTGTTGCCAGACTTACTGTATGTTCAGAGGCTGCAATGGCCCAAGACCATGACCGCTATGATAATTATGAGCCTTTTCCAATGTGCATCCAGTACCGTGTATATTATGGGTCAAACCCAGACTTTTAAGAGCTTTCACACAGTTTCTCCCACATTCGACTTTTTTTAATCTCAAATTCTTTCAATCCTATTCATGGAGAAATTTGCAAGTTTTGTTAAGTTCTTAACAAAACAAAACCCACCAAACAACATTCTCACCCTTTCCTGCCCCTTTACATTCCATGTCCAGGTCTCCAGGATACCCAAGGGAGTAGGAATGTTAGAGAATTCCACAATGGAATCAAATGAGTTCAGATTTCTATGAATCCAACCCATAGATTCCGCAGCAGACCAGCTTTTCCCAAGTCCCATGGGGTACCTCATTTGGAGACCTATCCTCGGCGGTATATTTATGCCCATCAAGCTTTCCCTAGGAGTAAATGGGGCCTTTTACACCCATGTTATTGGAACTCCTCTCTGCCAACAAAGGGCGACGCCCACCCCCAACCTACCCAACCACTGGTGCGGGTTAGGATCTCTCTGTTACTTACGACTGTATAAATTCAAACAATGTACCATATCTGCCCATCATTTCTGCAGTTAATACACAAAGGGTTTCTCAGCTAGCACAGTCTACTCTAATTAAATCTGCACACCTCCTGCACTCCATTTTAAGACTGTGACAAACTATAGACTTTCCTGTTAGTACCTATAAACAGGTCTTCTAGAGGTGTCTTTCTGAAGCAGAATGAATGAGGAAGTTCTTTACTTTGGTTACAATAGTATCCTCTATTTGAATCTACACAAGTGACTCAATGCTCATGGGAAAAAGAGGACGGGAGAGAAGAGGATAATTACTTAGTCCCCCTTCAAGTGTCTGCTTTGATGCCTGAAAATGGAAGGGGTAGTTCTGATCTCTGTAACAGAATAGCAAGAACACGGTAGAATTTCACATCCTGAACTACAGGACAGAACATTTCACAGATATAAGTAAAGTCAGCTCTCTTCCTTGTTATGTAAGTTACCTGTATGTAAGTGTAAAAAAGCGTCAGTCACTGTTCCTGTTTGGTCATTATTTGGTTAGATTTTACAATATGTTTTGTTCACATTCGTACAACTCCTCAGTAACCCAGGGCAGCCACATAAAATAGCAGTCACTTTGTAAAAGTCCTTCCAGTGAGAATCCTCATTAATTTTGTTTAATTATTTTAAAATATCTCCCAAACGCTACATCCAGAAAGGCACTGTAGCACATTGCTTGGGCTTCTTTCATTGTCTTTTCTGGAATGTCTGCCTTTGCTTATGTTCTTCCCTGAAAGGAGTGTTTCATCTCTAGGAGGCTAATTTCTTATAGCCAAGTGCAGGATTTTAATAAATAAACCAAAAAGCGAAGTGCCTTTTTGAACAGCCCTCACATCAGCAGGAAATATGAGTGGTTCGGGAAGCTTGAAGCATTCACTATTCTGTCTAACACTGTTTAGAACAGTAATAGATTTCCCCCCCCCCCTTAATAAATCATAAGTGAGCTCTTTGTTTGGTTTTAATTAAGGAATTGCACTACCACTGAGGAGTCTGCACTCCTAAATGCTAAGCAAATAATCTGGAATAAAAACCAAAGAGGTAGGCAGATTGACAGGCATATTTGAAATAGATGTTTAAAAAATTGACATGCAGCGAACTATCCACTCCCACCGGACTGTCAGGCAGACAGAGAGACTGCTGTGCAGATGTGTTGTGTGTGCCCTACTAGTTAGTTCATGAAAGGTGTTACAGATCTCAAAAAATAAACTTTGCCAATGGGACTCAGATACCCATATGATAATGGTGGGGGAAGTATCTGCTGATCAGCTCTCTGATCTGCTTTTTACTGGGTCCACTTTGTTGTTCTCTGGCTCTCACCCCTTACTCAGCTCTGACTCCTGGCTTAACTGCCTGGCTCTTACCACTGGTTTGACTCCTGGCTCCTGAATGCCAGTGCCGGTGCCTGAGCTCTGATAAACTTATGCTGATAATTTAAAAAGAAATCAGAAAACACAGATTGATCTGAAATCTGTATATATTTTTAAAGTATGCCACATTATATTCTAACGTTGGGAATTACATATAATATGCACCTTTAATGCCTTCTGCTATCCCGGTGACTTACTTGTATCAGCATTTTCATCTCTCATTACTTTAGCAAGTTGAATCTAATCATATATTGACCTAGTCTGAAATATAAATCATATATTGACCTAGTATAGATTTATATCAAATATAAATCATATATTGACCTAGTCTGAAATATAAATCTCTCATTACTTTAGCAAGTTGAATCTAATCATATATTGACCTAGTTTGAAATCTGTATATATTTTTAAAGTATGCCACATTATATTCTAACATTGGGAATTACATATAATATGCACCTTTAATGCCTTCTGCTATCCCGGTGACTTACTTGTATCAGCATTTTCATCTCTCATTACTTTAGCAAGTTGAATCTACTCATATATTGACCTAGTCTGCATGTAACCCCAAGCCACCATGCCTATATTGCTGCATGTACAAAAGTATATATGGTACATTAAAACAAGATATAAAGAAATCTGCTTCTGTTTTAGTCAGAATGCATTTTAATGTTCACACGTTGATTCCTCCTTAACCTCAAAAACCACACGAACAATGCTATACAAACTCTCTTATACGTGGGGATGGCAGAGAATTCCGCCACGGATCTCGGTGAGGCCGAATGCCAGTGCATTCAGCGCCCCGAAATCTGTGGCGGAACAGCCTGCCACCCCCCGCCCCCCCGCGCATCCCCCCCGGGACGAGACTTACCTGGGGCGGATCTTCCGGGTGGCAGTGGCTGGTCTTCCGACCGGCTGCTGCCACTGCCATTTCCAGTCTTGGTAAAAAAAAAAAAGACGTGATAGGCTACGTAAATCTTTACATAGCCTATCATGGCTGGGTGGGTTTAAAAAAAAAAAAACACACCCACGTACGCAAATGGCGGCGGCTACGGCCGCCACCATTTGCGTTCCTTCTTTTTGGCCATCTTAGTCTATGTAAATATTTACGTAGACTATGACGGCGAAAATAAAGGGGAACGCAAATAGCGTAGTGGGCACTCTTTGCGTCCCCTTTTGATTTGCCATTTTAGCCTACGTAAAGATTTACGTAGGCTAAAACAGTGAATCAAAAAGGGACGCAAATAGTGCCCGCTACGCTATTTGCGTTCCCCTTTATTGTCACCATCATAGTCTATGTAAATATTTACGTAGATTAAGACGGCCAAAAAGAAGGAACGCAAATGGCGGCAGCCGTAGCCGCCGCCATTTGTGTATGCGTTTTTTTGTGTTTTTTTACCCAGAGCCCTCCGCGGCCAGAAATCCTGCTGCGGATGGCTCTGGCCTGGCTGGGCCTGGCCGGCTGCTCCACGGAGCTGCCACGGAGCACAGCCGGCCATTCGAGGATTCCGGAGGGGAGGAATGGAGCGCCTCCCCCCCGTCAAGGATTCCAGGGGGAGGGACGGAACACCTCCCCCCCCATAAACATAATCCGCGAACAGGTAAGTCACTTTCGTACATCCCTACTTATATGATATTTGTTGTTGTTGTTGTTCAGTCGTTCAGTCGTGTCCGACTCTTCGTGACCCCATGGACCATATGGGAAGATATAAATCCATATAAGAAAAACACAACAAACGGCTGCCATTTTTACGTGGCCAGCATATTGAAATGTCTGGATTTTCAAAGATGGCTCCACATCTGAAATTGGATGAAAAGCTGATATGTACAAACCTGAAAATCAAGGCCTTTTATCACAGTTTAAATTTTCTTATCAGTTATTGTGGTAGCAACCCAACTATCCCACCTTCCCAATTTGCCTCCAGATCACTGGTCCTGATGGTATTTAGTGAGTACTAAGCTGAGTCAGGATACTAAGAAATGAAAAGTTCCTTGCAATGGAACAACCTAAAACATGAGAGTAATCCTATGTACCACTCACTACTATGTCTGATAATGCTATATTAGGTTGATTTCATTTTTATCTAGCTCGGTATGTGTGTATTACATATCTAAAAATGCCTGAGAAATTAGACTGATTTTCTAAGCTAAAAGCACATTCACCATTTTTACTTCATTGTCCTGATGAGCTCCTAGATACCAGAACGGGCTGGCAACTATAGGCATCCTCTTGGGGCAATATTATCTCATTGCTAGATGCAGACTTCTCATCCATGTGCTGCAGTCTATTGCATATCCTGTATGCACTGCAGAGCCATATGCAGAGATATATTTGCTGAGTCAGGACACATTGCTACATGGGTAGGAGCCAGTCCAGTATGGCTAGATTGCAGCATGGAAGGCATGTCTTGGAAAACGCATAGTCATGGCACATGGTATGGGGGATTCATGAGATCATCAAGCTGGATAAGTGGGAGCTCAGAACAAGGAATGGCTTGTTCAAAGGGCCAATTAGTGCTGCATTGTTGACTCTGACTCCTTACATCACAGGTCATTTCTACAAATCGTACAGGATCCTACTCCTTGCTTCATAAAGGCAATGTGCCCTTCGCTAGTGAGATCTGGTCCATTCCAAACAGTAGTTAACAAAACGTTCTGTAGGGAAAAGAGTCTTCTTTCTTTTTCTCCCCATACAAGAACTAAGCAGAATATTTGAATTTCACATCCTCATTACCGTTTCCAGAGCCCTCAGAGTTCTTGTCCTTCCCAGAGAGGTGGTGTGGGCATGGCATAAAATAATTGGCAAGGGAAGAGAGCGAGAGTTAGGTAATCACCTTTGTCAATCTTCAAATGAAACTGTGCTTTGTCATGGACAAAACACTTAGAGCCACAATGAAAAGAACAGGCATTGTTTAAAACCTATTATTTAGAAATCATCTAATTTTTAAAGGTTAATTAGTGTAATTTACCCATCTCAGTTTATTGAAAAGGTCTCTCTGTGAACAACAAACATCAGCATTCAGTCCGTTTTTCTTTTTTCCCCTCCTGCTGATTCATCCACATCTGTTTTGCTTTTTATGACCACCTAATTGAGGCAGAGATTTCTGTCCAATACAGATGGTCTACTGTTGATAACTATTTGCATGCCGCTTATACTATTATTGTACTGATTTTTATTCAATGCCAAATGGAGGGGAACATAACAATGGCATGAACGATTCATTTGGTTGGCAGATTAAAATAGATTTGTGAAGAAAATCCACAATGAAGACAAGTAAATTATTTATCAATATATTTGTATGCTAATTGTTCTTCTTCTTTATGGTCTATTTACCCATTCCACAATATGTTCACTGTTATTAAGGCATATTAAAGTAGCAGCCAGCCTAAATCAGCTGCAACAAACTCATTTCTGCTCTAAATGGGAATTATACTCTTCTCTGTATGTAACAATGAATGAAATCCGGGCTCCACTGAGGTCAAGTGCTTTGTCATTCAATTCAGGATTTTACTTTGAATCCAGTACTCCAACGAGGGGGTTGGTTGTCAGACTCTCCTGCTCCCTCCTCTTTGAGATGCCCACTTACTGTTTTAGAAGGCTACTGAGGAGGCCATGATTTGGATCTCCCAGTCATACCACCCCCTACACACACACACACACACACACACACACACACACACCATATCTTTCTGTGGTAATGTGCCTCGCTGAGGTGTGCAGTCTGGTTTTTAGCTTTGCATTGCTTTGCTTACTCAGGTGACCTACCCAGATCTGCCTCTGTTATGTTCTAGAATGATAGGTGCCAGAGAGGTCCTGACCACCTTCATTTTTGTGACATCCCCTAAGCTTTTTTTGTTTGTTTGTTTTGTTTTAAGAAGGCTACTGGGTAATAGTTTGGGTAAAACCTTGGAGGAACCAAGGGTGAGGCTTATGGATTTCTTTAAGCCTCCATCTTTGCGACTGTTTGAATCTAGTGTTAAGCAACTATAATAAGTAAGTATATCGGTCCACATGTGATCCCCCACTGCCCCTAGTATGTTCCCCACAGCCACACACACACACACACCAACCAACCACTGTTGCCATGCTGACAAACTTCATGGTGGTGTCTAAAATATCACCAGCAAATCATGTTCAGCAGGGGTCGGGCGTTGGAGTAGTGCTGTTGCTGCTGCCCCACAGAAATCTGTGGGGTGCCATGGGTGGCAGCAGGAATGTGACCCACAGGGACATCCAGAGTGGTTAAAATGGCCTCCTGACCCCCCAAAGTTGCCTGACCCTGAAATATATGATCAGCTATACAGTCAATGGATTGGATCCAAAGTGTCCCTTCCACAAACGGAAATACCCCTTCCATTTGCAGAAGCAAGTGAGATCCAGTGAAGCCTTCCACTGGAGGAGGGAGGAAAGGCCATTTCCACTGATTCCTCCTTCTGTCTGCAGCCCCACCACCACATACCTTCCCACACTCTTCAGGAGGATCCTCCAACTATCTAGAGCAGCCTTTCAGTGGGCACAGAGAGTAGCAAGAGGAAGGAGGAATGGGTGAAAATGACCTGTGCCCTTCCTTCAGTGGGAACATATCATGAGTGGAGTTCCATTCTTGAGAACTCTGGATCCAACCCCTGATAGGTAGCCAATGTAGATGGAGAAATGAATCTGGATCCCCATTGGTATCAGCACACTCCTGTAAGCTCCACCAAACTGACTGACTGTGCCTTTTTGATGCAGATGGGCATGTACGTTTCTAACTGCACATAACCAGAATTGGATCAGGGTCTCTACTGATAATCAAGGAGCTTGATTATGTCTGGACCCTCAGTCTTACGTTCTGAAATCAAGTTACCATCTGCCTCCATGTCCATCTAATTGCATAGAGTACTATTGGCCCACATGACTCCATTTCTTTAGACTTCTGATTAAGCACTCCATCACCACCACCATGACCGCCCTTTCCATGCAGGGCTATTAAGCTAAATGGGTTTGCAGTGAACATGAACAGAATGTATGGGTCCAAGTCCCTGTCCAACCCTAATCCCTTTCCCAAATCTAATGATTTTTCTTCCATATGGGGCAAGTGTAAGCAACTCTTCTACTCCACAGCAGGTAGAGCCTGATTTTCTGCTGTGGGCTTCCCACAGGCAGCTGGTTGGCCACTGTGTGAACAGAATGTGGAACTAGCCAGGCCTTTGCTCTGATCCAGCATAGCTATTTTTTTATTCTTCTGATTTACGGTGGCGTGGTTGGAGCAGGCAGCATTTTGGGTTATCTTCACTACTCAGTCATTTCGTGGAAGCTAGGTAGTAAATTTCAAAACAACCTTGAGGCTTCATACCACAGCTAGCTAGCCTCTCAAACTCATTGAAATCAATGGGATTTCAGTTTTTAGTGAATGGGTCTACTCTGAATATGACTAAATCTGGATCCAATCCTATTTTGCCAAATTTCTGAAACTGCTTTATGGTTTGCACATAAGATACCCAGGGCCCAGCTCCCAGGATTCAGTTGTCAAGTTGGTTGGGCTGGATACCATTACTAAGAGAGCAGTAAATATTGTTTATTTGCTTGTTGAAATGCCGATTTATTGGATTAGACATTCATAAATGTTTTGCTAAGTAGCACAGCCATTGTTATTACTGTGTTACTGCTATTACAATGTCACTGAAGTGTTGTTATTATGGAACTGCTCTGTGATCATTTCTTTATGAGTCTGAATATTATCTTATTGTGTTGGCTGTTTTGACTGAAATGTGATTTGATGTAGTAGTTATTGTGAGCAGAAACCTGTTTGTGGAAGAGTGGCATACAAATACTAAATCAATTCAAACAAATTAAATAATGGTTAAAAGATTTCAGATAGAAGGGCAGCAAAACTGTCACTGAGAGCCTGAAGAGATTTTGTCAGGCTGATTGGGCTAATATAATTATTCTCTGACTGAGAGAAGCTCCCTATATCTCTGTGCAATACTTGGTATTGCTCTTTGGCAAACAGATATCCATTCAAGATATCTGTGCTTGTTGATTTGATATTTAAGTAAGTACATTTAACTCTGTCAAAGGGTTTATGATACTGGGTCTATCTATTGCCACTTTTTTTATAGGGCTGAGGCCACTACAATCCTGCCTAAATTTACCTGTGGGTAAGGCCCACGGAACTCAGTGGGATTTCCTTCTAAGTAAATCTGCATCAGATTGGGCCACATGATCACTGTAACAAGGTACTTTCTCCACTTCTAAAAATCTAACAAACAAGCATGCGATTCGACCCTCCCTCTCCCACCCCCATTATGAAGTTCATAATTGCTGTTTAAATAATGGGCCCTCCCAAAGGAGGCTGTTTGAATGCCTCAAGCCACAATGACCAAGTACATTTCCAGAGCTTCAAGAGCTGTCAACGTGACACCAAATTGTCTTTGCAACTTCATTAGGCCAGAATGAAATGGTTGCTTGGGGGGGGGGGGGAATATTGGAAAAGAAACTTCATCCTTTGTCAAATATTCTTTTGTTATCCTAGACTTTGCTAGATTTGCTGCATGTCAAAACTGGTGCTTTCCTCGGCCATTGAAGAACCAAGAGTGCCTACTCATTGTTAAATGGGCTCGTTTCCGCTAGCCTGTGACAAAACAGCTAGCTGGCTAGTCAGCCTCAGTCAGTGTCTATTTATGGCAAAATGTCAAAAAAGAATGCCTTGCATTGGTGGCTCAACAATAATGAACATGGCTAAATCTGAAAATTCACAAAAGGAAGTGAACAGCTTTTTAAATTCTGAAGAACATTAGATTCTGGTGTCCTTTTTGTTCCAATTGTTGTGACTTAACACTATGAAAAGACCACCTGTTGGGCTGCCATTTTGTGATTGTATTAAATGCAGCAATTGCATAAAAGAACACTTTCCAAAATAACCTAGTATTATTATTCACTTATTTCACAGTAAATGTGCATTCAAGATCCGCTGTAAAGTATAAGTCTTTTTTCTTCCTTCAGTGAAGTTTCAAGATGTACGTGCTCAGTAAATGCACACTTACTGCAGATGCATGATGTTATAGATCCAAGCATGATACTTAGAAATGAGCTCATGTAAACCTGATGAGACAATTAAGCCTTCTGCAACATAAAGCTAAACTTCTCTAAACAGCAGACATAAACCAGAGATGAAATGATCCCAGGCTGATAGCTGAGTGCTAATTACCGTAATAAAGATCACAATAGCAGGATAATATATAGGTCTTTGAGCCTAACATGCAGGGAAACAAATGCCGATACATAAAAACACATTGAAATCTCCATAAAATCTCCATAATATACTCAAACTATCACAATAGGTCAGGACCATGCAAAGCACTTCAACCAAAAGCTTGCTTTTTATTCTCTGTTTTAAATCCTATTTCAATCCCCGCCCCTTGCCCCAGTATGCTGGGGTTAGTTAGCTGGGCTGCTGTTACAGGAGAGAGTTTCAAAGTGGGAGGCCACCACAAAAAAGGCTTTGCTCTGAGCCTTCACAGATTGAACTTTCCAAACAAATGGCCGCCTGATTGACTGACCTTAAAGCACATGGAGAATAGTTCTGTACAAGCCGTAGCACTCATTCCACAGCTGGCATAAAAGACAATGCTACTTTGGTTTACACCAGGGAGGTTCTGATCCATAGCAAGAGAAGCCACAGCCTTAAAAAACAAAAACAAAAAAACATGAAGTCCATTTTTACAACATTTTTGTTTGGCAGATGTTATTATTGTGACCCCCACTATCATGGTACAGATACTGGATAAAATGCAACATTGTGCACGCAGACTTCTGATCATGCAACAGGACTTGCAGGCCCCTTTCTTCCCACTACAGCTTGCCACCAAACTCTGGTCTCCCAACCCTCCTGAACCAGTTGGGGGTGGGGGCTGCAGGGGTAGTGGAAATCCACACCGCCGGCAGGTGCTGTTCCACTGGTTGATGGACACAGTTGCATTCCACCCATGATCTGTAGCTGAGGGGTAGCGCACTTGCTTTATTCGCATGTGGATGGTCCCAGGTTCAATCCCCAACGTCTCCATGTAGGGCCTGAAACTAGTGCTGTGCCAAAAATTTCTCCCACATTTTTTTCAACCATTCTCATGCAATTTGCTAGAAAATAAATTGCTTTCGAAAAGGAATTCAAAGGAGGAGAATATTTGGAGAAATTCTCATGGGTTGAGTTTGGGCTTCTTGGGCTTATCTTACTTATGAGGTTGCTGAGGAGTGTGCAAGAGTGTCCTCTCTGTCATTGTACAGTAATCTCTGTGGCATCCTGTAGTCTCCTTGGCTTCCTGCACTTCAGTTAAAGCCATCATGAGGAAGACATCATGAGGCAATTCCTCCCATCAGGCTTTTCAGTTCAGGAAGTGCAGGTGGCCTGGCAGGCTGCAGAGCAATGGAACGATGTGTAATAGAGAGGGAAGACGCACACGGCACCCTCGGCCACCTCGCAGTGATAAGGTAAGCTCAAAGATACCACCAAAAGAAATTCAAAATTCTGCCTCAAAAAAGTGGAAGCCTCAACAAAGTTGATGCTGTTGCCACCTACAGAAGCAGTGTAATCACCCAAAAACCCTTAGGAAAAAGAATCTGTGTTACAACCCCTGCCAATAATGAGCCTTATTGGTGAGAAACTGTTGAAGAATTTCTCCTCCCCTAGGAGAAATTCGGTGAAACTGTCCCACCAATTTCTCTGCCCACAAACAGGCTGGGGAATTTTGAGAGGCTCTTTGCACACACTTCTACCTGAAACCCTGGAGAGCCACTGCTAGTTAGAGGATACTGGGCTTACCTTTAGCGGATTATGTTGATGGTGGGGGGGCAGGCGCTCCGTCCCTCCCCCCAGAATCCTGGACGGGGGGAGGCACTCCGTTTCTCCCCCCCCCCCGGAATCCTGGCCGGCCGGCTGTGCTCCACAGGGATTCTGCGGAGCCGCTGGCCGGCTCCTCCAGCAGCCGGACATCCGGCTGCTGGCTAGCAGGGACACAAATGGCGGCAGCTGTAGCCGCCGCCGTTTGCGTCCCTGCAGTCAGCCCTGATAGGCTACGTAAATGTTTATGTAGCCTATCACGGCTGACTTTAAAAACAACAACAACGCGCGTACGCAAATGGCGGTGGCCACGGCCACGGCCATTTGCGTTCCATATTTTGGCACGTCTTAGTCTACGTCAAGATTTACGTAGACTAAGACGGCGAAAATAAGGGGAACGCAAATAGCGTAGCGGACACTACGCTATTTGCGTTCCCCTTATTTTCGCCGTCTTAGTCTACGTAAATCTTGATGTAGACTAAGACGTGCCAAAATAAGGAACGCAAATGGCGGCGGCCATGGCCGCCGCCATTTGCGTACGCACGTTTTTTTTGTGTGTGTTTTTAAGTCAGCCATGATAGGCTACGTAAACATTTACGTAGCCTATCACTTTTTTTTTTAAAACTTAGCCGTGATAGGCTACATAAATCTTTACATAGCCTATCACGTTTTTTTTTTTTTTTAACTGGAAATGGCAGCGGTGGCAGCCGGTCGGAAGACCAGCCACCGCCGCTGCCGCCGCTGCCGAACTGCCGCTGGAGCCGCCGCCAGGAAGATCTGCCCCCGGTACGTCTTGACCCGGGGTGGCGGGGGGGCAGACCATTCTGCCACCGATTTCGGGGGGGCGAATGCGCTGGCATTCGGCCTCACCGAGATCTGTGGCGGAATTCTCTGATATCCCTAGCCACAGGCCCCATTTAGACAGACTGCAGCAGATACATGTTTTTCAAGACTGCAGATATATGTTTTTCACTAAACAGCAGAGCCAAAACCTGTGAATTTACTGAAACATTAAGAAGCAAAAAGGAGGACAGGCTAGGGAAAGTCTCCACAAAGAATTTGATCTTGCCATTGTTCCATATAATTCCAAAATTAATCCTAGAAAGGAACAAAAAAAGCTGGTTTGTTTTAACTGTGTACCATTTTTATTCTTTTATCATATAATCTGACCAAGTGAAGAATAATCTTTTAGGAGCTGATAGGGATGTGAGCTGAAGCCATAATAAACAATAGTTGTTACCCATTTAATACGTGAAGCCCAGATGTATGGAGGCTGCATTTCCATTTGGGGGATACTGCAATTTTGAGCACTGGGGAAAAGCTATTCTTCTTCCTGGCTACAATCCCATATACGTCTACTCAGAAGTAAGCCCCATTGAGTTGAGTCCCATTGAGTTGAACTCAATGGAATTTACTTTTGAGTAGACATTACACTGTTATAGGATTACACTGTTTGTGTTCTAGTACTTTGAAAGGTACACACACAGCCTCTTCTGTGAAATAACACTTCTACATCACATTGGTTTGTTTGTTTTAAATGGGGCAAATAACCGGCCAGCTGTTCTCCAGAGTAAACCTATTTTGATCATCCATTATTCTTAATTGTATGCATGGTATCTTCAGTGCATATATTTAGATGCCAGGTTAAGACCTTCCTCTTTAAGAAGATCAGGGAATGCTGATAAAATATGCAGATGACACCAAATTGGGCGGGATAGCTAATACTTTGGAAGACAAAAACAAAATTCAAAGTAATCTAGATAGACTGAAGCGCTGGGCAGAAGACAACAGAATGACATTTAATAGGGATAAATGCCAAGTTCTGCACCTAGGAAAAAGAAACCAAATGCACAGTTACAAGATGGGGGATACGTGGCTCAACAACACTACAAGCGAGAAGGATCTTGGAATTGTTGTTGGTCACAAGCTGAATATGAGACAACAATGTGATGTGGCTGCAAAAAAGGCCAATGCTCTTTTGGGCTGCATTAATAGAAGCATAGCTTCCAAATCCCTGGAAGTACTAGTTCCCCTCTACTCAGAACTGGTTAGGCCTCATCTGGAGTACTGTGTCCAGTTCTGGGCACCACACTTTAAGAAAGATGCAGACAAACTGGAGAGGGTTCAGAGGAGGGCAACAAAGATGATCAGGGGACTGGAAACAAAGCCCAATGAAGAGAGACTGAAAGAACTGGGCATGTTTAGCCTATAGAAGAGAAGACTGAGTGGAGATATGATAGCACTCTTCAAGTACTTGAAAGGTTGTCACAAAGAGGAAGGCCAGGATCTCTTCTCGATCATCCCAGAGTGCAGGACACGGAATAATGGGCTCAAGTTACAGGAAGCCAGATTCCGGCTGAACATCAGGAAAAACTTCCTGCCTGTTAGAGCAATACGACAATGGAACCAATTACCTAGGGAGGTGGTGGGCTCTCCCACACTGGAGGTGTTCAAGACGAGGCTGGACAGCCATCTATCAGGGATGCTCTGGCTTGGATTCCTGCACTGAGCAGCGGGTTGGACTCAATGGCCTTGTAAGCCCCTTCCAACCCTACTATTCTATGATTCTATGATTCTAAGCACTTAATCTTTTATCTGTTGCTTGGTTATTAATTTTAGTGCTGGCTTCTCAATGTTTGTCATGTGTTTTAATGTTTACCATTGTATTATTTTTATACTTTTACTGTTACTTTTTTGTTATGTTGTTGTTGTTGTTGTTGTTGTTGTTTGGTTTTATGATTGTACACAGCCCTGAAAGCATTTGCCAGTTGGGCGGTATTCAAATCTAACAAATAAATATTATGAACAGGTTAGGTACAGTCCTCAAATTTGGGTGTGTGTGCATGTGTGATTTGCTTCCCCTTCCCTCCCTCCCTGTTTTTTGAGGGGGTAATTTGTATGAGAATGGTACACATTATAGAGGTTTCCCCAGGCAAGAAAACTGCAAAGTTTTAAACGTTTAGGTGAAAAGGGTATGGAGATATAATATTAAAAACAAATTTGAGGCTGGTTTGTGTAGTGGCTTTGAAAAGAAAGATTTTCACTGCAGCAAAAAGTCTCAGAGAAGGATTGATTTAATAATTGAGAAGGGAATAGAAAAGGATTTTTGAAATCATGAATAAACAGATCCTGAATCAACGGACTCCCAACTAGGGATGGACGAAAGTCCCTTACCTGGCCCCGCAGCTTTTTTCGAGGGGGGGAGGCACTCCGTTTCTCCCCCCGAAATTCTTGGTGGGTGGGGAGGCGCCCCGCCCCTCCCCACCAAAATTCTGGCCGGGGGGGAGGCGTCCCATCCCTCCCCGCCGAAATTCTGGCCGGGGGGGACCGCCCCGTCTCCAAGGCCGCAAAATAAAAAAGTAAAAAAAACACAACGTGATAGGCTACGTAAAGATTTACATAGCCTATCATGGCTAGATTTTCAAAGTCAGCCGTGATAGGCTATGTAAATCTTTACGTAGCCTATCACAGCTGACTGAAAAAAAAAAAGCGCGTACGCAAATGGCGGTGCCCATGGGTGCCGCCATTTGCGTTCCTTATTTGGGCACAGGTAGTCTACGTAAAGATTTACGTAGACTACGGCGAAAATAAGGGCAACGCTATTTGCATTGCCCTTATTTTTGCCGTAGTCTACGTAAATCTTTACGTAGACTACCCATGCCCAAATAAGGAACGCAAATGGCGGTGCCCATGGGCGCCGTCATTTGCATACGCGCTTTTTTTTTTCCGAAGTCAGCCATGATAGGCTATGTAAAGATTTACGTAGCCTATCACGGCTGACTTTGAAAATCTAGCCGTGATAGGCTACGTAAATCTTTACGTAGCCTATCACGTTTTTTTTTTTTTTTAACTTTACTTGGAAATGGCGGCGGTGGCAGCCAGTCAGAAGACCGGCTGCCACCGCCCCGCCGCCGCCCCGCCGCCGGGACCCATGGGCACCGTCATTTGCATACGCGCTTTTTTTTCCCCCCAAAGTCAGCCATGATAGGCTATGTAAAGATTTACGTAGCCTATCACGGCTGACTTTGAAAATCTAGCCGTGATAGGCTACGTAAATCTTTACGTAGCCTATCACTTTTTTTTTTTTTAACTTTACTTGGAAATGGCGGCGGTGGCAGCCAGTCAGAAGACCGCCCGCCGCCGCCCCGCCGCCGCCCCGCCACCGCCCCGCCCCGCCGCCGCAAGGGACATTCGCACGAGGTAAGTCCCATCCCGCGGGGGGTGTCGGAGAATTTCCCCACCAATTTCAGGGGGCCGAATGTGTTGGCATTTGGCCTCCCGGAGATTCATGGAGAAATTCTCCGACATCCCTACGTCCCAACCCAGCACAGAACCTCTGATTTCCTATTTGTTTGCTACAGAACAAGAAAGCTCACAGACACAGTTCATAACTCACAATCCTTCCCTGAAACCACCGTGATTGGAAAGGTCCTGATAAAACTTCCCCTATGTTGGTGGAGCCATCTGTCACTCAAGCACACTCCCCCCCCACACACACACACCATATTTACAGAGAAACAAAACCAAAAGATACTATTTTGGACACAGACAGACTGCATTTCCATAGTGTAAATTGCACATGAAGCTTCATGTGGGGTCCAGCTTCTGTTCTGGTCACTTCAGAGAGAAGTCTGCTTTGTCTCAGGAAGCAGCAGAAATAATCCAAAGGGGTTCCATTTGGGGTTGGACTTCAGGCATTGGCCAAATCTAATGCACACCCCTAATCATTAACATTAATATGACTTTACAAGGCTCATTGTTTGTTAAAAAAGCTCTCTTAGGATATATCCCTAGTGTAATTTATCTTTTTATTCAGCACTATGGATTGCTTAAGAATGGGAAGTAGACAAGATAATTATTAGACAACACTGGAAGGACAAATTTACTCCCGAATCACATCTGTGAATAGTCAAGTGTTCTTTTTTTGATGTTCAAATTGGGCTTTTTTAGACAATAGTAAAGAGGACTTTCAAGCAATTTGGCCTAGTTTGTTTTCTGATAATAATGCTTGCTTTCTGATAATATATTTCTAGAAGTTTAAAAAATATATATTACGTATTACTATATTAGATATTAGGCTTGTATTCTTAGTTAATTCAGATTTTATTGTTACTTTATATTTCTCTTATATTTCTCAATTCGATATACGTAATATGGTTATTTTTGTTATTTTTGTTATTTACAATTTTTTTTAAAAATCCACTGAAGTGTGACTGTGTAAAAGTTGAATAAGCAAAACAATCCAACAAAAGTTAGTCACAACTAAGTCGAATTGAAAGCAATGGAATGAATGAGACTTCATAGAAACTAACAGCAATCCCATTGATTTTAATGAGAGTTAGTTATAGGACTCAATGAACTGTGCAACTAGTTCTACATACCCAAGGGGATTGGAGGATTGTGTTTCCCAAATGGCAGCCCATCATGCCTCATGGCAAGCCACTTTTTGAACCCAAGGGGTCTTTCAAAAGTAGAATGTAATAGAGCATAGGGGTCTGCTGTTTGAAGAAAAAAGTCAAAATCTCCCACTGACCAAGCCCAAAGGCACACCTAAAGTAATTCTTTTGATCTTGGACATAGTGTGCATAGCTGAAGCTTTGATGAGATGGGTCATTCCAAATATACATACATTACAAGGAAAATGCAACATGCACAGACTGTTGAGAATTGTGAAGAATCAGTGAGAATCCTTCATTAATCTGGTAAATGTCTAAAAGTATCCAAATCAGTGAATCTGAAAAATCAACCAATGGCAATTCTCAACTCCATAATTTTGGATGTTGATTAGAGGCATGTGATATTGTCAGCATTCCGTCGTGATCATCCAGTCTCTGCATTTTGACCATTCACTTTATTTATTTATTTATTTATTTATTTATTTATTTATTTATTTTCTTAATTGCCCTTTGCCCATCTGGCCGGTCATCTGGCCACTCTGGGCGATGTACAGCAATACAAACAGTTTTAAAACAATAAAATTCTACATTAAAACATCATATTTCTAAAAATACCCTAACCCACCCCAAATGCCTGCCTGAACAACCACGTTTTTAATGCCTGGCAGAAGCTCATTATACAGGGGGCATGGCGGAGATGGAGTTCCCTAGGGAGGGAGTTCCATGGAGTGGAGGCCACCACAGAGAAGACCCTTTCCCTCGTCCTCACCAGCCTAGCTGTCCTGCCTGATGGGAGAGAAGGCCATCCAAGGCTGATCATGTTAAGCAGCCTGTCTGGTGTTGCTGGAGGCGCTCCTTGAGATAGGCTGGGCCAGAATTATATAGGATTTTAAAGGTCAAAACCAACACCTTGAATTTGGCCCGGAAAACAACTGGTAACCAGTGCAACTCCTTTAGCACCAGAATGATGTGATCACGCTGGTGGCTGCCTTTAATCAGGCGAGCTGCCAAGTTCTGTACAACCTGCAGCTTCCGAACCGTCTTCAAGGGTAACCCCACGTAGAGCACATTACAGTAGTCTAGACGAGAGGAGACCAGGGCATGTACTTAGGGATGTACGAATCCCTTACCTGGCTCCATGCAGGGGCATCCGCGGTGGGGGGAGGTGCTCCGTCCCTCCCCCCGGAATCTTCCCTGGCTGGCTCCGCTCCGGGGCGGCTCCGCAGAACTACCAGCCGGGGCCGTCCGCAGCCAGAGTTCTGGCCACGGCTGGGCTGCTGCAGCCGCAAATGGCAGCCATCGTAGTGACCGCCATTTGCGTCCTTGCAAGCAGCCATGATAGGCTACGTAAGTATTTACATAGCCTATCACAGCACAGAGCAGGGGCTCAAGTGGCGCAGCGGCCGCCATTTGTGTCCCTGCTCTTTACCATGATAGGCTATGTAAATACTTACATAGCCTATCATAGCTGCTTGCAAGGATGCAAATGGTGGCCACAGCAGCCTGGCCGCGGCCAGCTGGGAGACCCGCTGTCAGGGTGGACACTGAGCCCTTAGATTCCCAGAGTAGTTCTGCTGCTGAGGAAGAGCAGTCGCTCCTTCGGGAGAGGAGCGCGCTCCTTTTTCCCAGGACCAACAGCTGACAGAGATTCCTCCCACCCACATTCCTAGTTTAGAAAGCAGTACAGGGAGTGTCTCAGCACAGATAGACTGGGTGGATGCGCGGCGCAGACGCAGAGAGCGGCGCCAAAGGGTTCGCGCTATTTGCGTTGCCCTTATTTTCGCCAAAGTCTACGTAAATCTTTACGTAGACTACAGGGACCAAATAAGGAACGCGAATGGCGGCTCCCTATGGGGGCCGCCATTTGCGTACGCGCTTTTTTTTTTTTTTTCAAAGTCACCCGTGATAGGCTACGTGACGATTAACGTAGCCTATCACGGCTGACTTTGCAAATCTAGCCGTGATAGGCTACATTAATCGTTACGTAGCCTATCACAGGGGTGTTTTTTTTTTTTACTTTTCTTGTAATGGCGGCGGCGGCAGCGGGTCGAAAGACCGGCTGCCACCCCCGCCCGTGACGAAGACCTGCCGAACCGCCGCCAGGACCCGCCACCGGGAGCGACATTTGTAAAAGGTAAGTCCCATCCCGGGGGGGGGGGCGGGGGGGGAGAATTTCTCCCCGAACCTTCGGAGGACCAAATGCGTTGGCACTCGGTCCCCCGAAGTTTCAGGGAGAAATTCTCCCCCATCCCTAGCCGTACCCCATTCAACACCAGGTCAACATCCCCCAGCCTCCTCTTGTCTCCCACCAAAAGCACCTCGGTCTTGTCAGGGTTCAGCTTCAGCTTCTTCCTCCCCATCCAGCCACTCAACGTCTCCAGACATTTGGGTATCAAAAGCTACTGAGAGGTCGAGGAGAACAAGGAAGTAGGGATATACGAAACAACTCACCTATTTTCTTTCATGACATCCACGGTGGGAGGGAGGCACTCCGTCCCTCCCCCCGAAATCCTCGCCAGTGGGCTCCGCTCCACCGCGACTCCGCAGAGCTGTGGCCGGCCGGGGCCGCCCTCAGCAACATCCAGCCGCTGCTGGGCTGCGCAGGGATGCAAATGGTGGCCGCCATAGCCATAGCCGCCGCCATTTGCATCCCTTTTTTTCACCGTGATAGGCTACATAAATATTTACAAAGCCTATCACAGCGAGAAAAAGTAGGGATGGCGGAGAATTTCTCCATGAATCTTTGGGAGGCTGAGTGCCGACGCATTCGGCCCCCCGAAAGTGTTGGGGAAATTCTCCCCCGGCCCCCCGCCCCCCCCGGGATGCGACTTACCTTCGGCGAATGTCCCTCTCGGCGGCGGGTCCCAGCGGCGGTTCGGCGGCAGTTCGGCGGGGGCAGCGGCCGGTCTCCCGACCAGCTGCTGCCGCCGCCATTGCAAAATAAAAAAGTAAAGTAAAATAACAACACACACCCGTGATAGGCTACGTAACGATTTATGTAGCCTATCACGGCTAGATTTCCAAAGTCAGCCGTGATAGGCTATGTAAATCGTCACGTAGCCTATCACGGGTGACTTTGAAAAAAAAAAGCGCGTACGCAAATGGCAGCTCCCATGGGGACCGCCATTTGCATTCCTTATTTTGACACGTCCAGTCTACGTAAAGATTTACGTAGACTACGGCGAAAATAAGGGCAACGCAAATAGTGTTCCCTTATTTTCGCCGTAGTCTACGTAAATCTTTACGTAGACTAGACATGCCAAAATAAGGAATGCAAATGGCAGCACCCATGGGCCGCCGCCATTTGCGTACGTGCTTTTTTTTTCAAAGTCACCCGTGATAGGCTACATGACGATTTACGTAGCCTATCATGGCTGACTTTGGAAATCTAGCCATGATAGGCTACGTAAATCGTTACATAGCCTATCACGGGTGTTGTTGTTTTTTTACCTTACTTTTTTTTTTTGCAATGGCGGCGGCGGCAGCCGGTCAGGAGACCGGCCACCGCCCCCACCCCCGATGAAACCCCGCCAAACCGCCGCTGGGACCCGCCGCCGAGAGGGACATTCGGCCACGGTAAGTCCCATCCCGGGGGGGGGGGGGCCGGCGGAGAATTTCCCCACCAATTTCGGGGGGCCAAATGCGTTGGCATTTGGCCTCCCGGAGATTCGTGGAGAAATTCTCCGCCATCCCTACCACCAAGGCGACCAAGGCCATTTCTGTCCTATGCCCAGGCCTGAAGCCTGATTGAAATGGATCTAGATAATCGGCCTTTTCCAAGTGTACCTTCAACTGCATTGCCACCACTCACTCAGTCACCTTGCCCCAAAATGGCAGATGCGTAACTGGGCGAAAATTTTTCAAAACTTGGGGATCCAAGTTTAGTCAGCAGCTAGACAGCTCCGTTCTCACAACAGGAGTGGCATTCCGGGGCTGGGAGGGCAGAAATACCTGTACAACACATCTAATGTGTCGTCCAGCAGCCGCCTCCTCCGCTCAGCCCTCCCGCGGCTTGTTGTTCAGTCGTTCAGTCGTGTCCGACTCTTCGTGACCCCATGGACCATAGCACGCCAGGCCTTCCTGTCCTCCGCTCTCTCCCGGAGCGTGCTCAAGTTCATATTCATTGCATCGGTGATGCTATCCAGCCATCTCATCCTCTGCCGTCCCCTTCTCCTTTTGCCTTCTGTCTAGCCCAAAACGCAGAGCAGGAGGAACACAGAGGGGACAATCCGCTCCATGCTTCTCCTGCCCAGCATTGGATGGGTGATCGCCTCCAAGTTTGGAGGCGGCCGCCTATCTGCATAGGATTGCGCCCTTAATTATCATCTGCAACCAAATATTGTAATGTATTCCCAACTTCTAACAGGAGTGTTTCTGTTCAGGATTCTAGGAAGCCCCCGTGTCCTTCTCCAGTAAGCCATTCCATTCTCTCCCCATATCCCCAGATGTTCCCCTTTCTTTTCTATCTGACACTCAATACTCCTTGGCTACTGAGCATTCTCAGTCTATGTTGTATCGGTAGAAGTAATGACTGCAGATCAGCAGTCATTACTAATGATCAGCAGGCCTCGAACACAACTGTTCTTTAATTCAGTACACTCAGGATACATAACAGTCTACACTGAGTTACCTTTGGCGGAAGGGGATTCTTTCTGAGGTTTTGTGTTTTAATATATTATTCTGTATTTCTGCAAACCTCAGAGTTCTCCTGAGCATGCTGATATCTCCCCCTTATTTCACAATGCCTCATTTTGATTTCGGCTTCATTTTTGTTGGCACTCACCCACTAAGACCACCATTAGAGGGAGTGATCTTACTAAGCTATAGATTCATTAACCATTTAAATTTGCATAAATTTGCATCTGTTGAAAACTGTAATTTTGAAGTCATACTTTTTTCTTGATGGTGCAGGTATGTGTTTCAGCAAGCGCCATTTTAGAAGAGGCATCTTTTTCCTGCGTGAGAGTAAAGGAAATGCCTCTTCTGAGATGGTACCTACCATCTGCAGTTTTATAGGCATTTATATTTTAAAATAATTAACTTTTAAAAAATGCATTCCTCAATTAAGTTGTGACACATTTTAAGTGAATTTCAAAGGTTTCCTATCTCTATCTGATTAATCAATTAAAATTTGCAGCTCTCACACACAGAGACACTTTTAAAAAATCAAGGTTTTCTTGCAGCAATAAAAAACCTGCATTAATTTGATTCTTGAAGTTTAAAATGACAGGATAATGCTATTTTTCACCTTTAGCTATATCATTCTCCATGGTGACATACAGAAAACAATGGGTTTTGTATGCTAGCCAAAACTGATTGGTGAGCGTATTTCTACACATGGTTTCAAACATATTTTATGCTGGGAGAAGAAAAGGTTTTCTTTACACTGCCTAACCTGGAGGGAAAAAAGTGGTATACAATTGAGCAGTATACAATGTGCCAGTATAAATTAGTATCTTGGCTTATTGTTCATTGCAATGTAAAGAGTCTGTACTGTGCACTTAACTATTGTGTTAGAGAATTATGGAAACTGAATCCACCAAGCAGAAATGGCTTATGTCTGAATAAAAAATATGTATCTTTAAGAGAGATACAATGTGTTTGGAACCCTGAGGGTTAATGAGAGGTAAGCTGGTGAAGGGGGAGATGAGATGAAGGGAATAAAAGAAGCTGAATAGATGAAAGAAGTGATTCAATGGGAGGCATTGTTGGTCACAGCTAGGTGTCCGAAACAAACAGAAAAATGGGAACTGCTTTAACATTGGGAGGAAAATAATAAAAAAATAGAACTTATACCACATATTAAAAAGAAAAAGAAAATAAGAAATAATAAAAGGCTTTCAGGCTTTTTCAGCAGATCTCTATAAAAAATAAAGCAAGAGCAAAAGAAAGCAGAGAAATTGAATTCCTCTCTAAAGGTATCTCAGCCAGAAAGCTTCATTGTTCCCCTTTTCACATCAAGAATTTAATTTTGCATTCCCTTTGTCCTTCTAGAGATACGTTTCCAGTTTTCTTACACTGATTTCTATTACCCCCTCCCCCTCCCCTTGCTTTAGACAGTCTGTATTGATGGAGGTTGAGTTCAAATTTAGGGGGACATAGCTGTGAAACATGGTGTATTCGGCTGCCTCTGGGTCTTTTTGACTATACTTTTGATCTGGACTTGATGAGAGAGTAAAGTTTTTGTTCCTCAGATATCTGACAAAAGTTTAGCTGGTTTACCTCCTCTTAGCAGGTAGTTCTGTCAGCATCAAGCAACTGTTTCGTTAACACCTAACTCTAAGCCTAGATTATATCTCACAAGGTAAGTAACAAACTGATTGGAAACTATGATTAATTAACCCCTAATTAACTTGGTTTTCACAACCTGTTCCTAGCAAACATATTTACTTGGAAGAAGTCCCCCCGGTCTGTTTTATGTGGGTTCTTTATGTATATTCAATTGTGTGTTGAGAATCTCAGCCATGTACTTTATATACATATAACCTGTTACCGAATGTGCTTTTTTTATAGGCACGTGAACAAACTTGCCCATGTTCTCAAAGACATGTGTTTGCTAAACTGTGGAATATTTAGACATCAGTCATACAGTGTCTATGGCTAAAAGGAGACGCCATCCAGGAATGCAGCTGTAGCAAAGCAATAGGGGTCACACAGGACAATGAAAGGTCTAATAGGCCCACTTAGTGCCACACATGAACAAAATGTGTGCCCTCAACCATGCTCCCAAGGATCCTTTGTAATGTGCTGAATTTTTTCAGCAAAAGAGCCAGTGGGTTAGGTCCGGCTTCTTTTCCACCAGTGGGAGCATTGTGTCCACTGAGAACACTCCTGCTGGCAGAAAGGGCTGGAGGACATCTTTGCCAGTTTCCCCCTCTCTCTGCCGTTCCCAACACCACCTACCCCACTGTTTCAGTTCCTCAGTCTATTGGAGCAGATTTAGGGGGGGAGCAATAGGGGACAGCAGAGGGAGGAGGGATCAGCAAAGATCACTGCCATGTCCATTCTGCCAGCGGGATTCCTCCACAGGATCAAAAGCCTTCCATCCATAGAAAGCAGATTCTGCATCAAACCCAATGTCAGAAATGACCCCTGAAAGTAGAATGTTTGAATACTGCTCCAAGATGCTGCTGCATCTTGGTGTGGGTGAGAAATTTGCTCCATCAATGTTTTTTTTTTTTTTAATGGATTTATTCAATTCGCATCTCCTGGATGCAAGTGTGGGCCTGAATGCAATTTGCAGTCAGAAATCCATACATTTCTGAGCTTGCAATAGCTCTGTTCAGGGATTCTGAACCTGAGTAGGGCAAATGCCTGAGGAGAAGGAGTGCTCCAGCCCCATCTTGATCTCTCATCACATCCATTGCCCACTATTTATGGAGGGTGACAGTCTGAGGAGGAAAGCCTCCTGTACCAAGGAGGCTTTCCATGTGAGTCAGAATGCTGAAAAATCTGACATGGAGAGCCTCCACAGATACAGGAAGCTCTCTTCTTCAGAAAATTGGCCTCCATGAGTAGAGGGTGGCTTCAGGTTCAGAACTTGCTAGACCTATTCAGGAGTTCTGGACTTACTCAGGTTCAGAATGCCTGAATAGGGCTAATGGGTTCTGCAAAGCAAAGCAAAAATCTGTTTGAAAAATGTTGAAAGAAAAATGTGTAATTCCCAAAATGCTCATAACATGCTTTAGTCAATGGGTGAATGTATCCAAAAAATGCATGCGTTTCAAAATGCATACATTAAAAATGTGTACATTAACGTGTACAATTATGAAAAATGCATATGAATTTTGTAAAGACTGCGGGGGCGGGGGATTACAATCTCATGGGATGGAACAAGCATAATCTAAAACAACAACAACAATCTCAGACTGAGATTGACAGATCCATTCATCTATGCTGCCGTACTTTTATTTAGGGATGTCAGAGGAATCCATTTAGGGGGTAGAGCTCAACAAGCTTTTGTCAGCTCGGCCTCCCAGACTCCATTCCATCTTTTGCCAGCTGGCCTGACTTGGTGAGCAATGAGTTGGGCCAGCTGGCAGATTTTTCATATTTTTTTTATTTATACAAATAGTCATTTGAGCAAAAATGCGGCTGTAAACAGCACAATTTGAGCAAAATTGCAGCCATAAATGGTGCAATTTGCACAGTTTGCAGTTGCAATATGCACAAATTACACCATTTATTGCTGTGTTTTGTACAATGGCTATTTGTACACATTTTAAAAACCAAAAAGTTCCTGAATTTCGGGAACATACTGCAGCCAAGTCGGGGGCATTTCTGGGATCCATCAGGCCCCCCAAAGGGCCGGATTTCCCCACGACAGATGTCCCTACTTTTATTACACCTGTTCAGTAGCTGTGCCAGGTTTTGACAAAAACACCTCCTTTCACTGGAGTTTTCAAGGCATCTTGGTCTACAAGTGACATAGTAATTGGGTTGGATTGAGCATCATGCTACTGTAAGCAGAACAAAGGCTACAGCCTGCAGAATGAGACTTCTATGTCTTCTCCTCCCCGCTGCTGCCCTGTCCCCCGTGCCTTCCAAATCTGCTCTGTAGGATTGGGGGACTTCTGGGGCACCCTCCAGAGGAGATTTGGAGGGTTTGGGGGATTGCAGGGGGGAGGAAAGGATCCTCCATCCTTTGCTGTGTGTCTGCATTTAGTTAACTCTAGACTTGCCAGATGCAAAGGAGGCCCATGAGGGCTCTTGTTGCTTCAGTAGCTGAGCAGAAAAAGAATTGTAGCACCTTCTGAATTTTTCCCCTCCTTACCTGCCAAAAATGTCCTCTTCCATGCCACTATTTATGTTTTTTCATCTATATAAGTTTTCATAAAAACTTCCAAAGTAGTGTGAAAACTTTTAAATATATAACAATACACGTATCAGTAAAGGTATATGCTGCACTGTACATGGATTCAGCTCCTGTGTTGTAGACCACATGTGATGATTCTTCAGGAACATCTCTGTCTCTTCAGTGTTTCTGCACACTGACTGTGGTTATAAACAATTAAATGTGTCTATGGGCTCAGTATGCATGCCAATTGCTAGAATTCCTATTTAGAAAAGCAGAGGGAGAGAGATTCTTTGACCTGTGTTGATTACATTGCTATAGCTATTCTGAAGGATAATGGAAGAGAACAACAAATGTTCTTTGTTACCTTTGTTTGAATACCCTGCTTTTGGAGTACAGTTTGATCTTCTACATATGTAAAAGTAGGCCCTTGAATATTGCATCCCCTTCCCATGCAATTAAATCTCAACTCAATGAATCACAAATGGCACTCTTTGGTACTGAAGACGTGTCATCCAAGTTAACTCAAGTATTTTGGGGTACATAGGGAGCCACCTTATACCAGAACATTGGTCCAACTAGCTCAGTTTGGTCCAACAGCTCCTCTCCTCCCCCTGCTGCCCCCCTCCCTGTGTGTCTTCCAAATCTGCTCTGTAGAACCAGCTAGTTGGTCCAACTGACTGCCAACAGCTCTTCAGGAGGGGTCTTTCCCTGGAGCCATCAGAGATTGAACCTGGGACCATCTGAATGTAAAGATGTCTGCTACCACTAAGCCACAACCCTTCTCCATAGCAGCCTCCAATGTAGAAACAACAGTACAGAGAGGGAACATTTGTTGTTGTTGTTCAGTCGTGTCCGACTCTTCGTAATCCCATGGACCATAGCACGCCAGGCCTTCCTGTCCTGCGCTCTCTCCCGGAGCGTGCTCAAGTCCATAATCATTGCATCGGTGATGTTATCTAGCCATCTCATCCTCTGCCATCCCCTTCTCCTTTTGCCTTCAGTCTTTCCCAGCATCAGGGTCTTTTCCAGAGAGTTTTCTCGTCACATTAGGTGGCCAAAATATTTCAGCTTCAGCTTCAGTATCTGTCCTTCCAATGAGCAGTCAGGGTTGATTTCCTTTAGGATTGACTGATTGGACCTCCTTGCAGTTCTGGGGACTCGTAAGAGTCTACTCCAGCACCACAGTTCGAAAGCATTGATTCTTCGGCGCTCAGCCTTCCTTATAGTCCAGCTCTCACAGCCATACATTACTACTGGGAAAACCATAGTTTTGATTATTCGGACCTTTGTTGGCAAGGTGATGTCTCTGCTTCTTACTATGCTGTCTAGGTTTGCCATAGCTTTCCTCCCAAGGAGCAAGCGTCTTTTAATTTCATGGCTACAGTCACCGTCTGCGGTGATCTTAGAACCCAAGAAAATAAAATCTGTCACTGCTTCCATTTCTTCCCCTTCTATATGCCAGGAAGTGATGGAGCCAGATGCCATAATCTTCGTTTTTTTAATGTTGAGTTTCAAACCAGCTTTTGCACTCTCCTCTTTCACCCTCAACAAGAGGCTCTTGAGATCCTCTTCGCTTTCTGCCATTAGGGTGGTATCATCTGCGTATCTGAGGTTGTTGATAATTCTCCCGGCAATCTTAATTCCAACTTGTGATTCATCCAACCCGGCGTTTCTCATGATGTACTCTGCGTATAAGTTAAATAAGCAGGGTGATAATATAAAGTCGTACTCCTTTCCCAATTTTGAACCAATCGGTTGTTCCATGTCCGGTTCTTACTGTTGCTTCTTGACCCTCATACAGGTTTCTCAGGAGACAGGTAAGGTGGTCTGGCACTCCCATCTCTTTTAGAATTTGCCAGAGTTTGCTGTGATCCACACAATCAAAGGCTTTAGCGTAGTCAATGAAGCAGAAATAGACATTTTTCTGGAATTCCCTTGCTTTTTCCATGATCCAGAGAATGTTGGCGATTTGATCTCTAGTTCCTCTGCCTCTTCGAAACCCAGCTTGTACTTCCGGTAGTTCTTGGTTCGCATACTGCTGAAGCCTAGGGATGGGGGAGAATTTCTCCCCGAAACTTCGGGGGGCCGAGTGCCAACGTGTTCGGCCCCCCGAAGTAGTTTCGGGGAGAAATTCTCCGCCCCCCGCCCCCCCCCCCGGGATGGGACTTACCTTTCCCGAATGTCCCTCCCAGCGGCGGTTCAGCAGGTCTTCGACAGGGGCAGAGGCGGTAGCCAGTCTTTCGACTGGCTGCTGCCGCCGCCATTCCAATAAAAGTAAAAAAAAAAAAAAACGCCCCCGTGATAGGCTACATGACGATTAACGTAGCCTATCACGGCTAGATTTGCGAAGTCAGCCGTGATAGGCTACGTAAATCGTCACGTAGCCTATCACGGGTGACTTTAAAAAAAAAAAAAAGCGCGTACGGCTAATGGCGGCCCCCATAGGAAGCCGCCATTCACGTTCCTTATTTGGTCGCTGTAGTCTACGTAAAGATTTATGTAGACTACAGCGACCAAATAAGGAATGCGAATGGTGGCTCCCTATGGGGGCCGCCATTTGCATACACGCTTTTTTTTTTTTCCAAAGTCACCCGTGATAGGCTATGTGACGATTAACGTAGCCCATCACGGCTGACTTTGCAGATCTAGCCGTGATAGGCTAAGTTAATCGTCACGTAGCCTATAATGGGGGCATTTTTTGTTTTTTTTTACTTTTTATTTCGCGGCCGGGTGAGGCGAGGCGCCTCCTCCCCAGCCTGAATTTCGGCCGGGCGAGGTGGGAAGCCTCCCTCCCCGGCCTGAACTTTGGGGGGAGCAGCGAAGCGCCTCCCCCCCACCGTGAAGCAAGCTGCGAGACCAGGTAAGTGGTATTCGTGCAGTCCTACTGAAGCCTAGCTTGTAGGATTTTGAACATCACCTTGCTGGCATGTGAAATGAGCGCAATTGTACACCTTTGCAATTGCAAAGGTTTGAACACCTTTTGGCGTTGCCCTTCTTTGGAACTGGAATGTAAACTGACCTTTTCCAGTCTTGTGGCCACTGTTGAGTGTTCCAAATTTGTTGGCATATTGAGTGCAGCACTTTAACAGCATCATCTTTTAGGATTTTAAATAGCTCAGCTGGAATACTGTCATCTCCACTAGCTTTGTTGTTACTAATGCTTCCTAAGGCCCACTTGACTTCACTCTTGAGGATGTCCGGCTCAAGTTCAGTGACCGCACTATCATGGCTATCAGGGACATTCAGATCTTTCCTGTATAGTTCTTCTGTGTATTCTTGCCACCTCTTCTTAATCTCATCTGCTTCTGTTAGGTCCCTGCCTTCTTTGTCCTTTATCATGCCTGTCTTTGCACAAAACGTTCCCTTGAGATCTCCGATTTTCTTGAAGAGATCTCTAGTCTTTCCCATTCTGTTGTTTTCCTCGATTTCTTGGCATTGTTCATTTAAGAAGGCCTTCTTGTCTCTCCTTGCTATTGTCTGGAACTCTGCATTCAGTTGGCTATATCTTCCCCTTTCTCCCTTGCTTTTCGCTTCCCTTCTTTCCTCAGCTACTTGTAAAGCCTCCTCAGACAGCCACTTTGCTTTCTTGCATTTCTTTTTCTTTGGGATGGATTTCGTTTCTGCCTCCTGAACAATGTTACGGACCTCCGTCCATAGTTCCTCAGGCACTCTGTCTATCAGGTCTAATCCCTGAAATCTATTCCTCACCTCCACTGTATATTCATAAGGGATATGATTTAGGTCATACCTGAATGGTTTAGTGGTTTTCCCTACGTTCTTCAATTTAAGCTGAAATTTTGCAAGAAGCAGCTCATGATCTGAGCCACAGTCAGCTCCAGGTCTTGTTTTGACTGACTGTATAGAGCTTCTCCATCTTTGGCTGCAAAGGACATAATCAATCCGATTTCGATATTGACCATCTGGTGATGTCCATGTGTAGAGTCGCCTCTTGTGCTGTTGGAAAAGAGTGTTTGCTATGATCAGCGTGTTCTCTTGGCAAAACTCTATTAGCTTTTGTCCTGCTTCATTTTGTACACCAAGGCCATGCTTGCCTGTTATCCCAGTGATTTCTTGACTTCCTGCTTTAGCATTCCAATCCCCTATGATGAAGAGGACATCTTTTTTTGGTGTTAGTTCTAGAAGGTGTTGTAGGTCTTCATAGAACTGATCAACCTCAGCTTCTTCGGCCTCAGTGGTTGGGACATAGACTTGAATTACTGTGATGTTGAATGGTTTGCCTTGGATTCGTACTGAGATCATTCTATCGTTTTTGAGATTGTACCCCAGTACTGCTTTTCCCACCCTTTTGTTGACTATGAGTGCTACTCCATTTCTTCTAAGGGATTCTTGCCCACAGTAGTAGATATGATGGTCACCTGAATTAAATTCGCCCATGCCTGTCCATTTTAGTTTGCTGATTCCCAAGATGTTGATGTTCAATCTTGCCATCTCATGTTTGACCACCTCCAGCTTACCTTGATTCATTGATCTGACATTCCAGGTTCCTAAACAATATTGTTCTTTATAGCATCGGATTTTCTTTTCACCATCAGACACATCCACAGCTGAGTGTCCTTTCGGCTTTGGCCCAGCCACTTCACTCTTTCTGGCGCTACTTGGAAATTCCCTCTGCTCTTCCCCAGTAGTATATTGGACACCTTCCGACCTGAGGGGCTCATCTTCCAGCACCATATCTTTTAGCCTTGTGATACGTTCCATGGGGTTTTCTTGGCAAGAATACTGGAGTGGGTTGCCATTTCCTTCTCCAGTGGACCACATTTTGTCAGAACTCTCCGCCATGACCTGTCCGTCTTGGGTGGCCCTGCACTGCATAGCTTATGGCTTCACTGAGTTATGCAAGCCCCTTCGCCACAACAAGGCAGTGATCCATGAAGGGGAGAGGGAACATAGCTAACCAAAAAAATTATTCCAGCAGCTAGTTGTTTGAATTATAAACTGGGCATAAATTGTAGAGCTAGCATGTCACAGGCACACATACCTAAAAGAAAACCTAGGAAAAGAATCCAGAACATTCCATGCTGCTAGTCATCATTCTTAGACATTTAGCAATGAATTTAGAATATTGGGAGTCACGGATACCTGGTCCAGCCAACATTATCAACAAGGGAGCAGAGTAGATTGCAATTTGGCCACACCATTTCATGCTCCCATGGCTTAATCTTGTTTATAAAATGGCAACATCAGTAGTGCTAAATCTAATAGTACTACTTATTCTAAAACATGGAAGTACAGAACTGCAGTCTTAGTAAAATACCAAGGCCACAATCCTTCGGAATACCAAGGCTGCTATCCTATGTACATGTACCTGAAGTAAGCCCCACAGAGTAAATATGCATAGGAGCCTATTGTTAATTCTGGGTAAACATGGACAGGATTGGCCTGATAAACTATTATGGGTAACTGGCAGTTTCTTCACCGTTTACTCCATGTCAATAACTTTGGCAAATACAAATGCATTATTCCTTCTGTGTACCGAAATATCCTGTCAGATACTGAAATTTCAAGTGCATAATTATGGAATAATTGAAATGAGTGGCAAGCTCTTGCTGATTCAAATGAAACAGGAAAAGGTTTTGACAAGTTGCAGATTTTAAAAAAACAGAGGGCCATAGTGGTCAATAAACATACATCATATTAATTTAATGTATATTCTGCCTTTCCACCAAAAATGGTGCTCGAGGTGGCTGATGGTTACACCACGACATTGAGCTAAGCCATCCACATCCACTAAGCACAAACAGCGTTTGCACTGCTTGTAACAGGACTACTCCCTCAAACAACTCTATCGTTATCCACCTGTATGTCATTCCTCCACTTCCAGAACTGTCTCCATCTGCAGCCATTCCCCCTGGCTGCATCAAAGGGAGTGAGAGCAAAGCCACTCAGGTGGGACCAACTGCCATTCTGGCTCCTCCCTTCCTGAATTTGCTATTTTCCTCTTCTCTCCCTGCCTCCTTTACCTTTTCTATTGTGCCCATTACACTGGAAGCCATTGTTTTATACCATGAACTGCCATGACTGTACTGGCAAAAATGCACTATATTTGTGAGAGATACATGGATAAGTAGAGACCCATTATCCGGCAAAGGGGAGGGGAATGGGCTGGATTCAGGGAGCCTGCCCTTCAAGCAAGTGATTGGTATTGTCAAAAGCTGACAGAACAGACCACCTGACAGCTACCTAGACGTATCCCAGTGTAGATGCTTAGCAGTTATGTATTTATTTTATTTATGTATAAAAACAGTTTGGCCCTAACAGACCCCCAAGGAGGCTTCCAACATTAAAACCAATAACAATCACTAAGGGTGGGATCCTATGCATGTTTAGACAGCCAAATGTCCTACAACTCCCAGCATTACCCAGCCAGCTTCATAGGAGGTTTGGCTATCTAAACATGCATAGGATTGCGCCCTAAGATAATTTAACAGCAAAACACAATTAGGGCCAGAGATTTAAAACTAATGAGAGTGCTGTATGCTGGTGCTGACCCTTAAAATCCTAAACAGCTTTGGGCCAAGTGTACCCGAAGGAGCGCCGTTTCCCATATATTCCTGCCAAATTGCTAAGATCATCTTCAGAGGCTCTTGTCTGGGTGCCGCTGTGCACAATGGTGTGATGGGTGGCTACCAGGGAAACAGCCTTCTCTGTAGTGGCCTCTTGTCTGTGGAATACCTAGGGATGGCAGAGAATTTCTCCCCGAAACTTCAGGGGGCCGAGCGCCAATGTGTTCGGCTCCCCGAACAAGTTTCGGGGAGAAATCCTCCGAACCCCCCCCCGCACCCCCCCCGGGACGGGACTTACCTTCGCCGAATGTCCCTCCTGGCGGCGGGTCCGGCCGGCGGTTCGGCGGGTGTTCGAACAGGGTGGGAGCGGCAGCCAGTCTTTCGACCGGCTGCCACCGCCGCGCACCGCCATTCCAATAAAAGAAAAAAAAAACGCGCCCGTGATAGGCTACGTGACGATTAACGTAGCCTATCACAGCTAGATTTGCAAAGCCAGCCGTGATAGGCTACGTTAATCGTCACGTAGCCTATCACGGGTGACTTTAAAAAAAAAAAGCGCGTACGCTAATGGCGGCCCCCATAGGGAGCCGCCATTCGTGTTCCTTATTTGGTTGCAGTAGTCTACGTAAATCTTTTATTTTATTTTTGCCGTAGTCTACGTAAACATTTACGTAGACTACAGCGACTAAATAAGGAACGCGAATGGCGGCTCCCTATGGGGGCTGCCATTAGCGTACGCACTTTTTTTTTTTTTTAAAGTCACCCGTGATAGGCTACGTGACGATTAACGTAGCCTATCACGGCTGACTTTGCAGATCTAGCTGTGATAGGCTACGTTAATCGTCACGTAGCTTATCACGGGGGCGGGTTTTTTTTAAAAAAAAACACAATGGAGTTCGCAGCCGGGCGAGGCGGGAAGCCTCCCCCCCCCGGCCTGAATTTCGGCCGGGCGAGGCGGGAAGCCTCCCCCCCTGGCCTGAATTTCGGCCGGGGCGAGGCGGGAAGCCTCCCCCCCCGGCCTGAACTTCACGGGGGGAGCCGCGAAGCGCCTCCCCCCCACCGCGAACAAGCTTCGATGAAAGGTAAGTGCCTTTCATCCACCCCTAGGAATACCCTTCCCAGGGAGAGCCACCTGGTGTCTGCATTGCATACTCTTGGATGCCAGGCTAAGGCCTTCTTCTTCAGCAGGCATTTATTCTTTAATCTTTTGCTCAGATGATCAGTTTTACTGTCTGCTTCATGTTTTTAATGTTTAATATTATCTTATTTTGATGTTTTTATTGCTGTATTTTTGTTTGGTTATGTTATTGTTGTTGTTTTTATTATTGTAAACCTCCCTGAGGGCATTTGCCAGTTGAGCAGTATACAAATCCAACAAACAAACAGAATAGGTATGCACATAATATTTTGCTATTGTCCACATCAAGTCACTTGCAAGTGTGCTGAGATTTATGTCATTCTTTCCGTGATTGTGTAGAAAAATGCTTTGCCACAGTTTTATACTTTTCTGTTTCATCTCTTTAAACAATTATACTGTCTGAGTAATACCCTGAGAAGCTGGGTGAAGCCTGCCTCTCCCACCCACACTCTGCATTTGTCAGGGCCAAACTAGACGTGACATTATCCACATCTTGCATGACTGATCCTCCCCCGTCCCGCCCACTTGCCCACCTCCCAGCCCTAAATGGCTGGTATGTAGTGTGAGCAGGTTCAGGGCTGTGGCAAAGGGGCAGTTGCCCATGCCACAGTCCCAGTCCAAATTGCCGGGGCCATACCTGCTATGAGCAATGAGGGGAAAGCACCCAGTGGCACAAATGGGAGCTTCCCCCCTACTGCAAATAACAAGTTGCAAATTGGTGGGGGCAAAGGTCTAAGCCCCCCTCCCTCCACACTATGGTCCTGATCAGTCTCCTCCCTCCTGTGCCAACTGTTTGCTAGGGAATCCGCAGTGGAAGGGCTACAAACAGGCATAACATCGCATACCTTCCCCCTCATATCTCTTTTATTACTTGTTTGCACATATGACCAGGGAGCCAATTACAGCGAAGCAGCCATTTTTAAAGGAATAGCAGCTTTAGGAGGGAAGGGTTTTGAACAGGGAAGGAGGGGAGGGACAGGGAGAGAGACGGGAGTTTAACCCTTTCTCCCCCCATCATTTTCTCATCCAAATGGCTGACTGTCACCAGTCAGAAATAGGAACTGTTGTGGTAGCCACAGACTGTTGTCGTTGTCGTTGTCATTTAGTTTTGTTTTAAATCATTCCAGAACATAAAAAGAGCCCTTGGATCAAAGGCCTCTCTAGTCTAGTACCCTGCTTCCCACAGAACAGAAGCCCAAAAGAAGGACATGAGGGCAATCCACTCTCCTGCTGTTCTTCCCCAGCAACTAGCATTCAGATCCTCTGATCCTGAAGGCAGCAAACAGCCATCATGACTCATCGGCAGCCATATTCCCCTTGGAGTTGTCTCATCCCCTTTTAAAGTAATCTAAACTAGTGGCCATCACCACATCTCGGGGCAGCAAATTCTGTAGTTTGACTATGCAGGGTGTGAAGAAGAACGTCCTTTTGTCTGTCTTGAATTGCCACTATTCAGCTTCATGGGACAACCCCAGGGTTTAGAATTATGAGAGAGGGAGAAAAACCACTGCTGATCCACTTTCTCCACAACGTCGTGCACCATTTTATAATGTTCTTTCATGTTCCCCCTTACTTCCCTTGGCTGAATCTACACGTAGCAGCTATGCTGTTATCATAACTATCGGTACACATAACACCAATGGGCACCAGTAGTTATGATAATGGTATAACTGCTATGTGTAGATTCAGCCCCTGTTTCCAAACTAAAAAGCTCAAAACATTGTGACCTGTTCTCATAGGGCAGTTGTCCCAGTCCCTTGAAGTTAGTCATGCCTAACTGAAGTCCCATACATTTCAATGGGCCTACTCTAAATAGGACTTAGGTTGGATTTTACCCATGGATTTATGCTGTACTGCTTCCAGAGCTAGGAGCCTAATAAATAGTAGTCGATCAGTTAAAACATAAACAAATACGACAGATTTGAAATGAATTGGCCTAAGGATCCTGCTTCACTCTCATCATAAAGAAAGCCTCGAGGAAAGTGCCTTGACATTGTTTTCAGTCTTTTTAAATGCCTGTGGCTATATGACTGCATTAAATATTATCAGACGCAGGCACGTTATATGTAATGTATACAGTGCAGGCGCTGCAGAGAGATGCTTCTCAGCCTGTACGTAAAAGAGATCTGCCCAGCCATCTCTCTACCTCTCTGGAGCGCCTGAACTGCAGAACAGCCATGTCAGAACTCAGATGGTTAACGTTCGCTTCTTGCTGTTTTATTGCATATTACTGTGCGCTCCTGAGCAGCAGGAGCAGATTCAAGCAATTACAATCAAGTCAGGGCACACGCCGTGGCTGAGCAACACGATCATGATGAGGATACTGATGAGGCACTTATCGAAAACCCCACATCATCCACACTCATCAGCCACAACATGTCACCCCAAATGAGGCATCAGCTGCCTTCAGAAGCCTCATTGCACACTGTTTATAGCTTTCTTCGGGCCCACTTTTGATTTTGCAGTCAGGGCTTAGTTCAAACAGCAGCTGACTGGCAAGAGCAAGTCCCAGGGCTCCGCGCAGCTTCCTTCTCCGGCTGCAGCCAGGCTCCGGCACAACCGTGGGATGGGGGGGTTGCTGAGAAAGCCACTTGCCATTTTCACAGGAAACCAAAGCATCATGGGGTCTTCTACTGAAGGGGCCCGCTATCTGAGTGAAAAAAGAACATTAGCAATTGGAAAAAGGATGAGGAGGAGAGGACATACCCCTTCCATCAGATAGACAGGCAGGCAGGCAGGCAGATATAGACATCCTTTTTGCTTCTGAAAATAGTTAAAATGTAACACTGAAAGTTCGTATATTAGTGCATGGGATATAATTACCAAAGCATATAAGGCTGCAATCCTATACTTCCCTGGAAGTAAGCACCATTACATTCAATGGGACCTACTTCTGAGCAGACATGTGTAGGATTGCACTGTTAGGTGACAATCCTATGCACACTTACCTGGGAGTAAACCCCATTGAATTCAGTGGGATTTATTTCCGAGAAGACATGCATAGGACTGTGCCGTTACTGTTAGTAACTGAAATCCCAACGTGAAGATGCATTTAGTGGCAACATAGTTTCTAGAGATGGGTGAACTTGTTTATTTCCAAAGCATCTCATTTTTGCATTCCCCCACCTCATAATTCCATTTCCGCATTTATCTATGATTTTAAAAAATCCACTCAAAATATGTATTTAAAATAAGTAGTTTAATTCATATTGAAATGTGCATTTTCTCTCAAAATGGAATTTCAGGGCATATTTTGATATGTTTAAAACTGTCTGCTGAGAACTGTGTTGCAATAACTTTGAAAGGTTTTATATTATGTATCATGTTATATTCTACATTGTATTTTGTGAACTGCCCAGACAGCTTTGGCTGTTGGGTGGTATAGACCTGTAACAAATAAATAAATATGTTTGCAGAAGTGAGAAATCCAGTGAATAGCTAAGTTCTGATTTGCACATTAGTCAGAAATGTGTGAATCTGGTTATTTCATAAAGGAATCTGCAAGTATCGAATTGCTTAAGCTTCCCTAAAATTTTCAGCTATGTGTCCTTACGGTAATTGTTGAGATGCTTCCTCTTAAAATACTGGACAATTTTATCATCCCTATTAGGGACACCTTTCCTAAATTTGAACATCTAGAGGGTTACCTTTGGCTGCAATTCTGAGTAGATTTATGGCGCAATCCTTTGCATTCATAGACAGAAAAAAATCCTACAACTCCCAGCGTTCCCCAGTCAGCCATTTTACTTACAGTATAATCCTATACATGTCTAGTCAAAAATAAGCCCCATTGAGTTCAATGAAACGTACTCCCAGGTAAGTCTGTATAGGATTTTATGCAGCTTTATTGGACGTTCTACTGATGTCAGTTACAGTATCTTCCAAATAAATGATCTGAGGAGCAGTGTGCCAATGTCATTTTCTTCTTAGAAATCAAGAATCCAGATTTCCAATTGGCACAAATCACAGAAATCCACGTGTTTATTATCAAGGAAAGTTCCTGTGCAAATTGGCACATTAGGATACTGACAAACAGTCCATCTTTCAAAGGGATAAAAGTGCAAGGCCTAGCTTTGCATGCAGAAGGCCCCGGGCATCTCTGGGTAAGTCTGAGAAAGAACCCTGTCTAAAAAAGAACAACCCTAGAGAGCCACTGCCATTGCCAATCAGCGTGGGCCATATTGAGCTTGATGAACCAGTGCTCTGACTTGGCATAAGGCAGGTTCCTGTACCCCTAATGGTGGACAGTGTCAGCTCTGTCTGACCTGGCTGGCACATAGCAAGAAGCCACCATTGGTTAATTTCCCTGCTGGGTTTTTTGTCACATCACCTGCCATTCTGAATATCCAGGGCACAGTGGGGGTGTGCTGTAGCTTTTCGTTACACGCAAACCCAGTGAGGACATGTTGTTGGGGTGGTTGTCAAGCCACCCAAAACCCACAGGCTGCTTTAGAGTGGCAGGTGACTTGTCAACCACCCCAACAACTCACCTTCACTGGGTTTGCATGTATGAAGAAGCTACAGCACGCCCCCACTGTGCCCCAAATATTCAAAATGGTGTCCACCATTGCGACAAGAGGCCCCGCAGAGGAATTCACCCATGGTGGCTTCTTGTTATGGATGAACTGGGCCTCTGTGTATTTGTGCATGGGAAGATTATTGGCAAGCAGTCCAAACATTGCTGGAAACCGAGGATCGGTGTTTGATGCGAAGTCTTCCATTGCTAGCATATAAGTGTTTTAAGATGGGATATACCAAGAGCTACATCAGTGCAACACTACAAAACGTCATGATAAATTGGCATAACAAGGATGTTACAGTAGTACCACCAGTCAAACCATCTGTGCAAACGTTTAGGATCAGCATGCTAATCACCATTTCTCAACACAGACAGGCTATCATTGCAAACACATCAACTTGGGTATAGATCCAAATGAAATAAATCATGGGATTTATTTCAACACAATGTGGTTGGATCAAGTGGAATTCATAAGTAATGCTACAACATTAGGAAGTCCAGTGTCCTCACAATATTTTTTTCCTGGTAGTCATCCAACAGAGGGGTGAAATGCTTGCATTTTGTTTCCCTGTTTGTTCCATCTAACAGGCCAGTTTTCTTACACTTAAATTAGACTGAGTGTGTGGAAGTACTTTGGTGTAATTGTTTCATGGATTACAGCCAAAGTTCCTGATCAAGAGCCCAATAATATATTTTCCGGTGTGCATGCAGAGTTCTTGCATGTGTAGACCACCATTACCGCAGCTCCACTAGCACAAAAGGATGCATGCACAGAGTTGCCCCTCCATTGGAATGAATGGAAGATCTCTTGCTCCTTCCTGGCTGGCAAAAGGTTCAGAGCATTAACAGCAAACATGTGGATCAGATCATATATATTTAGTGACATTTTGGTACAATGCCCCGACTAAGAATGTATTATAACTAACTAAAAGAGGAGTTGTGTGGGTGCATGTGTGTACAAGGGAGATTAATGGGTGCAAAATGGCACAAATATCTATGAACAGGAATTGAGTTGTTAAGATAAAGACTAGTGAGTAACATGAAAGCTGAAAAAGATGTTAAATGAGAATTTAGTTACATTATAATCACTTATTTCTGGTGCCTCTGTAGAAAGTGGGGAAATGTATAAGTGTACTGTATAGAAATCAGGGGAAGTGTGTCATATAGAGATTTGAAAGTGTTCAGCTTTGATCATATAAAAGTATCTATTTATATCGATACATATCTATAACCTATCCAATATGAACTATTATGAATTATATGCCTGTAGAGAGAGGGAGGGAGGGAGAGAGGGAGAGGGAGAGGGAGAGAGAGAGAGATCTGTTTTGGGGTCATCATCTAACTCTTTGTGATGCACATTCTAAATTAGGCAAGAGGGATGCGCCTTTCAAATGCAGATCATGTTTGCCTTAGAAGAGCAACGAGAACACTTGCCACTTTCAGAACATTTATGTGCTAGAAGTACTGTTAGCAGAAGAGCAGTTTAGATAAATTCAAGACTTTTTTTTTTGCTGATCACAAACATTAAGCTTCACACCTGAAGCCCTCAACCCCCTGCTGCGCTCTAATCCTAGCATCATTCACTGTTAGAGACTCAAAGCGCTGCGCCACTGCTCTCAAACATTTGATTGCCCTTCGTTTGAATGCCACCACCTGCAAAAATGCGTTTTTTTATTCCCTTTGAGCCTCTCGAAGAGGAAGTAAAAAATGATAATTCATGGCAAACATTAATTAATTGTTTACAAGATGATCTTTTCTTTTTCTAACTTATGTTCAGCAGACATATTGAGCAGCAAGATTCCACTCTTCATGTCAGAGTTTGTCAAGAGGTCTCCGTTGTTGTTTATCGCTCAAGCATAGGATAGACTGGAGGTCATTGTTTCTTCAGTTCAAGTAGTCCTGTCTGGCTCTTGTTTGAAGAATGAAAGCGACATGCATGAGTTCCCTGTTGTAAAAAGAACTACCGGATCTAGGAAGGAACAGGGGATTTAGCAGTGTAAATAAACATTTTCCTCCACTGTTTGCGCCATGTGATTTTTTTCCCCTTTATTTTTAAAGGTCGAGAGGCACTATTTATTGCTGTATTTTTAAAACCTCAAATTATGTTTAAATGACATATCACTAAACTCACAGAAATATTATCAGAAATGTTAGGATCCACTGTGATCATCTTACAGTACAATCCTCTGCCAGTCTACTCAGAAGAAAGTCCTGCTGAGTTTAATGGGACTTACTCCCAGGTAAGTCTGTATAGGTTTGCGGCCTTAGCCCTTGAGCTCAACGCCTGTGCAGAGACATATTTGAAGAAAAAAGCAGAGGGAGGATGATAAGGTAACAGAACCTGCAATACTATGTATACTTGTTTGGAAATAAGAACATAACATAACCATGCATAAAAATAATTCTGTAGAAATCAGTTGGACTTGCATTCAGGCAATTGTCTTTAGAACCAAGATGTGAGACATGGCCTCAACCATACTCAAATGAAATGCTGATTCAACAGGTTCAAATAATTAATTTAGTTAATCAATATATCCTGGGGCAAATGTTTGGCATTAGACTGTTACAAGTGGGACCTGTAACAAAACACTGCAGTGTTGAGTGTTTCTGTTCAGCATTCCAACCAGACAGGCTTGCGTGCTTCAGGATATTCCATTCCACACACACATTCCACCCCCCTGCACACAACAGAGAAAACCTATTCTATAGCCACCCAGCATGCTCAGTCTTCATTGGGTTGCTTTTGGGGCAGGGGAGGTGTTCCTGGTTTGTTTTTTCCTTCTGCCAAAACCTGGGGTTCCTACAAGCATGCTGATATCTCCCTCTGGTTTCACAGAAGCCCTCTTTTAGCAGCATCTGATAGAACCTGAGTTTACTATTGGAATGATACTATCAGCCACAAACATTATGAATTAACACACCTACGTTTAGGCCACCTACAGGATTTGTAGCCAACTGGGCAGAACATTATCGTGAATGAACAAATGAGTTAGTATAAATTAATTAATTTTAAATTAAATGGTACTAAAGATGCCCCCAAAAGGGAACTATTCTTATCCTATACTGACAGCATGGATTTTTCACCCTTACAGAAAAGTACTTTAGTTAATGTTCTTTTGATTGTTATCATGTGTTCCCCCAACACTTTAAAACATCATCTTGCAAGACTCTCTCCCCTGTAACTGAGCATGGACGGATCAGCTCTTCTACATGGAGGAACTAATCAGACAGCCATTCTGGTGAGAGATTCCAAGTTTTCCTGCTTCTGTCAATGAGTTGCATCAACCTGGTGGATTTTTCTGAAATTAACCCTTGCCTGCAAGCCTTGGCTTCCTTTCTTCAAAGAAATGGTTTATGTTCAAAGATGTGTTGCATTCTGCAGCCATGTGATTTAATACTACCCTGTTGCTGCTGGATAATCAGTTTTAATAAACAGGACGTGACATAAGTACCTTCTATGCCTTTGATTGTCCTTAGACACTGTGGGGCGGGGGGGGGGGTGATGATTGTGCAGGGGGGGTCCTACTGTACTGCTATAGGAAAGTGGCTTCAAGTGCTGGTTTTGGATGTATGGTGAGTATTTAACCTGCTTGAAAATTAGAATACCCATGATACAGTGCAATTGTGAGTGAAACACTCAGGTCTTTGGGCAATTGCTTATGTATTTTGCAACTCTGATATACTTAGTAGAACATAGGACCATAGGAACCTGCCTTATACCATTAGTCCATCTAGCCTGGTATTGTTGGCACTGACTGTGACAGCAGCTCTTCAGGGTTTCAGGCAGGATTCCTTCTTAGCCCTACAGGGAGATGCTGAGGATTGAACTGAGGACCTTCTACATGCAAAGCAGGTGCTTTGCCACTGACCTGCAGTCATTTCATTTTCATTTCATTTTTTCTATACCGCCCCATAGCTGAAGCTCTCTGGGCAGTTCATGAAAATTTAAACCCATTAAAGTACATTATATAAAATATAAAAACTATTCACATAAGGACATAAAACAGATATCATACAAAACAACAACATATATCTAAAACAATTTCAAACAATCAGCCAGAGACAACTTAGGAACTGATTTTTTTTTTTTAAAAAAAACACTTGTTATATGCTGCCAAATGCTTGGGAGAAGAGGGCAGTTCTAACCTGGTGCCAAAAAGATGACAATATTGGTGCCAGATGGACCTGGTCAGAGAGACCAGGTCCATCTGGCTACAATTAATAATTTAATTTTAAAACCTCTTGGTTTTTAAACCTGATTTTAATTGAGAAATTGATAACATTTGATAAATACACAACTCTTTCCCACTAATATTCAAATTTGTGAGTAATTTTCCATAGAAATCTGCTCAAAATTAGGATATACTGAACTGCAACATGGAATATTTTTGTCTTGTAACCAAACGTGTAATTTTACTGTCAAGTTTTGTCATACTGAATTAATTTTATTGCAAGTTCCTTTGGTTATTATTTTAATAGAAAGGTGGGGTATAAATATTAAATGGAGTGAAGCTAACTAAACTTAACCAAACATGTGCATTGGTGGCAAATATTCTGATCTCTCATTACTTTTCACTTGCTAACATTGAACTTCATTTGCCAATTTGTAGCCCATTTATTCTGAAGGCAAAAGGAGACGGGGACGGCAGAGGATGAGATGGCTAGATAGCATCACCGATGCAATGAATATGAACTTGAGCACACTCCGGGAGAGAGAGCAGGACAGGAAGGCCTGGCGTGCTATGGTCCATGGGATCACGAAGAGTCGGACACGACTGAACAACTGAACAACAACAACAACAAGCCCATTTATTCAGCTGGAAGGGGGGGGTGTTCCCCAAAGGTTAATGCCTGTGCATAATCTGGCTTGGATTCAAAGATGACATCTGCAAGCTATCGGTTCCAGAAAGATACCCATTGCACTGAATAGGACTACTGTAGAGTACAGTAGAGACTGTGTCCCAAAGGAGAACACACATTGCCTGCATCTCCAGCGACCATTAACGAGCTTGTTCTCATGCAAGACTTGAGCAAAGTCAGATAAGCAACGCAGTAACATATGAAGCACTGTGTCCAGGGTGGTTTGGGGAGTGGGGGTGTTTCTTGAATAGCAATCACCCATGTGTCACATGGGAAGCTGCTTTTGAAATTGAGCAGGCTTCATTTCAGTGAAAAAACATTACAGTCTCACTGGGCATGCCCGATAGAGTCATCCCCGCTCCTCACAGGTACTTCAGGATGGGTGCTTCCAATTGAGGCTTTTATTATGCGATCACAGTGCCTCATTCACAGAATGTTATGGGGGAGGGGATGTCCAGATGACCTTGTCTTCCATTTGTAGCCCTTCTGTGTTTTTCCACCGCTTCTTCCATCTTTTTTATTACCAGAAAAAATCCATTAAGGAAGAAAAGATGGACTGGCCTTCGAATTGCTAGCACTAGGAACTCTCTGTCTGGATGCACCCTTAGGTACACCTCAAGTAGCTCTATGGATCTTGGCAGCTGACTTCTGCTGCAGCACCCCAACCCTGGCATATAAAATTGGTTTTTTAATGTATGGTTTGGTTCTGCTTGCTCTTAAGGAAACCCCCAGCAACAAGTCATGAGATGTGGCTGTATGCCAGTTTAGGAACTAGTGCTTCATCTTAGCAGCTCATATTAGGCTTAACTTGAGACAAGGTTCATAACAAGGTTTTGAGTACACTGTGAGCATGGGATCAAGTATTAAGTATGGAATCCTGTATACACTTATCTGAGTGTAAGACCCATTGAATGCAATGGAACTTACTTCTGAGTAGACATGCATAAGAGTGTGCTGTAAAACTCTGTCAGTTTATAGACAATGGAATATCCCAAGATGCCTAACTCCCCAAATAGTTGCCTTGTTGTAGAAATGCGCCATACTATGTCATCTGTATAGATGCTATCCTTATTCTCAAGCAATTGTATTCTGCAGATTTCATACAACATGGAAAGTGTGAAACAAATGGGAAAGTGCAAGATCTGACTTCTAGGAAACATGTAGTTCCATGGCCCCCAGAACAACTCAAGGTTTTCAGATTCCAAATTAGAAACCCTTCGATCAGGGCTGCAAGGCTAAAAATCAATTTCATATTTTCTGAGTTAATACTATGGCTTGCACTTAACAGACATAGAGACTAATAAGGTATGCAGAAGGAGTAAAAAGCAGCACACAAAAAATTGAGGCCTTAGCCTTGGCGATGATCCAGCACAATGATGTTTCAACCAGATTTGGAAAAAAAATCAATAACATCTGTGGTATAATGGTTAATTAAAGAAGCTCTTCAGCAGAGCTCAAGATGAGAGGCCCGGCCTGCAATTCAGGCAGCTGAAGCTTGATTATCAGGAAAGAATGCTTTTTAGCTATGAGTGGATAGGCCAAAAGCTGCAATGTGTAGAAATGGAGAGAGAAACTGCTTTTATTTTAACTTTCTGTGAGTAATCAATATGTGGTTTTTCACCTGCATTAGGAGCCAAAACCTGCTCCCAAACTTCATCAACATTTCTAGATGCTGCTTTTTGAAACGGTGGGCTCAAGTCAACAAAAAGTGACTAGGAAATGAGCCAGCTGGGTACATATTTTTTTAAAAAATAATTAAAACCAATTTGCTACTGCCAATTTCTATCAGAAGGTGATCTTGATGGTTGCCATCTTGCGTGCAACTGTGTGCGCATCTCATGCAGTGAGACCTCTGATGTACCTCTCATGCTTTGCTTTTCATGGGCTGTGTCAGTCAAGGCAACATTTAATGGGCCACTTTCTTTTGGAGATCAAGAGATGTAAAGAATCTTTTTTAATAACCTGTTTATTTAGAAAGAAGCAGTGGAGGCTGGTGGCTCCGATGTCAGTGGGGCAGTGAATCCGCTCCAGTTTTCAGTCAGAACCAGTCAGAACTCTAAAGTAGCTGTCCAAGATGCACACCGTGAATATCTCCCTTAGAGTTCTGACTGGTTCTGACTGAAACCTGGAGCGGATTCACTGCCCCACTGACATCGGAGCCACCATTCTCCACTGCAAAGGAGTTTACCTGCTTTTTCCCTCTGGCAAAACTCCTGTGCCTGGAAGAGCTGATGAGCAAAACTTCGGCAACTGCGGCTTTTCCTGGCTAGGATGGCTTTGTATCTTTTTTTTTTTTTTTTTACAGAGGACAGTCCCCTTCTTGAAGGACTGCCAGAGAGCCATCCTGTACTTGAAGGTGTTCTCTATTTGAAGAACTTGCCTCTCCAATTCCAGTTTAAAGGTACAGAACCATAAGAACTGTTATCCATCCACAGTTAGCACCTGGATGCCAGGCAAAACAGGCAGGCACACAGATCACCTGGTCACTATGGTGAAATGTACTGTATTTCTATTTAAATATCTATTTCTAAATTTGCATGTATTCATATATTAGCATCTGCACATTTTATGCAATTCTGTGTCCTCTTTTGTCCTCTTTTTGGGTGATGCAATTCCTCTTTTTGGTAGTTCATAAATGGCCCCTCTATTCCAGGCTTGCTGATAAAATGATGGGAAAAGTTTTCCTGGCCAAATACCCCTGTAAAGGCACAGGAAAAAAAGAGATTGGATCTACCTCAGTCCTTACACTCAGATTAAACTGGTTTTCCAGTACCCATGTAGGCATGCAAGCATGACTTTCAATCCAGATAGATAATGGCCTATTTCCATCATCAGTTGATCAGGTTCCCTCATCCAAGCATTGTACAAACTGGGTTGCTATGGACGGCACTAAGTGAAATAATGATTGGACTTATTTACCAGGCAGGATCCAAGGGGCTGTACAGAGAGCTTCTGTGTGCAAGTCAGGGGAGTTTAAAGGGTGACCATCCAATACAGCATGAGGAGTTGCAATCAAAACAGGAAGACCAAAACTGAGTGGTAGAGTACATGCTGGAGTGCCTACTCTTGCTTGCACTGTCCAACCCTCAAGACATCTACAAAAGGGATGGAAAGAAGGTAGATCTCCAGATGTTTTGGACTTCAACTCCCAGAAGCCCTTTCCAGCATGGCCAATGGTCAAGAATGCTGGGAGATGAAGTCCCAAACATCTGGAGATCTACTTTCTGCCCACCTCTGATCTACAGAAACAAAGATGAATCACATGGCTCATACAAGGCCCGGAAAAGTCAACATTCATTCACCTGAAATATTTTGGTTTGATTTGACATATAATATGGTACCTCTTCACTTCCCTTATATAAAACCTCCATCTTCATTGAGAACATAGATCAATAACAACAACAACAACAACAGCAACAGCAACAGCAGTCTATTGAAGATTAGGATATCTGTTACTGCAAAAGAATAGTTCGAATTAATCTGTTTTCTAAAGATGATTGTGTCAATATGTATCTCAAAATATGGACAAAGCACCAGATTATTCTACAGGCCCCAATTCACTGAGGAGTTCAAATGGATTCACACAAGAGCTGATGATTATATTTATTGAATGTACAGCAATCAATTCAGTTCAAGCCAATTTTATTGCTTGTAACTCTAGATAATCACTTGTATAAAAGTTGGAAATTAGTATTATGGAATGTATCATTAATTTAAGTTTGTTAGTTACAAATTATTAGTTGTTTTCTTTGATCTATGCTTAATTTGTCTATTTTTGCTTTTGTAATATACTGCATATTTTCTCCCTGTTATATCATGAGGACCTAGGGTTGTAAACAATAAAACTGGCTTGAATTAAATGAAACAGGCCCACCAAAATCAGAGCCACCAGCCTGTACTGGAACCACCAGAAAATGGTTACTCCCCTCAGCCTCAGCCTCCCATTCACATTATGGGAATAAGCAATATCAACTTTCAAGATGTATCGTGCAGCAGGCAGCGACATCAGAGTGTGGTCTGGTGTCTTCCCAATGAACTTGCCAGTGATGGGCAGCAGGACGGTCTACACTACAGCAGGGACCTGGGAGGTGCCCACCATTTCAGATTCCCCACAATGACTTGAAGGGCATGGTGGGAAATGTTAAGTTTCCTGCTGTACCAAGTAAGGCCTCTTAAAGCAAGGTCTCTCATCATCTGAGGTGAGAGAGAAGATGCACCACTGCACTGCACTGCACTCCCAAACCCTTCCCCCATCCTGCACCCCCTTTACCTATGCTTTTGCTGCCGCCACCACCACACCTCTATTGAGAGCCTCTGTCAGGGGCTCCTTGGAGGCCTCTCTCAGTCTAATCCAGTAGCTAAGTCCAGACACAGACAAAGGAATTCCTTTCCAAGCTTTATTCTTCTTTTACAACTTAACAACTCTACAGGTAGCAACTAGATCTGAGCAGCAGAGTACCTATGCCCTAAGTTGGAACAGTTGGTCCCTGTTTGAAAGGGAATTACTGGCAGACCCCTGAACTTAAGGACTAGGGAGAGTTCCTCCCCTTTTCCCTTGGAGCCTCTGGGCGCAGCTGTTGTTTGCGCGCCAACCGGGCACTAACGCCTCCTTTCTGCGCCCTCCATTTGGCGCCGCTCTCTGCGTCGGTGTTGCGCGTCCACCAAGTCTGCTATCCGCGCTCTGTCACTCCCTGGACTGCTGTCTAAGCTAGGAATGCTGGTGGGAGGAATCTCCGTCAGCTGTGGGCCCTGGGAAAGAGGAGCACGCTCCTCTCCCAGGAGCGACTGCTCTTCCTCAGAATCAGAACTACTCGGGGATTCTATAGGCTCAGTGTCCACCCTGACAGCCACGCAGCCAGAAGAAGCAGCCTTGGGACTCCGGTGGGAGCTTGAGGAAGTCTTGCAAGAACTCACAGGGTTATTGCAGGAATTCAGGCAGATCTCATGAGACCCAGGTGAGCTCATGTCAGAGCTCTGCTGCCGTGTGGTTTTTCCCCCACACACAATGAGGAAAGGAGAGGATGGGCAGCTGCTCTAGAGAGCCCTGCTGGCTACTCTCCCGCTGCAGCAAATACCACGGTGGGAAAGCAGCTGGCAGAGCTCTCCAGAGCACCCACTGGATGCTGTGGTGGTGGACCCTCCTGGTGGAGGCAGAACGTCACAATTTCCTCCGCTGCCACCTGGTGCATGTACCTCGACCTCCTTCATGGGTGGGATGACCCTGCAGGAGGAACAAGAGGGTAAGTGGGCCAAATCTGGTACAGCTGTCAGCGCCTTCGGGCTCTCAACATCTGCCGAAGTTCACTGTATGCTGAGACTGGATCTGGCTGATGTAAGGATTAATAAAATAATCTAAACGAAGCCATTGGAACACCCTAACATCACAGTATTATTATTATATTATTACTATATTATTATTATTATTATTATTTCAGTTTTATGTATCCTTTATATTATTCTCTTGATGACATCCACAGCATACAGTGAACTAACATGACTGTAACTGAAGTCAGACTCTAGTCGTGTGTATGTTTACTCAGAAGTAAGTCTCAGTGTGTTTAACAAGGCTTACTCTCTCATAAGCATGTTTAGGATTGCAGCCTTAATAGCATGAAAAGTCCTTGGCAGGCAGTTTTAGAGCTCCATAAATAATCTGTCAGTATCCCATTGCAAAAAAATTGCCGATGAAGGGTTGATATTAAATGTTTGACTATCTTTTTCAAATATAGGAAATGACTCAGCCTTAGGAAGGCAGCCAAAGCAGTTTTGTAAGTCAACATCTGACGTTAAAATGAGAAAGAACGAAGTGATCATGACAAATATCCAGGAAAGACAAGAATGAGATGGGCATAAATTAATCATGCTGTGTATTCATGTACACCAGGGGAAGGCAGCACGCAACACATCTGCCCCCCTCTGGCCTTTTGTGTGGCCCCCACTGACCCCCTCCCACCCCTGCCACGGCTGCCAAATTTGCTGTGGTGATGGCAAAAAAGTGTGACTTTGCTTTAAAACAGGCAAGTTTAAAGCAAAATCTGCACTTTTTTACCAACATACTGCCACTGAACTTTTGTGGCAAATTCAGTGGTGGAAGGTAGTGGTGTGGCCCCCATTGGGGTCTGGGGGGAGCAATGAAGCCCCCCAATCCTGGAAGTTGCCCACCCCTGATGTACATACACAAATGTCTTCAGAAAGTGCAGCGATGAATAGTGGATAAAATATTAGTCCAACTTATTTACAAAGTTAGACTTAATTTCTAACTCACTCCACATTTGCTCAGCTGCAGGAGGCAGTGTGGTCAGGCAGGGCTTTACAGTGCTGCCTGCTTGGCTACAATATACACACACTCAACTCCAATGTCATGTAGGCTAAGGGCAGGGGAGAAATGCGTCCTGTTAATATTTTAATGCAAACTTCCCTAATTTCACAGTTTCAAACTAATACATAAACCAAAACTCAGTTATCCTTCAAAATTCACAGTTCTCTGAATTTCATGATGGAACCCCCAAGTCAAAAAATTAGGGCTGTGCACTGCCTCATTACGAAGCCCAAATATCGAGGCAAAGCGGGCTTATTCAGAGCAAAATCCTTGTGATACGAAGTGGGTCAGAGCAGTACTGAGGCATGCCCCCCCCCACAAAGCGCTTCTTCCGCCTCATATATTCGGAGCTCTACTTAATGCCTGAGCAGTCCAGACAGGCTGTCTCCAAAATGTAGCCACTTATGAATGCTCACATGGAGGGGCATGAGGAGGAGGAGGAGGAGGAGGGAGGGAGGGGAAAAGCGAGGGGAGGCGGGAAGGTGAGCGCAGGAGGAGGATGGGGTGTGCTTTGGTGAATAGAAACTCTCAGCCAGAACTGACACCAGCAGTCTCCAATCAGAGAGAGTGGTGGAGGAAGGGGGCATATATACTTCAGTGAAAGGCTGCATTTCGTTATTGCACTAGCTGTGTCTTTGGGAGAGGGCTGGTGTGGGTAGATGAGTGTGTGTGTGTGGGGGGGTGTACGTGCATTCCTAGAAGTTGTTCTTTCAGTTGATTCGATTTTGGTTGCCATTAGGCTTTCCTCAAAATTTAAATTAAAAGGAAACAGCTTGGTTGTAGTGGAATCCTTCCCTCACTCCTTGATCACCTGTCCCCATTGGATGGTGTCTTTTGCTGCACCTCATCCAGCCACTTTCTCCTATATCTTTGTACCTCCAACTCATTTGTTATTTGTATTTGATTAGATTTATCTCTCCTTTCCATATTTTTTCAAACTAACATAGCTTTTCCTTGCTCGTTGCTGCTACGCTCCCCACTCCCCCGCCATTCCTGTGTTTGTTTATGTCGCTTGTAGACTCTGGAAAAAGCTGCCTTTGTTGTTTAAGGTTGACCTTCACTTCTGCTTTCTCCATCCTTGTCATTTTTGTCAGTCAACTCTGTCTCTTTTTAAAAACCCAGTCTTATTTCAATTTTTGAAAGCAAACATTGACTTCTGGGCATGTCCCGTCCCCCCTTTTAAGTCATATTCAAGCATTTAGTTTTTTCTTTCTTTCTTTCTAAATTCTTAAAAAAAGGCATAGCAGCCTATGAGTGTAGTGTTTGGTGTCCCCCCCCCCCCGCCCCCCATGCTGAAGTGAACCATCTGTGTCTTCTCTGCGTTGATCCTCCCAAAACAGAAATTAAAGAAGGGTTTTTAAAAAAATATTGTTTGATTTGGATCTTATCGCCTGCGCTGTCATCCTGTATTTCTTGAAGTTACCCTGCTTCTCATTTAGTGTGTGTTAGAAATAAACAAAAGCAGATAAAAAATAACCTCTTCCAGCCTGCCTGCAAGGTAATGTGTGTATTCAGCCATAGAGAGGCTGAGCCGGTGATTCTTCTGAATATGGGTTGTTTTGCACGTCAAAGAAACGTGCAGCAGAGATTAGGGACATCTGCTTCAACACACTTTCCTTTCTGAGTTTGGTCTGAGTTTCTGGGAATATCAAATTCAACCTGCGCCTAGCACACAAGCCAGTGGGCCAAACTGTCTGAAATTTTTGCAGGTGGCCTCCTCACCAGGGGGGTGGAGAGGTCCCCAAATTTCATCCCTGTATCATAAAAACCAAAGAGGTTATGACCGTTTGTGTTTTCCCATGCAAGTCAGTGGGGAAACGCCAAAAACAGGCAATCCAGATATCCGAATCTCGCTTCGGATACAGATCCGAGTCAAAGCGGAGGGGGTCCAAATTGATCCAAGGTGGATAGGGGTTACTTCAGCGGATCTGAAGCGGCATCCAAAGCAGATCGGGAGGTCCGTGCATAGCCCTATAAAATACATTAAAAATGCATATTAAAATGCATATATTAAGGAAAGGTGAACATGCAATAATGTGTATATTAGTGAAAATAATGTTCAAATGCATTGTATTAGGAACACTGCTTACAAAAATGTGTATGCTTGACAAATTGCATACAAAAATGCATGTATTAGAAGAGCGCCACATAAAAAAATTTGTGAACCGCCCAGAGAGCTTCAGCTATTGGGCGGTATAGAAATGAAATTAAATGAAATAAATAAATAACATTCAAACTTTTTCAAAATCGCAAATTTCAGGATAAAGTGAATTTAAGTTTAGAAAAATGAGAAACAGAGAAAGTGAAGTAGTGGAACCCAGTGAAACCCAGTGAAAAAGTGAAACCCAGGGCTAGAGCACTCCCACCCCAGCAGATGGTTGAGCCTCCTCTGCTTAAAGGCTTCCAGCAAGTAGTGGTGCAGCTAAGTAACTTTAGATCCAGGATTTACTGGTTGGGGGCAGGTGGCGGGGGGGCTCCCTTGCTGTGGCATGCAGTGGAGCTAGAGCACCCCCACCTAGAGCACCCCCACCCCAGCAGATGGTTGAGCCTCCTCTGCTTAAAGGCTTCCAGCAAGCAGTGGTGCAGCTAAGTAACTTTAGGTCCAGGATTTACTGATTGAGGGGCGGGGGGCAGGAGGGGCTCCCTTGCTGTGGCATGCAGTGGAGCTGGTGGCTCCAATGCCCTGTCCTGCCCTGGGGCACAGCAGAGACGAGAAGACTTTGTCTTCTTCGGCATGACAGCCCTTTCTTGAGAGTGACAGTAGATGCCACCATTTTTAAACTGGCTCTGGTTTCCAGCCATGATCATTTAATAGGCAGCAACCATGACAGAGCAAAGAGGTGGAATCCACAAGATTTCTACAATTACCAGAAGGGCAGCAACCACCAGATGGAAGAGAATCATAACCCAGACCATACTGCTAAGTGTGGTACTGATAATTTCTCCTCTGGGTAGGGCCCCACATGCGCAGTGACTGGGGGGCTCGAGGATGCGATTCCAAGCTTTGTTGCTCAGGAAGTCCTCTCCTGCTTGGAAGTTGCCAACATCTGTTGGCTGCTGCTCTCCAGTGTCACCTGTCTCTGAGTATTCAGTAACTGACTGCAGCCTAACTGAATGTGTTAGGCTGCACGGCAGGACAAAGGGCCGGTGAGAACCTGCAACGCACCTACGCTTGCCGCCTCACTGGAGCGAGACCCAAAGGGTGCACCTAACGCACTTCTACGTGGACAAAGGGACGTCCAGATTTTCCGTTTCTGCTGTAGCCTTCAACTTCTTGCACTATATTAAATGCCACTGCAGACAGTCCTTTAGTGTGTCTGTGGCTGTGTTTTAAAATGAGAGGTCCAATGGACTGTTTTAAGAAGGGACGCCTGAACAGACTCAGTACATATGCAGCAGCCCGTCCTTTGGATTCTGCCCATAGCTCTACGTCAGCACAATGGTTTTTGCAACACTTGAGAAGATTCACTGTCACAAAGGCACATGCTTCATTCACCATATAGAATAACTCCACTTGCTGTCTTAGCAAGACATGACAGCTCTGTTAAGAACTCCTAGGGAGATTATTTTATTTATATTACATGTATTTATCATCTTTCAGAGCATCATACATGGTTCTACACACACACACACACACACACACACACTATACTCATAACAACCCTGCAAAGTATCATAGAATCATAGAATAGTAGGGTTGGAAGGGGCCTACAAGGCCATCGAGTCCAACCCCCTGCTCAATGCAGGAATCCAAGTCAGAGCATCTCTGACAGATGGCTGTCCAGCCTCATCTTGAACGCCTCCAGTGTGGGAGAGCCCACCACCTCCCTAGGTAATTGGTTCCATTGTCGTATTGCTCTAACGGTCAGGAAGTTTTTCCTGATGTTCAGCCGGAATCTGGCTTCCTGTAACTTGAGCCCATTATTCCGTGTCCTGCACTCTGGAATGATCAAGAAGAGATCCTGGCCTTCTTCTCTGTGACAACCTTTCAAGTACTTGAAGAGTGCTATCATATCTCCCCTCAGTCTTCTCTTCTCAAGGCTAAACATGCCCAGTTCTTTCAGTCTCTCTTCATAGGGCTTTGTTTGCAGTCCTCTGATCATCTTTGTTGCCCTCCTCTGAACCCTCTCCAGTTTTTCTGCATCCTTCTTAAAGTGTGGTGCCCAGAACTGGACACAGTGCTTTGATCAGCATTCCCTGCACCTCCTCCTCCAAATCATTAATAAAAATGTTGAAGAGCACTGGGCCCAGGACTGAGCCCTGCGGTACCCCACTCGTTACCTCTCCCCATTTTGAGAAGGTCCCATCGATAAGCACTCTTTGAGTCCGATTCTGTAGCCAACTGTGGATCCACCGGATCGTTGTTTCATCTAGGGATGGACGAAAGGGACTTACCTCGTCCCGCAGCTTGCTTCGCGGTGGGGGGAGGCGCTTCGGTTCTCCCCCCGAAGTTCAGGCGAGGGGGGGGAGGCGCCCTGCCTCGCCCGGCCGAAATTCAGGCCGGGGGGGAGGCGCCCCATCCCTCGCCGGCGAAATTCAGGCCGGGTAGGAGCGCCCCGTCTACCCGGCCATGAAAAAAGAATTAAAACACACACACACACACCCGTGATAGGCTACGTAACGATTTACGTAGCCTATCATGGCTAGATTTCCAAAGTCAGCCATGATAGGCTATGTAAATCGTCACGTAGCCTATCACGGGTGACTTTGAAAAAAAAAAGCGCGTACGCAAATGGCGGCTCCCATGGGGACCGCCATTTGCGTTCCTTATTTTGGCACATCTAGTCTACGTAAAGATTTACGTAGACTACAGCGAAAATAAGGGCAATGCAAATAGCGTTCCCTTATTTTCGCCGTAGTCTACGTAAATCTTTACGTAGACTAGACGTGCCAAAATAAGGAACGCAAATGGTGGTCCCCATGGGAGCCGCCATTTACGTACGCGCTTTTTTTTTTCAAAGTCACCCGTGATAGGCTACGTGACGATTTACATAGCCTATCATGGCTGACTTTGGAAATCTAGCCGTGATAGGCTACGTAAATCGTTACGTAGCCTATCACGGGTGTGGTTTTTTTTTTTACTTTACTTTTTGTTTTTGCAATGGCGGCGGCGGCTGCCAGTTGGGAGACCGGCTGCCGCCCCCGCCCCCACCAAACTGCCGCCGAACCGCCGCCGGGACCCGCTGCCGAGAGGGACATTCGCCGAAGGTAAGTCCCATCCCGGGGGGGGGCGGGGGGCCGGCGGAGAATTTCCCCAACACTTTCGGGGGGCCGAATGCATCGGCACTCGGCCTCCCGAAGATTCGTGGAGAAATTCTCCGCCAACCCTAGTTTCATCTAGCCCACCTTGAGCTAGTTTGCTCATCAGGATATCATGGGGCACTTTGTTGAAAGCTTTGCTGAAGTCGAGGTATATGATGTCTACAGCATTCCCACGGTCTACAAGGGAGGTTACTTGATCAAAAAATGAGATCAGATTTCTCTGTCAGGACTTGTTTTTGACAAATCCATGTTGACTTCGAGTAATCACTGCAATGTTTTCAAGGTGCTTCCAGATGGATTGCTTTATCATCTGCTCCAGAATTTTCCCTGGGATTGATTAGGGATGGCGGAGAATTTCTCCCCGAAACTTCGGGGGGCTGAGCGCCAACGTGTTCGGCCCCCCGAACAAGTTTCAGGGAGAAATTCTCCACACACACCCCGCCCCCCGCCCCCCCCCCGGGACGGGACTTACCTTTGCCGAATGTCCCTCCCGGCGGCGGGTCCGGCCGGCGGTTCGGCGGGTGTTCATCCTGGGCGGGGGCGGCAGCCGATCTTTCAACCGGCTGCCGCCGCCGCCATTGCAATAAAAGAAAAAAAACCACCCCCGTGATAGGCTACGTGACGATTAATGTAGCCTATCACGGCTAGATTTGCAAAGTCAGCCGTGATAGGCTACGTCAATCGTCACGTAGCCTATCACGGGTGACTTTAAAAAAAAAAAAAGCGCGTACGGATAATGGCGGCCCCCATAGGGAGCCGCCATTCCCGTTCCTTATTTGGTTGCTGTAGTCTACGTAAAGATTTACGTAGACTACAGCAACCAAATAAGGAACGCGAATGGCGGCTCCCTATGGGGGCTGCCATTAGCGTACGCGCTTTTTTTTTTTTTAAGTCACCCGTGATAGGCTACGTGACGATTTACGTAGCCTATCATGGCTGACTTTGCAGATCTAGCCGTGATAGGCTACGTTAATCGTCACGTAGCCTATCACGGGGGCGTTTTTTTTTTTTAAACTTTCAAGTTCGCGGCCGGGCGAGGCGGGAAGCCTTCTCCCCGGCCTGAATTTCAGCCGGGCAAGGCGGGAAGCCTCCCCCCACGGCCTGAACTTCGCAGGGGGAGCAGCGAAGCGCCTCCCCCCCACCGCGAACAAGCTTCGAGGACAGGTAAGTCACTTTCGTCCACCCCTAGGATTGATGTCAGACTGACTGGTCTGTAGTTCCCAGGTTCCTCCTTTTTACCCTTTTTGAAGATAGGGACAACATTAGCCCTCCTCCAGTCATCTGGCACTTCCCCCGTCCTCCATGATTTCTCAAAGAGAATAGACAGCGGTTCTGAGAGTTCTTCTGCTAGTTCCTTTATTACTCTAGGATGCAGTTCATCTGGCCCTGGAGATTTGAACTCATTCAAAGTAATTAGGTATTCCTTGACCATATGCCTATTGATCTCAAGCTGCAATCCTGCCCCTTCAGCCTGCACTTTGCATTTGCCAGGGGGGTCATAGACCGTCTTTTGGGAGAAGACTGATCAAAGTAGGAATTGAGCACCTCTGCCTTTTCTTTGTCATCTGTTATCGTTTTGCCATACTTATTTAATAGCTGAACAACCATTTCCTTCCTCTGCCTTTTACTGTGCACGTAGCTGAAGAAAGCCTTTTTGTTGTTTTTAGCATCCCTCGCTAACCTCAGCTCGTTCTCAGCTTTAGCCTTCCTGACACCATCCCTGCAATTCTGTGCTACCTGCCTGTACTCTTCCTTTGTTGCTTGGCCTTCTTTCCACTTCCTATATGTGTCCTTTTTTGTTTTCAGGTCATCCCTAAGCTTTTTGTGAAGCCACATTGGCTTCTTCTGTCTTCCACCTTTTCTTCTTGTTGGAATTGTTTGTGATTGTGCCTTGAGAATTTCCTTTTTTAAAAGCTCCCACTCATCTTGGACTCGTTAGAGTCTCGTTAGAGTCACTTGCCATGGGACCTTACTGATCATTGTTCTGAGTTTATTAACGTCAGCTTTCCTAAAATCCAGGGTACACGTTTGACTACACTCAGCTTTTGCTTCCCTTAGAACCAAGAACTCAAGTGCAACATGGTCACTTTCCCCCAGAATTCCTGTAACTGCTACTTTATCCACTAAGTCATCTCTGTTGGTTAGGATCAAGTCAAGGATAGCCGATCCTCTAGTTCCTTCCTATAACTTTCTGACTGTAGGAGGAAGTTATCCACCACACAAGTCAGGAATTTCCTGGAGGGGCCATGTTTTGCAGAATTTGTCTCCCAACAAATATCGGGGAAATTGAAGTCCCCCATTACTACTACATCATGCTTCCTTAAAACATTGGCTATTTGCTTTTCAAAAGTTTCATCCTCGTCTTCTCCTTGGTTGGGTGGCTGGTAGTAGACTCCGACCACCACGTTCCTTTTATTCTTTACTCCATTTATTTTGATCCAGATGCTCTCGATGGGGCTACCAAGCTCATCCTCCTGTATTTCTGTGCAGAGATATGTATTTTTCACATACAGTGCAACCCCACCTCCCTTTCTGTTCCTCCTGTTCTTTTTGAACAGGTTATATCCTTCAATTGCTGTATTGCAGTCATGAGAGTCATCCCACCAAGTCTCAGTTATACTTATCAAGTCATAATTTCCCTCCTGTATTAAGAGTTCAAGTTTGTTCTGTTTGTTTCCCATACTCTGGGCATTAGTATATAGACATGGAAGACCATGTGCTTCATAGTCTGGCTTTCTTCCTACATGTGTCTAGGGATGTACGAAAGGGACTTACCTTGTCCCGCAGCTTTTTTCGCGGTGGGGGGGAGGCGCTTCGCTTCTCCCCCCGAAGTTCAGGCGAGGGGGGGGAGGCGTCCTGCCTCGCCCGGCCGAAATTCAGGCCAGGGGGGGAGGCGCCCCACCTCACCCGGCTGAAATTCAGGCCGGGGAGAAGTGCCCCGTCTCCCCGGCCATGAAAGAAAAAGTAAAACAAACAAACAAACCCCGTGATAGGCTACGTAATGATTAACGTAGCCTATCATGGCTAGATTTCCAAAGTCAGCCGTGATAGGCTACGTTAATCGTCACATAGCCTATCACGGGTGACTTTGGGGGGGAAAAAAAAAGTGCGTACGCAAATGGCGGCGGCCCATGGGCGCCGCCATTTGCGTTCCTTATTTTGGCACGTCTAGTCTATGTAAAGATTTACGTAGACTACGGCGAAAATAAGGGAACGCTATTTGCGTTGCCCTTATTTTCGCCATAGTCTACGTAAATCTTTACGTAGACTAGACGTGCCAAAATAAGGAACGCAAATGGCAGTGCCCATGGGCTGCCGCCATTTGCGTACGTGCTTTTTTTCCCCCCTAAAGTCACCCGTGATAGGCTACGTGACGATTTACGTAGCCTATCACGGCTGACTTTGGAAATCTAGCCGTGATAGGCTACGTAAATCGTCACGTAGCCTATCATGGGGGTGTGTGTGTGTGTTTTTACTTTTTTATTTTGTAATGGCGCCGGCGCCGGCAGCCGGTCGGGAGACCAGCCGCTGCCCCTGCCCCCGCCGAACCGCCGCTGAACCGCCGCCAGGACCCGCCGCCGAGAGGGACATTCGCTGAAGGTAAGTCCCATCCCAGGGGGGGCCAGCGGAGAATTTCCCCAACACTTTCGGGGGGCCGGATGCCTCAGCGCTCGGCCTCCGGAAGATTTGTGGAGAAATTCTCCGCCATCCCTACATGTGTCTGAAGGCTATTATTGGGCGCTATCAGAGCTGTTCTCTCGGTTGCAGTGCATGCACCTACGTCCATTGTTACCCCCAACATTACATCTCCCTTCCCCGTAGGATTTAGTTTAAAGTAGGTTAGGTTGAGTGGTAGTGACAGGCCCAAGGTCACTCAATGAGTTTTGTGGCTGAGTGCGGATTTGAACTTGGGTCTCTTCCCAGTGCTGGTCTGACTCTTTAGCCACAACACTGTGTATAAGAATCCGTCAGACAGACACAAAGATGGAAATAATAGGGAAAACAAGTTCTACTAAGAAGCCAAGAAGTGCAAAGAGGACCCCTCATAATAATCTCCCAGTTTATACATTTAGCTGGGTCAGCATTGCAATAGTGCAGCCTTACCCAACCTGGTGCCCTCCAGATAGTCTGGAAGACAACACCCAACATTCCTGGCCATTCCTGCTGGCTGGAGCTGATGGGATTTGAAGTCCCAAACATATGGAGATCTGTCCACCCCTGCTGCCTGGAGGGCACCATGTTGGGGAGGGCTAGAATGCTGTGATGGAGGGGGAATGTGAGCCCCTTGCTCCGTGCAGTGGGGAGGTGCTGGTATCTCCTCCTCCTCCATCACGCGGACAATCTCCCACGTGAGCTGGAGTCTCCACATGAATCCCCATGTGTGTGGAGGAGGACAGTTCGGTTGGCGTGATCATCCTCCTAAAGGTGGCGGGGGGAAGAATGATGTGAATGGGGCCTCCGTGCCATCAGTTGTCTGCATGGCTGACATGGATGGTTATCAGCATGGTGGAGGGAAAGGACTCACACCACTCCTCTGCTGGGCTGTTTTACAGCTCCTGGTGAATGTACGAAATGCTGCTTAGTGTTTTCATTGTCAAACTACACTGGCTATAAAGAAATAGGCCATTTTAGCCGATTACTCAGAGTCTTTGTTTATTTTTCTTGGCTGCTCTGAGAGCTGTACAAGAAGTTGGGTACCACATCTCTGCTTTAAAAGAGCAGTGCACTTGTTCGCTGCACTGACAAGTCTCCTGCTGAGCTCTCATCTCTGGCAAAGTGCAACAATGTTGTACAAATGAACTACTTGTACAGTAGAGTCTGGGAATCTTTGAACAGTGACAGCAACAGGACTCTCTTAAGTGTCTCAGCAGAAAGAGACATTCCTAAAATGTCTAAAATTCCTAAAATTCATTTCCTGAAAAGTGAAGCTTTTAGGTTAAAAGGCTTGGTTGCTTTTGTGGGAAGAAGTGTCTACAAGCCACATATGAATTCCACATTTCATAACAAGGAAAGCATGATGCTGTGCTATATATATATATATATTATATTGCAGAATGTAAGGAACTGTAAAGAATTCATTTCAACTATCCATAAAAGCCATGGCACACCATTTCCAAACAAACAGAGCCATGTTGAGATGAGGTAAGCTTAGCCCAGGTTTTGCATCCCCTGTCACATCAGTCACATGCACAATCATGTTTTCATCTTCTAGTCATCTGTTAATTCTGTTGCTCAGTTAACTAATGCTTCATAGAGGTAATGTGCAGGATGCCTCCCACATGTGGAACCATTTTGAAAGAGAAACAATTGCATACAAATATGAGTATGGAATAAGTTTTCCTTCAAAAAGCACTGGGAGAGTGAAGAAATCTGCAACAGATTCAAATGAGGTCAAATTTCTATGAATCTGACCTCCACAGGGGACTGGCTTTTTCTGAGTTGCATGGACTTGTGGACCAATTTTTTACTTTCTGGAATTATACACACATTTAGGGCGCAGTCCCATGGAGATAGGAGGCCGCCTCCAAACTCGGAGGCGATCGCCTATCCAATGCACAGCAGGAGAAGCACGGAAGAGATCGTTCCCTCCACGCTTCTCCTGCCCTGCATTTGCAGCTAGACCGCCGATTTCAGCTGTCTAGCTGCGGGAAGGCGGATTGGGGGAGGAGGCTGCTGGACGACACTTTTCCACCTTTCCCACCCCAGGCTCCGAGGTCAGTTCCCAGAAAACCACATATCCTATGGCCATCTAGCCATCTAGTGGCCAAAGGATTGCTCCCCCAGTCATACAAAAATGTTTATTTAAAAACAACAACAACAACTGAAAATGTGCATTTCCCCCATAAACTAAAGCATGAAAATGCACATTTTGGGGGGATTTGTGCATTTTCGGAAGTGCACATTTGCACAAGATTGCACTTTCCAATGTGAATGCAAGTTCAGGAAATTGAGAAAAATCTGATTCTGTCAATAAGTAGATGATGGAATGAAAGACACCTGACCATCCATGAAACGGAGATGGATGGATTTAATAAAATTCGAACATCCCTAATATATTGTAGAATCATAGAATTGGAGGGTGCCTTATTGCCATGTAGTCCACCCCCTGATCAATACAGGAAACCCAGGGCTAGAGCACCCCCCACCCCAGCAGATGGTTGAGACTCCTCTGCTTAAAGGCCAGCAAGCAGTGAATCAGCTAAGTTACTTTAGATCTAGGATTTACTGGTTGAGGGGCGGGGGGGCTCTCTTGCTGTGGCATGCAGTGGAGCTGGTGGCTCCAATGCCCTGTCCTGCCCTGGGGCACAGCAGAGTCGAGAACACGTCTTTGCCTTCTTCTGCATGACAGCCCTTCAGGTATCTGAGGCATGCCATCATGTCCTCCACCCAACTCCCCAAGCCCAATCTTCTCTCTCCTGTCTAAACATACCGAGTTCCTTCAAGCTTTCCTCATAAGATTTGTCTTCCAGACCATCTGATCACATTTGTTACCTTCTCCTGAACCTGTTCCAATCAATCTGTGTCTTTCCTAAATTGTGGCTCCCAGAACTGGACCTGGTACTCCGGAGGACGCCTGACCTATGTGGAATAAAGTGGAACTATTACTTCTCATCATGACTTGGAAACAGTGGTTCTGTTCTTGCAGTCTAAAGCCTCTTGTTCTTCTCCTTCTCCTTCGCAGTTGTATCACACCGCTGACTCACTTTCACTCAGGGTGAAAGTGAGGGGGAAGCAGCAATCTCCTCTGTTCTTTCCAGGTCCGGGCAGGAGGGGGGAAGGACACAGGAGGAAATTATTTACACCAACTCCAGGTGTAATTTCTCCCCATGCTGAGGGCAGGATCACTGACAATGAGACCTTGATCTGCCCACACCACATCCCTGATCTTCCCCCTGTTTACCACTCCTGATGTCCAAGTTCCAGTCTTGGGAAGGGGAGAGCCATGGAAGTTTCCATGGGGCTTGGAGTGGGGGGCTGAGGTCAGATGTCCCCCTCTGATGGTGGACGTCCCCCCCCCCCGCTCTCAAAGGGGGAGACATGATTTATCCTATTAGATCTTCCAGGGCCCAGAAGTTTGCAGTCTAAATGTACCACTAGAAGACTTTATGGGCAGAAATAAAATGAATGCTAATTTAGCATAAAAACAGACTGGCCATTGCCATACATGACTGAAGTGATGTGGACATGTAGAACAATTGTCACACCGGTGACTCCTTCACACGGGTTGCTGGTGCCATTGTGTACACTTTCCTTTATGCCAGGGGTGCAGAACCTCAGGCCTTGGGGTCAAATCCAGCCCTCCTGAGGTTCCCCAGATGGCCACGCCCCTTCCCCAGGCCACACACCCTTTCCCCCATCAGGGATTGCTGGGTGGCTTTCCAGCTTTTGTGCAATTTCCCCCTCATTCTAAAAGGTTGCAATGCCTCCCCTCAGGCTTGGTTACTGGCAGCAAGAGCTTGAAACTAAAATATGCTGGTATCTTTGGTCCCACCCCTTTTGGCTTTGGCCCCACCCACTACTGGAATGCAGCCCCCCAAAGCTTCTCCAAAATGGAATTCAGCCCTCAGGATGAAAGTGGTTCTGCACCCCTGCTTTACACTCTAACAGCTCACACCAAATCATGCACGGTACGGAGAATGTGGAGAGGGAGATTTTTTCCTCCCTCTCTCAAAATACTGGAACCCAAGGGGGTCATCCTATGAAACAGATTGGTGGGAGATTCCGGACAGAGAAAAGGAAGCACTTCTTCACACAGTGCATAATTAAACTATGGAATTCGTTACCACAGGACATAGTGATGGCCACCAGTTTGGATGGCTTTAAAAGGGGGTTGGACAAATTCCTGGAGGAAAAGGGTATCCATGGCTCCTACTCCTGATGGCTATGTGCTACCTCCAGTTCCAGAGGCAGTGAGCCTATGCGCACCAGTTGCTGGGGAACATGGGTGGGAGGGTGCTGTTGCATTCATGCCCTTCCTGTGGGTTCCTGGTTGACAGCTGTTTGGCCACTGTGTGAACAGAATGTTGGACTAGATGGACCCTTGGCCTGATCCAGCAGGGCTCTTCTTATGATCCTATGCAAGAGACTGAATCTGTAAGCACTACTACAATATAATCCACACTGAATCTCATACCACTATTAAAATGTTCAAAAGAGGCTTCCTTGCTGGATATTGCAGGAACAGGGGAGAGAAACTAAATGCTCTCCACAGTCAGAAAAGAAACCTTGAGTAAAGGGGAGGGAAGAAACCACAGCCAAGTGAAGGAAGTCAGAGTGAATGGGAGAGAGACCAATAGAATGAAAGATGGCCAATAGGATGACTAGTAGGTGAAATCAGAAACCTGGCCTGTACCATGATTGAGAGAGTGTACTTGTTAGTAAGGGAAAGTATAAACAAAGTAACAATGTAACCCTGTGACTCCTGTCATACACCCCAGCAAGTGAGAATGTGAACCAAAACCAGCAGGAACTGTAGGACCCAAATGGCAGGCTCAGTGGCCCCTTCAGTGTGATTAGGCCCAGGGCAGCTCCCCCTTATGCCCTGTGTTACAGACGGCCCTTCAGCCAGCCACAAACACACAAACCCAAAAATCTTCAATTCAGCTACACGTAAAACTCCGCTATTTTGCCCTTCATTTTGCAGTTGCCTTCTCAATTCCCCCCAGTTCACTCTTTTATGAATAAAGCCCTAAGTCACCACTCCACTGTGTCATCCCCCAGCCCCTCAGACAGGTGAGCACACACCGCACTGCACCACATTTCACATTAGTGTTAATCACACACTACTAACAGATACATCTGGCATTGAAAAGGGTAAAGATATTTAACGCTAACTCGCTCGCTTGCAGGATATTGCAGGAAGAGGGGAGAGAAACTAAGTGCTCTGCACAGTCAGAAAAGAAACCATGAGTAAAGGGGAGGGAACAAACAGCAGCCAGCCAATCCAAGGTGAAGGAAGTCAGAGAGAATGGGAGAGAGACCAATAGAATGAAAGATGGCCAATAGGATGACTCATAGCTGAAATTAGAAACCTGGCCTGTACCATGATTGAGAGGGTGCACTTGTTAGTAAGGGAAAGTATAAACAAAGTAATAATGAAACCCAGGGACTCCTGTCATACACTTTGGCAAGTGAAAATGTGAAGTAAAAGGGGCAGCAACTGTAGGGCCCAAATGACAGGCTCAGTGGCCCCTGCAGTGTGATTACACCCAGGGCTGCTCCCCCTTATTCCCTGTGTTACAGACTGCCCTGCAGCCAGCCACAAACACACAAACCCACACACAATTTTTGACTTTTATATATAGAGAGAAGATGAAGACATGCCAAAACAGCATTACAAAAATTGTAGTATATTTTAAATGTTTACATTTAACAAATTAACACTTTTCACACACACACACACACACACACACACACAATGCAATAAAAATGTTCCTTTTTTAATTTAACAAGTGCTTTTCTAGCTTTTTTCTGTGCAAATTTACCAATTATTCTGGAAAATTTAGTTTTCTTGCAATGGCCCAGTTTATGTTAAGCATAGCAAGGCCATTCAAATGGTCTTGTCCTATAGTTGAATGGTAGTGATTCTTGACCATTCACCTGAAGCTACTGATGCAGGTAGACTGAGAAAAAACCTCAATGCAACGGTGACATTAGGCACCAGCAAGTCAAAGTTGGGGTATTTCTTGAAGGAATTCCTTTGGCTTACAATCCAGTATAACATTCATCATGGAATGTATTTGCTTGAGGAAAATGACCTCTTCACACAGATCTGTTGATATTCCTTTGAGGTACTTTCTTTGGAAATGTTCTGCTAATGTACGTAGAAGTTCACTATTCAGGCTATCAAATTTCCAGAAAAACCCAAATAGGTTCCAAATTACATTAAGTGATTCAACTGCCTTCTAAGATCCAATATAACTGAGTCAACAATGGGCAATCAGGGCCCTAGGAAAGCAATTTGGGTGTGGGCCCATAAGCCCAGGTCTAGCCATGCCCCCACATGATGGGGAGCAAATGAGAGTCAAACTACACATTGTGCTACTTACGTAGCGTGTAGACGACCCCTCTGTTTGTTTTTTAATGTAGTAGCCCGGACTCAGATCGGGACCACAGGTTTTGCTTCCCCAAATCCCTGCCCACCCTTGGAGGCGGTTAAAAGAGAAAAAAGGCTCCATTGGCATCAGTGGAGGATCTTTTTCTTTCGTTAACCACTCTGCGCATACATGGGAAGGAAGGGGAGAGGACTTCAGGAAAAAAACAGTGCAAGGCAGAAGGTTTAATCCTCCCCCCACATACACACTTCAGATCAGGACCATGCGTCCTTAGAGCAGAGTTAAAAAAACAAAAACAAAGGGAGGGATCAGCTGCACCGTATGTAATTGATGTTGTGTGTTGGTCGACCCTAAGAAACACCGATTCACAGATTACTGGTGGATTTCTGGAAGTTTAAAGCGATCTGGGCCAAAGTGCATTCCAGGGCTGTGACTTGTGTAAGGGCAGAGCGAGCACACAGTTTGGGTGAACTGCAGAGCAAGGTTGAAGGAATGTCTGGAGTTGAAAGAGAGGACCTAGCAAGTCTGTTGCTCAATGGAAATGTTACTACTCAGGTGGCGAAAAGGTGGAGAGTCTTCCCATTTGACAGGATTGTGTTCTGTCTTACCGTTGTGGGGTTCAGACAATTCTCTAATGTGTGCCTAGCAGACAGAAGTGAGGCAGCGGTGCCTGATCCAGGTTTTGGAAGTCCCTTGGGAGGGGCCTTGGGCAAGGCCCCTCAAGGGGCCCACTTCCTCCGTGATTCTACTTCCTCACTGCCATGGCATCAGCTGCTCTTGCTCCTCCCCCTCTTTCTCATCATTGCTGCCACTTGCTTGCTTTTTCAGTGAGCAAAGAGGCAGAGGCGTCCCTTGCACCTCCTCCTCACCACCGGCATTGTATGTGCCAGAGCCAAAGGCAGGTGAACAAGCCGGTTGCATTGGTGAAGAGGAGGAGCAAGTCCAGGGGGCTCTTGCCAGTGAGCCCCTGCTGGGGTGTGGGGCCTTGACAGGTGCCCGATCATGCCTACCTTTGACCCTGGCCCTGTGAGGCAGTTATGGAGAAACACCCTAAAAATGTCCAGGAAGCAGCAGGAATGGCTGATGAGCTTCCCTTGAGGAGGGAGATGGTGGCAAAAAGACACATGGGGGGGGAGGGTAAATGCATGCTAAGCAGCACAGCTTTGGAAGCCATCAACAGGCCTGCTGGGTTGTCTCACCCAAATGAGAGTACATTCCTAGCCATGGAGCAGGTGGCCGTTTACACCCTTTTAAACTGAGCCGGAGAAGCAAAGATGCTTTTACTACAGCAAGCCAGGGCATATTAAGCGAGCCCAACTGTCCAAAACACTTGAAGAAGACCCAGATTTTATTATATTCAAAGACTGTATTATATGAGAGATTTTATTATAATCAGCAGTATATAAATGCCACAAAGAAATAAATAAAAATGATTCTTAGTCTACCATGGGACCATTACTAATGGGACACAAGTTTAAAGTTGTACAATGAACGTCTTCTTCTTTAAATCCTGTCAGTTTATTTCTGTGTCTGTATGTATAACCCTACTTGGAGATAATGCAATGTCTACATTTGAGGACCTCTGTGAATGGGCCTGAGGTTCCCCAACCCTGGTATATAGGATATAGTTCCTGTGGAACTCCCTGCCTCCAGAGGTCAGGCAGGCACCAACATTGCGTTGGTTTCGGCACATCCTGAAGACGCTGTTATTTCGAGAGGCCTTCTTTCAGCAACCAGCCATGGTTTATTAAATTCAGAATTTGTTTCTCTTAAATGTTTTAATTGTTTTAACATGGTGTTTTATTCTTTTATCTTTGTTGTTCAGCATTCCAAAGTCTTTTGATGTGGAGCATTATATAAATATTGTAAATAAATAAATAAATAAATAAGCAAGCAAGCAAGCCCTACAACTCTCAGGATGCCAGGAATACTGGGAGTTGAAGGGCTTTTTTTTTCTAAACATGCACACGATTACACCTTTGATTTGTAAACGAAGTCAAAGATTTTTAATAAAAATAAAATATGAGAAGTATTTTAAAACAAACACCAAGGTTTAAGTCTGGATTTGTAATCCTAGTTTGCAGGATTGTGCAAAAAACCAGAACTGGTCTGGTCGGATGTTAACAACAAACGACAGTTTGCCCCAAACCAGGATATATTGGCAAGGACTCACCACCTCTGAGCAGGGGAAGGAGCGTGTGAACCCCAAACTCCTCTAGACGTGTTCGCAAAACACCAGGCCATTGCTTGACATCTGTGTGTCTGTGTGTGTGTTGAGGATTTATTTTATTTTTTTGCTTTGCATTCTTGTTTGAAATTTCTATATTTTAACACAACCATCTTAATTTAACCGATGCATTTTTATCTGCTTTGTACAAAGGTCTGGGTTTGTTCTCTTTCATGCATGTTTCCATACACTGCGTTTAAAACAACAGCAACACACTAATGGCACGTGTTATGTTTTAATTAGCAGTCCACCAGAGGTTTAAGGGAAGTAGCCATTTGGAGCTAGGGAAATGTAATTGCTCCACCATCTGGTCAGCTGTAATATTTTATTACTATCATTTGATGACAAGCGATATTGGTTTCATGTTGGAAATTTTCTCCAGAAATCCATTTTAGATTTTCAGTCAAATAGCGTAATCTTTTTTTAAAAACTATTTTTGTTTCGCCCATTCAGTTTTAGGATTCATCTGAAAACAGTATATTGGAAACATGACAATATGGTTGTTCCCATTATCGTCATACCCCAGCTAAACCGTGAATAATTAAGGCAACTTACAACAATCACAAACTCATATATGGAACAATAAACCGAAATAATAAAATGCAGTAGCAGGGGAAAAAATCACGCTAAATCACAATAAAAATTAAGAAATAGTTTGAATAAATATCATTCGGACTTCAAATGAGAGAATGTGATACTCAGGGCTGTAAGTTATCTTCAGTCATCTTGTTCTTCAAAGGGTGTATGTCAGAATCTGTTTCCTCAGACTGAGGCTGGTCTCTGTGGGGCATGGTCCCTTTAACAACCGCCAGCATGAAGGGACAGAGAGCAGTGCGAAATGATCCCTTAAATGTAATCACCTTCTGCAGCCTTAAATAAACGATGTTAGCAGAATCAAACAATGAAGTTAGTTTCCTGCATTCTTCCGAATGTTAAAAACAACACAGTCTCTTTGGATAAGGTGTGCCAAATGTTACGGATTGCCTCTACGAATGCTCTACCCATCCACTCTGCAGTTTAGTCACTCCAGTGGAGGGGACCCAAGAAAGAACTGTGGCGCTTCTTTTGACTAAAGTGACAAGAGTCTACCTGTGTTTGTATGCACTTCCTCAAGGATCTTGACATTCAAAGATTCAACAGATTAATCCAAGCAAAATAACAAGAGCATTTTTGGCATCTGTGGTTTAGTTCTGCTTTACTTGTTTTGTCCATCAAACTGGAAATAGTAATAGCAGTAGCAGTAGTAATAGAAGTAATAATAACAATAACAATAATATACCAGAAGGGCCTTGCAAACATGCCACAGTTGGACACAGATGGTTCACAAGTGGGAGAGACCACAAAAGGTTGCAGTGTGGAGTGCTCCTGTTCAGTGTTCCAGCCAGCCGGTGATCCAGTCCTTTCCGGGAAACTCCATTCCATTTTCCTCTCCATGGTCTTTCACTCCCCACACCCCCAACAGTCAGTCAGCATTCTGTACCCACTGAGCATGTTCAGTTATCCTAGGGGTGTCTTCCCCACTGCTGTTAGGGTTTTTTTCTGAATACATTTTCATACTTCTTCAAACCTTGACGTTTCCCCAACCCTGCTGATACCCCTCTCTTTTGCATGGATGGTGCCGTTTTGGCAATGTTGACAATCCATAGTCAGAGAATGAACTTGCTATTAGCATGGAGTCTCTAGATGGCCAGTATTGGGTCTTAACAAACCATTTACCAAACAAAACATATCTGCTTGCAAATCTCTACCGACAGTGGTAGAGAAGAATGCTTTCTTTGCCACATCACAACTATGGCAAAATCTATGGCATTTTTATATATTTTTGTGAACTGCCCAGAGAACATTTGTTGCTGTAAATAAATGCTTTTTCAAATGGGCTTCCACGAATCTTCAGCTTCATGAATCGTCACCTACCTGTGGTCCAGCTGTTTACCAATGCAGCACACAAATTTTTGCCCCTCCTGAATGCCAAGGGGAATGAACAGCAGGAGAAAAAACTACTAGGAGCTGCTTAGTCAATTGCTGCCACAGTCAGCCTTTCATTCCATGCATACACTGCCGTTCTGCCCAAACGCAAGTCCCTGTTGTTGTTGTTGTTGTTGTTCAGTCGTTCAGTCGTGTCCAACTCTTCGTGACCCCATGCACCATAGCACGCCAGGCCTTCCTGTCCACGCTCTCTCCCAGAGTGTGCTCAAGTTCATATTCATTGCATCAGTGATGCTATCTCATCCTCTGTCGTCCCCTTCTCCTTTTGCCTTCAGTCTTTCCCAGCATCAGGGTCTTTTCCAGAGAGTTTTCTCGTCACATTAGGTGGCCAAAATATTTGAGCTTCAGCTTCAGTATCTGTCCTTCCAATGAGCACTCAGGGTAGATTTCCTTTAGGATGGACTGATTGGACCTCCTTGCAGTCCAAGGGACTCGTAAGAGTCTTCTCCAGCACCACAGTTTGAAAGCATCAATTCTACGGCGCTCAGCCTTCCTTATAGTCCAGCTCTCACAGCCATACATTACTACTGGGGAAACCATAGCTTTGATTAGACGGACCTTTGTCGGCAAGATGATGTCTCTGCTTCTTACTATGCTGTCTAGGTTTGCCATAGCTTTCCTCCCAAGGAGCAAGCGTCTTTTAATTTCATGGCTACAGTCACCGTCTGCGGTGATCTTGGAGCCCAAGAAAGTAAAATCTGTCACTGCTTCCATTTCTTCCCCTTCTATATGCCAGGAAGTGATGGGGCCAGATGCCATGATCTTTGTTTTTTTAATGTTGAGTTTCAAACCAACTTTTGCACTTTCCTATTTCACCCTCAACAAGAGGCTCTTGAGATCCTCCTCACTTTCTGCCATTAGGGTGGTATCGTCTGCATATCGGAGGTTGTTGATAATTCTCCCAGCAATCTTAATTCCGACCTGTGATTCATCCAACCCGGCGTTTCTCATGATGTACTCTGCATATAAGTTAAATAAGCAGGGTGACAATATGCAGCCTTGTCGTACTCCTTTCCCAATTTTGAACCACTCGGTTGTTCCATGTGTGGTTCTTACTGTTGCTTCTTGACAGGTTTCTCAGGAGACAGGTAAGGTGGTCTGGTACTCCCATCACTTTAAGAATTTGCCAGAGTTTGTTGTGATCCACACAATCAAAGGCTTTAGTGTAGTCAATGAAGCAGAAATAGACATTTTTCTGGAATTCTCTTGCTTTCTCCATGATCCAGCGAACGTTGGCGATTTGATCTCTAGTTCCTCTGCCTCTTCGAAACCCAGCTTGTACTTCCGGTAGTTCTCGGTTCGCATACTGCTGAAGCCTAGCTTGTAGGATTTTGAGCATCACCTTGCTGGCATGTGAAATGAGAGCAATTGTGCGGTAGTTTGAACACTCTTTGGCGTTGCCCTTCTTTGGAATTGGAATGTAAACTGACCTTTTCCAGTCTTGTGGCCACTGTTGAGTGTTCCAGATTTGTTGGCATATTGAATGCAGCACTTTAACAGCATCATCTTTTAGGATTTTAAATAGCTCAGCTGGAATACTGTCATCTCCGCTAGCTTTGTTGTTACTAATGCTTCCTAAGGCCCACTTGACTTCACTCTCGAGGATGTCCAGGTCAAGTTCAGTGACCGCACTATCATGGCTATCAGGGACATTCAGATCTTTCCTGTATAGTTCTTCTGTGTATTCTTGCCACCTCTTCTTAATTTCATCTGCTTCTGTTAGGTCCCTGCCTTCTTTGTCCTTTATCATGCCCGTCTTTGCACAAAACGTTCCCTTGAGATCTCCAATTTTCTTGAAGAGATCTCTAGTCTTTCCCATTCTGTTGTTTTCCTCAATTTCTTTGCATTGTTCATTTAAGAAGGCCTTCTTGTCTCTCCTTGCTATTCTCTGGAACTCTGCATTCAGTTGGATATATCTTCCCCTTTCTCCCTTGCTTTTCGCTTCCCTTCTTTCCTCAGCTACTTGTAAAGCCTCATCAGACAGCCACTTGGCTTTCTTGCATTTCTTTTTCTTTGGGATGAATTGAGTTGCTGCCTCCTGAACAATGTTACGGACCTCCATCCATAGTTCCTCAGGCACTCTGTCTATCAGGTCTAATCCCTGAAATCTATTCCTCACCTGTACTGTATATTCATAAGGGATATGATTTAGGTCATACCTGAATGGTTTAGTGGTTTTCCCTGCGTTCTTCAATTTAAGCTGAAATTTTGCAAGAAGCAGCTCATGATCTGAGCCGCAGTCACCTCCAGGTCTTGTTTTGACTGACTGTATAGAGCTTCTCCATCTTTGGCTGCAAAGGACATAATCAATCCGATTTCGATATTGACCATCTGGTGATGTCCATGTGTAGAGTCGTCTCTTGTGCTGTTGGAAAAGAGTGTTTGCTATGATCAGCGTGTTCTCTTGGCAAAACTCTATTAGCTTTTGTCCTGCTTCATTTTGTACACCAAGGCCATGCCTGCCTGTTATCCCAGTGATTTCTTGACTTCCTACTTTAGCATTCCAATCCCCTATGATGAAGAGGACATCTTTTTTTGGTGTTAGTTCTAGAAGGTGTTGTAGGTCTTCATAGAACTGATCAACCTCAGCTTCTTCGGCATCAGTGGTTGGGGCATAGACCTGAATTACTGTGATGTTGAATGGTTTGCCTTGGATTCGTACTGAGATCATTCTATCGTTTTTGAGATTGTACCCCAATACTGCTTTTCCCACCCTTTTGTTGACTATGAGTGCTACTCCATTTCTTCTAAGGGATTCTTGCCCACAGTAGTAGATATGATGGTCACCTGAATTAAATTCGCCCATGCCTGTCCATTTTAGTTTGCTGATTCCCAAGATGTTGATGTTCAATCTTGCCATCTCATGTTTGACCACCTCCAGCTTACCTTGATTCATTGATCTGACATTCCAGGTTCCTAAACAATATTGTTCTTTACAGCATCGTATTTTCTTTTCACCACCAGACACATCCACAGCTGAGTGTCCTTTCGGCTTTGGCCCAGCCGCTTCACTCTTTCTGGCGCTACTTGGAAATACCCTCTGCTCTTCCCCAGTAGTCTATTGGACACCTTCGGACCTGAGGGTCTCATCTTCCGGCGTCATCTCTTTTAGCCTTGTGATACGTTCCATGGGGTTTTCTTGGCAAGAATACTGGAGTGGGTTGCCATTTCCTTCTCCAGTGGACCACATTTTGTCAGCACTCTCTGCCATGACCTGTCCGTCTTGGGTGGCCCTGCATGGCATAGCTTATGGCTTCACTGAGTTACGCAAGCCCCTTCACCACAACAAGGCTTCTAATGCAGAAACAATATACAACATATTTAAGATTTAAAAGATCACTGAAATGTAATAAACCACAACAGTGCTAAAATGATAAAATCAAATCCATTTACAAAAATCCCAACCCTGCAGATGAATTGCCCATTCAAGAAACATCCATAGCCATTAAAGGAACACCAAGGCTGCAATGCTAATCACACTTACATTGTTTTTATTGTATTTTAATGTGTTTTATTGTTGGAGGGAGCAATCTTATGGCCGCTAGTCAGTAGCTAGATGGCCACAGGATATCCAGTTTTCCAAGAATCGACCTTCCCCCCATTCCACGCTGTGCTCCCCTCTTGCAAGAGGAGTGCAGAGCGGCCAAAATGGGGCATTTTGGGGGGCGTTCTGGGGCAGGGAGGCTGGAAATTCCAGAACGACACATCCTATGTGTTGTCCAGCAGCCTCCTCCCCTGCTCAGCCCTCCTGCAGCTAGAGAGCCGAAATTGGCTGTCTAGCTGAAAATGCAGGCCAGAAGAAGCACGGAGGGAACGATCCCTTCTGTGCTTCTCCTGCCCTGCATTGGATAGGTGGTTGCCTCTGACTTCGGAGGTGGCCGCCTATCTGCATAGGATTGCGCCCTTAATATATTTTAAATTGTTTTGTAAGCTGCCTTGAGTGCCATTTTTTGGTAGAAAGGCAGGGTGTAAATCAAACAGTCAGTCAGTCAGTCAATCAATCAAAAAAACAAATACTAGGGAATACATCCCATTGAACTCAATCGAGGATTGGAACTTTGATATAGGATTGCAACCCTGATTGGCAGTCTTCTCTAAAAGCTTTGAAACTCGCACACACAGTGCACTTCAACTAAATGCCTAAAATCAGCAAATGAGAGAGCCTGGATTGTCTTCCTAGGCTGGAGTTCTGGATAATGCCATTAATTAAAACTCTCGGCTCCTCTTGGCCACAAGCTGGGCTTTTGATGGACATAGTGCCCAGATCAAGGTTTATTGAAAAGATCTACATGTGATTTGGAGGGAGAGATTTAAAAGGAGGAAGGCACTCCTTCAAGTGTCTTAGATATAGGCCTTTAGGGCGCAATCCTATGCAGGGTTAGACGGAAAAAAGTCCTACAACTCCCAGCATTCCCCAGCCTAGCTGGGACTTTTTTTCCTGTCTTTTTTTTCCGTCTAACCCTGTATAGGATTGCGCCCTTAATGGCTTTAAAAGTAAGAACCAGCACCCTACATTGTGGCCGAAATCTCACATGTAACCAACAGGGTTCTTTCATTGCTTGGGTGACGAGTTCCCAGGTGCTAGTCCTCTTGGACAACAAACAGGGTGCTACATTTTGAACTGCTGAAGATTCTGGATGGTCTTTCAGGGCTGCTTTATGTAGAACAGATCACAATCATCCAGACATGAAGTGACGTTCATGTAAGACAGTGCTCAGGTCACACCCTTCCCCAGGAATAAGATGCAACCACAATATTTTGGTTTTGGTTTTGCTGTTGTTGCTGGTTTTATTGTTGCTTTTGTTGCTATTTTATTGTTTTTATGTTTTTATCGCTTTTAATATTTTAACTGTTTTTATGTTTTTTATTGCTGTGAGCCACCTTGGGAGGGCTTCTGCCCTGAAAGGCAGCCAAGAAATTTTTAAATAAATAAATAATTTAATGTGCTCTGACCCACATGAGGGATTGCTTCTACAGGATCTGGCTGTATAAAATATAGAATCTTAGAGTAACTTGGAAGTAACCCTGGAAAACACGCAGTCCAATCCCATGTCACTAGAGAGGATGCCCTATACTTAAATCAGAAATTTGATCTATCCTATCCCATGCTGCCATACTCTATGCCTGCACTGCAGCCCTTGCCATAGGAAAGCACTGTAATGAGTTTGCTCTTTCTTGATTACTTGAATGTGTTTATCACTATGGTTTGGCCTAAGTGACTGGGACCAGGGATGAAATCGTCAGCACTTTTACTCACAAAGTTAAAGAAACATCCACAGCCATTAAAGCAAGGATGGGGAACCTGTGGCCCTCCAAATGTTGTTGGACTACAACTCCCACCATCCCTCACCATTGGCTTTGCTGGCTATGGCTGATGGGAGTTGTAGTCCAACATCTGGAGGGCCACACATTCCCCATCCCTGCACTAAAGGAACACCAAGACTGCAATCCTAAACATACCTACATTGAGTTCAATAGGACATACTCCTTAGTAAGTGTCATTAGCATTTCAGCCTTGATGTTCCTTTAATGGCTCTGCATGTTATTTGAATGGGCAATTCACCTGCAAGGGTGGGTTAGAGATGGGGCAGTTGAATGTGTGTGAAATAGCAGCTTTGGAGTTGGAATAGGCAGAGACAGCTGAGTGTTTCTAGCAGGAGTTAGCTGAAATGTGGGTGTGACCCAAAGGGAAGGGATGAGAGATTCACAAGAAATTTGTTTCAGTTCACAAATCATCAGAACTTGCTCCATTTGAAACCCCAAACACAAACAGGAGCACATTTTTTGAAAAAAGTTAGCACATTCCCAAACTTGAGATCATATAAAAAATGTGTTGGTTTTTTAAACAACTTTAAAATGTGCGTTTTTCAAAACGTATGGATTTCCACACCTTCACAGTGGGTGAAAAGTGCACACTTTTGAAAAAAGTGCACACAAATGTGCACTTTTTCCATTTAAAAAGAAAAACAGGTCACAAATGAAAAGGGAACCGAACGAATTGAGCTTCCGAAGTGGAGTTTGGAGGATCTTGGCAAGTTGTTGCAAGCATCCCTGGTTCTCCCACCCCTAGATGGAAGTTCACAAGTTGCTGCCTGGGGCATAATCTTCCTGTAGCGCTTCCACTTACAGTCTGTTTGCATATCTGTAAATAAAGTACATATTACAAAGACACCTTAACCTTCAAGTGCTACCTGTCTTTGGGGATGGATGCCTCGGTCTGTTTCCGGTCCGTATCACTTTTACATGTGTCCACTCATGAATCCATTGTCTCCTATTTCGTCATTAATCTGTGCTTTTAAAAAAAAATACATCTCCACAAAAATTTGCATTGAAATATGCATTTTGGTATGAATTTTCCCGTAAAAGATGCATGATTCAATGTATTTTATCTCCCACATTTTAAAACGCACTTTGACACATTTTTGGAGCCATCACACTTGGTGATATGTGGAATCCAATAGATAACTATGTTTTAATACTCACATTACTTTAGGACAGCCTTCCCAAACCTGGTGTCCTCCAGATGTGTTGGACTCAAAGTCCCATCACCCCCAGCCAGCATAGCCAATGGGAGTTGTAGTCCAACACATATGGACAGAACCAGGCTGGGAGAAGCTGATCTAAGAGATGTGGATCAGGGTCAGTTCATTATAAGAATTTGCAAAGACTGAATTTGTCAAGCATCCTTACCTATGTCATCCAAAAGAAATTAAACCCTGTAGCATTGCTCCAGAAACTTCTCACAGCTTGGGGAAGTGAAGAGTGTATAACAGTAGTTTAATGCTTACAAGTGATTGTAAACGCATCTTCAGTTATCCTAATCTGAGATAATCCTTGTTTTCAGTGTTGCCGGTGTTGTCCCATCTCTTTCTCTTTAAAATCTGAAGCTAAATTGGTAGTGAGTGATTCAGCATCCTTGGTATCCAGCCCTTCTTGTGGCTTTTCCTAGCATTCCTAAAATCTGTAAACTGGGTGCAACTTGACTGGAGCCTTTGCTTGTTTGAATGCTTAGGACATACCAGCGTTCCCATCCTTAGCAATGGGGAAGTGTCCTTCTTGCCACTTTCTGTACATCTCTCTTTTGATCGTGAAAATGTTAAAACTATAATCCTACCCATACTTAGCTGGGAGTAAGTCCCATTGAACTCAGTGGGGCTTACTTTTGAGTAGACATGTAGAGACTTGTACCGCCAAAGTAATTAGTAACAGAAATGACTCAGTTGTTGACTGGGACATTTTTGCTTCTTTGATCAACTGGGTTTCTGCAAATCATCTCATCTCATCCAGATCACGGATCCCTTAGAATCACGGTAGACACTCCATTAAATACTGGCAATGTAGGTGCTATGGCATAAATCTCTATTGTAAGTCTGTCCAGTAGAGGGCAAACTCTCTTTCCTTTTCTCCCCCCTCCCCCCTCTCTCTCACACAGAGTTCATTATAATAAGGTTCTTGCAGTTTTACAGAGCAGTCTCATGCAGATTTCCACAATTACCTGCAGGATTTTGATGACTGTAAATCACTCACCACAGGCTAGCAAATGGTGTTTTTTTTAAAAAGCAGTCCTCATTGTATAAAATAGCTTTGCATTTGGAAAATTACTTGAACATTCCATTTTTATTCCACATATGAAACCAAAGTCATCTTAAATAATCCTATTTTTTCACCCATTGGTCTCCATGTGGAGATTATTTCTTTGCCCATCGTCTTTTTAAAGCCCTATTTCATACAGTGTAAGAATGCATCATGGCTGATTATATGTTTCAGCTATTGGAAAACGATTCAGAATTCCAAATTGCTGTTTCATTCTATCAAACTTTACTTACGATTTCTGTGTATATTCTGAAAGAAATATCCATATTTTTATGCCATGCTAGCAGTAAAATGCTATTCTGCTAATGGCCTAAATCTAGACCATCGTGCTCAATGGGATTCCTGTCTTTGACAAAAATGGGTGCAGTCCTCATCCTCAAAACTCTTATACTTCTTGGAAGAATACTCACTAATTGTTACAATTCATATGAAGGAATAAAATGGCTATTATTTCAAGACTGCTATTTCACTATTATTTACATTACATTGAGCAGAGTAGAATCTATCACAGCCTTCCCCAACCTGGTGCCCCCTGGATGTTTTGGACTACAACTCCCAGCATTCCTGAACATTGGCTATGCCGGCTAGGGCTGATGGGAGTTTATTTATGTATTTATTATTAATTGCATTTATAGAATTTTTATCCTGCCCTTTAGCCTAAAAGGCTCCCAAGGTGCATTACAAAGATATTTCTTAAGACAGTCTCTGCCTGCAGCCTTACAATCTAAACAACATGACACAAAAGGGGATTGGGAAGGAGGAGGAAAAAAGCAGATTCAGACACTAGGTTCTTACTTGCAAAGTTCAGCAGGTCATGGTCACAAGTAGCAGGAAGGGAGTGGGCTATCAGCTGGAGCTGGATCCAGGCACAAAGGAGGGGTGCCTGCCTGCTTCTCCGAAACTTCTGGAAGGCACCAGGTTAGGGAAGACTGGACTATCAGTCCTTGAGTGGGATTTACTGGGTGATTTTTTTTTTAAAAAAGTCCTTTCCCCAACACGAGTGGCAAGTCAAGGCAGCTGTTCACCAACCATTAACGCTAGTATATCTCTGCTGATACCGCTGTAGCTATACCACTGAGGACTGATCAGTGAATGTTGTTGAGGTCTGCCTCTATCTTAGGCATGAAGAAGGTGGGTTTGCTGTTGTTTCATTTTTTGTCTGTGTCATGAGCACTGGAAAGGAGAGCAGATTTAACTGCCTTACTTGTTTGTGAAAACAGCTTCACTTGGAAAACATAATTTTACTTGGAATGGGTTGGGAATAAAAAATGATGGCTTGGACTCTGAGATCCTGCTGGCGCAAAGAAGTGAGGTGATTTTTGCCAGTTCCCTCTTTTCCCTTGCAGTCTGCGATGTCCCTTGAAAATCTGCTCCAGAGGAATGGAAGAACACCTCCCCCCGCTCCAAAAAACCCAGTACTGGAGATGGTGTGGGAAAGCTGCAGGAATCAATGAAAATTGCTTCCCTCCCCCCTTCTGTCCAGTGAGAGTCTCCTCTGGATCAAAGACCTTTCAGCCAGCATAAGGAGCCTGTCTATACAAGTCTGACTTCAGAGAATACCTCAACATATGTAATATAATCAAATATAATGTTACTGGTGACTGTAAGGTTCACAATAAATTATGATAACAAGAAGTTTACATACACATCACTTTCTCTCTGAATGATAATACTTAACAATAGTAGAAACACTCATTCACTAGTAAATTCAGTACATACATATCCCCTTTCAACAGATCATAATGTTGATGAGCCAACCCAGATTGTCTAAGGAGGAGGAAAGGATACCTGAGGTGCTGCCTCCTTTCATATGAATCTACCAGAGCCCACATTCTTCATTCGAGGCCCTGTTATGTCTGTCCCACGTCCTGGAGAGGTGAGGTTCATGGGGACCCAAGACACGGTCTTCAGTGTAGCAGCACCCCAGTTGTGACACTCTCTTCCCAAGGAGGTTAGGTTGACTCCCTCATTATAGGCCTTTAGATGGCTGGTAAAGACTATAATCTTCTGCCAAACGTTTACTGATTAATGTACTTTATTAGTTTTGTCCTGAGTTGTTAGATTTATGGTTTATGATTTTAATGTACATTGTCTTGAGCACTCACTGAGGAGAGCAGCAATTTGGAAATAGTTTACATAAATGGCTTTCTGGCAGATGAATACCTGGGGGAATATAACACGAGGGTCCTCTCCTCTTTGTGGCCTGCCTTAGCTCTATTATGAAAGTGGACAGGTTACTATCAGTCTGGTAGAGCTAGCACATTTACCAAAATACACAGGGGCACAGCACACATAACCCTACCGACTTACCTGGTAGTAACCCTAACTGAACTCAGTGGGGCTTAATTCTGAGTAGACATACATCGGATTGCACTGTAAATCTAGGTAGTGGAGTGCCCCATAAGGTACTCATGAAGAAACAACAGTCATGAGATCAGAGCTTGACCAAAAAAAGAGCTTTTGTTCAGAACGTAAAACATAAGGAACTTTACCAATTAACTATTGAAGGCTGTCCCAGAGAATGGAGGATGAGTGAGAATTGAATCAGCAGTGAGCCAAAGGAGGCTGTGTGGCAATGCTTCAGTATGGCAACTAGATTGAAGATTTCCGGTTGCACAAAATGAAGGATGAATGACTACCCTTCTTGACAAAAGTGGGGAGGGGCTGGACTCCAGGTGGGTCTGTTGCAGTACTAATTGGAAGGTCACACAAGAACTAAAGATTCTCAATTGCCAATTAATAAGGAATCTGGCAGCAGAGGCAGGGCCAAACAAGATGGTTGATAGATACATAGCATGCAGCTACATATCTGGTTTCTTCTTATTAAAGGCACAGGTGGGTGTGTGGATCCCTACTGGGAATGCAGGACATAGAGAGGGTTACCTTTTCCTTTCCTAGTACAAGCAGTACCATGCCAATTCCTTGGATCTTTTATAATGGCAAAGGTCACATCCTTATCCTCGACATCAGGAGCAAGGAGCAGCTGGTCACATGCAGCCCCCGCCAGCTTTTTTTATGTCCCCACCCCAGCAGCTACATTACTGAATTTGCCATTGAAATTTGGAAACATGGCAGCAACCCCCCAAAGTGGCAATTTTACTTGAAAATAAGGTGCACAGGGGGCAAGCACGTTGTTTTCAAGCAAATTCACACTCCCGGAAGCCTCTCAGGAGTACAATTTTGCTTGAAAACAAGGGGTACGCTCCCCCTGCACCTTTTTTTCAAGAAAAATCACAGGAATTTTTGCCACTGCTGGGCCACCAAATGTAGAGCTTACATTAATGAATCCAGAATGATGGGATCCTTTCATTCTATATGCACAATCACTAATGTACAGATCTGTTATTGAAATTGTTTATTGAAATTGATTCTAGCTATGTAATTGTTTTAAATTTGTTTCTTAATTTTTTTAGACCATGTTGTATTATAATGTTTGTAATGTTGTCATTTTTGCTTTTTTTTTTAATGAATTGTTGTGAACTGCCCAGAGAGCCTCAGCTATTGGGTGGTATAGAAATGAAATTAGTAGTAGTAGTAGTAGTAGTAGTGTAGAATCCCCACATCTGTCAGTTCCCTCCTCAGTGGGCACCCTGATGGTAAGTAAAGCAAAGAGGTTAAAGGACACAAATGAAATTGTGTCTTTTAAGCACTTCTCAGTGTCTTTTAACCAGTTTTCAATGTCCATCAGGTCCCCTTTTCCAGACCAAATTGGCATGTTCATTTAGTAGCATACAGTCATTGGGAAATCATGGCCAATTGGCATCACTTTGCTTATGGGTCAGCACCTTGATAGATACTTCAGTTATCTTCATCACAAATGAACCCACTTTACTGTTAAAGCCCAAACAGATATTTGGGGCCCAAATATCTGCAAGTGCCTCCTCCCATATCAACCTGCCTAGGCATTAAGAGCTTCAGAGATGCCTTCTCTGTAGTCCTTCTATAAGAGAAGTACATTTATCTTCTGTAACAGAGAGGGCCTTCTCTATAGTGATGTCTCAACTTTGGAATGCCCTCCCATGGGAGGTATAGCTGGTACTAGGGATGTTGGAGAAATTCAAGACAGACTAAAATGAGCGTAGATTTCTAAGAATCTAGCCTGCAGAATAAGAGCTACAGAGCGACCCCTCAGGCCACACAGAGTCTGATGATTTTTTTAACTTTCCCAAAATGTATGCATATTTATTCGTAGGAAAATACACAAGCTTCTGCTGAGGAAAAGTTGAATGGAATGGGGGATAATATGCTAAATGTTACATACTCAGGTAAATTATGTAAATTCTTATGAAACCTCTTACATAATTATTTGCATATTTTTCTGCATGCTGAAAAAAATATTCGCATCTGTCTATGAGCAAACAACGGAACAAAAAGTTCCTGACAGTCCTCGAAACACAGAGCAGTTTTTACACAATGCGTACACCCCTACCACCAACACTGCACTCTTTTGGGTACCAGATTAAAACCATTTTATTTGCACAGGCATTTTAAAACACATTTTCAAAATTGTACATTTTAACATTCAAATTAATATCTTTTTAGTTTGCTGAAGTAGTTTGATGCCCCCAGATTTTATTGTTTGATGTTTAGATTTTAGGTTGCTTTTATTGTATTTAGGTTGTTTGTATCATATTGTTTTTAGGTCATTTTACATACACAACCCTGAAATCCTTTTTGGGATGTAGATGCAGCATATGAATGTTTAAAATAAACAAATAAATATAATGACCAAAACAGTGGCTTCTGGAAAACTACAGAGTGAACCTTTGAGATAAGCATGGATTGCCAAGAGCAGAAAAATAAAATGGCTAACCAAAAGCAAGTGTGAATTGGTGCCTCTGCTAATATACTTGACTGTAGGGTGTATTTTGTGCTGTTAGTACCTGGCACTTCAAGACCATACAGAAACGCAATGCCAACCCCGCACCCCGCTCCACCTCCACTCTGCCTCCCCCCCACCCACCCCAGCCACATACACATACACATACACATACACATACTATTGGTAAGCAGAAATTGAGTCTTGGGGTAAAGGTCAAGAGAAATTTAAATGTCAGTAAGAAAGGAAATCCCATCTGACCTGTAATAAAAACAATGGAAAGGCAATAAAAGATTTAAATCCTCTGTGAAAGGACACTGTGGGTTGTATCCAACAGTGTCCCCATCTACAAGAGTAGCAGACACCACTGGTGGAACAGATTCCTTCTCCCCACTGCAGCCCTCCCAGGTATCCCTGAAATCTGCTCTGGAGGTTTAGGAGACTCAGTAGAGTTGATCTGGGGGGCACTGGGAGTGCAGGGAGAGAAGAGGAAGGGGAAATCCCATTTTGTGAGCAGAAGTCCACTTGTGCTATTTTAGATGGTGCTATCTTAGATGTAGCCCTTATCAGGAGGACATGTTCCTGACCACTTTAAAATCCATGCCATTTGTATTTTGTGGAAGACAAATGTATTTTTTCACCAATTATTTTTTATTGTATCATTTTGAACCTCAAAATGTGGCATCCAGTTAATGTGTGCATCGGGGGGTGGGGGTGGAGAAGCATGTATACCACCTCAGGTTCATCTGAGGAAAGGTGGATGAGAAATGTAATACATAAATACAAGGATGTAAGAGTCTGACTTTTAGAGACCTTTGTTCCTTTCATTGCTTCAGGTCACAGCACAGAGTCCTGGCTAACAGGCTGCCCTTTGTGCCCAGGAATTGTTCCATTTTGTATATCCCCAGCTTTTGGGGTACCTTCATTGCCCTGAGTTTATGCACTCAATGACACTGAATATAAAACAGAACACAGACACCATCATCTTTGGCCAGCTATCTGTCCGATCTGGAGAATAGGCCGTTTGCTTCCTGTTATCTCCTTTGGCCATGTCCGCAGTTGTATTTGCATATTGAGCTTATTATAAAGCTAAATAAAGTTGCCTTGTGACACTCATATTGTATCTATTACATATTTCACTTCAGAACCTCATCTTTCCAAAACCCTCTTCAGCATGCTTGAAGTAGGAAAGCAAAATGAAAGGAATTTTCTATTTAAGTCGAGCACTGACATTCTGTTACACAGTTCGATCTTGTCTATATACCTGCTCTCAAAAACACAAGACACTAAACAAAACCAAAAAAATATGCTGAATGCATTGAGTCAGCAGTGGCATAGGTGTCTGAATGCATCTGTAGCTTCCCTCTCACTCATCAGTGTAATTGTTGTCATGTTATTCCATTTTTTTGATTAGTCTGGTCCGCCAATCTCCAAGCTTTTTCTGGCCAAACGTTCTTCTGCTGGTTGTCATGGTGACTGAATTGTTAGAGAGGAGAAAAGCTCTGTTGTCTCTCATTGTTCTGTTGTGGTTTAGGTAATGCAGGAGGCATCATGAGTGAAGTGGATGGACCTTTTTTGCTCTACATCATTTCAGAGTATTGAAAATCTCACATAAAAAAGGAGCAAATAGGCCCCAACCAAAGAAATAACTAAGTTCCCTTTTAAAAGAAAGTGCACGTTATTGTAAAAGGGGTAAAACAGCAGTAAGAAAATAGCTGTAGAATATTTCATTTATTATGAGAACAATTGCTACAATTTGAATGTGAGTATACAAATACCAGCCATTTTGCAATTAGATTTAATGTTTAAGCTTCTTTGGCAATTGTTTTTTGTTTTGCTTTTTTGTTTTTGTTCTGTATTCATTTTCTATTTGATTCTTTGAAATGAAAACTCATGAAATAAGACCCCCCCCCCCAAAGGTAGGGAAAGATGTTACTGTTTGAAATATCATTTTATCTAATCATTTGTTCCAATGGTTAGTTGTAATTGTTAGACGGTTACTTTTGTTAGGCCAGTTTGTGAATTAATAAAATCTCCTCTTTTATTACGGGGGATTTATCTTTCACTTTTAAATTCCAGTAGTGCAAACTTTATATCTTGAGGTTTTCTTTTCCAAGTTATTGCAGTCTCAGGCAATGTTGTGAAGAAGCGACATGAAACCTAAGGAAAGCTATATGAAAACCTTGCGGGGGAACTGAAATATTTTTTTCCTTCTCTTTCAATGGAATAACAAACAAGAAAAAATATTCCCCCAGATAAAAAGCTTGTAGTAATAATATGGCTTAGGGTTTTTTGGGTTTTGTTTTTTTTATCTCCTTTAAGAATATGCTTCTGTAAAGTGCTAGGTAGATCTATTTGCAGTCCATTTTTGGACTCTATCCTTGGTGTTGGGTTTTATCTACAAAGCAAAAAAGACAATGTAGGCAATGAATTAAAATATATGCTGTTCTCTATTTTATACACTGCTTCAGCGTAATTTAGAACACTGAAAAAGATTAGATTATTGCTTGTGGCTAAAATGAATGCAAGTGGGACATACTACTGTGTAAACATGCATAGGAGTGTGTGGTCAGTCCCTCTAAATATATATATACAGTTTTTCTTTTACATTTTGCTATGGTGTGATATATGGAGAAGGTATCTTATACATCAAAACAGATACACTTTAATCAAGAACAAAACCTGTCGCACTTACTGAATAGTCCTCCTTCCCTCATATTAATAATGTCAGCAATTCTGAATATTCAATTTTGTGCCCTTGACTATAAGAGCTAGTGAATGGATTTGCTCCCTTATCCTCAAAATGCTACGCCACAGTGTTTGGGCCATATCCCACTGAAAGTCAGAAGCTAAATTTCCAACTCTGGGTCATAACCACTGTCTTACACAGAAGATGTTAAAGAATGCCAACATGTGTGTAACCCATTAATATTAAGGCTAGTACTGTCGAATCAAATGCTATACTGACTCTGCACTAATTAGTTCATTTCTGTTCACACACATGCTCTTTTTCAAAGCCAATTAGTCCATTTTCCCCCTTGCTTCCTCTCCAAAAGCACTGAATCCTGGGAAGCTATCCCATACAGCAGGGGAAAGCAGAGGCCAAGACACACAAAAGGAAAAGACAAAGGGGATGTTCTAGCCATACATTTCTGTCCTGGCGATTGAAGTAATTGGTTCCTATGAAGAAACGTTTGAACTGGCTTCCTAGCACTGGAGCACTTTTGAAGGCGGTCTAGTTAGAATGATTTCAGCCCCCATTTAGTACTGGACAGTGGCAAATTCTGTAGAACCAGGAGTGTCCCCCCAGACTAAAGGCAACATTAAAAGGAGAATAGATGTTCAGTGTTTGAGTGCTTCATTGCAATGGGACTATTGGATAGGGGTTAAGTATAATGTCCCCAAAGATCTGGATTAATTTCCCATGCTTATCCATGGACTGGCTTTGGATATTAATCATATGCATGAATATAGGGTCATATTCTGCCTTCTGCAAGAGGAAGGCCTTTGCTCACAGAAGGTCTCTCCGCCCAATATTTGGGGACCCCAATCCCACACAACACAGCTCACCCTATTCAGCAGGATCTCCTGATTCTCTGTTTAGCATTTTCAGGGGGCTGCAGGGGCTGTCATGGGAAGGAGGAGGCGGGGAAGTCTGTTTCCATGGGCCTAGTTGCTTGTGCTTAAAGCCCGATCCCACACAGGAAGTGCAAGGAAGCACACTTCATCTCCTTGCACATATCATTAATGTTTGAAATGGGAGGTAATACATCTCCCCTGGAAAGTATATACGCTTTTAATGGAAGGAGATGGCGTCCTCTCAGGGAAGGTGTGCAAGTCACCTATAGGAGCCCTTAACTGTTGAAAGATTCCATTGTATCTCTTTTGGGGGGATTATGAAATGTGCACCAGCACAGAAAACTGCATTTGCCACACATTTAAGCCTTATCTGTATTCCTGGAATTTCATGTTTGATTGAGCAGGATGTTTTTCATATATTACTGTATATACTGTTAAATATGTTCATATGGAGGACCATAGGGACAAACTGCACATTCTGCTAATCACGTAGGTGTAGCTGAGCCTGATATTTTCTTTACTCCAGTGTAACTACATGCAGTCCTGGTTCAGGTCGGGACCAGCACATTCCAGGAGGGAATGATAAAACCTTTCCCTAACCCATTCCCCCCCCCAATTCCACTCCCCACACTGCCCCCTGTGGGGAAATTTAAAAAAGGGGGGGAGTCTCAATTGACTCCAATGTACATTTTTCTCCCTCCCTCATAATACCAGTATGGTGTAGTGGCAAGAGTGTTGGACTGGGAGCTGGGAGATCCGGGTTCTAGTCCCCACTCGGCCATGGAAGCTCACTGGGTGACTTTGGGCCAGTCACACACTCTCAGCCCAACCCACCTCACAGGGTTGTTGTTGTGAGGATAAAATGGAGAGGAGGAGGATAGTGTAAGCCACCTTGGGTTCCTTGCAAGAGGAATAAAGGCGGGATATAAATGCAATAATAAAAATAAATAAATAAATAATACTAGAACCTGGGGTCATCCCATGAAGCTGATTGCTAGGAGATTCAGAACAGATAAAAAGAAGGACGTCTTCACATAGCACATAATTAAATTATGGAATTTGCCACCACAAGATGTAGTGATAGCCACCACTTGGATTGCTTTAAAAGGGGATTGGACAAGTTAATGGAGGATAAGGCTATCAATGGCTATTAGGCCTGATGGCTATATATTACTTTCAATACCAGAGGTAGTATGCCTATGAATACCAGTTGCTGGGGAACATGGGCGGGAGGGTGCTATTGTACTCACGTCCCACTTGTAGCCTTTCCACAGGCAGCTGGTTGACCACTGTGTGAACAGAATGCTGGACTAGATGGACCGTTGGTCTGATCCAGCAGGGCTCTTCTAGGGTTCTTATCTGAGGCAGCAAAATGTCTTGGTCCAGCCTTGCTAATCAGAAGACTTGTTGAGTTCAATGGGTCTTGCTTCCAAGTCAGTGGATATATGATTGCAGCCTGAATTGCTTGTCAAGTTAGCTGAAAGTAATCAGTTACAGATAATAACGGGAAATACTGTATCTCGTTAAAGAAAAATAGTATATAATATGGATGCAGTGATTCATATGCATTGAATGGAGGATATTCCTAAACACCGGCTAATGTGCACATTCACAAGACGATGTGGAGAATGTACACAAACCGACAGTGTCGATAGTGTGTTTCATAGACTACCTGGTCAATGTGTATAGGTACCAAGGATGGAGCAGTGATCTGTGGTAGAGCACCTGCACTGTATGCCAAAGGGCCTGGGGTCAATCCGTGACATCTCCATTTCAGTCTGGGAGAGGCTCCACTCTGAAACCCTGGAGAGCCACTGCGCAGTCAATACTGTGCTAACAGGACCAGTGGTTTGACTCAGTCTAAGACAGGTGTCTGTGTTCCAGAGAATGTGCAGGAACTGCCAGCGTAAACTGTTTATTATATTTATATCCCACCTTTTTTCTTGCAAGGATCCCAAGGCGACTTACATAATCCTCCTCTCCAATTTATCCTCATAACAACCCTGTGAGGTAGGTTGGGCTGAGAGTCAGTGACTGGCCAGTCTCCATTTGGATGAATTAACATTCTCCAACATCACTCAGAGAGTCCATATTTTCACTGGGCAATCTATTTACATGAAATACTTCTCGTCTGGATTACTGCAATGCGTTATACGTGGGGCTGCCTTTGAAAACGGTCCGGAAACTTCAGCTGGTCCAAAATAGGGCAGCAAGATTGTTAACAGGGACTGGCCTGCGAGCTCATATTACGCCAGTACTTTTCCAGCTGCACTGGCTGCCAGTCCATTTCCGGGCCCGATTCAAAGTGCTGGTGTTAACATTCAAAGCCCTTAACGGCTTGGGGCCAGGTTACCTGAAGGATCGCCTCCTCCCATATGTGCCTGCCCAGACCTTAAGATCATCAGCAGCAGCCCTTCTCCGTGAGCCCCTGCCAAAGGAAGTGAGGCAGGTGGCTACTAGGAGGAGGGCTTTTTCTGCTGTGGCACCCCGGCTCTGGAATGAGCTCCCTAGTGAGGTTCGCCTGGCGCCTACATTGTACTCCTTTCGGCACCAGGTGAAGACCTTTTTATTTTCCCAGGCTTTTTAGCTTTCTAAATTTTTATCTTTGCTGTTTTAAATCTGTATTTTAAACTCCTGTACTGCTGCTAGGTTTTATTGTGGTCGTATTGTTATATTGTGGTTTTAATGTTCTATATATTTTAAATTGTTTTATTGTGTGTTGTTTGGTTTTAATTTTTGTGAACCGCCCAGAGAGCTTCGGCTATTGGGCGGTATAGAAATGAAATGAAATAAATTAAATAAATAAATAAATAAATAAATACACAATTTTGTGCATTTGTGCACATTCTCCACACCTTCATGTGAATGTGCACAGTTTCTAGTGCTTGTGCACATTGTCATTCAGATTTCGTTAAGTTCAATAGCTGCAAACCAGAATTGAGCCCCACTGATGTCAATGAAGCATCACAGCATCACTATGGACTGGATTGTGGCCAACATGTAAAAATATTACATTAAAACAATAGAATCTAAGCCTGCAATCCTATACATACTTACCTGAGTGTAAGTTCCATTTAACTCGATGGAACTTACTTCTGAATAGACATGTCTAAGATTGAAATGTAAATGAATCAGTGTTTAAAATGTATGACAATAGCTGAAAATAAACATAAACTGTACAAGAAAAATGTAGCACCTGAGACTAATTGGTTTCCTACAAAAATAAAAAATAAGCATAGGGAAATATCAAAAATAAGCTTTGTACAGTCTCAATTTTGTAAATATATCCCTGGAAAGGGAAAGGCCTTCCTTTAAAGACATATGCTTAAGACTGCAATCCTATGCCAACTTCCCTGAGAGTAAGCAGTACTGAACTCAGTGGGACTTACTTCCAAGTAGACATGTATAGGAATACACTGTAATTTGTGATTTACTCAAAAAAATAGTAATTTCGAAGACAAAGAGTACACACTTTTGTCTTGGTACTCATGCCATGATTTTTTGTTTATTTGTTTTCACTGGGCACATTTTAGGGACTCGTCAACCTTATAAAAGGCACCACAGCTAATCTGCTTGTTTGTCTTGGTCTTCATTGCAGCTGCTTAAGGGGAGGGGGGAGAAGGGGAGGAGAGGGAGCACAAACAAATCAGACTTAAGATCATTCCTTAAATCCTTCAGATAGGAAGACAAGGACTACATTATTGCTGAGAATTACATATAGGAAAACCCCAGGATAAGATAACTCATTGTTCCTTATTTGAAAAGACTCACAGCAGCATTGCATTTACATATTTGTAAAAGCATTACATGAGATTTTCTAGATACAGATTCAAATAACTGCTGGCTTTTATATTTTCAAAGGAAAGGTAGCCTTTGCTTCCTCCCCACCCACCCCACCCACACACCTCCCCCCCCCCCATTGCAATCTGCTTTTGTGCAACCTGTAATCTTTAGCCCTGGGCACAAACTAACCTAATTGATCTGCAGAGAACTTCCCGAATCACCATCTTAAGACTGGGACTTCTACCATTTCTACCATTGCTTTTTGGCTCACCCCCACTCCACCACCACTTTTTAAGGTAAAGCCTAAGAAAGTGATGTGTGAAGCGCCATAACTGGTCCACTGCTTTTTGCTTGACCCTAATAAAGGTTCACACAATATGCGTGCGCCAGTTTCATGCCAGCTCATTTCCCTAATTACTCTTGCCAGGCACAGCTTCTCATTACATGTGAACCCTATGAGGGTGGGTGGCTGGGGTAGTTAACAAACCACCCAGCAACCCTACTACAGAGTGTGTGTTCTGGGTAGTTTGTTAACCACCCCAGCCAGCCACCCTCACCAGGTAAGGAAATTGGGCAGCATAACAGAGAGCCAGTGTAATGTAATAATGGAGAGCCAGTGTAGTGTAGTGGTGAGAGTGACGGACTGGGAGCCGGGAGATCTGGGTTCTAGTCCCCACTTGGCCATGGAAGCTCACTGGGTGACTTTGGGCCAGTCACAGACTCTCAGCCTAACCTACCTCACAGGGTTGTTGTTGTGAGGATACAACGGTGAGGAGGAGGATAATGTAGGCCGCCTTGAGTTCCTTGCAAGAGGGAGAAAGGCGGGGTATAAATGCAATAAATAAATAAATAAACAGGGGTGGTTAGTAAGTCGCTGTTACTTATTAACCCCCTGCGTGCATGCGACCCCGTCGCTGCTTTCAGCAGAATCTAGTTGGCAGATGATGATTCAGTGATATGGTGAGCTTAAAAGTGGGCTCCTGGGTTTTCAAAGTCCTAATTCACATGGATGATTTGCATACAAACTCTGAACAATGGCCATTAACAATCATCCAAGATGTGCAATTGAGGCCTAGGACAATTTTTGGATCGATCCAGTAAATGTTCACCTTAAGGAGGAAATAGTAAATGTGCAATCAGGGCACCAATGTTCAGCTGTATCGTGCAAGTTGGAATACAATGTGCTTCAAGAACTCTACAAGACGTCGCCTGTCCAGTCTATGCAACCTATATTCATTTCTTGAGATGTATTCGAGGCTAAAGGGCAGATCTGACAAAGAGGTGCATTGTGTACTACTACTAAGCTGCCATCTCCTCACTGTCAGCAAAAAAGAAGAAACAAGCCACAAGGTTTCGCCTCCGAACTGGGAAATATTCACTGGGAGCTCTCCTATAAATAAAACATGGTAGCTTTTAGCGTAATTCTTAGTGTGAGAACATGCTCCTTTTAGAGCCAACAGTAATGCCACTTCACGAAGGGGATGCTGTCTGAAGAGAGGATCTTGCCGCTCCTTTCCACTTTAAAATCAAGTACATTGGCTCCGCGGTATCCTCAGCCCCCAGGAGCCTGATGACTGCAAAGTGTGAGTGAGTCAGCTACGGAGCCCTGACCTGGCAGAGCCCAGTCCTTCTCCTGCAGCCACCATCAGATCACCTGAGGCTTGCAGCAATGCCTCTGTGTTTTGCTTTGCGTAAGTTAGTGGCTGTGATCAAACCCCAAACCTCCTTTGAAATCAATTTAGGCTGGCCATTTATGCATCGCCAAAGAGGAAATACAGCACCACTCCCCCCACAAAAGAGGACAAAAGACTAGATGGATGTACATAAAATTTGGATCTGCTAATTTATATCAATTTCCAGGCTGGATTCAAAGTGCTACTGTTAACATTCAAAGCCCTAAATGGCTTAGGGGCAGGTTACCCGAGGATCATCTCCCATATATACCTGCCCAGACCTTAAGATTGTCTTCAGCAGTCCTTCGCCAGGAGCACCTGTCAGATGAGTGAGGTGGGTGGCTACTAAGAAGAGGGCCTTTTATGTTGTGGCACCCCAGTTGTGGAATTTGCTCCCCAGAGCGGCTCACGCTCACCTGGCACTTATGTTGATCCCTTTTCGGTGCAAGGTGAAGACCTTATTTTCCCAGGCTTAGTCTTTCAGTTTCTGTTGTTTTAAATCTGTTACTGAACTTTAAATCTTTGCACTGCAGCTAGGTTTTATTTTGTTTTTTATTATTATTTTATACTGTAATTTTAAACTTTTATATTTTATCATGTTCTATTTTGTGGTTTTAATTGTTGTGAACTACCCAGAAAGCCTGGGCTATTGAGCAGTATAGAAATGTAATAAACAAATAAATAAGTATAGATGCACATTTAGAAAAATTGCCGTAATTTAAATACTGTACATCTCAGCTTAGCAGGGAAGACTGTGGGCTTCTTCACACGGAGCTTTTATTTTGCTGTTGAGACTGGTTACTCACGGAAGTTTGCAGGTACTTTAGATGATGTCATCAGCCTCCAGGGCATCTCCCACATTAAATGATCTTTATTCCATTTTTTAAAAGATCAGAGATAATGAGCGATCAAATTACAGCACTTGAGTTCCCTCATGAAAAAGGAAAACCTGAAAGAAGAGGAGCTAGACCACAGCACCATCTAGCGGCTGTATAATGAAACATATGGAAGACTCAAATAAGGGGGGAAAGGAGGGGGGAAAGTGGGGGAAGGAAGCATGTGTAAAGGGAGTCCGTCGTGATCCTGCATTTAAAATGGAAACAGAGATGCTCTGTGACCAGTAGGGATGTACGAAAGTCACTTACCTTTTCGAAGGGTGACATTCGCGGTGGGGGGGAGGCACTCTGTCCCTCCCCACGAAATTCTCCCCGGCCGGCTCCACTCCACAGTGACTCCACGGAGCCGCCAGCCAGGGCTGCCCGCAGCCGGTCATCCGGCCGCTGGGCTGCACAGGGACGCAAATGGTGGCCGCTATAGCCGCTGCCATTTGCGTCCCTGTATTTTGCCGTGATAGGCTATGTATATATTTATGTAGCCTATCACAGCAAAAAAAAAAGGGGGAACGCAAATGGCGGCGGCTACGGTGGCCGCCATTTGCTTTCCTGTTTTTTGCCGTGATAGGCTACATAAATATATACGTAGCCTATTACGGCAAAAGACAGAGGCGCAAATGGTGGCCACTACGCCATTTGCACCCCTGTCTTTTGCCGTGATAGGCTACGTAAATATTTACGTAGCCTATCGCAGCAAAAAAAGGGAATACAAATGGTGGTGGCTACAGCGGCCGCCATTTGCATTCCCTTTTTTTGGCCGTGATAAGCTACATAAATATTTACGTAGCCTATCACAGCCATAATGAAGAAGCGAATGGCGGCCGCATCTGCGGCCGCCACTCACAAAGCAGCGCGTACGGCACCAGGTAAGTGTCCCGTTTCGCACGCCTTTTGCGGGGGCTTAGTTTCGCCACGGAGTTCGGGGGGCCGAATGCACTGGCATTCAGCCTCACCGTGATCTGTGGCGGAAGTCTCTGACATCCCTAGTGACCAGGTGAGCTGTGTGCCTGCTGAGTCTGCTGACCTGGTGCTACCCATTGATGGGTAACTTCAAGGCCCTTCCTCACCCTTCTTATGGTTCTCTGTCTTTAAACTGGACTTGGACTGGACAGCCCTTTAACTAGAGGACAGTCCTCTGACAGTACTTTATATCAAAGGCTTTCCTCTGTAAAGTAGGACACATGGCCACCTGAAAATCAATACCCAATCACTAAACAGAAAGAGAGAATTTGGGTGGAGACAGGATATGATATTTAATATACCTAGAATTCAGCTTTTTCATTGGGTGGGTTCACACTTTGCTTGATTATTTGAAACTTCAAGTGATGTCATGCATGTGCGAGTACGACATGACAAATCCAGTATCACAGAACGCTCATGTATTACCTAACATCCCCACAAAGACATTGCTGTGGAATGGAGACTGTTTACACCTCAGTTGCCAATCATCATGGCCAGAATTACATGTGCCTGCCCATAGTTTAAGGTAATCCACAGAAGCCCTTCTTCAAGTGTACTCTCATTCTGAAGCTTGTGGGGGTGGCAGCAAAAAGAGAGGGCTTTTTCAGTAGTGGCCCCCCAGATCTGGAAAGCTCTCCCAAGGAATCCTCATGCCCATGCTGCTCTCTTTCTGGCACCAGGCAAAGACTTTGCTGTTCTTCCACACTTAAAAAAAATAAAATAAAGTCTTTTAGGGAGCAATCCTATGTCCCCTAGACAGCATCTGGGGGACATAGGATTGTTCAGTTTCCTGGATCCAAGCTCAAAGACAGGGCCCCGATCTCAGAGTCAGGAAACCGTGCTCCCCACGCCCTCTGCCTCCCCCTTTTAGCCAGTGCAGAGAGAATTGCACCAGCGACCTCTCCGTGCCTGGAAAACAGAGTGCGGAGACGGGTGAAAGGGGGCGTTCCCGGGGGCAGGGAGGAGAGGAAATTGGGGTGACTGTGTTATGCCATTTCCTATCACCATCCCAGCCTCCTTCCCTCCCCCTCCCTAAAGCCTCTGCTGGAGGGGTGAAATCACCCATCTAGCTTAAATGCAGTAAGCTTCCGGGTTTAAAGGCTTACATGTACCCAGGTGCAACCCATAAGATTGCACCGTTAAAGTATTTTTAAAAATATTTTATTATATTTGTCTCTTTTTATTTCAGTCCCTGCAATGTGATATTGCATTTTATGCTGTATTGGCATGTTAATTTTATATTGTTGATTTTATTGTGATTTTATTTGTATGTTTATCACTATTATTGTAAAATGCCTTAAGAAATTAATTATATGAGATATTTAATACATATATACATGCATGGTTACAACCAAATATATGTTACCCAAACCTACTTTTGGCTGGTAATCAAATGCAGGATCAAGGGAAGGGGGTATTTGTAGGGGAGGACTGGCAGATAGGAGGGTGTACACAAGTCTTCCTCAACTGTATGTAGCCGTAAAGCAACTCGCAGGGATACAACTGCCATGCTAATGTCATTTTACTGAACTGAGAGTTAAACAGGAAATAGGAAGTAAATCTGGAAAGTAGGGTAAATTTTAAAGGAAAATTGTATTACCACCATTTACCATTTTTCTAATTGGGCTGGCCCTATCATTCGGCAGAGTGAGGCAGGTGTCTGAGGCACCTCCATCTAATTTCTCTCAAACAGGGTTCCAAGTCTGGCTTATTTCCAGTCATTGATAGAATGCATTATGCAATACGGGGGGTGGCTTACAGGTTTCCACACTGATCCATATCAAGAAAAGATGTAGAATCATAGAATCATAGAGTCTGAGGGGATCTCAAAGGGTATCTAGTTCAACCCCCTACAGAAAATCCACTACTACAGCATCCCTAATAGGTGTCCATCCCACCTCTCCTTAAAAACCTATAATGAAGGAGAGTCCACCACCTTCTGTGGCAGACTGTTCCACTGTCAAACAGCTTGTACCATCAGGAAGTTCTTCCTAATGCTTAGTCAAAATCCTCTTTCCTGTAATTTGAACCCATTGATTTGTGTCCTACCCTCTGGAGCAACAGAGAACAAATTAGCTTCATCATCTATGTAAGAGCCCTAAAAATATTTGAAGATGACTTGGATATTTAAAGAGAAATACTGTACATATCAGCCTAGGAGTTGGATATGTTTTGCCTTCTCTCGGCTAAACATGCCCAACTCCTTCTACCTCTTCCTACAGGCGCCTCACCATTGTCACCCTCCTCTGGACATGTTCCAGTTTGTGGATAGGCTTCTTAAACTGTGGTGCTCAGGACTGGGCACCAGACTCCAGGTGTCTCTTCATTTCCTCCATTATCTAAGGTCCTTATTGCACAGTGTGCAGCTACGTCTTGATATTTTGTTAGATTTGTGCTGGGGTGGATTCTTACTTTGAATGCAGTGTGGAGCGACATCTTATCTCTTCACTCCCTAGCTATGTCCTGACTAAAAATTGCCCCCCCCCCACACACACACACCATGGATTGGTACCTTAGAAAAAAGTTCCAGCAATAGGAATTTCATTTCTAAGATTCCAAGTCCTTCATGGGATAGTGATGCAGTTTTCAATCAGAATATGGGTGGGGAGTGAAGAAATAAGCATTCAAAGTAAGAATCATGCCACCCCCATGTGACTATAATTAATCTAATTTAAACAAGAAACAAAACAAAAAACATAGCTACACGAGTATGCAATAAGCATAATGTGTAATTTGGCCCTTAGATTACTGAGGAAATGAAAAGACATTTGGGGGGAGGGGGAAGCATAATGTGTATTTTGGCCCTTAGATTACTGAAGAAATGAAAAGACATTTGGGGGTAGGGGGAACTATTAGTTTTTTGAAAGGGATGTTTCTTACTGGCTAAATCCAACAATGACTCTAACATAAAGAAGGCATTATGCTTATGTCATGTCAATATTGACTGACTTAGCTATCAAGTGGCTTTGTACACCTTCTTTTTTCAACCAGAGTCTGCACCAGATAGCTTTGTGTACTCTCCAGTCTCTTGTAGTGAGCCAACAACTGATAAGGTAGCAGATCAAAGCTCTGATAGAGAGATGCTGGGCAATTTGTGCATCAAAATTTGTGTTTGAAAAGTGATAAGAATACAAAAGGTGGCTTAACGTACTTTCTCCCCAGTATGAACGGCAAATAGTTAATTACTTTGACAGCAGATACCAAAGTAGCTTCTGATGCCTCCAGTCTGTGATGAAACGGACGAAACTAAAATACAGACAAAAGTAGTAAATGATAAATGGTGGGTTTAACCAGAACATAGACTCATTTTTCCCATCTCTTCATGGTTCATTTGTTTAATACACACAAATAAATCTCATGTTGATATGCAAAGGATTGCTAAGGAAATTCAGAGCAAATGTTCAAGGCAGAGACATGTTTTGAATGAAGGAGCTGCCAGGACATAAAAAGGAAATATAAACAAGCAAAGACGTCTTTGGCAGTAAGCTTAACTTTATGACAACTGGTCTAGCTTACATTACACATTTAGGTTGTACGCATGAAAAATGTGAAAATGTTGGCATGGGAAAGACAGAAAGAATACCGTTCAGTAATACACAGAGAATCTGCTCTGTTTTTCTGGAATGCACAAGAAAGAACCAAGCATTGTGCAGCTAGTTTTTAGAAGAGAATGACCATAGCATGTACAGTTTAAAAAAAAAAAATCTGAAAGCTTTGCTGTCATTTCTCAGAGCCTGAATTATTTTTACATTTATACTGTACTCCAGCCTTCCCCAACCTGGGTCCCTCCAGATGTGTTGGATTACAAATTATATCATCCCCAGCCAGTGGTGGTTGGTAGCTCCAATTTTGGTGGGACTGAGGATCCATTCTGGGTTTCAGTCAGAACCAACCAGAACTCTAAAAGAGCTACCCAAGGTGCCAGATCCTATCCTCAAAATAGGTTGAGCACCTTGGATAGCTCTTTTAGAGTTCTAGCTGGTTCTGACTGAAACCCAGAGTGGATTCACAGCCTTACCAGAATTGGAGCCAACCCCAGCCAGGGATATAGTTCAACACAACTGGAGGGCCCTAGTATTTATTTATTTATTTATTTATTTGATTTCATTTCTATACCGCCCAATAGCCAAAGCTCTCTGGGTGGTTCACAAAAATTAAAACCAAATGGCACACAATAAAACAATTTAAAATATATAGAACATTCAAACCACAAAAGTTTGGTTTTAATGTTCTATATATTCTATATAAATTATAAAACCACAAAATGTTTGGTTTTAAAGTTTGGGGAAGGCTGCTGTACTACCACAATACAGAGATCCAATCAGATGCACATATGGTTCCTCCTGCAGGACAAGGGGACTCCCTTGCCATTTAAATATACTTTGTTTCACAGAGTCAATCCATAAGACCCTATACATGAACTGGTTCCTTCCACTGAAATTACTGGGTATAGGAAGAGTGTTTATAACAGGGGTGGGAAAACTGCATCCCTCCAGATGTTGTTGAGCTCCAGCTCCAATCAGCACCAGCCAGCATGGTCAGGGATGATGGGAGTTGTAGGCCAACAGCATCTGGAGAGAGACAGCTTCCCCACCCCTGGTTTATAATTTACAGACATTCTCTTCTGTGGGACACATGAGTTAACAAAATGGAGTTTATGGACGTGCCTTAACAAGTTCACATGACTGCAGCTAGAGCAGAGCAAGGAGAGAAACTGTTGTGTGTGTTGTAGACTTCCTGCAGATTAACTTGGAATTTTTTATCATTCCTGATGCCTTAATTAAAGGACCCAGAAACATTACAGGACTTATGAGGTCCATCCATGCATTGGAATGCTCCCATGACAGGGGCATATTTGTCTTTACCTTGGGCCACAGTTTGTGAGAGGGTTAGCCACGGAGCCACTAGATCTAAATTTGCATTTGATTCCAAAGACACTGTTGCCACACAGTGTCAATATTTTACAAATATTGGGGAATAGGAAAGAACTATTCCCCAGTAGGGAATATTAGGACAACTAATAACTTGAAACGATATCTGAAAGCTCATTAAAGAACCAAACTGCCTAATGTAAAGGCCAACTTTGAGGTTGATTCAAATGGTCTCTACATAATGGTTTGCTGCTGCCGCTGCTGTAAACATACAGAGCCAGTCACCGTGGTGTACTTTGGCATCACATGGAACATCTTAGGAACTTAGGAAGCTGCCCTACTCTCAGACCATTGGTCCATCTAGCCCAGTCTTGTTGACACTGAGTAGCAACAGCTCTCCAGGGCTTCAGGCAGGATTCTTCCCAGTTCTACCTGGTGGCACTGGGGATTGAACCTGGGACCTTCTGCATGGAAAGCAGGAGCTCCACTAATGGGCTACGGCCTTTGTAATTAAAGAATTATTCCTGGTGCCATGGGAAAGAATCTTTTACAGCAGAAGCAGGGACAAAGGCCATTTCAAGTGGTCTCTGTGTGAACAACGTCACATGTAGACCAATAAGAAATTTTGATATTAATCCACTGGTCCTCAAATAGGGATGGTGGTGAAATTAGTTTGCTTTGCATAATAAGGACTTACTAATTTCAGAAAATACAGTTACCTGTCAAAATTTGTACTTTTCCAGATTTTGCAATGGAGTTCTCCAATCAAAACAATGAGGACAAAATGCACATATTAGTGAAAATAATCTTCAAAAATGCATTATGTTGGAGAAATTATATTAAGAAAATGCATTATATTAGGGAAATTGCTTGAAAAAAATATATATATTAGGCAAGATTGTGTACAAAAATGCACGTATGACAAGAAATGCACACAAAAATGTGTACAAATGTTGATGTGAACTTAGAAAAAAAACTCAACGTTTGGGATGAACTGAACATAAGAGTCAAAAATTCTCAACATTCAGGATGAACTGAACTTAAAATTAGTAAAAGAAGAAACTGAGAGAAACCAAAACTGAGAGACTTGTCCATCCCAACTCTCAAAGGAAAAAAAGGGGGGGAAACACCATGCTTTTCTGCAGATATTTCTACCTGTAATGTTGGCTTAACATAATAGTTGGTGAAGTTTCACTGATGTACCTCTTGGAATTCCCCATCCTAAGTAATGATGGGCAAACTTATCCTGAGTGAATTTGTTATTTACTCGGAACATAACGACTTCGTCCACATGAATTCGGACAAGAGTTCTTCTTTCATGCAAGATCTCATTCCATGTACATGAGTATTTGTGTATGTGCAGTATCAAACTGCATCTTAGTAGCTGTAGTTCAGAATCTCATAGTGTGGCATGACATCACCATGTTATGTGCCCCCTTCCTGATTGGTTGTTTTTGTGTGGCCTGCTTGCATGATGATGTCATGTGATGTTTACTCACTGATGGCTGGTATATTGCTGAAAGGAGATGGACATTGGACACGCAGAGAGTCCTCTTCCTCCTCATGGAAGCAGAGCTATAGCGGTGATGACAACGAGGGAAGCAGTGGCCGATGCACCAAATCATTCAAGGATTAAACCAACTCAGTGTACGCACCAAAATGGCATTGTTTAGATACAGACTGTGCATGCTCCAAAACTTGCAATTAATTCCGAATGTAATAGTGAATTCATAATACATTGATCCAGGCTTGTTACAAAGGTGAGCATTACAAACGGATGGGTTTTGACCAATGAGCTGACTAATTACAACATTTGGAATCAGTTCTTTGTTGTATATTTCATGTAAGTGACCAGGCTGTGATGTCCTTTTTATAGTGGTGGGACACAGAACAAAGGTCACATCATGTAACTGCAATGGAGGTGCAATGTTATTGTCCAGCACCAGTTTTACATATTTGACACTGTTTTAATAGAGAGGCAAAGGCAGAGGCTCAGAACCTGAGTGAAAGGTCAGAAGCTAGGGGGGAATGCCTGATTATGGTGGGGATTGGGATGTGTTTGTGAGTTTGGGGAATCCAGGCACATGTCACATCCAATCCCTTCCTCCTAAGTGCATAAGGACAAGCACACCTTTCCCCAACCTGGGTTCCCCCAGATGTTTTAGGCTACAATTCCCATTAGCTCCAGTCAGCATGGCCAATTGTCAGCAACGATGGGAGTTGTGGTCTAAAACATCTGGAGGCACCCAGGTTGGGGAAGGCTGAAGTGGGGGTATTCCTAGAAGGGCATGTGCGACAGAAGAATCCCTTCAGAAAGAAGAACAAGACTGCATGTATGGAATTTCAGAGTAACATGAAGCAAAGCCCCCCCCTCCAGCTTCCCCCAACCTGGTGCCCTCCAGATGTGTTGGACTACAACTCCCATCATTCCCAGCAAGCATGGACATTGGGACTTGCAGTCCAACACATCTGGAGGGCACTGGGTTGGGGAAGGCTGCTCTCTTCTCTCTCTCTCTCTCTCTCTCTCTCTCTCTTTCTCTGTCTCTCTCTCATGCACACATACAGCAGCTGCTGCTGCATGAGAATAACTTCATAGTACAATTACATGCAACAGCATAAGAATCTGCCTTATACCAGGTCAGACTATTTGTCTGTCCAGCTCATCCAGCATTGTCTTCTTTGTCTGGTGGGCACTCTCCAGGGTCTCCCTTCACCTGCTACTTCAGATCCTTTTAATTGGAGAAGCCAGGCATTGAATGAGGGACTTTCTAAAGGTAAAGTGTGCAGGCCCAGCCCAAGACATTTCTGTGCCTGAGGATCCCATCCTACCCCAAATTAAGGTTGCCTAGTACCCAGGGCTGGTCGAGTTATTTTGATACCTGAGGAGAACATTCCACAAGCGCCCCTCCCCCTCAATGGCAGTTAAGACATGGAGGGAAAATCCTACCAGGATAGGTGGCCACGTCCGAGGCAACTGCCTATCCAATGCAGGGCAGGAGAAGTTCAGAGGGGATCATCCCCTCCGCCGGCAGCGCAGGAGGGCGGGAAGGTTGGTTCTCAGGGAACTGACCTTGGAGCGCAGGCTCTGACATCGGTTCCCAGGAACTAACATATTCTATGGCTGTCTAGCCACTGACTAGTGGCCATAGGATTGTGCCCTAAATAATATATTAATATATTAATATATTAAATAACTAACCATTTCCTGCCCATTCAAGACACCCAAAATCAGTTGTCTGAGGTGTCTAGCTCCCACTGCCCAGCAGCTGGGCTGGCCCTGAAAGGATGTGATTGACCACTGAGTTATGGTCCTTCGTCTTGGGCAAGCAGGTGATGAACTACTTGGATCTTTACCATTGGTCTGTGTTGTGAACCAGGGTGGTATTACCCAGTGGGAGGTAGATTGTCTCACCTTACTGCCTTCTGCTGTTCTGATTGCCCATACTTTATTTGAGCTATGTTAGCAAGTTGCCACTGAAGACCTTTAAGCTTTAATAAAAGTTGTGACCATTTCACCCAAACTGCTGTGTCATGTCTTCATTCCAGTGGGAAGGAGGGTTGGCATTCTGAGGTTCTTCTAACATCCCCAGAAGTGATAGCACCGGCTGACTTACAACATCATTTCAACCCACTGGAACTTAAATTCTCTCCCTCTCTCTCTCTCTCTCTCTCTCTCTCTCCATATATATACTGAGTGAGAGACAGACAGACAGACAGACAGACAGAGACACACACACAGAGAGAGAAGATCAATTTAATCAAAGGTCATTGGAAAATCAAAGATCATTAGAAAATATGAAACAATAACTTCAGTCTTCTAATCACTAGTTCAAAGTGCAGAAATGTGCAAATGCAGTAAGTGGCATGTGCATTTGGTACATATAGCTGATTTTAAAATTATTTTTTCCTCATATTTACATGTCCAATCCAACCCTAGGTAACCAGTAAAACACAAATTCAGATTGCAATCCGGCTACAATGCATGCCAAGCACAAAAGCTTTCTAATGATCTTTGATTAGTTCTTTATTAAATTCATCAACGGAGCAAGGAAAATTTAATAATCTGCACCATTTGTCATCTTTCTGATTAGAGTTTTGATTAGAACTTTAGGCTTTTATTTGCCTCCTTTCTATTCATTGCTATTATAACGCTGCTTCGTTCCTCCAGTTTAAGAGGTAGGCTGGTAGCACAGAAGAACATGTGCCTGATTGGTATTCATCTAGAAATGCACAAGTTAGACTAAAGCTAATGGCAGTTTTTTAGCATACAAATAGGAGTTTATTTGGGAAATCTGAATATTGTTCCACCGAGGATCTAGAGGCTGGTCTGGAGACCTACATGGGAAGTTTGTTCATCTCAGAACCAAGTGTGGCAACTTATTAAATTTACAAATGCAGACAGGCCAATCACATTCCATGACATGAGGCCACCACGCAACCCACAAAGACTGAGGTTCCTCAAGTTCCACCATCACTCAGGAGCAAAGCTGATAGAAGTCAATGTGCACCTTTTCTTATTGAATTCAGGTGGCTTTCCAAGTTGCATCTCCTCAGGATAACATGAGCAACAAAGCTTAAACAAAGGTTTTGTGGTTGGCAAGAGCTTTTGAACAACCCATGGACTAATAAAGAAACTGTTAAACAAAAGAAATATGAATTTAGGAAAGAAATAAGTGAGAATCATTTCAATATATATGCAAGAACAGAGGACAAAGGGTCTGGAAGGCTCTTTGACCTTGCGGAAATTTTTACATTTAAGGTAAGATTTATTTATTTATTTATTTATTTACAATCAGTTGGCTATAAAATGAATTAACATCAAAGGCATATTCATATTTCTGACACATTTTATCTGCAAAGTAACCTAAATTATCTTCATAGGCTCTTCTATTGCCATTATGCAAATGAAAACAATCAATGAATGCATTGGGTTAGCAGCTGAGGGCCAAACTACGTGTTACACTTACTACACAACATGTAGTTTCATCTTCTAAGTCTCTTTAATTTCTGCAAGCATTTTTTTTAAGAGACTGCAGTACGTGGAGACCTAAAGCTGCCTCTCCCCGTGGCTACAAGCAGTAGGGGAAAGGTTCCCCTTGGCATCGGTGAGAATTTTTTTCTGTCACTCACAGTGGCATGGGGCACACTTGGGCTAGGGATGGCGGAGAATTTCTCCACGAATCTTCGGGAGGCCAAATGCCAACGCATTCAGCCCCCCGAAATTGGTGGGGAAATTCTCCGCCAGCCCCTGCCCCCCCCGGGATGGGACTTACCATGGCCGAATGTCCCACTTGGCGGCGGGTCCCGGCGGCGGTTCGGCGGCGGTTCGGTGGGGGTGGCAGCCAGTCTCCCGACCGGCTGCCGCTGCCGCCATTGCAAAAAAAAAAAAGTAAAGTAAAAAAAACAACAACACCCGTGATAGGCTACGTAACAATTTACGTAGCCTATCACGGCTAGATTCCCAAAGTCAGCCGTGATAGGCTACGTAAATCGTCACGTAGCCTATCACGGGTGACTTTGGGGGAAAAAAAAATGCGTACGCAAATGGCAGCGGCCCATGGGCACCACCATTTGCATTCCTTATTTTGGCACGTCTAGTCTACGTAAAGATTTACGTAGACTACGGCAAAAATAAGGGAACACTATTTGCGTTGCCCTTATTTTCGCCGTAGTCTACGTAAATCTTTACGTAGACTAGACGTGTCAAAATAAGGAACACAAGTGGCGGTCCCCATGGGAGCCGCCATTTGCGTACGCGCTTTTTTTTTTTTCAAAGTCACCCGTGATAGGCTACGTGACGATTTACATAGCCTATCACGGCTGACTTTGGAAATCTAGCCGTGATAGTCTACGTAAATCGTTACGTAGCCTATCACGGGGGGGTGTGTGTGTGTGTGTGTGTGTTTTACTTTTTTTTTCGCAGCTGGGTAGACAGGGTGCTTCTACCCGGACTGAATTTTGGCTGGGCGAGGCGGAGCGACTCCCCCCCCTCGCCTGAACTTCGGGGGGAGAACCGAAGCGCCTCCCCCCCACCGCGAAGCAAGCTTCGAGAACAGGTAAGGGACTTTCGTCCATCCCTAACTTGGGCAGGGGGGTGGTAGCTGGCAGGGAAGGGATAGACTTTCCCTCACTATGCAGTGATCCCCCTGAAAAATGCTCCAGCACACCTGTAGAAATTAAAGCACATCAGATGGAGAATTTACGCACTATGCTGTAAGCCCTGAAACCCGTTGGCAAAGATTCCCCATCTTCTTTTGTTGTTTATTTCACTAAGCAGAGTGGATGTAGACCTCACCTGTTGTATATCTGGCACCCACAGAAGGAAATTAGTCCAGAAAAGTTTAGACAGAGACATGGAACCCTGCTGTCACACCCCTCCCCTCCCCACTCCCACCCTATCTATGATGGCCATGGCTACAATCTTTAGCATTAAGTCCTTCCACCTATCCAGGGGCTTCTTTACACCAGGCTTTTTATCCTGCAACTTTACTGGGGCTTCTACTTCTGGATTCTTTGTGGGATTAAGAACGGCCCTTTACATGCGCTTCCCCACTTTTTTCCAGGGGATTTCAGTTTCCTGCAAGTTCTATATGTTTCATTATACAGCCATTAGATGGTGCTGTGCTATAGCTGTGGTTATAGTACAACTCTATCATTACAGGTAGACATTCAAATCTCAATTTTTAAATAGCTCATTGTCCCCATTACAAATAAAGCCGCGGAAATGGTCAAAGCACAGGAGAGGCCCTGGAGGTTGACGCCATCATGTAAAGGACATACAAATTTCCATGAGTAACTGGTTTTGTTCACAGGATAAAAGCCTCATGTAGAGAGCCCCAAGTTAATGTTTGCTTTCTGTACTGCCTGATTAAAATGTTTTTCTCTATAACGTGAAAGTATGGGTTGTTCTCCACCTACAGATGTCCACTAAATTGCATCACTTTATAAATACTAGGATCCCCCTAGTGTGCATGGGTCCCCCGATCCGACTCAGAAGCTGCTTTGTGCCTTCAAGGTGGTCCTGATTCGGCTTGGGCTGATTCAGGGGGCCCCCAACCTGACTCGACCCCAAACCCGAAGTGGGATTCGGATGGCCAAATCCCACTTGGGGGGGGGCTGACACCCCCTCATGAACCCCCAGTTTTTTACCTGGACCACTGCCTCCTCTTCTTCCTCCTCCTCCACCGCTGCCACTGCCTCCTCTGCCGCCACCATCACCAAAGCCAGCTCCTGAGCCCTGGACACACGCTGGTTCTTGTTGCAGGGGGTTGCCATTTTAAAAATGGCAACTCCCTGCAACAAGAGCCAGCATGTGTGCAGGGCCTAGGAGCTGGCAGCGGCGATGATGGCACTGGCGATAGTGGTGGCAGCGGTGGAAGCAGTGACAGAGGCAGCAGCGATGGAGGCAGTACTCCCAATGACGACAACGGTGACAGCTCAGGGGAGGAGCTGGAGACGCTGTCGCGGCTGTGCCAGGGTGCTGAAGCTCTGAAGCGCACTGAGGCGCTTCGGAGAGCCCCCGACCTGCTTCAAGTCACTTCATGCCCTCTCTGCTTCACTTCGGAAGGGGACCAAAGCAGCCCAAAACAGCCCGCTTCAACTTGGGCTTTGGGCCTCAGGCCAAAGCAGTGCACAGCCATAAGAAATTCTGTGTTTCTTTCTAGGGATGTACAAAAGTCGTACCTGGCTCCGTACCGGGCAATCCGCGGTGGGGGGAGGTGCTCCGTCCCTCCCCCCAGAATCTTCCTTAGCCGGCTCCGCTCTGCGGTGGCTCCATGAAGCCGCCGGCCTGGGCTGGCTGCAGCCAGAGTTCCGGCCATGGCCGGGCTGCTGCGGCTGCAAATGGCAGCCGTCGTAGCGGCCGCCATTTGCGTCCTTGCAGTCAGCCGTGATAGGCTACATAAGTATTTACGTAGCCTATCACGGCAAAGAGCAGGGGTGCAAATGGTGTAGTGGCCGCAACAGGCTGTCAGTGGCCGGCCAGGAGACCAGCCAGAGCTGCTGCTGCCGCATCCGCCGCCGGAGCCACCGCTGCATCCGCCGCTGCCTCTGCCGCCAGATAAGCTCTGACCCGGGGGGATTCCGCGGGGTGGCGGGGTTCTGCCACGGATTCCTGGGGGCCGAATTCTAAAGAATCCGGCCTCACTGGAGTCTGTGGTGGAATTCTCTGGCATCCCTATTCCTTTCTCTGTATGACCACTATTCACAATCATGGACAACAGATTTACAGAAAGTGAAACTGAAATCTTGCTTACAAGAATTTCTGTGGTGATAACAATGGCAATGTTAAGGATTCTGCACAGTGCTCTCAATTATTTTCCATTTTCAGATGGACCATATTGTTAGCATGGTTTTATCACAGAACTAGGGATGTTAGAGAAATCCGCAATGGATTCAAATGAGCCCAAAGAATCCGGCCTCAGGAATCCGCAGAGGATTGGCCCCACTTACCTCTTTTCCTGGAGGATTCCATGCGGGATGGCACAGCACCGGGGGTCGTTTGCCTCCATGCCGATCGCCATTAAAAAAAATAATTGTGATTGGCAGGATGTCCCCATAGTCTTATACGCAAAATAGACCCATGAATCTTGCATATAAGTCTATGTGTCCATAGGCTTATACACAAGATTCACAGCTCTATTTTGCATATAAGTCTATGGGGACATCCTGCCGATCACCATTTAAAAAAAAAAAAAGGTGATCAGTGCGGAGGCAAAGGGCTCCGTTTGATTCAGGTAAGTGGCAGCCCTCGGCTCTGTGAAATCCTCATGGAGCAGAGCCGCTGCACAAGGATTCTGGGGGGGAGGAACGGATCACCTCCTCCCCCCCGCAGATTCCTCACTGGAACAGATGGTGGGGAATCCATACATCCCTACACAGAACATGAAGAAACATAGCTTGTAGCTCCCAGAGATAGAGAAGAATGTTTATTTTTATTTTATTTTATTTATTGTTTAAAAATTATAAACAGGTCAACATATTGGAGTGGTGTACAATAAATTAAAGCACAAAATACAAACAGTTACATATAGATCAAGGTGCCCTGGGACTGGAGAGCAGAAGAGAAACACATTCTGGCTTCTGTCCTCAGCCAGGAAACTTAGGCCCACTGGGAGTCTGAACCCCCTGCTTCCCAGGAACAAGGGAATTCCAGAGAGAATATAGGGACGTTCTCATTGGAGTCAGGAAGAATAATAATGTGAGAGGTTGGAATGGGACCCATGAAAGAGGAACATTTTTTGTGACCTTTCCGTGGGTGTTGCCCTTATGTGGACTTTGGAATTCAGAGAAAATAAAAAGGGGGTTGCATGGTGCCGAAATGACATCAGAGTAGGTGCCAGGTGAGCCTCCCACGGGGGAGCATTCCACAAGTGCGGTGCCACTGCCAAGAAGGCCCTAGAATTATGTCCATGAGACAAAGGGGGACTAATGTAGATGCTGCACCAGCAGTAGCATAATGATGACCTTCTAAAGGAAGGACTTGATCCAGTCCTACAGGAGGTGAAGTGGCCCTGCATGCATGGAGGGCAGAACAGAGCCTCTCCTCCTTTAGCTTGCATGCAGTCAAGAGGAATGGAGAGCCATATCCTTGCCTGCCTTGCCCCGTTCACTTTAGTCAAGGAATGCTTTATATTCCTTGACCAAGTGGGGAAATCTGAAATACAGGCGTATGGAGGTGTGCGCACATTCTTTGTAATGGCCCGATGTGCTAAATGCCTGAATGTTCGGGGGGGGGTAGGGCTCTACCATGTGCAATGGGGACCCCTTCACACATAGTGCCCTGTGCCCATGGTAATACTGAAGCCCATCGTATTCTAAAAATTGGACATAAATAGGTATTTTTCACACTAATCAGAAAAATACATTCAGATCTCTGGAGATCTTCACATGTAAGGCAGAAACTGCTTCAGAGCTTGCAGTTAACATGCATTTAAAAACAGTCATGTCAGGACGCAAATAAGAACTTTGCTTTGGGAAAAAAAATAAAATGTAAAAAAAATCAATTGTTCTGAAAAATAATTAAAGATACCTTGTATCTGTTTTCATTATCAATGCCTGCCACTTAATGAATGAAATAGTGTATTATATTATGTCCAGGCCTTATGGGAAATAGGTACTTATCCAAGGAGAAAGGCTGTTTCTGATCTAATAAGCACCACCTGATATCAACAGAATATGCTTACTTCATTAATTTATTTACTTACCACAACTCTTTCCTGCCTTTTAAGAGTTTAGATGCAACAAAACGATTGAAACATTTACAACATCCAAAATTATAAAATGTTTTAATAAAATAATGCAATGGTAAAAAAGTATAAAGCTCACTCTGTCTGTCATCTATCTATCTATCTATCTATCTATCTATCTATCTATCTATCTATCTATCTATCTAATCTATCACATTTCTATACCACCCAATAGTTGAAGCTCTCTGCGGGGTTCACAACAATTAAAATCATAAAATACAACAACATGATAAAAAGTTTAAAACGCTAGTTAAAAATCATAACTCTAGTTACATCACCAAATGCCTGGTAGAATAAAAATGTTTTCTCTGAACTGAGACAAGGTCTTGAGGAAGTACATATACTCCTCAGCTACCGAGCCACCACTGAAGAGGCTCTGCTCCTAGGAGAAGGTCATCTCAGCTTCCCAAAAGATGACACCTGAAGTTCAGCCCTTTCAGCAGATCATAAAATCTTGGAAGGGCACATGGAAGAGATTGACTATGCTGGCTGGGGATGATAGGAGCTGTAGTCCAACACATCCTTATTCTTCCTTACTCCCATGAGAACTTCCCTATTCCCTTAGGTCACTGAGTCTGCTCTCCACTCCTTCTGGACAAGAAGTTAAATCTGCCATGACACAGGGATGGGCTTGTTCAGTACTGGCAGATATCTTAATGAAAAGCCTCCCCAGTGATGTCTCCCAAGTGTCTTCATTGGCTGCCTTCCACTGATAGGAATCAATCTATCATATCTATCACGGGCTCTTTTTAAATGAACTACATTGGTTATTTATTCCAGCTTTATTCTGGTATGAAGAAGAACATATATAAGAACATAAAGTGGACCTCAAGATGTCACAGCAAAAGCAAATGCCATTCGTGAATCCATCTGTCAGCCCCCGCTGTAATGTCCAGAAGCCTTCTCCGTGACTGGCCCTCGAGTGTGGCGCTGCTGGGCCAGCCCTAACGTTAGGCAGAGTCAGGCAATCGAATCAGGCGGCAGATGCTGGGGTGTAGCAGTTGCAGCTTCCTGGCTGTTCCTCCTGAACTCTCCAGCTGTTCCTCTCTATTGGAGGACAGAGCTGTGTATGCCACACAACCTGTATTGGGTCCCCTAAACTTAGCTGCTGCCTCAGGTGTGCTTGAGGACACTGTCCCATCTCAAGTAGTAAAGTGAGATTCAACTGGCCCACATGTGTGGAACCCCCAGGACCAGCCCTTTCATTAGGAACTTCCACCTGAGGGAGGCTGGGTTGGCCCCCTCTCGGTTCTCCTTCCGCCTGCAGGCAAAGGCACTTTCATTCAAGCAGGCCTTTGGCATATAAGCTGGCCTGTTTCTGAAAGGTGTTTTTTTTAAATTGGTGCTGCTTATTTCTATTTTGCCTTTATGTTTTTAATTTAGTTGTTTTTTATGCTAAGTTTTAATTAACATTTTGTTTTTAATCAGATTTTATGCTTAGCTGTCTTGAGCACCATGTTTTAGCAGAAAGGCAGGATATATATGAAATGCATAATAAATAAATTATCTGTCCAGCTAGCTTCTGCATGTGAAATGGAGAGGGAGTGGCGTCTTGTGCATCACCTCAGGCAGCAACATGTTTTGGCCCAGTCCTCTGTCCCCATGGAGACTCACTGAAGCCCCAGTCTAGGGTCTCCAACATGGTGCCTGTGGGCACCAATGCGCCCACAGACACTTCTCTTGGTGCCTGCCAGACTCCCTGCCCCTCCTGACTTTTATTTTATTTCTTAAGATTTTTTAAAGAAAAATAATTGTATTTTTAACTGGGATGCTGACATGCTGCAGAGCAAAATGCTGCCCCTGTCCCCAGCCCCATCTTTATTTTGTTTTGTTCAAACAAGGGATTTTGTGTCTTGGAGCTCAGACCTCACCTCTGCCTTGTACTTAGGTTCTTGGGCAAGTTACTTTTCTTTTAGTCTCACCAGTTTGCCTTCTGTGGAATGAGTGGCTTTGTTACCAGCCATGCCCACCATGGCAGCCATTTTATGAATGGGAAAGTCCCCTGCCATGGCAGCCATTTTGTGAGAGTGTCCATGACACTCTCTCAAAATTCCAAATGTGCTCACTGACCCAAAAAGGTTGGAGACCCCTATCGTAGTCTGAATATCTGGGGTAGCTGTTTTGATTTCCCACAATGCCATGGAGCAACATTTTATTGCTGGCATTATGGGTAACTGAAATGACAGGCAGTTCACAGCTTCCTAGCACAGAACACAGAGTTCCTGCTACTTTTCCCACCCCCCACCCCCATTGCCATCAGAAGTTAAGCCCATTCGGGCAGGCCCTGATGTAGGAGGGGTCCACAGAACTTAAATTTGCTAGGGACACCATCAAACCTGGAGCTGGTTCTGGATATTGTAACGGTATTCTGGAGTCTTGTACACCTGTATTTAATTCTCTACATTTTAGTTGGAAGTTTTATGTGCATTTTCATAAGCAGTCCCACAACCTAGGAGAGGTTGGCTAGCAACAATAAGAAAAATAAAAAGAACTACTAGTTGGAGGGAAAGCAGCTCGCAAAAATGTTGATAAGATCACATTAAGAACCCAAAGTTTTAGCCCTGCAAGCTGCATGTTATTAGAAAGTGCTTAACACAATGGGAAATAGGCTTGTGAGAGGGTAATGGGATTAATCATCTTATTAGGAAGGAAATGTACTGAAATAACTTCATGGTTGACATGGCCAGTTTTCAGATCAGCTCTCCTTTTCACAGACACTTGTTGCAGCAGGCAGGGGGTTAACCTCTTTCAGACAAGGAGCTAATCGGTCCTCAAATGTCATTCCATTTCGCAAAGTGGAAGGATATATATTCTGTCCTTTCCTGTCCACCTCTAGTGTTTGGAGCAAGGGAAATGGCATTTGAACTGACCACTTTTATCAAATCATTTCCACATTTTAAAGCATTGTTGGGGGGCTCTTCATTTTTCCCCTTAACTCAGACTTAATTCTTACCATCTTCCCCTTAACCATTTGCCTTCCTCTTAGCTGTTTGACACAAACAGTTCAATGCCTGTGTCAAAATAAGACTTAACACAACTGGACGTTCCTCTGTAGATCTAATAAAGCTCTCACACACAGAGAGAAGATATTCTGTCATGAACAAAAGGCACCTAATAGTGCCTTTAGGTACTAGGCACCTAATAACGATGAGTTGAATTGTATCTTGAGAACAAATAACCCCATAAGCTAGACGTGTGGCTTATACCTATCTCCACATAATTATACTGTAACCTTACAGTCCAGACAACCATAACATTGAGATAATCAGAACTTCATATCAATTACATTGTTGTCTGACTAAAGTTGCTTTGTCTGAACCATCTCTTATTTTTACATGGCTGAGGTGCAGGCATACCCTTCCCCACTACATGATGCAGAGCCCTGTCTAAGAGTGTGGAGCCAGGAAACTGAAAAATCCTATGTCCTGCAGACGCTGTCTCGGGAACACAGGATTGCTCCCTCCAGTTATTTATTTATTATTATTTATTTTAAAAGTTTATATCTCACCTGAAAGGGAACTTAGGCAGTGAACAAACACTATTTATTTATTATTTATTTAATGGATATATATATACCACTTACCATATTTTAAAAAAATATCTGTAAGGGAGCAATCCTGTCCAGATCTACGGTTGCCTCCGACCCTGGGGGTGACCGCCTACCCAGTGCAGGGTGGGAGGAGTGGTGAGGAGCAGATCTCTTCCTTGCTCCCCCTCACCCTGTTTTCATGGCTAGACAGCCGATTTCAGCTGTCTAGCCACAGGACCTCGGAGTGCAGGAAGTGGCAGCCAGACGACACGTAGGATGTGTCATACTGGCATTTCTGACCTCCCCGCCCCAGCTCACCCCTGGGAATGCCCCGTTTTCGCTGCTCCGTGCTGCTCTTATGAGCACGGAGAGTGGGGCCAATCCGCACTGCCTATGAGGCGGAACAGGAGGGGGTGGGGGTCGGTTCTCCGGGATCTGACCTTGGAATGTGGGCTCTGAGGTCAGTTCCTGTGAACTGACCTATCCTATGGTCGTCTAGCCGCTGACTAGCAGCCATAGGAATGTGTCCTAAGTGATTTACAAAAAATACCTTAAAATAGAACATTTATAAAAACATTAAAACAGATTTTATTTTCTTGGGCTCCAAGATCACCGCAGACGGTGACTGTAGCCATGAAATTAAAAGACGCTTGCTCCTTGGGAGGAAAGCTATGGCAAACCTAGACAGCATAGTAAGAAGCAGAGACATCACCTTGCCGACAAAGATTCGTATAATCAAAGCTACGATTTTCCCAGTAGCAATGTATGGCTGTGAGAGCTGGACTATAAGGAAGGCTGAGAGCCGAAGAATTGATGCCTTCGAACTATGGTGCTGGAGAAGACTCTTACGAGTCCCCTGGACTGCAAGGAGGTTAAATCAGTCAATCCTAAAGGAAATCAACCCTGACTGCTCATTGGAAGGACAGATACTGAAGCTGAAGCTCAAATATTCTGGCCATCTAATGCGAAGAGAACACTCTCTGGAAAAGACCCTGATGCTGGGAAAGATTGAAGGCAAAAGGAGAAGGGAACGGCAGAGGATGAGATGGCTAGATAGCATCACCGATGCAATGAATATGAACTTGAGCACACTCCGGGAGAGAGCGCAGGACAGGAAGGCCTGGCATGCTATGGTCCATGGGGTCATGAAGAGTCGGACACAACTTAACGACTGAACAACAACAACAACAACAGTCACAGTGACACAACTAGCAAGCAAACTGCGCAGTATGACCAATCAGGGAAGGCCTGGGTGAAGAGATGGGCCTTTAATCGGCACCTATAGCACACCATAGTTGGTGCCTCCCAAATATCAGGAGGGAGGGCATTCCAAAAGTTGGGTGCCACCACGGAAAAGGCTCACTTCCAACTTGCCACCAGATGGCAATCTGCAGGTCTCAGTACAATGGCCTCCTCCGATGATCTTAATGATCCACAAGTCTGTACTGGGGAAGGTGATGTGCCAGGTAACCTGGTCCCATGCTGCTCAGGGCTTTATATGTCAACAGCAAGACCTTGTACTTGGCCCGGTAGCTAATAGGTAGCCAGTGCAGTTGCTTCAACACCAGTGTAATATGTGTGCAGCCAGGCACCACACACAGCATCCTAGCGACTGCATCCTGCATCAGCTGCAGCTTCTGACCAAGCATGAGGGAAGCCTCACACAAAGCACATTACAGTAATCTAAATGTGGGGTTACCAGTGCATGGACTACAGTGGCCAGACTATCCCTGTCCAGGAAAGGGCATCGCTGGCATACCAACTGGAGCTGGTAATAGGTCCTCCTCACCACAGAAGCCATTTGGGCCTCTGATTACAGTGATGAATCCCAAAGCACCCCCAGACTACATACCCAGAGTACAACCCCATCTAGAACAGGCAAGACCCCCAATTCCTGTCCCCGGAACCACCCACCCATAGTCTTGTCAGGATTCAGTATCAGTTTGGTTGCCCCATCATTCTATCCAGGCACTCGCTCAGAACATGCACAGTCTCTCCTGATTTATATGTCATGGAGAAATAGAGCTGTGTGTCATCGCTGATGACACTTTGCCCCAAATCTCCTAATGACCACCCTCAGCAGCTTCATATAGATGTTAAATAGCATTGGGGACAAGATGATACCCTGCTGCATCCCACAACATAACTACCAAGGAGCTGAGGGACAGTCACCCAATGGAACTATCTGGAACCATCCCCACAAACAGGTGTAGAACCACTGTAGAACAGTGCTCCCAATTCTCACTTCATGGAGATGATCCAAAAGAATACCAGTGTCAATGGTATCAGAAGCCGCTGAGAGATCAAGCAGGATCAACAGAATTGCACTCCCTTTGTCTCTCTCCTACAAGAGGTCATCCCTCAGGGCAACTACAATTGATTCTGTCCCCAAACCAGACCTGAACCCAGACTGAAATGGGTCAAGATAATCAGGAAGGTGCAAACTGGGTAAACTCCTGATCAAAAACAAACTGAACTTAATTTCTCATATATCCCTACAAAGAAGGTGTCTAGACCACGTGGCTGGCTGCCTAGCTTTATAGGGCCAGGGGACATGAAGCAGTGCCTTACAGAGTGACCAATTATGTGGGGAGGAGCTGGCCTTAAGGGTTGGCATGGTCAGGCACCTGCCCAGGGCCTACTGGCAAGAACCTCCTGGACTTGCTTCTCTTCCACCATTGCAACCTGCTTGTTCACCCTCCTTGCGCTCTGGCCCAGTCAATGGGGGTGGTGTGAAGGAAGGAGGCACAGTAGACAAGCAAGTAATCACAATGATAAGGAAGTGGTGGAGGAGGAGCTGCAGCTGGTGACAATGCTGGTAAGAATTTAGACTCACTGAGGGAAGCGGACCCACTGAGAGTCAAACTATGGAGCTGGCACCGTGTATGGAAGAAGGTGCCCCTTGAGGTACCCAGGTCTGGGAGATTAAAAACTCAAGATTAGAGGTCTGTCTTCTGCCTGATCCTACCAAATGTCATTCTTCTCTGGAAGCTCTGAGCAGTGGTACAGCTAGGGCAGGGCCTTGCGGGCAAAGTCCACAACCCCACAGGCCACAGAGCAGCAGGACAAGCAACAGCTTCAGGGGGGATTTTCACTGGAAAACACTCTCCACCAGTGGTCCCTTGCTCCCACAGCCAATATTAGAAAGAAATTCAATGAACTGGAGACTCATTCATGTACCTCTGTCATAATGGCGTTGTTTGGCCTGAAGACACCCTAAATAAGACCTTTCAGAGGGGTAGGCACGTCAGGAAGTTGTAGCAAAAATAACAGTTTTGTGGCACTTGACTAACGGCTTTATTACAGCCTAGGTTTTCATGAACAAGAGCCATGTCATCAACTACAGCTGAATTCTAGTCCATGAAAAGCTGCAATCTATACTCACATACCTGGGAGTAAGTACCACTGAACTCAATGGCGTTTACTTTTCAGTCGACATATATAGGATCTCACTGTAAATCTGTTAAGATTATATGGTACCACAAGGCCCTTGTTTTTGTCGATTTCATTTTGTTACTAAGTTAAAAAGTAGCTTCTTATTTCACCTTACTTGGGATCAGCAAACCCTCCTCTAATCAAATGCCCAGAGCAGTTATAGAAAACAAAGGTGTGACATTTCTAGCATTTTATTTACTTATTACTTATAATATGTTTTTATCTCACCTTTTTGCTCTCAAAGCAGCTGACATGATGAAATCAAGGTACAATAAACATAAAAGATTAACAGTCTTTGCACTAATGGTTTGGATGCAGTGAAAGATTCCCTTCTACTAATTCCAGTTTAGTTGTAGAAATGAGGTTCTTTTTAAATTATAATTATTTTTAAGAGAAATTGCTGCTGTCGGCACTGGAGTGTGCGTTCCTTTCCTGTCACAGCTTATTAAACCAGGATTATATCTCATTTTAACCAGTGAAAATAGGTAACTGCAATCCTGTACCAATCCTATACCTATCTACTCAGACATGAGCTCCACTGAGTTCAATGGGACTTACTCCCAAGGAAACCTTAGTTTAATTAACCATGTCTTAAATTAATCAGTGCGCCTAGGAAATGAATAGTAGTAGAACTAAACAATACTGAAAATTTGATTGTGTTACATATGGAATGCAGCTATTCAGTGAAATCTTCCAATTGTGATAGCTCCTCTCTCCTGATTACAATTACTTCAAAGCTGTACTAAACGTGTTTTAATATGCCTCCAAGACTGACTGTTATTATGCATTCATTTTTTGTCCTATATGTCCTTAAAGAAATTTGCATTAACTGCAGCCCATCTTTCCAACACCTGAATGATCTATCAAAGATAGTTTTGTTTGTTTGTTTAAGAAATTTTGACACTGCTCTTCATAACATTATCCCAGAGTGGTTCACAAAATGCTTAAATTAACCATTAAAATAAAATATAAAATACTATTATTTAATCAATAAACAAGACACCTAGAACACCCAATTCAGAACAGTATCAGAACATACAGAACAGTTCAGAACATACAACTATTTTACGTGCCAGAGTACAAATTGTGTGTGTGTGTTTTACATTAGGGAGTTCTGCATTCTGCATGAGTAAAAGTAAGGGATTTCTCCAGCAAATGCAATAGAATCATAGAATCATAGAATAGCCTGAATGCCTTCATTTCTTTCATTATGATTGTGATCCTATGCACACTTGCACAGGACTACATCCCACTGAACACAGTACAACTTAACTTTGAGTAAATATGCATAGGATTATACTGCACATCAATTAAATTTAGAACATTTATAGTAGAATAATGCATGAAAATACAGCTACTCCAGAAATGGGTCAACCAGAAATGGGTCAAGGGTTGCTGCTCAACTCTGCTATCCACTAATACTTGTGGACATTCATCTCTACCTGGTCTGCTCACATTTTGCTTTTTGTTGTTAAATTTATTTAACAACAACTGAAAATTGTTGTTAAAAACTGAAATTGATTTTATGTATTTTTTATATATTACATTTCTATACTGCCCCATAGTCGAAGCTCTCTGTGTGGTTTACAAAAGTTAAAACATAAAAATACAATATACAAAGTTGAAAAGCCATTTACATAAAAGCACACAGCCCATATACACAAAAAATATATAACTAAAACCAACTTTGAACTAAGAAAAGTTTAACAAATATCCCACAATGAAAACAACACAGCTTAGAAACAACACAATTTATGACAAAGGTTTTGGCTTGGCATGCCTCTGTGGTTAAGTCCAAGCATACATACAGATAACATGAAAATACAAAAATCGGCCAAAATATTTGCTGTCCAAAATATAGGCTGGCTTTTCAGACCGGGGGTGCAGAACCTCTCCCAGACCGAGGGCCAAATTTTGTGTCAGAGACAGTCTTCAGGGCTGTATTCCAGTGGTGGGTGGGGCCCAGGGCAAAAGGGGGCAGACCAAATACAAAAGGGGTGGGGCCAAAACACCAGCATATTTTAGCTCAGAGCATTTCCTAACAGTAACTAAGCCTGAGGAGAAGCATTTCAGTCTTCTAGAATTGGGCAGGGGGGAAGGGAGGGGAGGAATGGGCAAAAGCAAGGAAACCAGCAAATGATTGGTGGTTGGGGAAAAGGTGGTGGGGCCAGGGCAAGGGTGCGTGGCCTTCTGGTAAATCCTGAAGGGCCAGATTGGGACCCCCAGATGGCCAGGTTTAGGCCCCAGGCCTGAGGTTCTGTACTCCTGCCATAGACCACGAAGCATGGAATGTGGGAGGAGTGGAAGAATGGTCTGCGGGGAAGGGACATTTTGCTCAGAGGATCTTCCTTTCCATTAAGATAGGGATGCACAACCTTTTCAGCCCCAAGGGTCGCATGTGATGCTGGCTCGGGGGTCAGTGGCCACACACACACATGCATGCACAGATACATACACACGAGTGCTTACATACAAATGTATACACACTCGCACGCACACATACGCACACACCAGCGATTCTGATACAGATTGCTAGCCATGGTGGGGAAAGAGTGATCTCTAGGGGACTGAGTGAGAAATACAGGCAGGGGGAAGGTAGGTGGTGGTGCTGGGGTCAGGGCACTCATGGGGGGCTGTAGGTTGTTCACCTCTGCATTAAGGGATAGGCCTACACAGTAGCGGCCCCCCGCATGTGGAACATAGGAAGCTGCCTTATACTGAGTCAGACCATTGGCCCATCTAGCCCAGTATTGTGGGCACTGATTGGCAGCAATGGCTCTGCAGGGATTCAGGCAGGCAAACTGTGCCTTTTTCCTGCCATGCCAGCAGGAAATCACAGGAATGTGAAATCACATTCAGGGATCACCTGCTGGGCCCAGAGATGCCACCAGCAGGGTCAGAGGGAATGTTATGCTGCTGTGACAATCACTGCTGTGGCAGGAACTGGGGGTGGTGGTCCCCCTAACTCAGAATGTGTGCACATTCTGGGATGTGGAGGGGGAACCTGGGCAAGTTCCCAGATTTGGGGGCAGATACCCTGCTCGGCTTGCTAGGGCAAGCCAAGCCAGGAGAATCAGGGGAATCTGACGGGCCCTATAAGGGCTGGATTCCCATGCAACAGACATCTCTAGATCAGGGAGAGATCTACCAGTAGATCTGGGTGATTTGCAATAGATCAGCAAGGGTTCCCGAATCCAAATTGTGTAACTACCCACCTACCACCCACCCATGCACACTAAGGGTGCAATCCTTTGCATACTGAGGCAGAAATAGTCCTACAGCTCCCAGCATTCCCCAACTAGCATAGCTGGCTGGGGAATGCTGGGGAGTTGTGGGACTTTTTTCTGTCTAAATGCACATAGGATTGTGCCCTAAATTAGGTTGCTGAAAAAGAACCCTGGGAGAAAACCAGGGACAATATCCAGTGCTGCCTGTGCCCCAGCAGGACCCAGCAGTGGCACAATGGGAAGCAAGTGCTTCTTAAAGCAACTGGAAATGAGCCAACATGCTCATTTCTAGAATGGAACAAGTCAGCGGAGCTTTTAGAAGGGAGCTCTGCTGAGCTATCTGTCCCATGCGAGAAATGAACATTTTGGCTCATTTCTGGGGCTGCTCTATTTTATTTATTTATTACATTTCTATACTGCCCAATAGTCAAAGCTGTCTGGGAAGTTCACAACAATTAAAACTACAAAATACATAATAATATACAATATAAAATGTAAAAGTTTAAAACTACAGTGTAAGTACAAACCAAATAAAATCTAGCAGCAATGAAGAGATTTAAAATACAATAATTTAAAACAACAGAGCTGAAAGACTAAAATGTGTGGGAAAATAAAAATCTCTTCACCTGGCACCGGAAAGAGCACAATGTAGGCGCCAAGCGAGCCTCTCTGGGAAGCTCATTCCGCAACCAGGGTGCCACAGCAGAAAAGGCACTCTTCTTGGTAGCCACCCACCTCACTTCCTTTGGGAGGGCTCCTGGAGAAGGACCGCTGAAGATGGTCTTAGGGTCCGGGCAGGTACAAATGGGAAGAGATGATCGTCTAGAAAGTGCTATCTTCCTGTTGTGCCAGCAGTTATTCCTGCTAGCGCAACACAATCAGTGGAGGTGCAGGGGCAGCATTGGATACTGCCCCAGGAGTGGATTTTTATGTGAAAGGCCTTGTGAAATTAGTTCTCATACTGATGCCAAATCCCAGGGCTGAGCACATGCTCATAGGTACCCTGTCCCTTCATTCTTAGCATATGCTTGCCTGCCTGCCTGCGCTACTATTTTGTACCTAAGTTCTGGTTGATTGACTGTGGGGTTCTAGTAAAAAAAAAAGTAGATCCTGCATGCCTGAAGTCTGCCCACACACGCCCTTGGTAATGCATGGTCTTGCATAGGGATGTCAGAGAATTCCGCCACGGATCTTGGTGGCTGAACTCTGTGGCGGAATGGCCTGCCACCCCCCCGCCCCCCGCAGATCCCCCCCGGGACGAGACTTACCTGGGGCGGATGTTCTCGACGGCGGCGGCTCCAGTGGCGGCTTCAGCTCCAGCGGCGGCTGGTCTTCCGACCAGCTGCCGCCACCGCCGCTGCCATTTGCAGTCTTTCCCCCCCCCATTTGTGATAGGCTACGTAAAGACTTACGTAGCCCATCATGTCTGAGTTTAAAAAAAAAAAAGCATACGCAAACGGCAGTGGCTACAGCCGCCGCCATTTGCGTTCCCTATTTTTGGTTGGGAACTACACTATTTGCGTTCCCCCTTAGTTTCGCCGTCTTAGTCTACGTAAATATTTACATAGACTAAGACAACCAAAAATAGGGAATGCAAATGGCGGCGGCCGTAGCCGCCGCCATTTGCGTACGCTTTTTTTCTGTTTTGTTTTTTTAACCCAGACGTGATAGGCTACGTAAGTCTTCACGTAGCCTATCACGGCTGAATACAGGGACGCAAACAGCGGCGGCTACGGCCACCACCATTTGCATCCCTCCTAGCCAGTGGCTGGATGTCCGGCTGCTGGCGGAGCCAGCCGGCAGCTCTGCGGAATCCCCACGGAGCGGAGCCAGCCGGCCAGGATTCCGGGGGGAGGGACGAAGCGCCTCTCCCCCCCAGCGGAACCCAGCAGAGCCAGGTAAGGGGGGTTTCGTACATCCCTAGCTTGCACACCCAGCCCTCACAGTACCGTTCCCAAGTGGCAGGATGAAAACACACTTCCCCCACCCTACCCCCCCCCAAAAATAGCAAGGCAATTTAGAACTCTTTGTATATGCTGGGGGAGGGGGGTTAATGAGCAAGCCATTTATGATTTGTGATCTGAGGTAGTTCACCCATCTCTAGCTTTATTTATTTATTATATTTTTATCCTGCTCTTTCTTCCATCCCACCCATCCTGTCCTCACAACAAGCCCGTGAGTTAGGTTAGACTGAGAAAGAGAATGACCAGCTCAAAATGAGCTCAATGGATTTAGAGGGGATGTAACTGGGTCTCCTCGCTCTTACCCCAACACTCTAACCATTGCACCACACTGCCTCTTTATGTTGATGCCATGTTAAATATTATATTGTACAGTAGATTCGGAAAAATGCCATTACCATAGCCTTCTCATAACAAATCTTTGCCTTTCTGACCATAAGTTAAGTGAAAATTAGATCAGTGAACAAAAGAAAAAAAACTACAGAAGCATATAGGAGAGAGAAACCAGAATTAAGAAACACAAGGAAGATGTATAAAGGTATCGCACACATTTATTCCTTCCTTCAAAATTAAAGCCTTTCCTATTATAAATCCCCATTTCAGGCTTTTGTACAGAAATATTTAAAAAACACACTTAAGTTATTCTTCATTTCTCAGATGGCTGATGTGGCCATTAACTTCAGCAGTCATATTATTAGAGAAATGGATTGTATTTCTTTGTAATCTTCTACGTGCATCTACAAATTGTGTTACTTTAAAGGTCAAGATAAGTCTTTTGTGCCATAATGAGAGTAATGACGAATAATGGTACTTGTGTTCATAAATTAGGCCTTGTCCATAAACATCCTTTTACTCAGATGCTCAGTGGAAATCTATTAAATATTAGCAGTCATCTGGGGAACTGGGTACAAAACAACTTTAAGGAGGCAGATTAATTGTATGACTGTTTAGGTATCACAGTGAGGTTAATGCATCCTACTTTGCTAAAGCTGAATTGGGGAAAAAATTATTAACTCAAAATGTTACATGAGAAAAGGTATGTGGAGTTGTTGACATTAACTCTGAAGCCCGCTCACCTCACAGTAAATATGGATCCGTTCTCTTTGCAATGACTTCATTTAGAAAGAATGTGGAAATATTCCTATTAGTTTTCAGTGAAGCTTCTTAGGTAAGAAAACAGACAGGATAGAAGGGTTCTCCCAATGTTTTTTATTTTATTTTATGTAAAGTAACAGGGGAGGGTCTCTGGTTTCGATTGAAGCAGTGGCACTGAGAAAGGGAGGTTTCAGCCTTCCCCTTCCACGTCATTTCCCCAGTCTAAATCACTTCCTCTGAAGCTGTCATTAGCCCTATTATGGGGGTGGGGTGGGAATACAGGTAATTGTATCCTGCTCGTACTCCCCCCCCCCCAGACCTAATAGCAGGTTGGGGAGGAGGTTGATTTAAATTTGGTCAATGGTGTTTGGGGAGTTAAAAAAAACAAAAAAAAACCCTCCCCAGTGCTGCTGCTGTCATCAAAAAACTCGAGCTCTTCATGGCTGATCTAAGGTCAAAAAAAGATTGGATGCTGTAACTAAGGAACATCATTCCTCCTGTATTTTCCCACATATGAGTAATGCCCTGTGGTACTCCTGATACAGAATCATAGAACCGTAGGGTTGGAAGGAGCCTATAAGACCATCGGGTCTAACCCCCTGCTCAATGCAGGAATCCAAGTCAGAGCATCCCTGACAGATGGCTGTCCAGCCTCATCTTGAATGCCTCCAGTGTGGGACAGCCCACTACCTCCCTAGGTCATTGGTTCCACTGCCGTATTGCTCTAACAGTCAGGAAGTTTTTACTGATGTTCAGCCGGAATCTGGCTTCCTGTAACTTAAGCCCATTATTCTGTGTCCTGCATTCTGGGATAATTGAGAAGAAATCCTGGCCTTCCTCTCTGTGACAACCTTTCAAGTACTTGAAGAGTGCTATCATATCTCCCCTCAGTCTTCTCTTCTCAAGGCTAAACATGCCCAGTTCTTTCAGTCTCTCTTCATAGGGCTTTGTTTCCAGTCCCCTGATCATCTTTGTTGCCCTCCTCTGAACCCTCTCCATCTTGTCTGCATCTTTCTTCAAGTGTGGTGCCCAGAACTGGACACAGTACTCCAGATGAGGCCTAACCAGTGCTGAGTAGAAGGGAACTAGTACTTCCCGGGATTTGGAAACTATGCTTCTATTAATGCAGCCCCAAAGAGCATTGGCCTTTTTTGCAGCCACATCACATTGTTGGCTCATATTCAGCTTGTGATCGACAACCATTCCAAGATCCTTCTCACTTGTAGTGCTGTTGAGACGCGTATCCCCCATCTTGTAACTGTGCATTTGGTTTCTTTTTCCTAGGTGCAGAACTTGGCATTTATCCCTATGAAATGTCATTCTGTTGTTTTCTGCCCAGCGCTCCAGTCTATCCAGATCACTTTGAATTTTGTTTCTGTCTTCCAAGGTATTAGCTATTCTGCCCAATTGGGGGGGGGGGCTCAATGGCAGTAGCCCCCCCCTTCCTTCCCATCAACTTCTTCCGAATTATCAGGAGGGCTTTTAATGTTTAGTCTGTGTAGCTGCTTCTGTTTGCCTGCTTGATGGGTGATCCTGGAAGAGAAACTTTTAGATCTCTTTTTCAGCTCTGAAGGTGGTTCCCAATAGAAATCTAAAATGAATGCAATATTAAAAGCAAATACACACCAAGAACAATGAAAACCATAATACATACAGGACACCATTCAAGCAAAGTTAAGCATATTTATTTATCATGTGTTAGCATAGAAATTAGCAGGTATTTATATTTACCACTTTATTCACAAAGACAGACCCAGAGTGGGAAGGGACCATAGCTCATTGATAGAGCACGTGTTTTGCATGCAGAAGGCCCCATCTTGAGTCTCCAGCACATCCAGGCTGGGCTGGGAATCCTGCCTGGAGCCACTGTGAGTCAGTGTTGACAAAGTGGGCTAAATGGACTGATGGTCTGGCTCAGTATAAAGCAGCTTCCTGTGTTCCTAGCTGACTTATTAGAACTTCATATATGCAGAACTCCCAGCTCTGCATTGTACAAAACATTGCAAAGAAAATCTGTGTTTTCAGTGGTTTTTGAATTACCTTTTTTCCTTTTCCAGGTGAATGCCATGTGATTCTGACTTCCTAAATATAAAAGTGCTTGTTTTTAATAACTGGAATAACCTGCTTTACCCGCTGAGCTCATCCTCACTTTTAAATGTTGAGCTTGCTACATGTCACTGGTGAATGTATATATGTGGATTGATATAAGAATTTTCAAATAGCTAAAGAGCAGCTAGGAAGGTAATCAGGATTTATGAAGTGCCCATTTAGAGAAGAGGAAGATTAGTGGAGGAGGTTAGTAAATGCCCCTGTTTGACAACAGAATCCTCCACAAGCCTTGATCTTCCCTAGAGTTCCTTTAAATTAGACACTGTGCGTCGGTGGGCACATCTGGCATTTTGAGAGAGTGTCATGGGTGCACTTACAAAATGGCTGCCATGGGCGTGCCTTGCTTATTCATATAATGGCTGTTATGGTGGGCATGGCTAGTCACAGAATACTCATTTCCCAGAAGCCAAACTGGTGAAACTAAAAGAAAAGTAACTTGCCCAAGAACCTAAGCACAAGGTGGAGATGGGGTCTGAGTTCCAAAACACAAAACAACACTTTTGAACCCAAATAAAGATGGCACTGAAGGATGGCATTTCAGTTTGCAGCAAGCTAGCCTACCACTTTAAAAAAAACATTTTAATTTTAAAAATCTAAACTAAAATAAAAATCAGGAGGAACAAGGAGCCTGACAAGTGCCGAGATGCATGGGGATCGAAACTGGGACTTTCTGCATGCAAAGCATGTACCCTGTCACGGCGCTATGAGTCCATCCATTCCACCTTCCCTGCTTCCTTTCTGATCATCAACCCTTGACCCAGTTCTATTTAATAACTTTAAAGGCGCTATATACAAGCTATGGGTGGGCATGCATGTTTGCATCTACTGTTCCAAATGCAGAACAGCTTGACTGTGGGAAGTGGCCTTGTTACACTCCCCAGCTTTGCAACATGAAAGTAAGACTGCAGTAACAGATTTGAAAAGACACTTTATCCCATTAGCTCTCAAATATGGGGGAAAAATATTTTCATCAATGAAATGATTGACTCCAAGTAGCATTTAAGCCAAAATGCCTGCACCAACCTCATAATTATCCCACTCTAGTGTGTATGTACTGACTCTAGTGGGTACAGATTTACATATCGCATTTCTTCCACCCTGTAACTGAAGCTGTTCAACTAAATCTAGTGATACACAAAGCAGAATGCACATAAATCAATACAGATACATGTAGGGAGATATTATTACTTCAGGTGGAAGCTAAGAGATGGTTAAAATTAAAATCTTGGTTGGTCAAATAGAAATGCAAAACATCTCACCATAGTGAAGAAACTGACTGGGTGAGATGTGGGCCTGCTCAGTGTGCTGTCCTGCTGCTCATTGTTGATGGGCAACTTCAAGACCCCTCCCTGCTCTCCCTCCTTATGTTTCTTTGACGTTTAACCAGACTTTGACTGGAACCTCTTCAAATACAGGGCTGTCCTCTGCCAGCTCATCAAAACACAGGACTGTCGTCTATAAAGCAGGACATCTGGTCACCCCAGAAAGCAACTATTAAACCATGTCTTTTTGCTGTAAGGAAACTATTCAGCTATTTTCCATCAGTAGAATCAACAAAGTTCATATAGTAATGTCACCTTGGCATTAGCTTGTTCCAAATAAAAAAGTAATTTCCTCCCATTTTAGCCACACATAAAGGCCCTTTGTTGTAGCATTTATACCAAAGCTACTGAAACCAGCCTTTACCATTCATGCTTTCTCTGAATGTAGATCCTTTTGAGTTAGCAAATGGCTCATTTAATACCCCTATTTTTCTCTAATAACTCTGCCATTTTTAAGTATTTCATAAACAGTTTCTATAAGTAATCTTCAGTCGCATGGGTCACCTATAAACTTTCCATTTTGAATACTTGAGCTTTGTCTTGTGTGACCCTACCAGGGTCACTTGAGACGACAGTCCTCAAGCCTTACGCCTGGCTAGTCCCAGCCTCGCTAATCCATCTAACATGCAGATGATCCAGGGACCAAGTCAGTCTGAGTTCAGGGTTCACAGGGCTTATATTCATACATGCCCCATCTGGGTCTGCCCATAGTTAAAGGAGATGTGAAATCTCAAATGGCTTCTCAACCTTTCTCCAGTGGTAAACATCAGAGGTCATTCTTACACTGGTGGCATGGGGGCAGCTTCCATGTGGCTCTTTCCCATGCTGCTGGGGTAATGTGAGAAGTCCTAGGTCACAAGTAAGAAATCTATGCTGGCATAATCCCTCCCAGAAACTGAGGAAACACTGGCATGGGGAGGAACTGTAGTGTGGTTTCTTCCCATGTGGTCTGGTGTTTCTCCTGATACCCTTGTGGTGTGGGAGACAGCCGTGCTACAGTAGCTCCCACATTTTGAGTGTAACGTGCGAAGGAAGCATGAGAACAGAAGAGCCCTGCTGGAACAGACCAAAGGCCCATCTAGGCCAGCATTCTGTTCCCACAGTGGCCAACCAGATGCCCGGGGAAACCCACAAGCAGGACCTGAGTGCAATAGCACCCTCCTGCACATTTCCCCCAACAATTGGTATTGAAAGGCATACTGCCTCTGATACCGGAGGTAATACATAGCCATCATGTTTTTATTATTAACACTTACATAGTGCCTTACTAACTAAGAAGGGGGGGGGGAATGAACAGCCATTTAAAACAATAAAAACTAAACACAATACAAAGAACATTAAAACCATAAAACATTAGGAGAGCAAAACAGCTACATAATTTAAAAGGCCAAATTAAAAAGATGTGCCCTCAAACCTTTTCTAAAAGCCAAGACAGTGGGAACCAATTGTAGTTCTTGTGGGAGAGCATTCCATAAGAGAAAGTCCCTTCACGGGTGCCCAAGAAACGGGCCTTTGTGGGTAATGCTTCTGAGAGCTCCAACTGAATTGGAGGGGTGTGGCCTGAGTACTCCCAGCAGCTGACTGGGCGGGAAGCTTCAGTCTGTTTCCCGCCTCCCAGCTGAGCAGAGCAGAGCAGAGCAAGCTGCTCCAGCTGGTCCAGGGACTACAGAAGCAGGCAAGCGACCAGAGAGCGAGCGAACAGAGCGAGCAAACAGGGGGAGCAAACAGGAGTTGGCCAGGGGAGGTCAAGGGGGAGGCCCCTAACATTTTTTTTTAATTATTTTAATTTTTTATTTTAACTAACTTTTTTCCATTTATTTGTCTTGTAACACACACTTTCACACCAGTGGGTCTCTGCTTTTAACCTCTACTGAGTAGAGGAGCAGGCACAGGCTAGTCTAGAACAATCACAAAGCTAGACACAAAAAGGGAAAAGAGGCAATGGAAGGACAAGACTCTCCAGTGGTGGTGACCTGCAAGGTGTGTGCAATGTTTGTTTTCTTGCCGGAGAACAACATGGCCTACACCTGCAACAAGTGCAAGTTGATCACGCTGCTGGAGGAAAAAGTAAGTGGACTGGAGCGGCGACTGTCGACCCTCCGGGAAATAAGAGAACACGAAGAGTTCTTGGACAGAATGGGGGAACTACAGCAGCAAAGGGCAGACCAGAAGCTTGAAGAGCAACAGCAAGATGAGGCAGTGGGAAATGCTGAGGTGAAGAAAAATGGAATAGAGGATACTCCTTGGAAAAGGGTGACAGGAGAAGAAGAACTAGACGCCACTCTGCACCGGTGGAAGCAGTGGAGCTGTGGAACCGATTCCAGGTACTTGCAGATGAGACTGGAGGACAGCCTGCAGAGGAAGAATCACAGGGGAACCTGCATGAGAATGAGCAAGAGGCTGAAGGTCAGTCAAACAGAGGCGATGAAACCCAGGCCTACAAGAAGAAGAAGAGAAGAGTGGTAGTAGTGGGAGACTCCTTGCTGCGTGGGGTCGAGACCCAAGTATGTCGCGAAGACCCATGGACTCGCCAGGTATGTTGTCTCCCAGGAGGACAGATTAGAGATGTGACTGAAAGGTTGCCTGCGCTCATAAAGCCCACTGACAGGTATCCCTTTCTTCTCATCCATGTGGGAACAAATGATACCGCCAAGCGGAGCTACGAAGAGATCACGTCAGACTTTGAAGCTTTGGGAAGGAAACTCAAGAACTTTGGGGCCCAGATAGTTTTCTCATCCATCCTTCCAGTAGTTAGAAGAGGGATAGAAAGGGAACGAAAAATACTCCGGGTGAATGACTGGCTATGAAGGTGGTGCTGACGAGAGAGATTTGGATTCTGGGACCACGGGCTATACTTCCTGGAAGATGGGCTGTTGGCTAGGGATGGGTTGCACCTCACAACGGCTGGGAAGAATGTGTTTGGCCACAGCATGAAGAACTTCATCAGGAGGGCTTTAAACTGAATCCTACGGGGAAGGGAGATGTAATGTTGGGGGTAATGATGGACATAGGCGCATGCACTGCAATGGAGAGAACAGCTCTGATAGCACCCAATAATAGTCTTCAGACACATGTAGAAGAAAGCCAGACTATGAAGCACATGGTCTTCGATGTCTATATACTAATGCCCAGAGTATGGGAAACAAACAGAACGAACTTGAACTCTTAATACAAGAGGGAAATTATGACCTGATAGGTATAACTGAGACTTGGTGGGATAACTCTCATGACTGGAATACAGCAATTGAAGGATATAACTTGTTCAAAAAGAACAGGAGGAACAGAAAGGGAGGTGGGGTTGCACTGTATGTGAAAAATACATATCTCTGCACAGAAATACAGGAGGAAGAGCTTGGTAGCCCCATCGAGAGCATCTGGGTTGAAATAAATGGAGCAAAGAATAAAAGGAACCTGGTGGTCGGAGTCTACTACCAGCCACCCAATCAAGGAGAAGACAAGGATGAAACTTTTGAAAAGCAAATAGCCAATGTTTTAAGGAAGCATGATGTAGTAGTAATGGGGGACTTCAATTTCCCCGATATTTGTTGGGAGACAAATTCTGCAAAACATGGCCCCTCCAGGAAATTCCTGACTTGTGTGGCGGATAACTTCCTCCTACAGAAAGTAGAGGAAGGAACTAGAGGATCGGCTATCCTTGACTTGATCCTAACCAACAGAGATGACTTAGTGGATAAAGTAGCAGTTACAGGAACTCTGGGGGAAAGCGACCATGTTGTACTTGAGTTCTTGGTTCTAAGGGAAGCAAAATCCAAGTGTAGTCAAACGCATACCCTGAATTTTAGGAAAGCTGATTTTCATAAACTCAGAACAATGATCAGTAAGGTCCCATGGCATGCAATGCTAGCGAGAAAAGGAGTCCAAGATGGGTGGGAGCTTTTAAAAAAGGAAACTCTCAAGGCACAATCACAAGCAATTCCAACAAGAAGAAAAGGTGGAAGACAACAGAAGAAGCCAATGTGGCTTCACAATAAGCTTAGGGATGACCTGAAAACAAAAAAGGACACCTATAGGAAGTGGAAAGAAGGCCAAGTAACAAAGGAAGAGTACAGGCAGATAGCACAGAATTGCAGGGATGGCGTCAGGAAGGCTAAAGCTGAGAATGAGCTGAGGTTAGCGAGGGATGTTAAAAACAACAAAAAGGCTTTCTTCAGCTACGTGCATAGTAAAAGGCAGAGGAAAGAAATGGTGGTTCAGCTATTAAATAAGGATGGCAAAACGATAACAGATGACAAAGAAAAGGCAGAGGTGCTCAATTCCTACTTTGGCTCAGTCTTCTCCCAAAAGAGGGTCTATGACCCCCCTGGCAAAGGCGAAGTACAGGCTGAAGGGGCAGGATTGCAGCTTGAGATCGACAGGCATATGGTCAAGGAACACCTCATTACTTTGAATGAGTTCAAATCTCCAGGGTCAGATGAACTGCATCCTAGAGTCATAAAGGAACTGGCAGAAGAACTCTCAGAACCGCTGTCTATTCTCTTTGAGAAATCATGGAGGACGGGGGAAGTGCCAGATGACTGGAGGAGGGCTAACGTTGTCCCTATCTTCAAAAAGGGTAAAAAGGAGGAACCTGGGAACTACAGACCAGTCAGTCTGACATCAATCCCTGGGAAAATTCTGGAGCAGATCATAAAGCAATCCATCTGGAAGCACCTTGACAACAATGCCGTGATTACTCGAAGCCAACATGGATTTGTCAAAAACAAGTCCTGCCAGACAAATCTGATCTCATTTTTTGATCAAGTAACCTCCCTTGTAGACGTGGGAATGCTGTAGACATCATATACCTCGACTTCAGCAAAGCTTTCGACAAAGTGCCCCATGATATCCTGATGAGCAAACTAGCTCAAAGTGGGCTAGATGAAACAACGATCCGGTGGATCCACAGTTGGCTACAGAATCGGACTCAAAGAGTGCTTCTCAGTGGGACCTTCTCAAACTGGGGAGAGGTAATGAGTGGGGTACCGCAGGGCTCAGTCCTGGGCCCAATGCTCTTCAACATTTTTATTAATGACTTGGAGGAGGAGGTGCAGGGAATGCTGATCAAATTTTCAGATGACACAAAATTGGGAGGGATAGCTAATACTTTGGAAGACAGAAACAAAATTCAAAGTGATCTGGATAGACTGGAGCGCTGGGCAGAAAACAACAGAATGACATTTCATAGGGATAAATGCCAAGTTCTGCACCTAGGAAAAAGTAACCAAATGCACAGTTACAAGATGGGGGATACGTGGCTCAACCACACTACAAGCGAGAAGGATCTTGGAATTGTTGTAGATCACAAGCTGAATATGAGCCAACAATGTGATGTGGCTGCAAAAAAGGCCAATGCCATTTTGGGCTGCATTAATAGAAGCATCGCTTCCAAATCCCGGGAAGTACTAGTTCCCCTCTACTCAGCACTGGTTAGGCCTCATCTGGAGTACTGTGTCCAGTTCTGGGCACCACACTTTAAGAAGGATGCAGACAAACTGGAGAGGGTTCAGAGGAGGGCAACAAAGATGATCAGGGGACTGGAAACAAAGCCCTATGAAGAGAGACTGAAAGAACTGGGCATGTTTAGCCTTGAGAAGAGAAGACTGAGGGGAGATATGATAGCACTCTTCAAGTACTTGAAAGGTTGTCACAGAGAAGAAGGCCAGGATCTCTTCTTGATCATCCCAGAGTGCAGGACACGGAATAATGGGCTCAAGTTACAGGAAGCCAGATTCTGGCTGAACATCAGGAAAAACTTCCTGAGTGTCAGAGCAATACGACAATGGAACCAATGACCTGGGGAGGTGGTGGGCTCTCCCACACTGGAGGCCTTCAAGACGAGGCTGGACAGCCATTTGTCAAGGATGCTCTGACTTGGATTCCTGCACTGAGCAGGGGGTTGGACTCGATGGCCTTGTAGGCCCCTTCCAGCCCTACTATTCTATGATTCTATGATTCTATGATTAATGGTGCCTTGACACCAGGCCTGTAGGTGGTGATGGCCAATGAGGTAGATCAAAATGCCAAGGAAGTCAAAAATACTCAGTGACTGCAGCCTCTTCCTTCCAAGTACACTACTTTACCAGGCACTGCTTGTTGTGAATTAACCTGGTTATCACCTACAGGAGTTATGATCAGTGCACTTATTTTATGCCAGCTCTTGTGTGCTTCTTTTTTTCTTTTTTTTTGTCTTCCTGGCATTTTGATTCTATATTTTATCTCTTGTCCAGTGTGAGATGGATAGGCGACTTTAAAGTCAAAATCAAAAAGCTAATACAAATGTAAAGACTCTCAAAAGCATAAAGAGAAGGAGGTGTGAGGCCTCTAGAACTGCACTGCAATCGTAATCCATAAGGGTTTGTTTTAGTAGTATAAAAATAATTATGGGATCAGGTAGAATACAATTCCCAAGTGGAGGGCAAGATAGCACCTCACAAATCACTGTCATGAAGCAAAGGCTAGTAAATTTGCATCTGAAAAGACAGGGAGCCGCATTTATGAAGAATTGTAAAATTACGCCTGTATTTATTATTATAATTTTGTGTCATCCCCATCTAATTTCAGCATGACCTGTAAGAATAGATTAAATTAGTGCCATTTTCTTCTCTTGTTAACATCTTTATCACAAGAGCAAGCTGTCAGGATTTTAGTGTCAAAAAATAGTCTGGGAATTACTGAAGGCAATTGTTGGGAGTATTTCCATGTGGCTCATGTTGATTGGTTAGCACAATCTAGTTTTCGCTTCCTTACAGATGTGCAGGTGCGATATAGGGTAACAATCAGCCTAAAAACTTTCAACACCGTACATTTATCAAGAGAAAATGCAAAGAACTTTACTGTAAGATAGAAGTTGAGAAGATGATAGAAGGGAGTGTAAAAAGAAAGAAGCCTAAAGGTGGAACAGCAGAAATGGTGGAGATATGTATGTTTGTCTTATGAGCATCTCTACACCAGCCTAAAATCCCACATTTAAAATGGGGCTTTGTGAGCGGAGATGGGGAAATAAAGAGGCAGACACAGTTCCTTGGGTTCAAATTGGGCCACATTTATTGATAAAATCTGCAAAGGGGGAAAAAGGATGGGCAACTAAACTGGGGCAGCCCCTAGCTGCACCTGAAATGGGTGAAAGCATTCAAACCCTGTGTGTTGGTGTGTCATCTCACCACCCTACAGGGCTACCCCTTTGGGGGGAGGTAGGCCTTCCCCTGTCACCCCCACCCAGGCCTCACAACACCGGGTAGGTGAGGTGATTTGGCCTCACAGGTAACCCTTATCCCCCCGATGGGCCACGAAACCCAAAGCAAGAGGCCTCAGGTGTCACCTGTCACAATAACCGTGCCTCTGAATGCACACTGTCTCTATTCTCATCCCGAATGCCTGGCCTAACAGCCAGAGGGAGTGACAAGCCTATTGCTTAGTCAAACTCTCCCCACCTGTGCTGAATCACTTTCCTCTAGAGATGGGCAGATTCCCTATCTGCTGGTCCGGCCCCAAATCCACCCCTGGGGGGATGCGATCCGTTCCTCCCCCCGGAATCCTCTTCAGCCGGCTCCGCTCCGTGGCGGAACAAATATTTGCATAGCCTATCACGTAAAAAAAAAAGCAGGGACGCAAATGGCGTCCAGGACGCCATTTGCGGCTGTAAAGGTCTTAGTTTAAGCTAAATGCAGCTATTTATGCATTTATGCATTTATGGCTGCATTTACCTTAAACTAAGACCTTTATGGCTGCAAATGGTGTCCTGGATGCCATTTGTGTCCGCAGTTAATCCCCCCGGCCAGCGATATGGCATGGCGACCGTATCGCTGGCGCTCCGGAGCCAGAGGGTCCGGCTGAAGAGGATTCCACAGGGAGGCGGAGGTAAGTGTTCCGTTCTGCCACGGACTCCAGGGGGGGCAGATTCTTTAGAATCTGGCCTCATTGGGGTCCATGGCAGAATTCTCCGCCATCCCTACTTTCCTCAAGCCCCTTTGCAGATCCCACAGGCATATATCATTCCCTAAGTCAGACAGGTGCACCCCGTCTTGCCTAAAGAGCTCCCTCCTATGCCCATGAAATATCTGGATGAGAAATAATCCCATCTCCCTGCTGGGATAGCCTCAGAGCTATTTCCCTGTTAACTTTCTGCTGAGGCCTTTCTCTCTGGCCACAGCCATTCCTCCATTTCATCCTGAGAAGCAAACTGAGCCGAAGGTTCTTCCACCACGTGCTGTGCCAGCCAAACACTGGCAAACCAGGTAAGTTCAAGATGGCACCACAGCTTGACCTGGGAACCCTCTGTCTGGCCCCATGCATCAGTCCAACAACTGAATGTTGGCACCATCTGCGTCCACAATGGCTCCTCAGCTTGACCTGGACGCCCTCTGTCAGGCCCATTTCACTTCTGTCCAACAATGAAATGTTGGCACACCAGCTGAGTAGAAGCTGGCTCCACAGCTTGACTTGGAAACGTCTTATCCAGTCCAAGCATAGTGCTGTGCTTGTGTGTGTGCACATGCACTGGTTCCAAACAATCCAATGGTCTAAGAGAAGGAAACCAACAGGTGAGCTTGAACCCTACTTAACGTTGCACCTTTATTGCCCCGGGAGTGACTGTATGTATAACTTGAAAGGCCTCGGAGCACCACCTGTCCCCACCTGAACTATGTCATGTAGAAACGAAGAGAGATGGCTGAGGACGGGTGTATGAGTGTCTTGATTTCCCATAGAGGTGATGGAATTGGGCTCAGTGGAGGCTATGGTGGCTTCCATTTATGTTATGAGGCAGGGGAAAGCCCCCCCTCTTTTCTTCACGATGATTCCCCCCTTAACTAAAGTATTCATTTGGTGATTACGGGGGTGACCTGGGAGGTGGGAGGCCTTGGAACCTTTGCATTCCTTTCGTGCCTGGCCTCCTCGGTAGGGATGGCGGAGAATTCCGCCATGGATTTCAGTGAGGCCAAATGCACTGGCATTCGGTCCCCCGAAACCCGTGGCGGAATGGCCTCCCACCCCCCCACTCCGCGGAATCCCCCCCAGGACGAAGCTTACCTGGGACGGATGTTCCGGCGGCGGCAGCTCTGGTGGCAGCGGCAGCTGGTCTCTCGGCTAGCTGCTGCTGCCGCAAATGGCAGCCGCCACAGCAGCCGCCATTTGTGTCCTGCCAGGCTGCTGTGATAGGCTATGTAAGTATTTACGTAGCCTATCACGGAAAGAGCAGCGGCGCAAATGCCGTAGCGGTCACCGATTGCACCCCTGCTCTTTGTTGCGATAGGCTACGTAAATACTTACATAGCCTATCACGGCAGCCTGGCAGGACGCAAATGGTGGCCACTATGGCAGCCGCCATTTGCGGCTGCAGCAGCCGGCCATGGCCAGAACTCCGGCTGCAGATGGCCCTGGCCGGCGGCTCCACAGACCCACCGTGGAGCGGAGTTGGCCCAGGGAGAATTCCGGGGGGAGGGACAGAGTGCCTCCCCCCCACCGTGAATCAAAGCTGCGAAAAGGTAAGTGACTTGCGTACATCCCTAATTTTGAACCAACCACAAGTGTCCAGACCATTTTTAAAGGCAGCCCCATGGACAACGCATTCCAACAGTAAAAACAGGAAGTCAGCAGAGTATGGGTAACTCTACTAGCCAAGATATGGTCACATACCAACCAGATATGGTCACATACCATTCAGTTATAATATGATGAATAGCCCTGTAAATGATCACTGCTACAATCCTGTTTTTATTTCTCATCTGTTAGATAAGATAGCTAAACTTTGTTATTCTATATGGTAGCCATATTTGTGATTGGAGGAATTTTGTTTTTCTATTCCAAACTTGGATAAAATATCCTCATGTATTTATTTATTTATTTAAAACATTTGTATCCTGCCCTATGTCATTAAGATCTCAGGGTGACATATAGATAAAATCAATTTAAACATCATAAAACAATAAATAATTTAAACTCCTAAAAACATATTAAACCATTAAACAAGCTAATACTAATTAAAATCGAAAACAATAAAACAATTAAAACAGTGTGCTACTTTAGGGAATGCATTTAGCCGTCAAAGGCTTTGGTAAAAAGCCATGTTTTGACTTGGCGCCGAAATGAACCCAATGTCTGCGCCAATTGGGCCTCCAAGGGGAGGGCAGTCCACAATCAGGGTGCCACAGCAGACAAAGCCCTCTCCTACATTCCACCATAGTGTATGTCTCACACTGGTGGGATGCACAGGAGGGCTCCTCCAACAGATCTCAGTCTTCAGGCAAGCATATATAGGGAGAGGCACTCCCTCAAATATCGAGGTCCCAAGCCACTTAGGGCTTTAAATGTCATCACCAGAATGTTGGATTCTGACCGGAAGTGTATTGGCAGCCAGTGCAATTTCTTTAAAATTGGTGTTATATGATTTTTATGAGATGTTCTGGTCAGCAGTCTAGCTGTTGCATTTTGCACTAGCTGCCTGCAACTTCTGAGTCATCTTCAAGGGCAGCCCCATGTAAAGTGCATTGCAGTAGTCTAATCCGGAAGTTACCAGTGCATGTACTACTGCAGCTAGGGTATCCCTGTCCAGGAAAGGCCGTAACTGGCAGATCAGCTGAAGCTGGCCACAAGTACTCCGGGTCACGGAGTCCACCTGGGGCTCCAGTGACAGGGAAGGATCTAGGAGTACTCCCAAGCTATGCACCTGCTCCTTCAGGGGGAGGACAGGTTGCTTACCCAACTCCTGGACTTGGGAACCACCAATCCACAGAGCTTCCATCTTGTCAGGATTTAGCTTCAGTTTATTGGCCCTCATCCAGCCCATTATAGCCTCCAGGCACTGGTCCAGCACCTTTACCACCTCAGTCAACTCTGACAATGAGGGGAAATAGAGCTGAGTATCATCAGCGTACTGGTGACACCCCACCCCCCAAACTCTTAATGACCTCACCGAATGGCTTCATATTGATGTTGAACAGCACTGGGGATAGAATAGAACCCTATGGCATCCCATAGCTTAATAGTCATGGGGGTAGAATAGGAATCCCTCAATACCACTCTCTGGAGGTAGGAGTGGAACCACTATAGCACCATGCTCCCAAGTCCCATCCCACAGAGCCGATCCAGTTAGACACCATAATCAATGGTGTCAAAAGCTGCTGAAAGATCCAGGAAAATCAACAGGGTAGCACTCCCCCTGTCCTTCACCTGGACTGGTTCATCAGTCAGAGCAACCAAGGCCATTTCAGTGCTGTGCCCAGGACTGAAACCAGACTGAAATGGGTCCAGATAATCAGTTTCCTCCAAGAACGTCTGAATTTGCCCGGCTACCACATGCTCAAGCACCTTGCCCCCAAAGGGGATATTAGCAATAGGGTGATAGTTTTCACACATCTCTGGGTCCAGGGAGGGCCTCTTCAGGAGAGGGCGCACTACAGCCTCTTTCAAAATGGCAGGCACCACCCTCTGACAGAGTGAAGCATTTACCACCCCCTGGACCCACCCAATCAATCCACCCCTGCTAGATCATATTAGCCAAAATGAGCAAGGGTCAAGCTTACATGTGGTGGGACGGACTGATTCAAGCATCTTGTCCACATCATCTGGCTGCAACAACTGAAACTGACCCCAGGAAACACAACCAGATGGAACACTGGACACCTCCCTGGACTGTGCAATAACTGTGGCACCAAGTTCTGAGTGAATACGAGCAACTTTCTCCTCAAAGTGCCTAGCAAATTTATTACAGCAAATGACCAAGGGTTCCAATCCCAATTTTTCTGAGCGCAAGCCAGATCCCAACAGGCTCTTCCCCACTTGGAACCCTTCTGCTGGGTGACATTTTGAAGATAAGATAATAGAAATGTAATAAGATTTTTTTTTTTTTGCAATCCTCACTGCCACATAATAAGTACAATGAAGAGTCTTTGCTAATCTTCTATCGTACTCGCTCCAAGACCTGTGCCACCTACACTCTAGCCATCATCTGGCCTGTTTCATTGCCTGTAGATCGGCTGTAAACCAAGGTGAATTATTTTATTTATTTATTTCATTTCAATACCGCCCAATAGCCAAAGCTCTCTGGAAGGTTCACAAAAATTAAAACCAAAAAGCACACAGTAAAACAATATAAAATATAAAAACATTAAAACCACAACAACCAGAATAAAACCAGAGTAAAACCTAGCAGCAATGCAGAGATTTAAAATATAGATTTAAAACAGCAAAGCTAAAAGTCTAGAAAGCTAAAATGCCTGGGAAAATACAAAGGTCTTCACCTGGTGCCGTTGACACCGTACAATGTAGGCGTCAGGTGAACCTCACTAGGGAGCTCATTCTACAGCTGGGGTGCCACAGCAGAAAAGGCTCTCCTTTATGGGCTCCACAACACCAGAGTGGGCACTTGGGAGTGATTGTATTAATGGCCTTGCCCATCTCACTATTCCAAAGTGAGACCAAGGCATGATATATATCTGAAAAATTAGAATACAGCTGCATCCTATGAAGTATTGCAGCTGGGTCATCTCTCTGAATAATATAGGACCTGGTTGAAGTAGTGAATGACCACATTTTTTGACCAATGCCTTCCCACTTAGCTAACAGCAGGGGCCTATTATGCTGTGTCAATATTCTGTACTGTTGAATTCTTTTCACTGAAGAGGTAATCATCATTTACAGAAAACAGAATTAATTATTTCATAACTGATGGAAAGACACATGCAAGCCAAATATAACAGCAACACCTATCTTTAATTATGTGAAATCTTCTTTAAATATTTGTCCCAGAAGACACCATATAGAAAATGGGCATTTGATCTCTCTTGATCTCTTCCTCTTGATCTGGATGCATATTTTTGAGCTGGAGTTCAAAACCTATTTACTTTAAATACCTTTTAAGTAGAATCAGAGTTGTTTTCTTTGTCCTTATTTTGCTTTTAATTGGGAAATCATTATTTTATGTTTTTTAGAAGTGCTCTAGCCTAGATGATGAATGGCACTCCCTAAATTAATAAATATAATTGTAAAACACCAAGAAGAAAGGTTGCACAAAGAGAATTCAAGAAGCACCCAGAAGGTGGGATTAATGCCTGTGCATTTTTCTTTCACTAAACCCTGTCATCTGTATTCTTCCAAACTTTGAAATGCTAAAAATTAAGAGCACGGTCCATTCAAAAATAAGCACTTCAAAGTCATATTTATTTCAGTGGGAAAAATAAGCAGGTATTCAAATCTCTCCTACTGAAATCAACTTACAAGTGTTTAACTTTGGCTGGATCATGCCCTAAAGTTTTCAGAATAATGGTTTACACTTGTGGGTGCTTGACCCCAATCACCAATTTTGCTACAATTTGAAAAGCAAGGCACAAACAAAATGTGACACTAGACCATCCTCTGACAGCTCTTTCTGCCTTCCAACACATTCTTGCCTCAGGCATGGGCAGGGTGGTCACTTACACATTGCCAAAGAAGAGGACAAAAGAGGACACCAAGTTTGATAACATTTGAATATGCAAATTTATATGTATAGGTTCAAATTTAGAGATGATAACCATTATTTAAATAGAAATACAAGACATCTCACCATAGTGGAGAGACTGGCCAGGTGACTTGTGTGCCTGCTCAGTCTCCTGTTCAGGACTAACTGTTGATGGGCACCTTCAACTTCTCCCTTCTTACTGTTTCTTATGGTTCTTCATCTTTAAACCTGACTTGGAATGGACAGCCCTACAAATAAAAGACTGTCTTCGGCCAGCTGTCTGTCCTCTGTAAAGTAGCACACCTGGCCACCCTAGCAATTTGCAGCAGAGAAGCTGCAGGAGGAGAGGGAGTGCTTAGGTTGCAACCCTATATCCATTTACCTGGGAGAAAGCCCCATTGAACTCAGCAGGACTGACTTCCGAGTAGACACATATAGGATTGCACAGTTAGGCCTTTCTCCTTTCTCTCTGAAATGCATTTCTGCTTTCTCCCCTGTAGTGTTCTAAACCCATGTTACCTCACAAATGAAGATCTGGATCCCTGTGTGGTGGCTGATGTGTCGGTGTGAACAGTGGTTTACTTCGGGGGAAAATTGGCTAACCAAGGAGGGTCCCCTGCTCCCCTCCCCTGCTGCAAATTGCTTATTACTCCTTAGCGTGTAATGCAGTGGAGAAGGAGCCAGCAAGCGAACATTACACATTGCTGCAACTAAGTAACTGGGGGAGGGGGGTGGTAAAATTCAATGAAAGTAGTTCTACACATGTTCATCATCAATGTATACGTAGCCTGCCTTAGAAATTATATATAAAAGGCTTAGGGACTGCATATTGTCCTTCAGCCATGGCTGAAGACTTTGAGGATGACTTCTGAGTATATTCAGGGTACAGGTGCTAATGCTTGGAGACCTCCGCAGAGGAGGAGGCAGTCATCTGGTTTGCACATCATGGTGGCAATTCCTGGGTTGTTTATTGCCAGAACTGAGGGGATAATTGGAATGTGCGAGCTGCATACTCTTTTCTGCTTTCGAGTTGTTTCGTGATGTGTGAATTTCAGAAACTCTGGGTTGTTAATGGGTTAAACAACTCACAGTTAACATAACAATTGCTCATGGAACGGGGTGTCCCATGGGTTATGAACTGAAAGCAGAAACCAGAAGTGTGCAGTTCACGTGCTCCACGTTTTATATTCAGCCTGCTCATGCACAAAACTGTAAATGTCTCTGCTCTCTCTAACTGCACATGCCAGGGGTTCTAAGCACAAATCAAATATCAAGGGAGACAGAGGACAGCCTTGTCTTGTGCCCCTCTCTAAACAGAAGAAACTTGAAAGAATTCCATTTGTCACCAGTTGTGACACAGGAGAGAGAGAGAAATTCTAATCCAACTTAAAAATTTCTGCGGAAAGTCAAATATTTCCAAAGGCACAAGCATAAACTGTCAATGTAATTTGTCAATACTTTCTCAGCATCCAGTGAAATAACCATAGCTGAATCCATTCTTTTAGTATGCAAAGAAACCAAATTTACTACAAGCCTTAAATTGCCTGCACTCTGCCTTTGGCAAAAAGAAATCCTGCTTGATCAGGATGTGCTAATATATGTATCACCAGACTGAAGTCTGTTAGCAAAAAATGCCCTTCATATTTTAGCATCCACATTGATCAAAGAAATTGGCCTGTAATTTGCACAGTTACTATGATCTTTACCAGGTTTAAACGTCATATAATGATGCTGGTAAAGTTTCTGATTCAAAAGCCTTACGATAAAGACAAAGAAAGCTTAGGAATCAAAACATCAATACATTCTATAGGAAAATCATTTGACTCTGGAGCATTCCCATTCCTCATGCTCTCAATACTCAAAACTTTACCTCTTCCACCCGCAAAGGCTCTGCAAATAGTTCCTTTTGCTGCAAATCCAATTGTGAAATGACCAAATCCAAAAAGAAATCTTTAAATTCCTGATTTGTAGGATCCCTTTCCTTCCTATATAGTTAAGAATAAAATTTCTGAAGCTCTACATTTATATCCTTTGGGCTTGTGTGCACATTGTTACGGTTATTTTTAATCAGTGCAAAATACTTCTGAGTTTTTTGTTGTTTCAACCAAAATACCAGAAGCTTGCCAGGCTTCACTTTCCCAGTACCTTTGATGAAGACAGGTCAATGCAAATTCAGCTTTAGAGGAATATTGTTTATTCAGTCATGTTTAGCATGTTGCAGTTTTTGATAGACTTCAGGCTAAACTTGATCTAAGCTAAGACTGAAAGCAACTTATGTTTCCTGTTACCTTTCTTACTCCTCTCTCTGTTCACACCCTTTCTGCTCCAAGTCAGAAGAAAGAGGTCAAAACAGCATGAGGAAGTCGATGTTAACAGTTCAGGATATGCAAAAAAATAAATAAATAAAACTTTGTAAAACAAAGAAATTTTGAATTTGCGAATAAACCAGGAAGATGGTTGGCCTATAAACTTAGAAAGGAAAAAGAAAAAAAAAACATTGTGAAAATAAGTGAAAGTGGATTAGAATTAACTGACAATGTAGCAATTCAGAAAGCCTTTTATCAATATTATTCACATTTGTATAAAGGACAGGATATCTCCACAGAATTAATGGATAAATATATCCATAAGCAAAACTTACCAAAAATTACTAAGGAACAAAAACAAATGATGAATGGCTCAATAACAGTAAATGAAATAGTGGAAGCAATAAAAAAATTAAATTGGGAAAAACTCCAGGACCAGATGGAATATCAGGATTATATTATAAGAAGTGTGAAGAAGAAAATTTACAACAATTGAAAAATATGATGAACAGCATTTTAGAAAAGGGGGAGATACCGGAAACATGGAAAACAGCATATATAATATTAATACCTAAAGGAGGACAGGATTTAACCTCGACAAAATACTACAGACCAATCTCATTATTAAACAATGACTATAAGATATTTTCGCCCTGCTTATTTAACTTATATGCAGAGTACATCATGAGAAACGCCGGGTTGGATGAATCACAGGTCGGAATTAAAATTGCCGGGAGAATTATCAACAACCTCAGATACGCAGACGATACCACCCTAATGGCAGAAAGCGAATAGGATCTAAAGAGCCTCTTGTTGAGGGTGAAAGAGGAGAGTGCAAAAGCTGGTTTGAAACTCAACATTAAAAAAACAAAGATCATGGCATCTGGCCCCATCACTTCCTGGCATATGGAAGGGGAAGAAATGGAAGCAGTGACAGATTTTATTTTCTTGGGCTCCAAGATCACTGCAGACGGTGACTGTAGCCATGAAATTAAAAGACGCTTGCTCCTTGGGAGGAAAGCTATGGCAAACCTAGACAGCATAGTAAGAAGCAGAGACATCACCTTGCCGACAAAGGTCCGTCTAATCAAAACTATGGTTTTCCCAGTAGTAACGTATGGCTGTGAGAGCTGGACCATAAGGAAGGCTGAGAGCCGAAGAATAATTGATGCTTTCGAACTGTGGTGCTGGAGAATACTCTTACGAGTCCCCTGGACTGCAAGGAGGTCAAATCAGTCCATCCTAAAGGAAATCAACCCTGAGTGCTCATTGGAAGGACAGATACTGAAGCTGAAGCTCAAATATTTTGGCCACCTAATGCGAAGAGAACACTCTCTGGAAAAGACCCTGATCCTGGGAAAGACTGAAGGCAAAAGGAGAAGGGGACGGCAGAGGCTGAGATGGCTAGATAGCATCACTGATGCAATGAATATGGACTTGAGCACGTTTTGGGAGAGAGCGCAGGACAGGAAGGCCTGGCGTGCTATGGTCCATGGGGTCATGAAGAGTTGGAGACAACTGAACGACTGAACAACAACAACAACAACAACAACAAGATATTTGCAACAATTCTGGCAGAAAGGCTCAAGAAAATATTGCAGGAGTTTGTATGTGAGGATGAAAGTGGATTCTTACCAAGGAGACAGATGAAAGACAATGTAAGAACGGTCTTGAATGTGGTGGAATATTTGGAAAAACATCCAGAAAAACAAGCAGCTCTGATCTTTTTAGATGCAGAGAAGCATTTGATAATCTCAATTGGAAATTTTTAATTAAGACTTTAGAAGAACTGGACTTTGGAGAAAATTTTATAAAATCAGTGAAATCGGTATATACTGATCAAAAGGCTCAAATAATTATAAATGGGGATTTGACTAAACCTTGTGTAATACAAAGAGGAACAAGACAAGATTGCCCATTAGCACCGCTACTGTTTATATTGGGTTTAGAATTATTGAATAGAGATATAAGACAAGATGATCGAATTACAGGAGTAAAGATTAAAAAGGAGAAACATAAGCTGAGGGCTTTTGCAGATGACTTGGTATTTATGTTGGAAGAACCCTTAAAGTGAATTGAAATTTTAATGAAAAAATTAAAAGAATTTGGAGTAGTGGCAGGGTTTAAAGTTAATAAACAGAAAACAAAAATTTTAACAAAGAATATGAATGTTCAAGAAAAAAAAGTTGATGGATATAGGGATGTCAGAGAATTCCGCCACAGATCTCAGTGAGGCCGAATGCCAGTGCATTCGGCCCCCCGAACTCTGTGGCGGAACGGCCTGCCACCCCCCCGCGGATCCCCCCCAGGACGAGACTTACCTGGGACGGATGTTCCGGGCAGCGGCGGCTCTGGCGGCAGCTGCAGCGGTGGCAGCTGCAGCGGTGGCAGCTGCAGCGGCTGGTCTTCTGACCGGCTGCCGCCACCGCCATTTGCAGTCTTGTCTTTCTTTTTTTTTTACAGAGACGTGATAGGCTACGTAAGTTTTTAGGTAGCCTATCACGTCTCTGTAAAAAAAAAAAAAGACGAAGAAAAATAAGGAACGCAAATGGCGGCGGCCGTAGCCACCGCCATTTGCGTATGCATTTTTTTTTTTTACCCAGACGTGACGTGATAGGCTGCATAAGTTTTTACGTAGCCTAAAACGTCTGGGTAAAAAAAAAAAAAGGCGTACGCAAATGGCGGCGGTTACAGCTGCCGCCATTTGCGTTCCTTATTTTTCTTCGTCTTAGTCTATGTAAATATTTATGTAGACTAAGACGAAGAAAAATAAGGAATGCAAATGGCCGCTGCCGTAGCTGCTGCCATTTGCATACGCGTTTTCTTTTTCCCCCTTGCCCAGAGCTCTCCGCGGCTGGAAATCCGGCTGCGGACGGCCCTGGCCTGGCCAGATGCTCCGTGGAGCCGCCGTGGAGCACAGCCAGCTTTTGAGGATTCCGGGGGGGAGGACCGGATCACCTCCCCCCCGGCGAGGATTCCAGAGGGAGGGACAGAGCGCCTCCCCCCCCAGCGGAACCCGGCGGAGCCAGGTAAGCGGGGTTTCGTACACCCCTAGATGGATAAGACTGGCTTCCAAATCGAAAAGAAAGTAAAATATTTGGGAGTCCTTTTGATAAATATGAATTGTATGCTTTTTCAAAATAACTATGTTAAAGTGTGGAATGAAATTAAACAAGACCTATTAAAATGGGAAAAATTACAACTATCACTTTTGGGAAGAATTGCAACAATTAAAATGAATGTATTACCTAGAATGTTATTTTTGTTTCAAATGATACCATTATTACATTGGATTTACCTTTCAAGCAGTGGCAGAGAGATAGAACGAAGTTTATATGGCAAGCAAAAAACACAAGAGTTAACATAAAAATCTTAGAAGATGCAAAGGAAAGAGGTGGCTTGGGATTATCAGCTTTCAAAACCTATTTTTCGGCCTGCTGTTTGATGCGGATGAAGTCACGTTGAAAAATAGAAGACTTTTAGAATTAGAAGGACATGAATTGAGATACGGGTGGCATGGTTATTTGTGGTATGATAAAACAAAAGTGAATATAAATTTTAATAATCACTATATAAGAAGGGCTCTATTAAGAATTTGGAATAAATATAAATTAAGGCTCTGTCAAAAATATCTTGTTGGATATCTTCACAAGAAGCAATGCATAGAAGAGAATTTGATAGTATGCATAAATAGATAAGATATAATGATTTACTGGAACTGATACAAGAGGAATATAAGTTAAAATCAAGGGAAAGCTTATTGCAAGAAGGTCATGTATGTCAATGGTTTTCATATTTGCAAATTAAAGAAAGGTTTAAAATAGATGAGAAAATGGTGGATTTGAACAAACAGAATCTGAGTTTGAAACAGCATTGTGCATAAATGATGAACATGTTATTGATAAACTGTATAAACTACTGTTAAGGTATGAGACAGAAGATGAACAAGTAAAAGACTGTATGATAAAATGGGCACAAAATGTTGATCATAATATATCAATGGAAGAGTGGGAAAATATGTGGGGGAAAGATTTAAAATTTACTTTATGTACAAGTCTTAAAGAGAATTTTTATAAGATGATGTATATAGGGATGTACGAAACCACTTACCTGTTTCATAAGTGGCATCTGCAGTGGGGGGGGGAGGTGCTCCGTCCCTCCCCCCGGAATCCTCCCCGGCTGGCTCTGCTCTGTGGTGACTCCGCAGAGCCACCGGCCGGTTGCATCCACAGTCAGACATCTGGCTGTGGCAGATTTGCATCCCTTCGCTGAGCCGTGATAGGCTACATAAATATTTACATAGCCTATCACGGCAAAAAGCGGGGACACAAATGGCAGCCACTATGCCATTTGCGTCCCCTCTTTTGCCGTGATAGGCTACGTAAACATTTACGTTGCCTATCACAACTCAGCAAAGGGACGCAAATGGTGGCCGGTGTAGCAGCTGCCATTTGCAGCTGCAGCCTGGCAGTGGCCAAAGCTGCTGCTGCTGCCACTGCTGCCAGAGCCGCCGCCGCCGCTGCCAGGTAGGCTCCATTCCGGGGGGCTTCCGGGGGGTGGTGGGGCGGGTTGCTCCGTTCTGCCACGGATTCCAGGGGGCTGAATTCACTGGAATTCAGCCTCCCTGGGATCCGTGGCGGAATTCTCTGACATCCCTAGATGTATAGATGGTATATGTCACATTTAAATTGTCTAAAATGTATAAAGTGTTTCTGGAAGGTGTTGGAAATGTGAAGATCAAGATGGAATGTTTTATCATTTATGGTGGACTTGTAAAAAAGCTAAAACATTTTGGAAACGAATACAGCCTTTAGCTCAAATAATATTAAAGACTACTATAGAATTAAAGCCAGAAACTTTTTTATTGGGACTAACAGATAAACATGTAAAAGAGAAGGGGGGAACCCTCTTTCTCTACGTGACAACGGCTGCAAGGTTATTGTATGCACAAAAGTGGAAGAATGAAACAATACCAACTGTGAGCAGGTGGATCTTGAAAATGATGGAGCTGGCAGAGATGGCAAAGGTTACTATTATAATTAAAGAAGGGTCAATAACTAAATTTATGTTATATTGGAAACCTTTTATAGAATTTGTACAAGAAATAGAGAAAAACGATATCTATGTATGTGGATTTTGAACTTTGAGATGGTTGATTCTCTTTGTTGTTAAAATTAGGAGAGAAATGAGATAATGTCTGTGAACGCAACGTATGATATACAACTAAGATAAGAACTAGAGAATAATAATGAGCATTTGTTGTGTAAGGGGAGCCAAAGGTAGATATCTTACAATTTTAAGAGATATTTTAGTGTATGTGTATTGTGTGTTTATGTTGTTGTTGTGTTTTGTTTTTTAAAAAAAACCAACAATGCCCCCCCCCAAACCCAGAAAAAAACAGCATGAGGAAGTCTTCATGTGAAGAACAATGTACAGGGAAATCCTAGTGAGCCTACTCTAGAAGACGGATTCTGCACATCAAAAAGACTAGCAAACAGTGGAGGCTGGTGGCTCTGATTTCGGTGGGGCTGTGATTCCATTCTGGGTTTTAGTCAGAACCAGCCAGAACTCTAAAGGAGCTATCCAAGGTGCTCAACTCCATTTCCAAAATGGGTTCAGCATCACAGCCCCACTGAAATCAGAGCCACCAGCTTCCACTGCTTGCAGAGAAGACGCCAATAAATAATTAATTTGGCTATATCATAACAGTAAGTCAATAATTAATAAATGCATTAGATAATGGAAAACATTTTATGTAATATTTACATCACAGCTTCCTCATGTGTAATAATTGATCCTTTTCCCCTAAAATCTTTTTGTAAAAGTTATCAATTATCTATCTATCAATCTATCTATCAATCTATCAATCTATCATCTATCTATCTATCATCTATCTATCATCTATTTTATTAAATTTATTAATTGCCCATCTGGCTGGTCACCCAGCCACTCTACATTTCTACATTTTTAACTGTCTGCATTTACATGTTTTTTCCTATTTTCTCTTTCTTTTCCCTTTCTCAGTTTAGAGAAGTCGTGGGTGCCGATATGACGAACCCCCCCTGCTTGGCCCCTGGATCCCCATTCACAGACCATGCAGCACTCACCAGACCCATCTGCAAGCATCACACAGTTCACGAGTGTCTGGCAGCCTGCCCACTCCTTCCCCAAGCTGCCATTTTGCACAAAAATGGCAGCTTCAGCATTTCCAGGAAGGGAATGTTGCATAGACTGCGGCTGTAAAAGGCCCATTCACGCCTGTAATTTTGCATAGATCGCCCTTTACGGCCACAATCTACACAACATTCCCTTCCTGGAAATGCCTGAGCCGCCATTGTTGTGCAAGATGGCGGCTCAGAGAAGAAGTGGGCGGGTCCATGGTGCTTGTCGGTCACTTGCCAAGCTGTCAAGGGGCTTGTGCTGTATCGCAAGTGGATGGTGGAAGGGTAAAATCCTCTCCGTCTGTGTCTTGCGGATTGTCAGGTGCCTTTTGTTCCATCGTCTGCCCACAGATGGATGTGAACATTTTTATTTTTTTTTGCCATGCGGAAAAATACGCAAAGAATTATGTAAAGATTTACATAAGTATTTACATAATTTACCTCAGCATGTAACATTTAGCATATTGTCCCCCATTCCATTCAACATTTCCTCAGCAGAAACATACGTACTTTCCTACGAAGTTATATGCGTAAATTTAAGAAAAGTAAAAAAATCATCTGAAATTCCACAGACTCCGCACGGCCTGAGAGGGGCACTCCGCAGCAGATTCCGCAGGTCGGATTCTTAGAAATCCGAGCTCATTTTAGTCCATCTCGAATTTCTCCAGCATCCCGTGGTGGTGGTGGTGGTGGTGGCAGCACAGTAGGTGACTGACAGCTCCAGACAGAGGTGAGTCCATCCTTCCCTATCACATTTTTCTCAGTTTTGGATATTACAATGCACATAGAAGGTAAGCTGAAGAAAGGAAGGAGGAATAGCTAAGATAAAGAAAAGAAGCATATATAATTCAACAAAAACAAGGCTTCTCTCCTGGGTTGAAAAGAAATGGAAAAGTTTGGTGCAACTCTGTCTAGCCAATACACTAACTGTGCAATTTTGTAATGTGCATTTTATTATCTGGAGTTTAATTTTTTTTTCTTTGGAGCGATATGTGTTAGCCCTGTTCACATGTAACATCTTGGCTTATGCATGCAACCTGTTCACACCTGCTTTGTTCCTCCTCACTAGAGCAACTGTAAATAGGGATGGCAAAGAACTCTGCCACGGATTCCAGTGAGGTTGGAATCCGTGGCGGAATGGCCTCCTGCCCCCCCCCCCCACAGAATCCCCCCGGGATGGTACTTACCTGGGGTGGATGCGGCGGATCCAGCGGCGGCGGTTCCTGCGGTGGCTCCAGCAGCTGGTCTCCTGGCCAGCGACGGCCTGGCTGCTGCCGCCACCATCGCCATCCTTGCAGCCAGCCATGATAGGCTACGTAAGAATTTACGTAGCCTATCACGGCTGGGTAAAAAAACAAAACAAAAAACCCAGCATACGCAAATGGCGGCGGCTATGGCGGCCGCCATTTGTGTTCCCTATTTTTCACCGATTTATCTTATGTAAATATTTACGTAAGATAAAATGGCAAAAAAGGGGAACGCAAATGGCGCCCACTACGCTATTTGCGTTCCTTTTTTTTTTGCCGTTTTATCTTACGTAAATATTTACATAAGATAAATCGGTGAAAAATAGGGAACGCAAATGGCGGCCGCCGCCATTTGCGTATGCTGGGTTTTTTGTTTTGTTTTCTTACCCAGCCGTGATAGGCTACGTAAATTCTTACATAGCCTATCATGGCTGGCTGCAAGGACGGCAATGGCGGCGGCAGCAGCCCGGCCGTGGCCGGCCAGGAGACCAGTCGCCAGAGCCACCGCCACCACCGCCAGAGCCGCCGCCGAATCCGCCAGCCATCGAGGATTCCGGGGGGGGGGGACCAGATCGCCTCCCCACCGTCGAGGATTCCAGAGAGAGGGACGGAGCGCCTCCCCCCCCCACCGCAAAAGATTCTGCGAAAAGGTAAGTGACTTTCGTACATCCCTACTGCCAAACAAACCAGGAGGGGTTTGGTTAGCATGTCATCCAAAATGGGGATCCTGGCTTGTCACTTCCCTTATAAGCCAGCATTGCATAACCAGAGTTTGTTCTAGGTTTACAAACCCTGGCTTGTTTGCGAGCAACAATTTAATGCCTAATTTTTAATTATTTTGTGTGTGAAGAGAAGGCCTCTGTTCTTTTCTTTATAACATAGTCCCTCAATCTGGAAATTATGGCTCTGGTTGTAGCATTTAATTGCACCGCCTTCTGCATGATATCTGGTTTCTCATGTGGCATGCAGCTGACTAGGGCGACTGCGGTGCCAGCATTTTGTGGCATGGCCGGATGCAAATGTTAGGTGCACCCTAAAGAACACAGTACGAGGGCCTTCTATACCTGGGTAGATATGGAGTCCGTGGCCTTCCGCTCTGACATTCATCTGTGGTGGTTGTTGCCATCTTGGTAGTTTACTGTTATGGTCCTTCATCCATTCCTGGAGTATAGGACTCCCGTCCCAGACTATTGGCAGTGAGCTGGCTGCATTTGTCTTATGGTCAAGTCTGAGAGCAGCTTGACATACACCGCAGAGTTTAGGGTCCAGGGCACCCTATGGAGTTTGGCCGGTATCTAGTCTGATAATTTTATTGAGGATACACATGCCCCTCCACACCATTTTTTCTCCGCATCTGTGGTGCCAGCAGCCTTCAGTGCAACTCCCATTTGATGTAATTATTCCCTGCTGCATTACTGACAGTTTTATTTACGGCGGTCTATCTTCCTTAATAGTGGTCGCAGCCATGGACAATGTGTATGAATGGGCCTTCTACTTGGGATACTCAGTTCTCTCAAAAGGTCATACATATCGGGTCTGTCGACCCAGAATCAACCTGTAGGGTACAAAATGGGACTGGCTGTTTTGATTATATTACACCAATGCTTTATCGTCTGCACTGGGTCCCAGTCCAAATTCGGGCCCAATGTAACATGCTGGTTTTAACGTTAAAATCCCTTAACAGCTTAGGATCTTAAGATCCTCTTCAGAAGCCCTGACCCCTGTGCTTCCACCAAGTGAGGTGACTCAGGTGGCTACTAAGAGCCTTTCTCAGTGGTGGCAACCTGGCTGTGGAAAAGCCTTCCCACATCTTCCTCTTATCTTACCAGAAAATGGCTGCCTCTGCTCTATTAAGCAGTACATGGCAGAAGGACCCATATCACCGTGTGCTGTCAAGCCATCTTCTTCTACATTCCCTTAAGCCCTTGGAACAAGTCTGGTAAGGGCTGTAGGACCTCCTTTCTTTTGATGGTCCCCTGTACAGCCTACCTAACTCCCAGGCTCCATCTGGCCCTTGCGCACACTCTGAGCAGGTGCACCTAGTGCACTCAGGGCAACCCAATCCTCGGCCACTTTGTACAACCACTAGAAGGCATGGAGGATCTCCCGTTTCTGTGCTAAGAGTGGCCAGCTGTGTTCAGGTGCATCATGGGTACTGCCATGGTGTGGCGGGGGCAAACGTTCACATATGCGCAGACTCCATTGACTAGATTTTGTTGCTAGCACCAAAATGCATTTCTGGGTCCCATTAGCATACACAGTAAGATGCATGCCGTCAGTAGTAAAACTTGGGAATTTTAGAGTCTAGACTTAATGACCTTGGAGTGGGGGGCTTTAGACGGCCTTGGGTATTGCTCCAGTTGCGAAGCGCACAACTAACATTCCTCTCCCCCCCTCCTCCCGGCCTCCATTCCATGCTTTAGAACTGCTTCTATGTTCCTTATTTGTTAGAACACCAACAACAGAATTGTTTGCCAACCCTGATTTTTTAAAAAATACTCTGAGCACGTGTGGTTTTGCATTTTAAACTAGGGATGGGTGAACTCACCTGGGTCCACCTTGTGCACCGCTCGACAGACCCCCGCTGGCCACCTGACCCTGTGTGCTGTGCTGCGCAAGCCGGCAGACAGTCCGCGAGCACCCAGCAAGCAGCGCCCAGCCGCCCGCTGCCTCACCAAGCTGCCATTTTGCACAATGACCATTTACACCTGTCATTTTGGGTAAATGGCCCCTTTACAGCCAGCATTTGCATAAAACGCCCCTTTATGTAAAAAGAACAAGCTGGAATTTTGCGCAAAATGGCAGCTCAGCGAGGGAGCAGGGATTCAGGGATGCCCGACTCAGTGAGCTCCAAGTCATGTGGGTGGGGGGGTCTGCTGGACTCCAACTCCCTCTCAGACTCCTGTCCTGTGACATCCCTACTTTAAACTCACTTTGCCCTACTCTAGACTGAGTCTTGGCTCTTTGCAAACAAATACAGGGTGCAATGCAAGAGAATAGCCAATTGGCAAGCAAATGGTCAAGCATACAGATTTCAGCCCGAGGAGGTTTAGGCTAAGGCAAGAGTGGTCAAACACAGTAAATTAGTCAGGTACGTTACTGAGTTCAGAAGCAGGGTCAAGAAACAGTGCAGGGTCAGTAGCACAGAGCATCCATCACAAATCAAGACACAGGAGACAAAGTAGCAGATACTGAAACTAGGAGAGGTGTTCTTTCCAGCACCTCTCTGGTTACCAATGACAGCTGATATAGCTAAAGCTACTAGAACCCCATCCAGTGCTCAGCTGCTTCCTGTTAGAGGCTTGTCAGAAGTCCTCCTCATGAGGAGGGCCCAACTCATGAGTAGTCCTCTTCAGTAAGCGAGAGCTCCTTTGCCTGGCAACCATTCTATTGTGGACCTTAAGGTGCCGGTATTCTCAGGCGCTAGGTGGTGGTTCAGCATCTTCCTCTGCTTCAGAAGCTGAACTCTCCACCTCTCTCAGAGGCAGATTCAAAGGCATCACCCCTGAGGGTCCTGCACTGTCCTGGCTAGTGCCAGGGTCTCCTGAGGGGCCAACTGGCTCTGATGGTTCTGGCTCTTCCTCTGAGGACAGCTCTGGTGGAGGCATGACACCTGGGGCCATGACATAAATCGTAGCTCCATCATAATTACAGGAATAAAACGGAATTTGCTTCTGCTGCCCTCATCACCTGGTGCTCTCTTGATAATCATTTGGGGTAGGAGGAGGGGCTGGGGTGGGCTGTGGACTTTGGCCCATAGGTCCAGCCCTAGCCATGCTGACAACTGACTCTAAGACTGACCCCAGCAGGATAACTACAAGTTGCACACAAACGGTTCTGAGCACAGAATTCAACGTCTTGATAGTTTCTGCTCCTTCTTTCTTTCTGTTGTAGTTGCAAACAGAGGCCTGAAAGTGTCTGGGCCATGCCTGATGCAATTTCGGAAGCTAAAGTATGAGCTACTTAGATCTGTGCCAGTACAGACTCCATGAATAGCAGAGGCACAATAAATTATCCAAGATAGATGTGTGCAAATGTGCTCAATTTGCATTTACGTGTAGAGGTTGCAGGATTCAGCTTTTCTTTGTGCAAAATCCGCTTTTTTAAAAGTGTGATTACGGTCCTGATAGGGCTCAGGTCTACAGAAGCTTTCTGGGTTTATTTGTTTAGCAGTTTAACAGTTCCGTTCGATTCATGCTGTAAGAATAGCTCCCCTTGAGGTTTTTTCATGTTATTTACTAGCGGTGTGAATTAATTTGTTTATTGGAGCTTTCTCATATTACAAATTCTGGTGTGTAAACAGAGGGCTATAAACTCAACCGTTGATCACAGAAGCAAAGGATTTCCCAGTGCAACAATTGACACTCACATAATAAAGTACATTGACATCATTCTAGTTGTTGTTGTTCAGTCATTAAGTCGTGTCCGACTCTTCGTGACCCCATGGACCATAGCACGCCAGGCCTTCCTGTCCTCTGCTCTCTCCCGGAATGTGCTCAAGTTCATATTCATTGCATCGGTGATGCTATCTAGCCATCTCATCCTCTGCCGTCCCCTTCTCCTTTTGCCTTCAGTCTTTCCCAGCATCAGGGTCTTTTCCAGAGAGTTTTCTCTTTGTATTAGGTGGCCAAAATATGTACTTCATTCTAGTATATTATATTATATTTATAGAGACACAGAGAGACTTATTTATACAACAGCAGAAGGTATTCCTTAAAAAGAAGCCCATAATACTACTTTTATTATTTATTTATTCATTCATTCATTTCATTTCTATACCGCCCAATAGCCGAAGCTCTCTACTGTAAAGTCAGATCAAGGGTGAAAAATCAGAATATTTGAGCAATTCCCAGCCACATCAAAAGCTAGGTATTCTTTTCTTGAATGACAGCAGAAAACGGGGAGACAAAGCGGGTTGATCATTGATGGTGAAAATGTAGTTTCCATTCTCAGAGCTGTCTCAAATCACTTCCTTTATCTGTTTTTCTATTTCCCCCCGCATTGCCATTCTGTGTATGTGTGTTTTGTCAATGACCTTCCTGCAGTCCAACTCAGCATCTAATGGACTGAAGAGGACTTCTTCACATGACAGAAAGCTTTAGATTTAAGATTTCTCCCCACCCCCATCCCCCCTTTCATTAGAGGGGAAAGTGAACAGCCTCTGTGCACTGGGTGTTAATGAATGTGAAGGAAGATATTTTTTTTTGTATGTGTTTTACACATTATGTTCTTGACTCCTCGAGGTGCTACAATAAATTGCTGCGCTTCATTTACAAGGAGTGATAGCAGCAAAATGAGGATCTGGCGGCAAATTACTTTTCAGTTCACCCTGGGTCAGGCTGCTGGGGCTAATGAGAAGAGGTGCTCTAATTTTAAATTCCTCCTCGACCAAGCTATTCTCGCATTAATGTTCACTGCTGTAAATTGTAAAGTCAAATGAAGGAGCACTGTTGAAAATTAACCAGTATTTTTGTCCTTTAAGTACCCAATAGAACATATTTTGGCTCCTGAGACGGGTAGTTATCAAAGGCAACTCTGACTGCTGCATCACAGTGTGCCAGGCAAGCTACCCTCACTCAGAACTGTAGAGCCCAACCCCTCCTTAAAAAAAAAGTCCACAAAAATGGTGTAGGTTTTCAACAAGATTATAATTTAGCCTAGAAGAGGAGAGTTTCAAAAAGCAGCCCTATTATGTATCCATTTAACAGGACACTGTACACAGGCATTAAAAGTCATGTGGAATTATGCTCTCCATTTGCAGCTCCTGCATGTTTAATGGATTGCCATTGTGTATAAGGAAGGAGCCCCTGTGCCCAGTTAGGTTTCGATGGACTTTTGTCCATCTAAACCCAAAGCAGGATTTGAGTAACTAATGAGAAGCTAATGCAGCACCTGCTTCTCTGGTAAAATATCATGCTAATCCCACATTTGCCGTTTAGCCAAGTCAAATACACTACAAATGGGAGGAGGCAGCAGGCAGAGGAATGGACAGCGTAAGCAGAGTGATCTCAGCTTCCCCTTGCTTCCAGGATCTGGACATCGAGATATGGACAATGAAGAAAATTGTAGCCCTTTGTTTAAAAGCCTATGTCAATGGCTAGGAATTCGCTTGGCAAAGGATGCGCCTGTCCCTCCCTGGTACAATCCCCCCGTGCTACTGCAATGTAAAAGACAAATTAACCAGACTATCCTAGTCTAGTCATTGTAATCAGTTATGTTTTCATGTGTACATTACTCATATATAAGGTTGTTGTAGTTCTTGTGTGTGGCTTAATTGCTTGTTTTTGCATATCTTGTGTGATTGATGATGTTCTAGAAAATCTTTTCCCCTAAAGGAGACTTTCTAAATTACTTTGTTTAGATGCTAATGATTGTATTTCATTAGTGGCCCTCTCATCCAGAATCATCTTTAAATGAATGAATATGCCATAATTAAAAATCTGAATTATGAATTACTTTGAATGGAGACAACATTGTCCCGATTTCCCACTGCGACTCAGTGTTATTTCAATTATGTAAATATGTTTAATCATTCCCCTTTTGTTTTTCTAATTATTTAATATTAATGTTGCTTTACCCCTTTATTGCTACCAGAAGAGATATGGCATCTTAAATGAGAGTACTTAGACAAGTGATGCACAGATGACAAGATTAAAGCAGACATTTATCAGAATGCATAACCCATTTCAAAAACAAACATGCTATTAACGTTCATACTAATATGGCAACACTAGCAGTAATTGCACTTCACACATGTTTTGTCTGTGTAAACCTAATATATTCACAATGAACAATTGCAAATCATTATCCATTTTCTTATCAACACCAAAATCCATTTGAGAAAGTTGACAATTGCTAAAGATACCAGTCCTCGGCAAAAATGAAGTTCTCCCCCCACCGTCTCTCCCCTCCCCATAATCAGTAATCAGTACAGAGTGTATTACTAAAGAAAAGTAGCAGCTGGACATATACTAGTGCTTTTTCATTCCAAAATTATATTTCTCTAGCAGGTTTTACAAATGTCCCTCTCCACCTGAGAAAGGATGTTTGGACTATCACCAACCCAAACAGTTCTTTAAAGAGAGCAGTTTATGGAAAATTAGAGACTAAATATCATTATTCTAGGCACACTTGAGAGGAACGTCATAAAACCTCTATAAATAAGAATGGCACATTTTAAAACTGAATATTAAATAAAGTTCAATATATTGTGTATAGAGAGCCATGACATGTTAGGAGCATTTAATGAGGCACAGGAAGTCGTTATACTAAATACATAAAGGTTTCCAAATGAAGACTTCGTTATTAACTTAAAAAATAGTTTGGGTTTCTAGTTGATATTGTTTCTATGTATATAGTGTTAATAAGAAATGCAAGCCATAACACTGTAAATGAGGCTGAACTTTTTGCCTAGATTATAACATACTCTGGATACCTGTGGGCAGCACCAGATAGTAAAGGGAGTTCCTGAGTCCTTCAAAAATGTTTAGAATACAAAACACCCTGAATTACGTAAAATCATACTATAATCTTTATAGTACATATAGCAAACTATATAGTGAACTACATGAAATCTAACTGTGCTATGGTGCTTGAGTAAACAAACCATAAATGATTAGGAAAGCTACTGTTCAAAACCCCAGCAACAAGAATTCTTGATTAGAAGACAGTGAGAAGACTGAAGATTTTATATCAATGGCCAGATAATTCAGAATCAAAGATCAATAAGTGCTTTTACACAAGCATGATTTGCACACTGTTGCATCTCAGTTTGACACTTTGCTTTAATTCAACAGCTAATATCCAAATTACAACCCACCACATGTGATCCGAAGAAATTGTGTTCATTTGCCAAAATAAATTATTTTGGGTTGTTGTTGGTTTGACCGGGGTTCATGGTCTTTCATTAGAGAATTCTGTTATTTACATTTTCAGAGACAGCACAATTAAAGATATAATGAAGCAGTGCCGTGTGTGTGACTTCAACAATACCTTCCACAAAATACAGTGGCATGACCCAAAAGGTACATTATATGATAACCCCATCCATTCAAAACTGCAGAAGGCATTTGTTGAAATGTCTCTATCAATGGCATGACGGCTATATGGAATTTCCATAGTATCCACAGAATACCAGGTGCTAGAGAGCAACAGGGGAAGAGGATGATTGCATTCATGCACTGCTTGTGGGCTTTCCAAAGGGATCCATGTGACCACTGCAGGAAGTACATAGATGGACCTTTGGTATGATCCAGAAGAGATTTTCTATGTTGTTAAATCTCAGTATCAAAGCTCATCAAGTTTAACCTGGATAGATCAAATAAGAAGCTATCTGACTATAATGTTAATTATAATATACCAATGTGCTATCAGCTCTTGCCAGTAGAGATAAATCTCTCTGCACAAAACTGTCCCATACAGTGCAATCCTATCCTCAGATTTAAGTCCAGCTTTGTTCAGTGGGGCTTACTTTCAGGTTAGCCTGTATACTATAAACAACAACAAAAAAGAGAACAGGAACTCACCTTCAGTGTGTAAACCTAACTGATGTCTTGGCTAAACTCTAGTTTAGCAAATATATCAATTAGGCTGATAGGTCTATACACTGAAGGAGTTTCTGTTCTCTTTTTTTGTTTGGTGGACTGGGACTACAGTATTCAAATTCCAACCATGTAGTGTAAGCCCAGAGGAGTTTATTCAATCAAACAGTTTTGCTATTACAAGTACCCACCAGCCAAATTATGTTTGAGCACTTCACTGGGGATACCATCTTCTCCAGCTGCCTTTTTTCCAGGGAGAATCAGCTCTCTCACTTCTCCAAAAGTAGCTGTGGGCCATCATGGTCTGAGGTCAGAGAGAAAGATCACTGTCTAACCATTGAGGTTTAATTCCATGGTCAAATGATATGCTGGTATAAATGCTGTCCCCATTCAGAGTTTGACAAATTAGTAGATAAAAAGGCTGTAGTTCCCTCAGCAGCCTTCATTGATCAGCTTTCAAAAAGTTGTACAATCTTTTAATTGGAGAGCCGATTCCAAGCAGGGCCACAGGTGCTGCTGATAGGAAGGCATTTTTCTGAGCATTTTTCTGAAATACTCCCTTGTCCTGAAAACATTGTTATAGTCAATAGTTTGTGTTCTATGTAAAGTTAGCGACTTTTGCTTTTCAATTAAGACTGACTTTTCAAAAACAGATTAAAGGGGGGAAAATCCTCCTGCATGTATTTCTTACATTTTGTAGGGTGATTTGAGGGAAATAGTACGACTTGCAACCCTCTTGGGATTTTTATCCCAATTAAAACACATCCCTTGTTCGGCTAGCAGAGTAGAAAGGTATAAAGTAGCTCTTTGCTCTTTGGATTCTAAGACATGCAAATAGTTTTCCCACTTAAGATCTCGGCATTGACTTGGTCAGCACAAATTACCAACGCATTCAGTGTGCCTCAGAGAGAGACAATGAGACAGCTATAACAGATGAAAGAGGGTTTTCAGCACTGTTTGGAGGTATGTACCCAAAATCTTTATTTTCTTTAAAATTATATAGTGTTCCCTGTGCATGAACGCTTTGCTATTTATTAAGTAGAAAATTAATGTAGATTTTTTTAAAAAAAATTAACTGACATTTAAAGCTTTGTACTCTTACCATAAAAAATAGCGACTTAGCCATTTTTCATGAACTATGGATTACTTTGAGAATCGCTGCTAAAAGAAATATATATCTTCCAAGTTAAATTTGTATAATTATCTAAGATTTTTATAAATATATAAAGCTCACTGCTACTTTTATCAAAGCTAAAAAAAACAAAAACAAAAAACAGGATGTGGTTTTCCATTCCTCACAGTACAGTTAGTTAGCTTTCTCATCTTGAGTTAGTAGAACACGTATTCTTCCTGGCATTAATGCAGTTAATCCCTCATGATAAAACAGATGAAAATCCAAATAAACTTTCAAAATTATGTTTAGATAAGTTTGTATTCACAATTAAGTATTCATTAACTCACCAGCGGTTCAATCCTACATGTCTCTACTCAGCATCAGCCCCATTTGGATCAATAGCAGTTACTCTCAAGTGCGTGAGTACAGATAGGATTGTAGCCTAAAAATCCCATCAACTACATTAGCGTAAGTAAAGTCATCCCTAAGCTGGCCATTAGGACACAGCACAATTTGAAACTATATATTTCATATTTGTCCAGTTAATCATCATATTTGTCCAATAAAACTCAGTTCTGGCAGTGCATGTCTTATTCCAGTTTGATCAGTGTTGTCAGTTGCAATGGAATGCTGCAATATACCTAACTACTGCTACAAAATACAAAACTATCTTAATTACACTATTATATGATTCAATACTATTCAAAGCCCTTTAGTTAGGCCAGGAAAAGGGGGTCGTAGTCTTACATCAACTATGTTAACAAGTTGGTTTAAGTTAAAAATATGCAGTAACGCTGCAGCAGCAACTTTCCCGCTTCAGCATTTTTACTGTTAAGTTTATGCTTCACTTTTCAACAGCAATAACCACTGTTTGTATTTTTGTTGGTAACTAAGAATGCAAAAAGGAAAAACAGAATCTTAAACAATTGTTTAAAAATGCACACATTCCAACCTTCTTTCTATTTCTACCATTATATCCACATCGTGATCAATTTAAAATAAAGACCAAGGGCTATGGGTAATAAAACCAGCCCAATGAGATCAGTTTTAGGGCATATAGGATGATCAATCAAACTATACGCAAAATATTTCAGCTTTTGACAGATTTTTATCCCTTTGTGGGACAGTCCCACATATTCTCATTCAAAGGCAATAAGATGTTTTCAGGTTCATGTAAACTTATAACAGCTGAGATGGCAGCCTAGAAGTGCAGGGTATTTAGTTATCATTTAAAAAATAATAATCATGGGAGGTATACATTTCTATACTGGAAAGGGAAACAATGGTGGGTGCAATTATTTTGCTTCACAGCTTTACTATAAGTGACACTGAATGTGATAATATTATGCATGATTATTCTGTGAAATAGATGTACTGCAACAAATCACACATGGCAATTCATCAGCAGGTGATGAGACTAAGTCCTAGTATTTCGATGCACTCTGATCTGATTTAATCTTAGCACTGTTTCTGGTGTGTGTGTGTGGCTTGTAGCACTTTAAAGACTAAGACACTGATTGTGGCACAACCTTCTAGTCCATGAAAGCTTATGCCACAGTCAGCCTCTAAGATGCCGCTCCTTTTTTTAGCCACAACAGACCAATGCAACTGCCCCTCTGAACATTCTTAAATATATGTCTCAGTATCTTATTTCATTTGTGAGACTACTTACACTTTGCTATACAAATTGTCCTCTGTAAAAGAACTGCATTGAGAGGCATTTAGTAGCCTGTACAACATATATACATCCAAATAAATAAATTTATGGATAAATTGGGGGCAGTATCCAATGGGGCTGTTGCACAAGTGGCCCCTCCCACTGATTCCATTGAGCAAGCAGGACCCACTGCTTGCACAACTGCGATTTAACATTTCCTATAGGAAGCCCCAGAACGAGCAGAAATGCTGCTTTTTGGATCAAGACAGGTTGGCAGAGCTTCCTTAAGTGAGCTCCACTGACCTGCCCCATTCCAGAAATGAGCATTTCAGGTTCCTCCTGGAAGTGCTAAATCTCCTTTGTGCAAGCAGTGGGTCTCACTCGCAGAACAGAATTGCAGGGCCACCACCAAGAAGACCCTCTCTCTTGTACTCACCAACCTAACCACTCTTGGTAGCGGGCAGATGAGAAGGGCTTCTGTTGATGACCTCAGAGTGCAGGTGGGCTGCTCCTGGCAGCGCCCACTGCTCCCCCCACTTAATTTTTTTTCTGCCTGGAATTCCAAGCAGTGCCAGGTAGCTGGAACTAGCCAACCCTTTAATTTTCCCCAGTGTCCCTTGCATAGTGTTGCTCTGATGAATTGTGAGACATTAAAAGGGAGGCTGGAGTCAGCTGCCCAGAGCTGCTTGGAACACTGCCACCACAGCTAGGTCAGCCCCCCAGGGCTACTGATATAGGAGGTAGTCCACCAGAGGACACTTCGCCTGGGGCCCCTCAAGGCTGGAACTGGCCTTGACAATAAGTGAACGATAGCTCTTATATATTTTATGCTATTTTTCTGATGAGTTGATTTAGGGTGCAATCCTATGCAAGTTTAGATAGAAAAAAGGCCCACAAGTCCCAGCATCTCCCAGCCAGCCATGCTGGGAGTTGTAGGGCTTTTTTGGTCTAAACATGCATAGGAATTAATTTATTTAATCCTTATTTAATTTATAAAGCACCTTGTAAATACATGTCTCTAGATGCTGTACAAAACATCATAACACAAAAAACACAAATAAAATCCCAATTAAATACAGTCAGCAATATAAAACTAATAAACATTGCAAACACAACTAAACTGACCATCAGATATAAAAAGTTAAAACCACATCGCAGGGACTAAAATAATACAACTTAGGATACAATCCTATGCATGTTTGCACAGAAAAAAGTCCTTCGACCCTCAGCATTCCTCAGGCACCCATGCTGGCTGAAGAATGATGGGAACTGTAGGATGTTTTTCAGTCTAAACATGCATAAGAGTGTGTCCTTAAATACTAAAATCACTAAAATTCCTAAGAATGCCTAAAAAGCCAGGAAGAATAAAAATGTCTATGCCTGGTGGCACAAAAATATCAGCGTGAGCAGGTACCAGGCAAGCGTCCTGCTTTTTTGTTTCCACTTTTACAGATTAGTCATAAATCAGCTTTAAAAAACAACTCAACAACACGTTGATAATACTTCTCAGAAGAATGCTGAAGAGCAGTATGATACACTGCAGTGTAACTTCTTTCAAAATCAAAAGGAGACGATGACACCTCTGAGGGCCATTCTTCCCTGCAGGAGGAAATGCTTTTGCACAAGAAGCAATGACATTCTCTTTCTGTTGAAACAGAAAGAAAGGCTAAAGTGTGAGCAAGAACATGAAGGCCACTTCATACAAGGCTATTCCTACATGAATTTTGCTTCTATGTACAGGCCTGGTATTGTAGTCCAGTAGTTGGGGGTGGGGGTGCAGTTAGGAAAAGGGTGGATTTGAGTTCAAAAAAGTGCACGGAGCACTTTTTATCAGCTTAGGCTGGTATACCAACTACGCCCTTATCTGGACAGAGATCGCCTAGCTACAGTTATCCATGCTCTGATAACTTCTCGTCTGGATTACTGCAATGCGTTATACGTGGGGCTGCCTTTGAAAACGGTCCGGAAACTTCAGCTGGTCCAAAATAGGGCAGCAAGTTTGTTAACAGGGACTGGCCTGCGAGCTCATATTACGCCAGTACTTCTCCAGCTGCACTGGCTGCCAGTCCATTTCCGGGCCCGATTCAAAGTGCTGGTGTTAACATTCAAAGCCCTTAACGGCTTGGGGCCAGGTTACCTGAAGGATCGCCTCCTCCCATATGTGCCTGCCCGGACCTTAAGATCATCATCAGCGGCCCTTCTCCGTGAGCCCCTGCCAAAGGAAGTGAGGCAGGTGGCTACTAGGAGGAGGGCTTTTTCTGCTGCGGCACCCCGGCTCTGGAATGAGCTCCCTAGTGAGGTTCACCTGGCGCCTACATTGTATTCCTTTTGGCGCCAGGTGAAGACCTTTTTATTTTCCCAGGCATTTTAGCATTTTAGCTTTCTAAATTTTTATCTTTGCTGTTTTAAATCTGTATTTTAAACTCTTGCACTGCTACTAGGTTTTATTGTGGTTGTATTGTTAGATTGTGGTTTTAATGTTCTATATATTTTAAATTGTTTTATTGTGTGTTGTTTGGTTTTAATTTTAATTTAATTTTTGTGAACCGCCCAGAGAGCTTCGGCTATTGGGCGGTATAGAAATGAAATGAATAAATAAATAAATAATGTTCCTGGCAGATTCTGTTATTTCCTCTCTTCAGAGTCTTTCCTCTGCCATGTAGGAAAACCAGAGGTGCACCAAAGCATTTAACAGATACATACGTTTCTATTTTGCTGCACACCAGGGCTCCAGACTCTGTGGCAGGCTCCCTCCTATGCTGGTAGGCCTTGGGAAGAGGCCTACCTGGTGGCAGTGGTGGGCCGCTAGAAGCTACCATTTTAAATTCCGTACAATGCTCATTCCAGGGCACTGTGGGAAATGTATATGGCAGTACTTTTGATTTTTCCAGAAGGCCCCGGAGTGATACTATGTTGGCAGCATTGTGGGAAATATTTTGATATTTTCAATATGATCTGCTAGCAGACCTCAGGGTGATTTGAGGTAGATCTGTATGAATTTCTAACTCCCAGTTATTTAACAGTGCCTACGAGTGGAGGCTCGTGGCTCCGAAGCCAGTGGGGCAGTAAATCTGTTCCAGGTTTCAGTCAGAACTCTACAGGAGCTATCCTCTGATAGCTATCCTTGGATAGCTCCTGTACAGTTCTGACTGGTTCTGCCTGAAACCCAGAGCAGATTCACTATCTCATTGACATCAGAGACCAGCCTCCACTGTTGCCTAGGGATGGGCGGATTCCCTACCTGTCGTTCCGCAGGGGAATCCAACCATGGGGGGAGGCGATCTGTCCCTCCCCCCGGAATCTGTCCAGGCCGGCTCCGCTCCGCATCGATCCTGCAGTGCCAGCCGCCAGCTCCGCATCGCTGGTGAATTTTCGTCGACACGGGCGGCTGGCAGCCATTGCCGTGCCGTATCGTTATATAAGTAAGTCTCCGGATGCAAATGGCGTAGTGTGTGCCATTTGCAGCCATAAAGCTGGTAAATTAGCTTAAATGCAGCCATTTATGGACAGATGGCTGCATTTAGGTTAATCTACCAGCTTTATGGCCGCAAATGGTGTCCACTAGGCCATTTGCGGCCCTGTTTTTTGATGTGATAGGCCTCGCAAATATTTGCGAGGCCTATCACGTCAAAAAACAGGGACACAAATGTCGTAGTAGATGCCATTTGTGGCCATAAAGCTGGTAGATTAACCTAAATGCAGCCATAAATGGCTGCATTTAGGCTAATCTACCAGCTTTATGACCGCAAATGGCGTCCACTACACCATTTGCGTCCAGAGACTTACTTATACAGCAATACGGCACAGCAATGGCTGCTGGCCGTATCAACATTCGCCAGTGATGCGGAGCAGGTGGCTGGCTCCGCAGGATCGCCGTTGAGAGGGATCCGACCGGGACAGATTCCGCGGGGAGGCGGAGGTGAGTGCTCCGTTCTGCCACAGACTTTTAGAATTAGCCTCATTGGCGTCTGTGGCAGAATTCTCCACTATCCCTACTATTGCTTACCACCACCAAGGGAGGTTAGGCTGGTGAGTACAAGCCAGAGGACTTTCTCAGTGGTTTTGAGAGGGTTTACCCTTAAAGACAGCCTAAAAGTAATAAAAATAAATAAATAAAGTGCTGGCCCCACACCTCTGGAATGAGGCCCCTTCTTTGCAGGTCTTCAAAAAAGCTCTGAAGACCTACCTGTTTTTGCTAGCCTTTCCAAAAGTTCTTGGGCTGCTGGTTTTATTGGAAACTCCTGTTTTTACTGCATTTCCATCAGTAACTTCTGTTTTTATTGAACTTTGAATGAATATATATATACACGGATATTTTTGTATCTTTGTTGTATGGTTTTTATCTTGTATGCCACATTGAGAGGGTTTTATCCTTAGAGGCGGCCTAAAAATAATGTGAAATAAAAAAACAAAGCAAAAATATGACTCCCTTCCCCCACCCACAATTATACTACTAAAATAAAGAAGCGGGGGTGGGGGGAATACTTTTTGTATGAAAGGTCTGAGCACTGTTCTGGGCCCCATCTACATGGCACCACTTTCACACTTCACTCCATCGCAACTGCGCAGCATTGCAGCTTCACATTAGCTTCTGCTGCGATACACTCGTAATTTACTGCGGGCTTTCCCAGCAGACTCTGCCATGCCCTTTTTTTCCATTATATTTTAATGCACAGCTGTGCAGGCTCGTGAGCATGGGGATGTGACACTTCAGTGGCTGTTTTGTATTTTAGGGGTTCTGTTGTGTCTGTCCCTCGTTAGGTAAAATGTGGGTGATCTGTGCTCCTTCATTTCCACGCCAACTGTTTGGCAGTTTCCCAGCCTGAGACTCTCGCAATGGTTCATACTCACCCAAGGCGTGAGCAGTACGTGCCTACCCATCACTCCAAACTGGTGGCCAGAGCGAAGTTGGTCCTCCCTCAGACCCCCAGACCTTGGGTACTTAGTCCAAAAGAAGCCATTGTGAAGATACGAAGCTGCAAAAATGTGCAAAAGTGTGATTAAATAAATGAAAACGCCTCTCTGTGCCTCTGTAACTGAGCAGCTGCGAAGGGATGGGGGGAGTAAAGGGGCATCACAGAGCGACGCAAGCACTATGCACACCTACAACATGCCACTGCAAAATGTGAAGTCAGTTTGGGGAAGGGCAGACAGCTCACAACTGCGGGAAACCTGCAGCAACCCAAAAACATTGCAGCAAAACACCTCCTTGGAAATCCGCATTTTCCAGGAGAAAACCACGGATGGCTGCGAAGTGGCGACTGCATCGTACGTCCCAAAGGACCTCAACTCGCAGCCTCCCTGGAGTAAAAGGCTTGTGTAGATGGGGCCCTGGTATGCAGAACAAATTCCTGTGCTCAGAAGTCTTTAATTCAAATTGTATGCCTTTTGCATCAGGCTCAGAATAGGTTGGTGGATCTCAGGGTTCTGGTAAAAAACAAGTCGATCCAGCATGACTGAAGTCTGCCTAACCCTGGTATCGGGAGTATGCATTTAGAAGCCACAGTGTCCCTTAAAGGGAATGGAAAGTGCAAAGACTAAAGTAGCACAGTGGTGAAGGCTACAATCCTGTGCACACTTACCTAGGAGTAAGCCCTATTGAACTCAAGGAGACTGACTTCTAAGTTGACATACATAGGATTGCGCTGTAAGAGTGAGATCCCTGAGCCCAGGAATTCCAGTTCAAATCTCTGAATTCCAGTTCAAACCTCAACCATAAAATCACTCAGTGGCCATATTTATTTCTAAAACATACATGCCACATTTCAACATTAAATGTTCCTAGAGAGGCTGAGAAACATTAGACAAACAATTGTCCCTTGGCTTCAGGCCTCCCATCTCCAAATGGGAATCATCATCACCACCATCAGAGCCAACTCAAGGTTTTTGAGGGCCCTTGGACAAGACATTCCCAACAGACCCTTTCTCGGTGAGTCGAACTTCTCACCGCCGTTGTCACTAGGTGCAATCTCTCCTCATCCTCTCATCATTGCTACCATTTGCTTGCTCAGCAGGTAGAGAGCAGGTGAGCAAAAAGGCAGTGGCATCTACCACCTGGACCTGGGCCAGAATGCAAGGAGGGTGAATAAGCAGGCTGCAATGATGAAGAGGAGGAGCAGATCCAGGGGGCTCTTGTCAGGGCAGCCCTGCTGGGGTGTAAAGCCTTGGCTGATGCCCTAGCATTTCTACCCTTGATGCTGGATGCTGCTGCTGGTGATGATACAGACCTAGTTTAGAGGATTGTCGTAATGATTACTGAGATAAAGCATGTAAAGCACTATCTCAATGTGAATTGTGGCTTTTCTGTGTTTGCTAATGCTGTTGCTGACTTAAGAGCCAATTACAGTACTGCAGATGAAATATTTATTTATTACAAATATTAATATCCCACGCTTATTAGTCTGAAGACTTTCAGAGCAGCTTGCAAGGGGAAAAAGCAATTCTAAAAACATAAAGCAAAATAACACTAATACACAAAGTTAAAGTAAGAAAAAAGGCAGCTCCAGATCAAAGACTGAAATATGACAATAAAAGTTCTCGACAAATAAAAAGGTCCCCTCCTGGTCATAAAAAAGGAGCACACAAGGCCAAATCATTTTGCAGCCTGATGGGGAGCAGCAAATGGCATCCTCCCCCAAGTTGTTTTGGCTGTTGAGGCAGAAAATCCCACAGGCACCTCTCCGTGGGGGAGGATCTACATTGTGTCTGCTAGCGCATTGAATTCGGTAGACTGGCGAGTTAAATGCCATCGCATTAAAACGTGATTATTCACACTCACCCTGTTTCCCCGTTCCAGTACTTCATTGAATGTGCAAGCACAGTTCACACTCGAGCGCTGTGCTGTTTTCCTGCTCTTAAAGAAGGCAGCTCTCATTGGAGGAGCAGAAACTCTTTCTGTTTTCTGCTGATTCCCCGCTCACCGTCCCTCTCTTCCTCTATCCCTGTGTGTGAGTAGGTGTTTAAGGTGGAAACTGAGCCCATAGAGCCCCAGAGCAGTTCTGATTCTGAGGAGGAACAGCAATCCGTGGGAGAGGAGCTCACTCATCTCCCACAAGCACAGCAGCTGGCAGAGATTCCTCCTGCCAGCATTCCTGGGATAGATAGTGACCCTGGCAGTGAGAGAGCACTGGAGGGGGGCTTGCTGGACACTCGGCACAGACGCAGAGAGCAACGACAGATGGCGCCGAAAGGAGGTGTTCCGCTTGTTTGGCGCTCAAACAACGGTCGCGTCCCGAGGACTCAAGGGAAAGAGGGAGGATCTCTCCCTAGCCCATACGTTCAGAGACTTCCCGTGGTTCCCCTTCAAATGGGGACCAACTGCCTTACCTGGAGCTTAGGCTACTCTGCTATCTTTCCCCAGTGCTGTTCCTTGCTTAGTCACTAGAGATTAGTATCTGAAAGAGTCATAAAGTAATAAAGGAATAAAGCCTCGGAAAGAATCCTCGTCATCTGTGTCCTGAGTTAGCTATTGGAGGGGACAGCAAGAGGCAGCTAGGGCGCTTCTGACAGTAGGAATGGCACAAGCATCCTGTTGGGGCTCGAAGCCTGGCAAGAAGTTGCCACTCCGCCCCCCCCCCCCAGACACCAGTTCCCTCAGCAAGAAGAGGGGAAGAAGGCAGTGTCTCTCATCCTCCTCCCATCATTGCTACAATGGCAGTGGTGCAGGAGAGGCTGGTCATTTTCCGTAAGTTCTCCTGGCCTTAGGGAAAATGACCAGCTCATCCCTTGCTGCTGCCACTGTAGCAGGTGGGCATGGAGGGAAGAAGGAGGCACCTATCCTCTTCTCCCCCCCCCCCGCTGAAGGCCAGGGTGAGATGCTGGGTGGTGTCTCCCGATGCTCTTTTCCCCGCACCAGCCCTTGACAGCTGGCATGAGGAAGTCGGGCAGTGGTGGCGGCACCCAGCGCTCAGGGTTTGGGGGGCTGCTAGCAGCTTTGAAGCTTCAAAGACTGCCCTGTTTTTGTCTGCCACTGGAGAAGCTATGATTCTTCGAAGATTTGAAGATAATGCCCTAATTAAAAAAAAAAAGCCAAAGCAGGGGATAGAAGGAGGTAAAACTTAGTGTCATTTGAAAGGATAGAACAACCCCTTGCTTAATGCAGGAAGCCTGATTCCCAGGCGGTCTCCCATCCAAGTACTGACCAGGGCTGACCCTGCTGAGCTTCCGAGATCAGACAAGCATGGGCACATTAGGGATGTACGAAACTCACTCACCTTTTGACGAAATGTGATTCGAGGTGGGGGGGAGGCACTCCGTCCCTCCCCCCAAAATTTTGGCCGGGGGGGAGGCGCCCCATGCCTCCCCCCAAAAATTCTGGCTGGGGGGGAGGCGCTCCGTCCCTCCCCCCCTGAATCCTGGCCGGCTGGGTCTGCAAATGGCGGCGGCTGTAGCCGCCGCTGTTTGCGTCCCTGCAGTCAGCCGTGATAGGCTATGTAAATGTTTACGTAGCCTATCATAGCTGAGGAAAAAAAAAATAACCTCGCATACGCAAATGGCGGCACCCATGGGCACCGCCATTTGTGTTCCTTATTTTGGCACGTCTAGTCTACGTAAACATTTACGTAGACTACGGCGAAAATAAGGGGAACGCAAATAGCTACGCTATGCTATTTGCGTTCCCCTTATTTTCGCTGTAGTCTACGTAAATGTTTACGTAGACTAGACATGCCAAAATAAGGAATGCAAATGGCGGCGCCCATGGGCGCCGCCATTTGCATACGTGCGGTTTTTTGTTTTCCTCAGCCGTGATAGGCTACGTAAAGATTTACGTAGCCTATCACGGTATTTTTTAAAAATCTAGCCGTGATAGGCTACGTAAATCTTTACGTAGCCTATCACTTTTTTTGTTTGTTTGTTTGTTTGTTTGTTTTACTGGAAATGGCAGTGGTGGCAGCCGGTCGGAAGACCAGCCAGCGCAGCCGCCACCGCCAAACCACCACCGGAGCCGCTGCTGCCAGGAAGATTCGCCCAAGGTAAGTCCCATCCCGGGGGGGGGGACAGGGGGGGCAGACCGTTTCGCCACCAATTTTGGGGGGCTGAATGCAGTGGCATTCGGCATCCCCGAGATTCGTGGTGAAATTCTCTGACATCCCTAGTGCACATCCAGCCCTTTGCTTGTTGGTGATGAAACTTTGAGTGCTGAAGAAGCTATGCAATCAGTAGCCAGAAGACCGCATGGGGGCACTGAGAGCTTTGATTGGACAGGAGGGAAATACAAACTCCCCCGTATATGGGCAGGCATGGGAGGAGACTATGACCCTATACGGTGACAAACACGGAAGAGCAGAGCACACGGGTGGGAAATACCGGAATATCAGGTTATTGAAAGTGGTAGCAGGGAAGCGGGAAATTGCAGTTCCAATACGAAGCGGGGATGTCGTAATGTGAAAGACAGGGGACGAACCCTCATTGGAAGCATAAAAAACTATAAGTGTAGATCGGCCCCAGGAGTAAAATACAAGAAAAATGAATCAACAACTAACTCACACTTTGTTGCCCTTTCCTGATACCCCAAATCAGCTGCCTGAGGCAGCTGCCTCACTCTTCCTAATAGGAGTTGGCATCAGGCAAGCCTCCCTAAAGATGGCATTTCACAACTGTTGTGGTGTACCACAACAGAAAAGGCTCTTTTTCCAGTCACCCCTCATTTCATTTCAGAAGGTGGGAACTCTTGGGAAGAGAGACAGGGCTACTATATGTTCTGTTCACTTGCTCTTTGATAGCCTGTCCTGCACTGATTTAATAGCCAAAAGAATCTTGAAACTTGAGGTGGATGATATCCTAATGGCATCGTGGTTATAAAATAGGTTATCCAAAGTTTATATTGGTTTTACATCTCTGCACCTGGCCTGCAGTGTGCAAATTGGCAGGTTATGTATGAACTGGTGCTGGGCTGCAGCCTTGTTTCATGTCCTCTTGCTGGTTTTTTTTTGGGGGGGTGGAGGTTAAGTGAAGGTGGAGGTTTATATGAGGCAGGGCCTTTTCAGTGGTGCTACGAAGCCTCTGGAACTCCTTAAGGTGTTCTGTTTTACAGAGGACAGTCCTCTATTTGAAAGAGTCATCTAGGTGAAGGACTGTCCAGTCCAAAGATAAAGACTTTCACACAGTCCAAAGATAAAGATGTTCACACAACATGCCATGGGTCGTCATGGGTTATTAACCCATGATGATCTGTGGTACCTGTGGGTGCCATTTTGCATACGCAGCCCTCAATTGGGGGTTTTCATATCATCCAAACCCAGCCATTGAGGGTTATGTGAAGGTTAAACAACCTCTGAATAACCCTTGGCTTGTTTTAGGTTGTTTCACCCTCACGTAGCCCCCATGGTTGGGTTCAGACAATATGATAACCCCCAATTGGGGGTTGCATATTCAAAACAGTGGTCGGCCCGCACCGTTGCTCCTCTGTGTCTTCTTTTATATTAAGTGGGCCCTCCTCTTCGTCCCACTGTTAGGAGCACTAAATTATATGGAAGCAGGAGACAGGAACTTCTCGGCAGTGGTACCCTGGTTGTGGAATGCCGCCCCTTGGAGGTCAGGCTGGCACCAGCACTGGCTTCATTTTGTCACCAAGACCTGGCTCTTCACCCAAGCATTTGGGTTTCAGTGACCATAGCTCATTTTGACTTACTGCTGCTGATTTTATATTGAATTGTGGCTTTTTGCTGTGACTTTATGATGTTATTTTTAATGATTGTATCCTGCCCTGAGAACTTTTGATGTAGGGCAGGTTAGAAATATTTTAACTAAGTAAAAAAACCACAGTCCTCAATCAAAGCACAAACTAAACCGCAGGAGAAAAACAAACATGGAGAGAGGTGGAAGCTGTTTCTGTCTGCTACTGGAGAAAAGCTTTGGAACCTTGAACAGGGTTTTGCTCAAATTGGAGCAGGGCTGGGGGGAGGTCTCCAGAATAGCCTTTGTCTCGGTCTATCTTCTAAGGCAGTCTAGCCACTTAAGTAGCTGGGAAAGCTGGCTACAGTCTTTACAAAGACAGCTGGAGCTGATGGCATCTTTTGAACATTTCTCCCAAAAATTTGCAATTGCAAATCTAGACAATAAAATCTGGCACCCATATTTTGATCCTTGAACAGTGCGTGTTAGCAACAAAAATAAGAGTCAACAGATGGAGAAACAATTCTATTATGGTTACCATCTCCAGTTTGCATTTTAACCATCACTAATATTTATTTATTTATTTATTTTCATTCTGTACTGCCCAATAGCTGAAGCTCTCTGGGCAGTTCACAAAAATTTAAACCACAAGGTACACCATAAAAGAATATAAAATATGAAAGCTTAATACTAGAAAATAAAAGTTCGACCAGAATAAAACCTAGCAGTAATGCAGAGATTTAAAGTACAGATGTAAAATAGCAGAGCTAAAAGACTAGAATACTAAAATGCTGGAAACATAAAAAGGTCTTCACCTGGTGCTGAAAGGAGTACAATGTAGGTGCCAGGTGAACCTCTCTAGGGAGCTCATTCCACAGTCGGGGTGCCACAGCACAAAAAGCCCTCTTCCTGGTAGCCACCCACCTCACTTCTTTTGGCAGGGGCTCCCAGAGAATGATCCCTGAAGATGGTCTTAGGCTCTGGGCATGTACATACGGGAGGAGGCAATCCTTCAGATAACCTGGCCCCAAGCCGTTTAGGGCTTTGAATGTTAATACCAGCACTTTGAATCGGGCCCGGAAATGGACTGGCAGCCAGTGGAGCTGCAAAAGTACTATTATTAGACTGTTGTTCATTTACCTCTGAATAAAACTGATAATAATTTGAACCATTTCTTGTCAACTGTTTAATTCCAGGATCCTTCCCCTTACTACAAAGCAATAACAAACATCAACAAAGCAAACCAGTTTGTATTTCAGATATGACTTTAGCCTGAGATCTTATATAATTTTATCTACATTGAATTCATTTTAACAGCACCATCTGATGAACTGAACTAGAAGTTCAGTGTAATGCAGTACTTGGCTCATTGCAAAATTAGATTAAACGCACGGGGCCACACATACGCACACAGGCTACATTATGCCAGAAACAAATAAATCCATTCATTTGAGCGTCTGTGCAACCTCATCTTTGGGAGCCAATCATTTTGAGATGTATGAAGAGCTTTTATAATGATGGTGATTATGATGAGGGGCAGACTAGGTAAGGACCAACACACAATGGCCTTCAAGCAAAGAAAGAGTGTCATAGCAGAGAGCCTTTTAATGTAGGTGGGAAGTACTGTGGGGTGTATATTAACTGTAAGTGATAGCATTACATCTCTGCTTTAGACAGAGATGGACATTTACTGGAACCCAAACAAACAGATTGTTCCACCACTACAGTGCTTTTTGCAAGAATCACTGACAAACTGAGAAGTTCCACAGGGTACAGTAAATTTCCCAAATGAACTACCCAAGTAAAACATAGGCCTCATTTTTGGTCAACACAGCTGAAAACTGACAGATAAGATCAGGGCTACTGCCCTGATTAAAGGCACCCCAGTCTATTAATTGCATGAGTTCAGTTGGTTCATTGATTATTTATTTATTTATTTATTTAAAACATTCGTATCCCGCCCCATATCATTAAGATCTCAGGGCGGCGTACAGATAAAATCAATTTAAACAGTATAAAACAATAAATAATTTAAACAGCTAAAAGCATATTACACCATTAAACAAGCTAATACCAATTAAAATCTAAAACAATAAAACAGTTAGAACAGTGTACAACTTTAGGGAATTCAGTTAGCCCTCAAAGGCTTTGGTGAAAAGCCATGTTTTAACTTGGCACCAAAATGAAATCAACATCTGCACCGATCAGGCCTTGAAGGGGAGGGCATTCCACAAAGATTATGTTGTTGTTGTTGTAGATTTGCATAACTTTGCTTAGGCATACCACCAATAATTCTGAAGAAAAAGAACATGGGTTGGATCCAGATTTAAGCATGAGCAACTGGCCTTGCAGTAGCAGACTTCCCCACCCCCTCCTTCCCATGGCAGCCCCTCCATCCCCCTGAAAATACTACATGGAGAGGCAGGGGTAATCTGTGTTATGTATTATGCAGGAATCCAACTGACTTGGATTCCTGCATTAAGCAGGGGGTTGGACTTGATGGCCTTATAGGCCCTTCCAACCCTACTATTCTATGATTCTATGTAGGGGAGGGGATCTCCCAAAATTGGGTGGAGAGACCTTCTGCAAGCAGACCCCTTCCTCTTGCAGAAGGCAGATCCTGACTCCAACCCCATACTTTCTGCATGAGACTACTTGGAAGTAATCACCATTAGTTTCAATGGGGCTTCCTCCCTCCCAAGGAAATTTACAGCCTGCTTTGAAATGCCCAGTGAATGTGATGCCCTCTGTCAATGACAGGGCAGGCGAATAGTAATTTTTCCTTTCCTAGCTAACCTCTAAGTGGCGAAGCAAAGCTAGGATCAACAATGGTGCCAGTGTGTAATTGGGTTGGGGGAGCGGAATGAGGAATGGAAACAGCGCACAGCAATTTGGAAGGGAAGAGAAAAATAAGAACACTTCTTCTACAGCAGTGCTTGGTTAATTGGGGGCACTTTAATTGTTTGGAAGGTCTTTCATCAGAGAAACATTGCAGCCTCATATGAGATCAATGCCAACGTTGCACATTTTATTTTCTTGTGAATTTTTATCTTAATTTTAATCCCTGAACATCATAATAGAGGAAATAATACAGAAGCAGGCTTCTATAGATTATTTCACTGTAGGTACTGTGGGATCAAGAATGTTGTCTGAGATTACTGCTAATCAAAGGGAGAGTACTAAACACAACAGAATGATTATTTTGCTCCAGCTCTTGGAATTAAGAATACAAATGTACAAAATGCTACAGCGATAGCCATGCAAGATCTCAATAGGACAGAGGTAGGCAGTGTGGTGCGCGTGGGCCCCAATGTGCCCCCAAACACCTTCCTTGGTGTCCACCAAGACACCCTACTCCTCCCAATTTTTATTTTTAAAAGATTTTTAAAAATTTTACCGGCAACTGGGATTGTTTCAAAGCAAAGCGATAGCGTCTAACTGCTGTCACCTTAATTTCCTATGAATGCCTCTGGGTAGGTGAGTTGTCCTTTGTGATTAGCCATGGCCACCCATGGCAGCCATTTTACATCTGTGGCCTGGACAGTTTCTCAGATTTCCAGATGTGCTCACAGGCCCCAAAGCTTGCCTATCCCTGAAATAGGATAACCCATTTAATTCCATATGCAATGTTGCATTCCCATTAGAGCTGATCTGTGTGTGAAAATGTTTTTCATCCACATATTCCTTGCTGGATTAGAGTGGCTGACTTAACATTGAGAACAAATGTGTAATGTGAATAGACAGACAAATGATAAAACAAAGCAGAATAGGAATGATTTGCATTGATATTAGGAGATTCCTAGGGAAATTATCCAGAAGATACTAACAATAATCAGAAACTATGAAAGAAATTTTACAGTTCCTTTCACCAGTTGGTGTCAAAATGAAAAAAAAAGTAGTCTGTGTACTGCATATGAATTTGGGAGGCACACCATAAAGACTAAGAGCACAATCTAGCCACAATTAATCTCCACTGATTTTAAGGAGACACACAAAGCACCTGCTTAATTCTCCTACTGAAATCAAATGCAACTTAGAAAGCAATTCTATAGTTCCTAGACAGTGTCCCAGGGCCCATAGAATAGTGTGGGGACACCCTTCCAAAGGTGTAGACAAATCTCCAACCTCCAACAGATTTTATAAACCTTAGAGCCCTTCTTTTGGCTCTGCCCAGCCACCGCAGAGGTTTCTGTGGTGGTTCCCTCTATGAGGTCAGAAGTCCAACCTTATAGAGGGGGGAAATGGGCATGGGGACGGCATGCCTGTGGTACAAAGTGGCCTTGGATCTGAGGGATCCTAATGCCTCCCAGCTCCTGATCACAACCCCCACCCCCACCATGGGAGGGAATTACTTTTCTTCTGTCCATGGATGGAAGAAAAATACTGTAAGTCCCGCCGCCCTCTTGAAAAGTACTGTAGGCCTTCTTGACTTCCACCCTGTTGGCAAGAGCCGATAGGGCATAGTAAGGAATGGAGTGTTCTGATCTCCGAGCATTCTGTCGAGAGCATAGGATTGCTCTCTTCGAAGTACTTTTCTTTGGTGAATCATGCCTGAAGATGGTAACCTGAGCACTTATAGCTGCTAATGGTGTATCGTGGTATGCACATATTTCTTGTAGAAAATGATCCCTTCCATTATATTTGAAAAAGATCTCTTCCATTACATACTATGTTAAAATTATATTGTGTCAGTCTGATACCCTGATTCAGAGTTTGAAAAAACAAACATGGCAAATTTGACACATGGCAAGTTCAATTCAAATGCTTTATCAGATTCTGAATGTTTACAGAAAGGTCAATTGTAGTGGGTTAGTCCAGTTAATACCACCCTAACTCCAACACTTATTCTAACTGCACATCAGTTCTTTACTCCCATTACCTAGGTAACAAAACACAGCCACACAAATGGAATGTACAAAAGACAGAAGGAACCCAAACTGGAAGTATTTCTATTTGCTTCTTGCTTCAAGTTATTCCTAGTTGTAGAAAATTATCAAAGTCTGACATTAGAAAGCACACAACACAGAAGGAGAAAGAGAAGTGATATCAGTATAGGAGAATGCAGAACTTTTAAGAAGCCGTGAATTTAAAACTCTTGTCTTAACAGTTTTAACTATTTCATTGGATCAACCCAACATACATTTAGAATAATGTTATGATCCAAGACCTTCCACTTAGGACAGAAGAATCCATCACTGACAATTTGTGTTACTCTAAACCTGAAGCCTCAGAAATTATAGTTACAAATCATCATCCATATTGTTATTGTTTTCTTCCTCCATGAGTTTCTCTGATCACCAAGAAATCTCCTTTGGATGCTATCTTGTATGAACAAAGATGAAAAATACTTGCTCTTCTTGGGCTCAAATCTTGAATTGAGCTAATTGGTGCTTAAATTGAACCTCAAACTGGGAGAAAATGTGGAGAAATGACATTTTTGTGTCATGATTCCATTCCCTTCCCATAAATTCCAAGCCCTCCAAATAGAGTATCAGTAGTAAGTTGCAACCACAGATGTCACCAAGATGAATAACTAAAAAGCTGATCTTAAATGTATTTACTTGGAAGTTCCACTGTGCTCATTTCAACAGAATTTTGTTGTTGTTCAGTCGTTAAGTCGTGTCCGACTCTTTGTTACCCTATGGACCATAGCACGCCAGGCTTTCTTGTCCTCCGCTCTCTCCCGGAGTGTGCTCAAGTTCATATTCATTGCATCAGTGATGCTATCTAGCCATCTCATCCTCTGCTGTCCCTTTCTCCTTTTGCCTTCAATCTTTCCCAGCATCAGGGTCTTTTCCAGTGACTTTTCTCTTCACATTAGGTGGCCAAAATATTTGAGCTTTAGCTTCAGTATCTGTCCTTCCAATGAGCAGTCAGGGTTGATTTCCTTTAGGATGGACTGATTTGACCTCCTTGCAGTCCAGGGGACTTGTAAGAATCTTCTCCAGCACCACAGTTCGAAAGCATCAATTCTTCGGTGCTCAGCCTTCCTTATAGTCCAGCTCTCACAGCCCTACATTACTACTGCGAAAACCATAGTTTTGATTATACGGACCTTTGTCGGCAAGGTGATATCTCTACTTCTTACTATGTTGTCTAGGTTTGCCATAGCTTTCCTCCCAAGGAGCAGGCGTCTTTTAATTTCATGGCTACAGTCACCGTCTGCGGTGATCTTGGAGCCTAAGAAAGTAAAATCTGTCACTGCTTCCATTTCTTCCCCTTCTATATGCCAGGAAGTGATGCGGCCAGATGCCATGATCTTAGTTTTTTTAATGTTGAGTTTCAAACCAGCTTTTGCACTCTCCACTTTCACCCTCAACAAGAGGCTCTTTAGGTCCTCTTCGCTTTCTGCCATTAGGGTGGTATCATCTGTGTATCTGAGGTTGTTGATAATTCTCCCAGCAATCTTAATTCCGACCTGTGATCCATCCAGCCCGGTGTTTCTCATGATGTACTCTGCATATAAGTTAAATAAGCAGGGTGACAATATGCAGCCTTGTCATACTCCTTTCCCAATTTTGAACCAATCGGTTGTTCCATGTCTGGTTCTTACTGTTGCTTCTTGACCCTCATACAGGTTTCTCAGGAGACAGGTAAGATGGTCTTGTACTCCCATCTCTTTAAAAATTTGCCAGAGTTTGTTGTGATCCACACAATCAAAGGCTTTAGCATAGTCAATGAAGCAGAAATAGACATTTTTCTGGAATTCTCTTGCTTTCTCCATGATCCAACGAATGTTGGTGATTTGACCTCTAGTTCCTCTGCCTCTTCGAAACCCAGCTTGTACTTCCGGTAGTTCTCGGTTTACATACTGCTGAAGCCTAGCTTGTAGGATTTTGAGCATCACCTTGCTGGCATGTGAAATGAGCGCAATTGTGCGGTAGTTGCCCTTCTTTGGAATTGGAATGTAAACTGACCTTTTCCAGTCTTGTGGCCACTGTTGAGTGTTCCAAATTTGTTGGCATATTGAGTGCAGCACTTTAACAGCATCATCTTTTAGGATTTTAAATAGCTCAGCTGGAAGACTGTCATCTCCGCTAGCTTTGTTGTTAGTAATGCTTCCTAAGGCCCACTTGACTTCCTCTCTAGGATGTCCAGCTCAAGTTCAGTGACTGCACTATCATGGCTATCAGGGACGTTAAGATCTTTCCTGTATAGTTCTTCTGTGTATTCTTTCCACCTCTTCTTAATCTCATCTGCTTCTGTTCGGTCCTTGCCTTCTTTGTCCTTTATCATGCCTGTCTTTGCACAAAATGTTCCCTTGATATCTCCCAGACAATTTAGGACCATGTGATATTCAGTCAACCCATGCTCCTTCTCTTTGGCTCACTCCCCTTTCATCTGTCTCCTCAAACAGCCTTTCTCTTTAACTGAATCACCTCACTCATTATTTTCCATTTCTTTCTTCCTTTCTTCCAAATATTTATATGCCCCCTTTTATGGTAAAATCTCTCCCAAGGCAATGTGCATACAAAAAAATAAAAGGACGATATCTCATTCCTGTAAAAATATAGTCATTTAGGGCACAATCCTATGCAAGTTTACAGAAGTTGTAGGAGTTGTAGGGCTTTTTCTGTATAAACATGCATAGGATTACACCATAAATTGCTATTGGACACCGGATCTTCTTTTTAGGGAAAACCTGTCCACAACTGCCAAGTGTTAGCTTTATGGTATGGACTTTGCATCACTCTCCCATATGATGTGGGCATGTCCTGTGGTGGCTCCTTTTTCAATGAAGGTAATTAATTTTGTATTAGAAAAACTGCTGAAATTTACTGAAGTTCATGTTCTTTTGAATTATATTCCTGTGCTCTGAGATGTATCAAATGGTCAATGAAAGTGGATTTTGAGAGCACTCATGGTAGCAAAAAGACCTATACTTCAAAATTGAAAGTTCAAGCCCACACTATCAACTCTTAAATGGACAGAGGACCTTTCTGCCCTTTCTGTATTTGAATGTGCAACTTCCTACAGACAGCAGTCTCCAGATACATATTTGGATATTTTGGTCATTATACACGGATATCTATGCCTCAGTATAAGTGAGAGCTTATATATGTCTTTGACGTGTTCCAACATAGCCCTAGCCCCCCATCCACCCACCCAATCCCCTCCTTCTATTTTATTCGTATTGTGTAAAAGAGAAAATCTAATAAAATCTTAATAAAAGAATACAGTCATTAAAACATAGCCATTTAAAATAACAATTTGAAACCATTCAAAATCCAGCAGCACACTCATATAAAACTAATTCAAACAAGAAGAACATCAGAACATAAGAAGAGCCATCCTGGATCAGAGTAAGGGTCCATGTAGTCCAGCATTCTGTACACACAGTGGCCAACTGGCTGTCGACCAGGAACCCACAAGCTGGGAATGAGCGCAAGAAGAGCACCCTCCCACCCATGTTCCCCAGCAACTGATGTACATAGACTCACTGCCTCTGGTACTGGTGATAGCATATAGCCGTGAAGACTAGTAGCCACGGATAGACTTTTCCTCCAGAAATTTGTCCAACCCTCTTTTAAAGCCATCCAAATTGGTGGCCATCACTACGTCCTGTGGTAACGAATTCCATAGTTTAATTATGTGCTGTGTGACAAAGTACTTTTGTTTATCTGTCCTGAATCTCCCACCCATCAGCTTCATAGATGACCCTAGGTTCTAGTATTTTGAGAGAGGAAGAAAAATGTCTCCCTATCCACATTCTCCACACCATGCATAATTTTGTAGACCTCTATCATATCTCCCCTTACCCTCCTGTTTTCCAAGCTAAACAATCCCAGCTGTTGCAACTTCTCTCATAGGGGAGATGCTCCAGCCCCTTGATCATTTTAGTTGCCCCTTTCTGCACTTTTTCCAGCGCTACAATGTCATTTTTTAGGTGTGGTAACCAGAAGCGGACACAGTATTCCAAATGTGGCCACACCATAGATTTATATAGGGGCAGTATGATATTGGCAGTTTTATTCTCAGTTCCTTTTCTAATTATGCCTAACATGGAGTTTGCCTTTTTTTACAGAGGCCACACACTGGGTTGACACTTTCACTGAGCTGTCCACCACAACCCCAAGATCTCTTTTCTGGTTGGTCACCAGTAGCTCAGATCCCATCAACCTTGAAGTTGGGATATTTTGCCCCAGTGTGCATCACTTACACTTGTTTGAACCACACTGAACTCTAAAAGGTTAGTGAGACAGGACTTACCTTTGTGGAAGCCGTGTTGATTCTTTTTCAGCAGGGCCTGCCCTTCTATATGCTTACTATTTTTTATCTTTAATAATGCCTTCAACCAATTTACCCAGACCAGATAGTAAGCTAACTGACCTGTAATTTCCTGGATCCCCCCTGGATCCCTTTTTGAAAATTGATGTTACATTGGCCATCTTCCAGTCCTCTGATATAGAGGCTGATCTTAGGGATATGTTTCATATTTTGTTTAGAAGATCAGCAATTTCATATCTGAGTTGAGAACTCTAGAATGGATACCATCTGGGCCCAGTGATTTATTTGCTTTCAATTTATCAATAAGGTTGAGAACTTCATCTTTGTCACCACTATTTGCCTCAGGCATTGAGAAATTTAACCTCTTTGTTGTGACTGGAACGTGCATTTATCCAGTCATGTGGGGGTAATTGAAGTCACCCATTATTATAACACTTTCTTGTTTGAAGGCCTCACTGATTTTCTTTTCCATTTCAAGGTCACTTTGAGCATTCTGGTCTGAGGGATGATAGCGCGTTCCTAGCACTAAATTAGTTTTGGAGCCTGGTATTGTCACCCACAAAGCTTCTGTGGAAGAGCCTACCCCTTTTAGTTGTTCCAGTCCACTCAACACTATGCCCTCTTTGATGTAGAGGGCAACACCTTGTCCAGGAGGCCTTTCCCTGTCCTTCCTATAGAGCTGATAGCCAGAGATGACCGTATCCCATTGGTTCTCTCCACTCTACCAGGTTTCTGTAATGCCCACTATATCCAGGTTTTCCTTTAAAACCAAGCACTCCAACTCTCCCATTTTGGCTCAGAGGCTTCTAGCATTTGCATAAAAACACCTATATGTGGTACTCCTCCCCAGATGCCTCGGGCATGTGCATCTTTTGCTATGGGACGTTGGCCCCTTTGATTGGCTATTAGTGTCTACCATGTACTCCTGGCCTATTTTCTCCCCTTCTACATTTGGGCAATCAAAAACATGTTCTTCATCCCTTTGGGATGATTTAATCCAAACCAGATGCTTCCCAGCTCCTGTCAGCTTTCCCCCAGGGTTTAAATTCATTTAATTTAAATTAAATTAAATTAAGCCTCCAGGGCTTTAATTTAAACAACTTAAGTGAAAACAATTTTAAAACAGCAGGAATATAAACCATTCAAACTCAGAAATTCAGTTCAGGATCTCAACTAAAAGCAGCTCAAAAAATTGGAAAAAAATTTTTTCAAAGCCTCCTCAATACAATCTACAAGATAAAATGATAAAACAATAAAAATATAGGACAATTAACTAAAACAAAGCATAAAACATTTCTTAAAATACCAGTGACAGTAAAAACTCTGACGCAGGATCCAAGAGGGTGCTTACGTCCCTGCCAATTCTCTTATGTCCTGGCAATTCCATTACACAAGCATCCCCCAGCACTTGTGCAACGGTGATTTAACACTTCCAGAGCAACCCAAAATGAGTGGATAGAAGCAGGTCAGCGGAGCCTTCTTGATTAAAAAAAAAATGTAGTATTTTGTCACCCCAAATAAGTTTTCCTTCTACATGCGCTCCTTCATGAGTTACCACATATCCACATTCGTGCATCCCTGATCTTGGAAAATGGAAGCTACAGAACGAATGTCACAGAATAAACATGTCCACTGCAGTCTGTTTTGTAGCAATGTAGTCCAGAAATGCAGACATACTTCAACATTTTCTGTAGAATTTAAAAACAAACAAACAGCGCCAGAGTTCTACCCAACCATAGTGATTCCTATTCGTGGTGTGTGTGGTGGGCAGAATCACCTGAACCTTTGAAGAGAAGTCATAACTGAGAAAAGATTGCCAACCCATCTGGAAAAAACAACCACCGTGGCTGGCTATTTTATTTTGCTTTCAAGGGAGCTGCCAGAAAAGCAGAGAACAAAGCCACTTGGTACCTTTAAAGTGAAGCTGTTTTAGCTGTACAGGTTAGGCTGGGAGTGTTACACCTTAGGCCCGCGGGTCTAATTCAACCTGCCTGAAGTCCCAGTCTGACCAGACACCCTTCTCCTGGCCCACCCCCATTCCCTGCCTGCCAATAGTTTTGTGGTTTCTCGTTTGCATGTTTTTTCTCCTCGTTCTAATTGTTTGAAATGCCTCTCCTAAGGCTTGGTGACTGGCAGTAAGAGCTTTAAGCTAAAATATGCTGGCATTTTTGCCCTGACCCTTTTGCCTAGAATAAAGCCCCTAAGAGCTTCTCTTGGAATGGAATCCGCCCCTCATGCTGAAAGAGGTGCAACACCCCTGCCTTAGGCAAATAGATAGGTTCTGCCTCTGGATCCATCCTCATCACAGGGCTACACTCCTGGACCTGCTCCAAGCCACTAGGCCATGCTGTCTGACTCTACCCTTAGAACTGCTCTGGGCTCCTCCTCCTGGCCCTGACAACATACCAAAACTTTGGGTTTTGAACTTTTGAGCTGGCAACCCGAAACTGAGGTCACCTGGTTTCATTTGCATGTAGAAAGAGCTCAGCCTCCTCCACCAGACAGTATCAAGCATGCTACTAGTTTTGCAAAATAAAAGTAATTCAAAGCTTCAGTTCAACATTTCCACATTTAATAAAGCACCACCAATAAATAAAGCTTAACCATTGCACCATCATCTTGCAAAGTGTTCAAATGGCTCGACTAGACAATTTTAGGACTTTAAAAGAAACATAGTCTGGATTTTTACAGGCATGATTTCAACTTCACTATGCATGAGAATTTCACTGTCCATAATAATTTGATGTTTTTCTGAGAGCTTCTTCAGCTTCAGAAAGCTTCAGTTTGCTTTCCAGTCCAGGTTTCCGCCTGCCTCTTCTAATCCTCGTTTTTATTCTTGCTTGTTGGTTATCTGATCTCTTTGATCCTTCCAAGCGGGCCTTGAACTCTGATTTTATACAGATTGGAATCCACTGTCAAAGAAGTGGTGTTTTCTTTCCCCTGTGGTGTTGCAGTCTTTCGCACATTTGAGCTTTTTGTTTTCTTTTCATTTCCAAGCTTTGGTAGCTTTGTTTATATTTCTCTGTAGGTTCTGGCCATTTTTCAGTGCAACAGAAACCCATCCAGCCCCTGACATCCATAGCAAAACCTACAGCCACTTAGAAAATGGCATTTCATTTTTATATTATGTTTTCTTTAGACCAGGGGTGTGCAACACATGGCCCGTACACCCGTGCTCTAGTATGGCTCCCAACAGTGGCACAAAAATATTGAATTTCAGTAGCAGACTACTATGGATGCTTTCAAAGGATGCATTTGCCTTGAACAGAAACTAAATTTGTCATTTTTACTTAGGCAGCCAGATTTCTTGCCATCACCCTCCCAAATTTCAGAGTGTGGACCATGGGAGGACATTCTGGGAGGTGGAAGGTGGCCCCTGCAGTCCCTGAAGTTGTCCACTCCTGCTTTAGACAAACAGAACAAAAGAAAGAAAGAAAGAAAGAAAGAAAGAAAGAAAGAGGATGGATGATAGATGGATGGATGGATGGATGTTCAAACCATATGGCAGCGTAGAGAGTTCTGGAGGTGACAGGCAGGGCCAACATTGGATAGGTCCAAAAAAATGGTCTGCAAAAACTGCTGACATCAGTATGCCTAATTAAAAAAATCCTTTTTAAAGAAGGTTACTAGTGACTGAGTTAATTTAAACCACAGCCATTTTAACACATATGATGATGGAAAATATTAGGTAAAGTATAGCACGATCTTATAGAGGTCTACTCAGAAGGATGTCCCATTGATTTCAACAAAGTTTACTCCTGGTAATTAGGTATAGGATTGCAGCTTTAATCTTCTAGATTGCCTTTCTAAGATCTATAACATGAATATGCTGTACCCATGCCTTTCCTCTACCACTTCAGTCGGCGGGGTGGGGTTTGCATCACTGAATAGGTCTCCACAGAGAAAACAAGATGTTGGGGAGAAGGTAGCCTCCTTCTCTAAGGCAGCTAGTTTTCTATGAGCAGGGAATTTATTATTATTATTATTATTATTATTTATGATGATAACAACAACAACAACATTTGTACAGAGGGCCACTCGTGTCAATTCTAGCCTGAAATCAGAAGTAGTACTGTCTGACACAGGTTTACCACCTTAGAACTAGGCCTAATTGTTTTCTGTAGAAAACACCTCCTGCAAGTAGCCACCATGACCCTCCCGAAAGATCTTTTGTGCCTCCTTTTTTATGTAGTTTAGTAAATCTCGTTAGTAGCTTCTGAGTTCTGCTATTCTAGATATAGATTGCAATGCTTTTCAAATGTGTATTTCACAACACATAAAAGACATTTTATTTAAAGTTCAAGGCTGAGAGGCATTTTGTGCTGAACTTGGGGGGGGGGGGTCAAGCTCATTTTCAGGCCTATCTGGAATATTTAAAATGTATGTTCCTCTTTTCAGTTGGTCCATGAAAATGCTGAGTTCTTTGTACTTGATGCATTGTTTTTAAAGTTTCCATCTTACAGACGTACATACAATTAATGAATTTTGTTCTTGCTCCTGTACTTTTGCATTAAATATGACAAGATTATTTATTTTTCAAACTCATTGCAGATTGAAATATCTGTTTTTCAAGGAAAAGAACCTTTTTAGACATGAATGGCTCAGAGCAGATGCTCAAAATTTTTCTAAGTACGTAGTCATTAATTGTTGCCTCATGGAAAACAGTATTCAAAATCGTTAGACTGAGAAAATTCTCTAGACATGAACTTTATAATGTGTGTGTGTGTGTGTGTGTATACAGTTGGTTCCAGCAGAACAAACCAAATACCCTTATGTGCTTGACAAAAGGGAAATTTCTGGATCTGTAGATTGAGAACTCTTAGTCCCAATGGCCTTAAGCTGGAGAACAATCCGTAAGCATTACACCAATCATACCTCTGTTTTTTCTCCTAAGGAGCATCATTTCCAGGCATTCCAAACTGCCACTCCTGATACCCAGTTGACAGCACAGCTACTCATGAGGGTGGAAGCTGAAGCGTTTCGCTTAAATATATGTTTGAATATTCTGTTATTAGTCTTTCTATCTTTCTTATACATACACACACACACACACACGCACACACAGAGTGAGTGAGAGAGAGTTTATTGCTGCCTTCCCCAACCTGGTGCCCTCCAGATGTGTTGGACCACAACTCCGATCATCTGGTCATGCTGGGTAGGGACAATAGGAGTTTTAGTCCAACACATCTAGAGGGCCCCCGGTTGGGAAGGCTGCCTTATTGTATGGGGGGAGTGAGAAAAGTAAGAATGGTCAGGACTTCTGCCTAGAGATGGAGCTTGGATTCTGGCTCAGATAAGGAGTGACCCAGTCCAATACACTAATCCAGTGGCACTGGACTGGAGGACAATCCAGGCCAAGTATCCTGGCCAGCCCTGAGCCCAGGTGATCAGGGGCTCTTGAACCTGTGGCCCCCTTAGTCAGGACCTCCAGAATCCATGCCCACATAGCCTGTACTCTCTGGCAACTGGGGCCCTTTACGCCAGGTACCTGCATCCCCATGTCAATCTGGCCATGCTCCTGGGGGGGACTTGTTGGAAGGCGTGCTAGGCTCCAAGCCCCAGGCCCATCAGGCCCCAGTTCACCTCCAGCTTGTGTTCACTTGGGGAGCCATCCGTGCTGCACTGTGACCCGGGGGCTCCACATCAAGACCAGGACAGGACAAGAACAGGTCTGGATTTTTGAATCAAAGGAGGCGATTCATCCCCCCCAGAAAATGTCCCAAGAGCAATTAGTAGGTTGCATAGAGTTCCTGCTTTGGATTCTATAATAGGTAAAGGTCAGAAAGCCAGACCTTTCTGATACTGGACATTCTGATAGGGGAATGGGTGGTTACAGTCATTATGGTCTACAAGTATGTTCTCCTGTATTTGATGAATAGCAGCTAGTCATAGTAAGTGCTTCTGCTCCCCAAAGTGTGGAGCTGGTGGTACTGACTCAGCAAATCTGTTCCTGCATTCAGATTGCATGTCCAACCATGCAATCTGAATTCAACCCATGTGCACAGGAAGAGGGTGGCTAGCTGCACCTCTCCCTCTATGTGTGCCTTCAGTGAAATGAGATCTCTGCCTGAGACCCTGGAGAGCCCATGCCGCTCAGAGTAGACTGTACTGGGCTAGATGGCCAAACAGTCTAACCTGGCAGAAGGCAACTCCCCCTGTTCTTATGAACAAGGCCCCAGATGGAGAGCTCTGTGATCATGTGATCAGTAGAGTGGTCACTTACATATTGTCAAAAAAGAGGAATTAAATCACCCCAAAAGAGGACACCAATTTGCGTAACATGTGCATATGCAAATTTATATGTATATATGCACAGTTAGAAAGAATAAGTATAATTTAAATGGAAATACAAGACATCTGACCATAGTCAAGAAGACTGACCAGGTGACCTGTGTGCCTGCTCAGTCTACTGACCAGATACGAACTGTCGATGGGCACCTTCAAGGCCTTTCCCTGCTCTCCCTCCTTATGATTATTTGACCTCAAGCCAGACTTGGACTGAACAGCCCATCAAACAGAGGACACCTTCCTTTAGAGGACTGTCCTCTGCCTGCTCTCCAAAATAAAAGACCTTCCTCTGTAAAGTAGGACACCTGGCCACCCTATCAGGTACCGGATTGGTGACAAGGTACCCGATGACAGGGACAGAACCCTTGGCTGTACACAGGGGAGCTCTGTTCCAGAGTTCAGTAAGTGTGCAATCTGAACCACTGAACAGGATTCTTGTGCATTCTCGTTATTACATTCATAGTGACAGAAGAGAAAGAAAAAATCCTGAGTCCTGAATACTAGCATTTTTCATACTACATAGACTCTAAATCAGCCTTCCCCAACCTGATGCCCTCCAGATATTTTGGACTTCAGGTCCCAACAGCCCCTGTCAGCATGGCCAATGGTCCGGAATCCTGGGAATTGTAGTTCAAACCATCTGGAGGGCACCAGGTTGGAGAAAACGGCTCTAAATTATCATCCCCAGTCCAGCAAGGGTTGTACATTAGCTTCTGTACATGTCATCCTTTTTTCTATTTTTTATAAAACTGAAATCAAATATCCAGAAGGACAGGTGCCTGCTGGATTCAGTTCCCCACCCCACTTTTCAGCTTTTTAAAAAGGGGTCTACCCATGCACAGTCCCTGCTGATCCTCACATGTACTGGTGGATGGGCTCATCTCATTACTATGTAGGGATTACTATTGTATGGGGGATCTCATTACTATTGTAGAATCTGAAAACACCCCCGCCCCCATTGAATTAAACTTTGGGGGATGGGCGAATTTCCAGAACATCCATCTGACCTTAATTATGAGATGGCCAGCGGTTGTTGTTTATTTGCTTTCCTTCCCTTTTTTCCCTCTCTTTCCTTTTTTAAACAAAAAGGTGTTGCTGCCGTTTCAAGCTCATGGGTTGGCTGTTCTGGCCACATTCCTGGAACAGAAAGCTCCTCCTGGGAACAATCCTACCATTTCAAGCAGCATTTTAAACCATTTTTAATTGTTAAACATGAGGGGCGGGGAGAGAGACCCTCAGCCACTTCATATTTAAGAAAAGGCAAACATTCTTGAAATTTGCCCACCCCGAAAGTTGCTGAATAGACACACACTCGCGCGCGCGCACACACACACACACACACACACACACACTTTTGTGGGGGACAAATGACTAATAACCATCTAATCTTTCATATCTGTTTTAATACACCTAAGTATCTCAGGCTCATTGTAGCAATTTTAAAAGAAGGGGAACTCCATAAGCAAATGATAATGTTACATCATGACAGTTGAAAGCAAGAGCTGAACATTGTTATGCTTGTTTAGTAATAACATCAAGGGTTTGATTTGTATTAATATAGTGCTGATACCCAGCTTTACCTCTCTACCTTTTCCCCCTCAGTCCATTCCTCCACCTCCTCCCTCCAGTCTAATATCCATCATATCCATCATATCCATCCAAGCAAACTACAGTGGTGAGAAAAAGTTTGTGAAGCCCTTAGGATTGTCACATATTTCTAATCTAAAATATCATTCGATCTTAATCTAATCCCATAATCCTAGATAAAGAACAGCAGATAACCTGATTAAACAAATGACACACAAACATGATGCTGTTTCAATATTTATTTGCCCATAACTGATTCAACATCAAGAGGCCACCACCACTGGGGAAGAGGCGGGTCCTGCCACAACATTTCAGGTCCTGCCACAACATTTCGATGGGGTTTAGGCCCAGACTTTGACTAGGCCATTCTAAAACACGTAATTTCTTCTTCCACAGCCAATCTTTTGTAGACCTGCTTGTATGTTTAGGATCATTGTCTTGGCACATGACCCACTTTCGGTTCAGCTTCAGCTCACAGACAGAGGGCCTGACATTCTCGTCTAGAATCTTCTGATACACTGCAGAATTCATGGTTGTGTCAATGATGGCAAGCCATCCAGGTCCTGAGGCAGCAAAGCAGGCCCAAACCATCACAGTCCCACCACCATGCTTGATGGTTGGGATGAAGTTCTTCTGTTCGAACTCACTGTTTGTTTTTTGCCATATATAACATTTGTCGTTGAGGCCAAAAAGTTTTACCTTTGACTTGTCTGTCCAGAGAACATTGTTCCAGAATTCTTGGGGATCTTCTATGTGACCTTTGGTGAATTTCAGATAGGCAGCAATGTTCTTTTGAGAGAGCAGTGTTTCCTCCTGGCTAACCTCCCATGAACACTATTCTTGATCAGTCTTTTTCTGATCGTTGAGTCATGAACATTCATGAGCCAAGGTGAGAGTGGCCTGCAGGTCCTTGAATGTTACTCTGGGGTTCTTTTTTACTTCCTGGATGATGCACGAGTTTGGTCTTGGAGAGATTTTGGTAGGACGACCATTCCTGGGTAGAGTGACTGTGGTCTTGAACCTTCTCCATTTGTAGACTATCTGTCTGACAGTGGGTTGGTGGAGCCCCAAATCCTTAGAAATGGTTTTGTAACCCTTTCTGGACTGATGAGCAGCAATAACTGCTTTTCTGAGGTCCTCAGAGGTGTCTTTCGATCGTGGCATGACGTGTTTCCGCACAACCATATGGTGAAGAACATACAAAGTTTCTGATCCTTTTATAGGGTGGGACTTCCCAAACTCACTCTTGAAGATCTACCTAATTACTTAAACACCTGGTTTTAATCCCTTGAATGGAACTGATGGGGTTCACTTACTTTTGCTTATACCCTGACTCTTAAGTACTCATTGTTTGCCTAATTTATACATTGTTTTATTTCACAAGACATGGAATTGTTTAATATAAACCCTGTTGGATATTTAGAAAAGGACTAGTTTTGATTCACAGAAGCTACCATGGTAAAATTATGGTATTTCTGTAATTATCATTAGGGTTCACAAACTTTTTCTCACCACTGTACTTTCCCCCTAAGCTTTCCTGCCCTTATTCCATGTTCATATGTACTGATAAGATGTTATCAGGTATGCAGCTGTGCTTCCATCTTGAATTCTTCTCTCTCTTTTGTTTCTCACACTCGATCAATTGACAAGTTATGTTTCTTTTCTCTGTACAGCACTGGAAAAATCCACCTCTTCCTTCCGCCCCTTGCAGCTGAAACCCTGATTCATGCTCTGGTTGTCTCCCCCTGTGCCTCCAGCCAGCCTCCTCCTCTCCAGCCTTTCATACCTCATTTCTCTCACCTCTGTCCAGAATGCCACTGCCAAAATGATTTGTTTCTTCCATCCTCCCTCAGATGCATTCACTGATATCCGAGGGGGATGGAAGGGCCATAGCTTATTTGTAGAGGACATGCTTTAAAGCCGAAGGTCGCTCTGGTATCTCCAGGTAAGGAGGGGAAAGAATCCTGCCTGAAATGCTCGAGAGTTGCTGCCAGTAAATATCAACAGTACTGGCCTAAATGGACTCCGTATAACGCAGCTTCCCATGCACCATACCCTTCCCTATCCAGAACAAAGCTCCTTGTGCTTTTAAAAATGGCTGTCTATGGCCTTGGTCCCATCCTATCCTTTACCTCTCATTATATTCCTGTCTGTGATCTCTGCCCCTCCAATTCACCCTCAGATAACCAAAGGTTTCCTGCTCCTTTCTGTGACTTTGTCCATTCTCCCTCATTGCTCCTGCCCACCAACCCCTGTGTGGAATTGCCTTCCTGAAGTTATATGTAGGGATGGAGAAACACATCTCTGTCTGGGGTGCGGGGGAGCCGCTGACCCCTGGTTCGCATGGCCCAGGCCCACTTGGTGAACCTCCCTGTTCGCCCCACCCACCCACCCGCCAAGCCATGCGAGCCACCCCTCCTCTCTGCCCCAAGGATTCTGGCAGTCAAGCTCTTGTCCTTTATGCACACAAGGGCTTGACTGCTGAGTCCTTGGTGCAGCCAGCCCCTAGTGCTCTCATCCTGGTCTCCTCTTGAGACTGGTGGAGACAGGACAGGTCCTGGTACAGCCAGCCCCCAGCGCTCTTGCCCTGGCCTCCTCCTGAGGAAGCCAGGGTGAGAGCGCTGGGGTGTCACAGTGCTCCCAGCTGCTCGCCGACCTCTGGGGCGCTCGTCGACCAGGTCCGTCAGTGCCTCAGGGCTTGGCAAGCGGGGTCCAGGAGGCCGGACGGGGAGGAGTCCATTGGACTCCACCCTCTGTTCGGACTCCCACACCATCCCGAGTTGTATGTCATCTCTAGGGCCAGCCCAAGACATTTTACTTCCTCAGGTGAAGGACAAGTTGGCCACCCACACCATGTCATGTATGGAAGCTGGCTAAACTGTAGGGATGAGGGTGAAAATACCCAATTTCACACTTTCGAATCAATACATGAACCAAAACTCAGTTATCCTTTGAAATTTGCACTTCTCTGGATTTTGTAATGGAATTCATCATTCACAAGGACATACAAAACTGCACAGATGTGGGGAAAGTGCACACAAAAATGAGTATATTAGAGAAAATAACATTCAAAAATGTATTGCTTGCAAAAAAGGTGTATATTCAGCAAAATTGTGTACAAAATGCATATGTTCAGAGAAATGAGCACCAAAATGAGTATGGATTTCATGCGAGCTTTTTTTTTAAACCCTCAACGTTCAGGACAAACCTAATTTAAGACTGGAAAAAATGAGAAACTGAGAGAAACCGAAACTGATATACCTACTGGCAGTTGACTTATACTTGAACCATGATGACATGACAGCATCTGCCACTGCACCCGAGGGAAGCAAGCTAGTGTAGCGGTACAGGGCAGGTCATGTGAGACACACAGCTCTGCCCATCTGCATCTTGCTGCTGCTGTCTCACTGCTCTGACAGACTCCTGCTTGCTGCCTTCTCAAACTAATCCAGCAGTGTAGCAATGGGTGGCACCAGCATGTGTCATGCAGGGATGGCCTGGGTGGCTGATAGGGACTCCCAGACCCAGAGCCACGCCCCTGAGCCACGCCTGCTAAGCTCATGCCCATACTCAACCCCCCCCCCCCCCGCAGCTCGCTGAGCCGCCCGCACTCACCAGGGACCCATCCATCAGTGCTGCGAGTACCATTTTGAGAAAAAAGTGGTAATTGTGAAATATGTGCAATCTAGACTTCCACAAAATGGTGCCATGAGTGGCCCATATATGCAAAATTGCAGGCATATATTGCAGGCATGAATCCTCACTTGCAACTGTAACCACATTCTGTAAACCACATATGTTTTAACAGCATTAACCCACATTCTTCCTTTCCTACTTTTGTCAGTCCCTCCTTCCCTCCATAGTTTTTGCACTGCTGGAGGGCGCAATCATATCAGGATAGGCAGCTGCTTCCAAACTCAGAGGCAACCGTCTCTCCAATGCAGGGCAGGAGCAGCATGGGGGGGATCTTCCGATTTCAGCTGTCTAGCTACGGGAAGTTGGAGCGGTGGGGCAGACACCAGACAACGCATAGGAAGTGTCAGAACGGCACTTCCGCCCTCCCCATCCCACCCCCAGGAACGCCCTGTTTTTGCTGCTCTGCGCTCCTCTTACGAGAGCGGAGCACAGGACCTATGAGGCAGCACGAGAGGGGGTGGAGGCTGGTTCTCAGGGAACCGACCTCATAGAGCAGGCTCCAAGGTCAGTTCCCAGGAACGACCTATCCTATGGCCCTCCAGCTGCTGACTAGCAGCCATAGGATTGCGCTCTAATTTAGATTATAAACTCATTTGGAACAGGGACCTGTCTGTGTTTCCTAGGCAACTCTGAAAGGCACCATGTGCACTGATGGTGTGTCACTATTATTATTTTTACAACCACTGCTGCTGCTGCTGCTGTTAATGATGATGATGATAAAACTGCTGCAGCATTGTTGTGATCAGTCTTTGTCTCTAAGAGGTGGCAGGCATTATTAGAGAATGGCTGGCAGCTTCTTATATGAGACCCTTAGCAAGGAGGTTATAGGAAAGAAAAACAAAATGATAACTTAATTGACCTTCTTTGCATAAAATGCCCACTCCATCAACTCCCACACAAATAGCTTAATCGTAATGAATGGGCGAGGACCAGACACCTTCACATTGTCCAAATGCTAAAGATGCTCCAGAATATACATTTTCTGCCAGACACTGGATGCATAATATAGCCTTGCACTTTGATACATTTGTTAGAGAAGTCATTTAAAAAGAAAAATGAGTCACTAGCAACTACTCTTTCTGATGCCTCCAAGGCCTTTCCTCAAACTAATATTCTGTCCCTGAAAGGGAGCATGCCACATACAGCACTGGCAGCCTTGAGACACCTATCAAGTTTGTGGATAGACCCATCCCCAGAGAAATGCTCACAAAAATCTGAAGTTAAGAATTTCTGGAGCCTATTTTCAAAGAGATGCGTTTGCTCTGTTTTGTTTGAAACATGGCTATTTGAAATTTGGGGGCTGGGGGAGAGCACACTATTGCCACAGAAGACAAGTATATTAAGAAATAAAAGTGCTGTGTCCAAGATAGTGAAGCTGGGCACAGTTTGGAAAACTACCAAAAACTTACTCAACTGAGGGCTGATTTTGAGGACAGCCCTGCCCATGCAGTGCTGTCAAAAATCCCTTCCATGGACTTGCAGGGGAACTTGGAAGCCACACAGAAACCCCCCGCTGCTCCATGTAGGAAATCCAAGGCTAGGGCATCCACAACAGATGGCTGTCCAACCTCTGTTTGAACATGTCTAGGAAGGGAGATCCCACCATCCCTCTGGATAACTGGTTCCATTGTCAAATAGCTCTTAATGTCAAGAAGTTTCTCCAAACGTTCAGCGAAGATCTACATTCCTGTAACTTAAGCCGATTACATCTAATAGAATCTAATGTGACAGCACACTGAGTGGCTTCTATAAGTTTTCAGAGGCTTGTTCTCCTGTGCACTCGCTGCATCAGCACACCAGCTTGGCCGCTATACATCATTGGCTTGTGGCTAATTACCATTCAGACATAATGTCAGACACAGGAAATGTTACCAGGACTAAGAACTTTTTGGTGGTGCTACATGCTGGTGTCTCATTTACATCAGTCCAGCCAGAGCAGCTGACATGGAGTCTTGTGTTTTAATGGGATTTCCTCAGAATGACTCTTCAAGGAAGGGCCATAGCTCAGTAAGGGTGGATGAGTTGGTCAATCCCTGACATCTCCTGGTAGGGCTGGGGAAGACTCCTATCCGAAACCCTAGACAGCCACCTCAGGTCAGTGTAGACAATAGTGAGCTAGACAGACCAAGGGTCTAACTGGGTACTAGGCAGGTTCCCCTGAGTCTGAAAAGGAAGCCTTAGTAGTGGAGGCTGGTTGCTCCAATATCAGTGGGGTAGTGAATCTGCTCCAGCCAGGTTTTAGACAGAACCAGTGAGAACTCTAAAGGAGCTATCCAGGGTGTGAAGCACCTTGGATAGCTCCTTTAGAATTCTGACTGAAACTCAGAGCTGATTCAGCACCCCATGGACGTTGGAGCCATCACCTTCCACTGAGCCTTAGATCTCATGAAGGGAATTGATGAACTGACCAGCTGTTTAGCCCTGAATTCCATTTAAAAAAACTGAGTGTGGGGGGGAGAGTGACAACTCACTAGTTGGGATATAAAATATTCAAAGGATTTTAAATTGTTTTTGTAAGCTGCCTTGAGTGCCATTTTTTGGTAGAAAGGTCGAGTATAAATCAAACAAACAAATAAATATTAAATATTTAGTTTGCCTCTGTAGTGTAATATAACATCTTAAGATCCCAATTCTAATATAGCACATGTAAATTCAGACCAATTTGCCAAGTTAATTGCCATAACAACATCTCTGGAACCTTTATGCAACCTACCTATGCTCCTGAATTGACTTGGTGAGACTAAACAAAGCATATTCTACCTATCCTAAGGGAAAACAAGCCTTTTTTTTTTTTCCTGGAAAGAATCTCAGGCTGTATGTGTGATAGGCCAATCTTTCTAATCAACTGTGAAAGTTAACCCTCTGTCTACTTGTGGAGTTCGTCTGATCTCAGGTTGTACTGATCAGGCAAAGCTTCATTGTAGACACCATCGACACAGCTATGTCATCTCTGACTTGATTAAATTTCTAAATTCCAAACAGGAATTATTTCTTCCAATGCAAAAAGGCTTTTGACTACATAGCCTGGGAAGGGCTCTTCCAAAATTTATCAGTGAAACTTGTACTGCACCTCAACTTTTTCAGTTGGAATTTTTTCTGGGGAAAAACTTTCCAGAAACTTTTCCAATTCAAAATTTTCTGGAAATGCCATATTACTGATTCACAGGTAGACAATCTCTGAACCAGGAGGTTCCATTTAGCTAGCATGGCTGTCATATGTCCTCTATGACTGTGTCTAATCCTATTTTAAAGCCACCTGAGCTAGGGTCCATCACCACTTTTTCTGGCAGCAAATTCCATTAATTCATTACCTGCTATGTGAAGAAATATTTTATTTTGTCTATCCTAAATCTCCCACCAGTTAATTTCACTGGGTGACCCACATGACTTAGTGTTCTGGGTGATTTTTTTTTTACTTCTTTTTACTTCTTTACTTTTTACTTTACTTTACTTTTTTACTTCTTTTTACTTCTTTACTTTTTACTTTACTTTTTTATTTTTTACTTCTTACCTTTTTTACTTTTTTTACTTCTTTTCTTTTTTTCTTTTTACCATTTCTACTTTTAGAAACCTCTACCGTGTAACTCCCTCCCCCTATCTATCTGAGCCGAAGCTGCATGAGCACTTATCAGGAATAATGTAGCAATGGATTTCCTGTATCAGTAGGATGATGGACTAGATGGCCTCTGAAGTTCCTTTCAGCTGAGGACCTTCTCACCTTTCTGCCACCAAGGGTGGTTAGGCTGGTGAGTACAAGGGGGAGGGTCTTCAGTGGGGCCCTCACACCTCTGGACCCATCTTCCAAAAGGTTTCCATCTGACCCCTTCTTTGGAGGAAGGCTGTGGAGACCCACTAGTTTTCACCAGCCTTTCCATAATCAGTGGGCTGTAGGTTTTATTGATGTTATCTTTTTAAATAGTGTTTTACAGTATTTGATTGCATATTTATTTATGGCATATTTGTATTCACACTGTATTTTGTTTTTAATCAGGTATGACACCATGAGGAGGTTCTACCATTAAAGGCAGTCTAAAAATCATTTAAAATAAATAAATACATATTAAATAAAGAAATAAATACAATTCTGTGATCTTTTTGCTTAATAAAAAGGTCAGCTGGGCAAGATAGAGTCTCATCTTTCCTTGATGCTGTTCAGGAGCCATCCACTGGAATACTTTTCAACTATCCTTCCAAATGGCCCTCAAAAGGCGACATTTTCAAAAGCAAAACCACAGTAGAACCCAAATGTAAATAGCTTCAGTACAGCTGTGACATTGCGAGCAAAGAGAACTTGCCCAGCATAACAAATTTCAGCTTTCCTCATCCCCCATTCTGAAATAAAGTTGTGCTTCCAGATGGCTGCTGCAAACAAAAGGAGACAAAATAAACTCACCCTCTTCCATGTCCTTTTCCTTCTTAAAAAATAAAAAGAGCCCCTTTACATATAGCACAACACAGAGAAAAGGTGTTAATAATTAATTTCATTCACCCCTGCACATCCGCAGTCAGTCACAAAATGACGTTGCATTTTTAAACGTCGGGCCCAGGAGCGATCCTATGGCTGCTTGTCAGTGGCTAGATGGCCAGACGATATCTGGTTTTCCAGGAACCGACCTCAGAGCCCACGGTCTGAGGTCAGTTCCTGGAGAACTGACCTTCCCCCCCTTCCACGCTGCCTTGCAGGCAGTGCGGAACAGCCCCGCGCTCCAAAGAGGAGCATGGAGTGGCGAAAACAGGGCGTTCCAGGGGGCGTTCTGGGGCGGGGAAGGCAGAAATATCAGTACGACATATCGTATGTGTCGTACGATCCCCTTCGCTCTTCTTCTGCCCTGCATTGAATAGGTGGTCGCCTCCAAGTTCAGAGGCGGCCACCTGTCCCCATAGGATTGTGCCCTAAAAGGTTTTTCATGGACAGAATCGTTCATAGTAAGTGAAAATTCTGTAGCTCTTTCTAAAAACAAAAATTAAACCACTGCAAAAGCCGTTTTCACCCTGTTTTATAAACCTCTTCAAAATTATTGTCATATTCACTATTGGTCCAGTTAAAACTATTCCAATCTTCCCCAACCTGGTTCACTCCAGATGTGTTGAGACTACAGATTCCAGCATCCCCAGCTAGCATGGCCTTTGGCTATGCTGGCTGGGGAGTACTGGAGTGGTAGTCCCACATATCTGGAGAGCAGTGAGCTAGGGAAGGCTGAACTAGTCCATAAACCCACCTTTCACAGACTTTTCTGTTACTGGGAAAAAAAACCAAAGTCTTGGTTATTCAGTGAGAAATACAAACTCCTAATAAAAATATTTGAGGTTTTAAAAAATGTTTGTGAATTATGCCCCCCTCCCCACCAAATATCATTTTATAATGGACACCTGCACTTTTGACCGCTATCAAATTTAGCCTCTTTTAATTTTTAAATGTTATTGGCTGGTGTCTCATAAAACACAAACAGCAGTGATTCAACAGCACTGAAGCAGAAAGGCCCAAATCCAGACTTCCTTGTTTACAGCAGTGACCTGAGCAACCCCACTACTTAGTGTGAGCAGTTCCTCTGCCAGATAGATGGTCAATATTCCCATTTCTGGCAGGGCTGTTGATCTATTGGGAGAGCAAGGGATACCTTTCCAGTCGCACGCACACGCGCACACACAGAGGCCATGAGACCAGTACTCTTTAAATAAGCCTAACAGTTGGTTAACATGAATATATGTTCCTATTCACAGACCTCTAATTTTATTGGAAGAGCTTTCGGGGGGGGGGGGGACACCTGCAGTTTGTTCTTGTAAGTAGCTGCTCTCCTCTAGACTCCTGAGTTTCTGCAAGGGTTTCGGTTTAGGAGCAAAGTCAATTATGCAAGCGTGCCATCTGCTGGTCAAAAGCGCATATGGCTATGAAAGCGTTCGGTAACGCTGTGCGTGTTTGTTAAATAGTCTAAGCTCCGCCGAATCTTTGTGCAGTTTGGGGGCTTTCTGCAATGAAAAGTGCCATTTCAGGGGAGCATGAAATAGTCTCCAAAAAATCAGTACTCCCAAAGCTGGGGGTGGGTGGGTGCACCCACTTTTTGCTGAAAAATCAAATCTGTCCCACTCAAAAGGTAAAGCACTTGCCCAAAGAGAGAGGCAGGGAGGTTGCATTAGGCATCATGTGTCTACAGGCAACTGTCGCTTAAAAAGAGGCCATCCACAGCACATTTTCCCTTCACTTTGCCAAGAGCGAGGAGGAAGCATGCTGAGGGTGGAGCCACAGATCATATCTCAAGTGGCATTAGCCACTTTGAAGTAGGAGATCCACATAAACATCTCCCCTGCCCTCCCCCCAGACCATTGGTCTGTCTTGCTCAATATTGTACACCCCATTCTGGAACCCAGTGGAGGCTGGTGGCTCCAATGTCAGTCAGGTGGTGCATCCGCTCTGGGTTTCAGTTAGAACCAATCAGAACTCTAAAGGAGCCATCCAAGGTGCTGAATCTTATTGCCAAAATGGGGTCAACATCTTGGAGAGCTCCATTAGACTTCTGGCTGGTTCTGACTGAAACCGAGAGTGGATTTACTGCCCCACTGAAATCGGAGTCACCAGCCTCCACTGGTGGAACCTGTGGCTGTCCAGATGTGGCTGGACTACAGCTCCTATGATCCCTGGCCATTGGCCTTGCTGGCTGGGGCTGATGGGAATCCAACCCCTTTAGAAGTTCCCCACCCCTGATCCAAACGGGTTTCAGAAACCCAGCCCCACCTCGAGAGGCCAAGGGTTGGACCCGGGACCTTCTCCATGGAAATTAGGTGCTCTACCACTGTGCTGCTGGCCCTCTGTTTGCCAGAGGGGGTGGTAGTGGTTGGCTGCCGTTGAAGTGGCCGTTGCTGCTTTGTAGGAGGCAAATATTTCCACGCATGCTCACATGCCTCCAGAAAGAGGTTGCCTTTACTGAAGGGGGTGAAATGTTTCACGATATGAGAGCACCTATGTCCACACTGCCATATTAGATACCCTCTAGCTAGAGCAGCCTTCCCCAACCTGGCGCCTTCCAGGTGAGCTGGACTACAACTCCCATCATCCCCAGTCAGCATGGCCAGCTAAGAAGGCTAAGAAGTTAATAACCTTGGGCTTCTTTTTAAAATGCAGTAGGCATATAAAAAAGTTGATTTATTTGTTACAGAGAGTGTTCTGTTTCCAACGGACACTTTATCTTCCATACATATTGGGGCAGCTATTATTGCTGTGCTTCAGTGTTGTTGTTGTTTTTGTTGAATACTTAGACACATGTAAAAGTTGAGTAACCACTATTATCTACATGTGCTTAGCATTTCAGGTTTAAAGCAATACAACAGTCAAGGCTATAAAACAGCTAAAATGCATCCTGCAATTCTATTTTGCAAACATTCAGTATATGTTGAAAGCAGTACAGTAATTGTAGTTCATCAAGCCAGGGAGGTGAGATTCAAACTGTTCTGGGCAGGCTCAGAATTTGGGGCTGCTCCTGGATTCAGCTTTGTCGCTGAAGGCCCAAGTGGTATCAGTGGTTCAGAGCACCTTTCCCTCGCTCTGATTGGTGAGCCAGCCGCAGCCCCTCCTACACAGAATAGCCCAAGCATCGTTTTCTAGGCACCAGTAACTTCTAGATTAGACTACTGCAATAAATTGTACATGGAGCAACCTCAGAAGACTATTTGGAAACTTCAGTTTGTTCAAAACAGAATTGCCAGAATGATTTTTATCTGGATCAGTCAGTAGGAACCTATCTCACCAGGACTTAAACAACTTGACTGGTTACTGCTTTGTTTGTGAAGATAATGCAAAATACTAGTACTCGCGTTTAAAATCCTACATGGTATTTGCACATATAAACACCCCAATCTCTCTCTCTCTCTCTCTCTCCTCTCCTCTCTTATACAGTATACAGAGAGAGCCATCAGAGGGAGACAACACCAGTCTCTTCTCCCATGGGCAGCTTGGTTAACTTCCCTTTCTCACCATGCAGCACAGAAATGCAGTGAACTGCCTGTGTAATGAGTGATCTTTCCCCCCACAGGCAGCTTGCTTTCTTGCTGCATGAAGGAGCCTCCCTTTCTCACCATGCACCACAGCAATTCAGTGAACTGCCCATGAAGCCGGGTGGAAACAATCTATTTCTTTGTGGGAAGCTCAACAGTGGGATTCTGCCACACTCCCTTTTCCTCATGGCTGAGCTGTAATCTCCGATCAGCTGAGCAGCATGGAGCGAATCACAGGGAGGGGATTTCCCTCCCCACAATCCCCCCTTGCACTGTCAGCTGATCAAGACTACAGCTCAGCCATGGGGGAGACAAGGGAGAAAGAGGAAAGGGGGCAGGGCTTGGGGAAGAAGCTGTTGGGCTTGATGGGAGGGTGCTGTAGGTCGTATCCAGCCCTACACTGGAGGTTCCCCATCCCTGATTTAAGTGTTTTAGACCAGAAACTAAACATAAATCAGCACCATGATGCTGTGGCTAAAAAGCTACTGCAATTCTAGGCTGCATCAACAGAGGTATAGTGTCTGGAACATGAGTAATGATGCTATCACTCTATTCTGCTTTGGTCAGACCTCACCTGGTGTACTGTGCCCAGTTCTGGGCACCACAGTTTAAGAAGGATATCGACAAACTGGAACATGTCCAGAAAAAGGCAACAAAGATGGTGAAGGGCCTGGAGATCGATCTGATGAGGAACAGTTGAAGGAGTTGGGTATGTTTGGCCTGGAGAAGAGTCCATTAAGCGGCAATATGATTGCCATTTTCACATATTTGGAGGGCTGTCACATAGATGATGGAACAAATTTGTTTTTTCTTGCTCCAGAAGATAGAAGGTGGGACCCAAACCAATGGGTTCAATTTACAAGAAAAAGGATTTACATGTTACATATTAACATGCTTGTTAAATTACATATTAGGAAGAATTTCCTGATGGTACTAGGTGTTTGACAGTGGAACAGGCTGCCTCAGAAGGTGGTAGACTCTCCTCCATGAGACATTTTGAAGAAGCCAGATGGCCACCTACAGGGGTGCTCTATCAGTGAATTTCGGCAGGGGGTTGGAGTAGCTGACCATTGCAGTTCCTTCCAACTCTGTGATTTCGTGAAATACATTTGCAAAATCCTCCACTGCAAATGTTGATATTGAATATTAGCCAACTATTTGGTATCTGTCATCCAGTCATATGTGATATCTGCAGCATTTTATATTTACCAATAGGTGAGACAGCTACCAACACCATTATTTTCAGTATTGGATCACAGTTGGAATGACAGTGGACAACTTAAAGCACTTGATATTTGACATCTGGCATTCGAGATCTGCCAGCATCTGATGTTTTAGTAAACCAAAGCATTGGATATATGATTTCTGATATTTTACTTTCAGTACTTGGCGAGCCAGTCCTTCTCCATATCTGTGCACTCAGTGCTGGTCCAGGTGTTTGAGGGCCCTTGGGAAAGACACCCTCAACAGGCCCCCTCCCTCAGTGAGTCTACCTCTCACCGCCATTGTCACCAGTTGCTGTTGCTGCTCCTCCTCTTCCTCCTCATTGCTACCACTTGCTTGCTAGACAGGCAGAGAGAGCCAGTGAGCAGACAGGCAGTGGCCTCTGCTGCGCCTCCTCCTCACTACCACCATTGCCTGGGCCAGAGTGAGAGGCAGGTGAACAAGCAGGTAACAAAGGTGACATGGTGGAGCAAGTCTAGGGGGATCTTGTCAGTGGGTCTCTGCTGGGATGTGGGCCCTTGGCGGGTTCCGAACAATACCTGCCTTTGACACTGGCCCTGCATGCGCTCATGCACACAGAAATGTGTGTATGCAATGGGATCTTGATACCACTGTCATCCTCCTCCACTGATCTCCATCCTATGCCCACGGTGTCATTTACACATGAACCAAGCTATGTGAACACATGTTCACACTCAGGTTTGGGACTACATCATCCCTTTTAATTGATCTGTTATTTGGCAGACAGTCCATGAATATTTGCTATTCTATAACGATTTGACATAGTACTGAATCATTTATAGTCAGCATATTCATCGTTTGATAAGTACTATTTATATCAGTTGTTTGGAGTGTTTAAATTATAAGAAGAGTGGCACCATTCTGTCCATTTCATTGTGTCTTGAAACACATCCTATAAACTGGGATTCCTGGTCCATAACCCCATATGCACATGGCCTTAGTTTGCTTGTTGAGCGAGACAGAAATGTGCTGTATAGGAACATACTGCTCCTTGTTAGCAATTCACAGACTCCAGGGCTGAGCTGGGCCATTCAAAATGGGTTCCACATTGAGCACTTTGCTCATATTAAGCCAAGTTGATATTTATACTCAACATTAAAATATCAAGAAGTTGGCTCTGAAACATTGCCTTCAGCAGCTAACAAAAACCAATCAATCAAGAAATTGACACCAAGACTAAAGCACTGGAAATCTTGTCACATTTCAGATGCTGAGATTTTAAAAATTAAAATGGAAGCAGAAACCCCCGGTTTAAATTGAGGATTTTAAGCTGGTGTAGAGATGCCCAAGAAGAGCATGATTTTTGAAATGCTGATGCAAGCAAAAACGACCTAGGCTTCCAGCACATGCCCTTAAGAGCATAATGGCTTTCTTCACATGGAGCTTTTATTTTGCTCCTTCATGGAAGTTTATGGACTCTTTGCATGACACCGTGACCCTCCAGGGCATCTCCTGCACTAAATGCCCTTTGTTCCATTTTTAAATAGATCGCAGATAATGAGCTATCAAATTACCCCGTTGTGTTCCGCTCCAGTTTCCTCCATGAAAAGAGGAAAAGCGACAAAAAGAGGAGCGAGATCAATGAAAGATAATGGAAGACTTAGATACGGGGAGAAGGAGGGGGAAAGGGGAGCAGGGGAAAGGAAGCAGGTGAAAGTCGTTGTGATCCTGCATTTAAAATGGAAGCAGAAACCCTGGTTTTAAATGCAGGATTTTAAGCTGGTGTAGAGATGTCCAAGAAGAGCCATGGCCAAGGGTCCCTTGTCTCATCTGTAATTGGTCCATAGAGTTTCTCTGGAGAGGGGATTAATATTTTTCTCTCCTGGAGCCAGGGGTCAAGGTGAAAGCTATCACAGAAGTTTCCAGGGTAGACCTAGGGTCTCCTCTATGGAATAGCTAGGGATGTCAGAGAATTCTGCCACGGACTGAAATGGGATCGATTTCCCTTCAGTCCATGCCATGGAATCCTCTGAGGAACGGCACCACGAGGTCATGCTCAGGGAATGGACAAAATTAGGAATAAACATACCAGGGAATATGAAGAATTGTATTCTTCCATTATATGTGTGTATGTGTGTGTGTGTGTGGGCGGGAGATTCTCTCTCAATCCAGCTGTTTCCCTGGTATGTTTATTCCTCATTTTGTCCATTCCCTGAGCATGTGCAGAGTGTGCTTTTTATTCAAACAAAGGGAAGCTTGCTAATCTTTCCCTTCATGCTGCATTTGTACAAGTGTGACTGCTTCAGAAAGAACTTTCCATTATACTGTCTCTTTTTCATGAGTTTCATGGGGTGCTGACATGTGTAGGAATAAGTCGCACTGAACTCAATAAGACTTACTTCTGAGTAGACATGCACAGTGTTGGTTCTCCACTCCATTTTAGCCTCACAACGTCAACAACAACACTGGATATGGAAATATAAAGCTTAGCAGGGAGAATAATACCTCATGCAGGGCTCCAGAACCAGCATGGTCATTTTAAAAGGCTTTTTCTTTCTGTAAAACAGTGTTTCTTTAAACAAAGAGTACATCGCTCAGGCACACCTAGGACAGCCTTGTTTTGGGAAGCCCTGAGGAGGAGGAAGTGTTTTGGCTGAAAGTAATTACTGCAGTCTCAGGGCAGGGGAAAAAATACGTAAATATCTACAAAAAATAGCCATTCTTACGGAAGTTATGCAGACTCATGGAGATGGCTGGCACCAGAATTACGGTTGTCAGTACGGATTTATCTTCATAATTTTTGGAGCGGAAAAAAAAGAGGAGAATTCCGGGGGCTTGTTAAGGACGGAACGGAGCACTGGCTGCAAACTGCAGAAGTCAAGCAGCACTGAAGGTACACAATTCGTACATCCCTCCTGCAATGCTAAGCTGGCCAAAGGCCCTTAGCAAACAGTGCAAGTGCTGCTCTGACAGCTAGTAGAGAGGAGGCCTGCTGGCAATGGGGATGTGTGAAGAATTCACTCCATCGTTTTTGTTTACAGGTTTATCTGATTTGCATCTCTCAGATGCAAAGGCAAACCGAGATGCAATTCGTGGTCAGAAATCGATACATTTCTGAGTTTGCAATGTGTTCCATAAAACAAAACAAAAATGCGCTCAACTACATGCGCGCATTTGAAAACGGCACAAAGAAAAATGTGTGCATTTCCAAAATGTGCACAATCACACTTTAGACAGTGGGAGCATGTGTCCCAAAGTGCATGCATTTTTGATGTGTACATTTAAAAATGCATACATTACTGCATACATTATGGAAAACGCATTCGAATTTTCATATGAATTTTTAGGAGAAAATCGCAAGTTCTCATGGAAACAGGATGGAACACACTGGACCTCAAAAAAACCATAATCTCTACAGGACTGAGACTGACAGATCTATCCAACCATGGCTGGCAGGATGGCACATACAACCCCAAAAGGACCCCTCCCCCAGCAAACCAGCGGAAAACTCCCCTGCTGTATATGTAGCACTGGCAACACTTTATTGGCAATAGAGGCCGAAAAGAGATCTAAAGCCCTCTTGTTTCTCTGTCATGCCTCAAACAAGGCCTCAACTATGCCAGCCCAGAAACTGGCATAAGAAGAAACGGGGGGGGGGAGTAAGCTGACCCCCACCTCCCACTCTGGGCCACAGAGATCTGGCAGGGTTTTGTATGTGACAGTTGCTCCATCACAGAATGTCCCCCATGCACCCACAGACACTGACAATAGGGTTGCTCAACCTATCAGTTTTAATGTTGAATATGCACTCACCGTTCTCTGAGTAATCAATTGTTCATCAACTATTGATAAAATATCTGTTGTGAATTAACATCCAATGATATTTTATTTCAGTATTTGATATTTGGCCACTGTTATTTGACAGCTCACAGGAAATAATTTTTAGTGCTTGACAGATGACCTGCATTTGTATTTTACATCTGATTGTATTTGATAGTTATCATAGAACAATAACAATTATTTGGCACTGAGTTTGGTAGGTGATATGTGACAGCAGTACATAAATATATTTAATTTATTTATTACATTTATATCCCGCCTTTTTTCCTCTTTAAGGAGCCCAAGGTGGCTTACATTGTCCTCCTCCTCTCCATCTTGTCCTCACAACAACAACCCTGTGAGGTAGGTTGGGCTGAGAGTCTGTGACAGGCCCAAAGTCACCCAGTGAGCTTCCATGGCTGCGTGGGGACTAGAACCTGGATCTCCCGGCTCCCAGTCCAACACTCTAGCCACTACACCACACTGGCCCTATTTGATAGATGATATGCAACGGTCTTCAGCATTTGACAGTTGAGGGTATATGAATTTAGCCCATCACCCGCTGAGTCTAAAGCAATTCAATATATAGGTAAAATGTCATATTCAAAATTTGAGCTTCCAAATTTCATGGACAATATTTGAAAATTGGTAAATTCTGAACACTTGTGAAATTTTATTTAGCTGTCTACAGTGTTTATACACCACCCTTCATAATATTTATCCCATGGTGGTTTACAGTGTCCAAAACAATAATAACAATACAATAAACCAATTAAAGATAATAAATAATATAATTAGCACAATACACAATTAAAATAGCCAAGTAAAAAAAATAAGTTCCAGTATTTTAAAATATGATTTACTCTCTTTACTCTCTCTGTCTTTATTACAGTCATTTAGACCCATTCAAATTGAAATATACAGACAGGTACGCAAATATCTAGACATGGGCTACAATTTCTTCAACTTAACGAATACAGTCAAACAACTTGGCTCTTGTTCGCATGGCAATTAAAAAGAAATTAGCCACCTGTTCAGTGACATGTCGGATCTTATCCGAGAGACAGTTAATTACCAATCTTTCATCTGGATGGCCTGGGAAGTTGGTCAGAAGAGGATAAATTATGCGGCGTCTCAAATCAGAGTAAAAATTACAATATAAAAGTACATGTATCAAAGTTTCAGGGACGCCTGCTTCACATGGACACAGTCTGTTTTGAAGTGGAATTTTCAGAAATCTGCCCTGGAGCACCCTGTTGGTGGAACATTTAGTCTTGTGAGTATAAATGCTCTACAAGCTGGTATATTCCTAAGGGATGTCAAATAAGAAGGTGAGATACCATAACTGGGCAGAATCCCATGGGCCATTGGAGAACAAGTTCTGTTAGCCAGAGAGTACAGATCCTGTCTTTCAATATCATATAATCTCTGGATCAGAAGTTTGGAGGCTTGTTGCCCAAGCATTCGAAGGGATTCAAACAAAACACCAACTGAGCTAATTTTATGTAAAATTATATGGGACCATTTACTAGAATGTGAGTCTGTGAGCATAGAATATGCAAATCTAGATGCTGGTGAACAAAAATGAAGATGTAACCAAAATTTTAGTGCCTGGGCACACGCTCTGGTTTCGACAAATCCTACACCCATTTATTTTAAAATATAGAATCCTCCAAAATTACTTTAAAGTACAGGCCACTAAAAGGCCTGAGAGAATTAAAAAATGTCTTCACCTGACACCAAAAAAAAAAGGTGCTGAGCTAGCCTTGTTGGGGAGAGAGTTCCACAACCAGGGTGTGACAGATGAGAATGCCCTCTTCTTTCTTGCTGCCTGCTTAATCTCTGAAGGTGGTGGCACTCTGAGAAGAGACTCAATACAAGATCTAAGTGCTCAGGCAGGTTGATATGGAAGAAGGCAGTCCTTAAGGTATCAGAGTCTCAAGCTGTGAAAGGCCTTGAAAGGTCACAATTAGCACCTTGAATTGAGTTCAGAGCAGGGGCGCTGCTAGGTTCTTAAAAGATCTGGGGCACAGGCCTATAACACAAATTTGCATACACACACACACACACGTCTAAGTGCACGTCTAATGTGTGTGTGTGTGTGTGTGGTTTGTGTATAGATTACATACATGCATACGTAAGAGGTGTGCACTGACCCCACCCCACCCCACTTCAACTCAGACCTCTTCAGCATTTTGGAAAACATCCTGCTTCTGCGCTGGCTAATTTGTAGTTGGACCACTTCAGCTCAGCACCAAACCTGAGTCAATGTTTGGAAAAATGAGTCTTTATTGACTACCATGGGAAATTAGAAAAAAAAAACTATTAACTTTTTTCTCTTGGTCAGAACTGGATGATAATTTCAGGCATAGTAGCCCCCTAGAAGGGGATTACACCTGCCCAATGTCAGAAAAATAGGTGCAGGGTTTATATTTTGATTTTCTTTTAAAGGGAACTGCCAATAGCATTTTTATTCCTTGGAAGAATTGGATAAAATTTCAGTATTCATTGCCCCATCAGAGGAGATCATGTCTGCCAAATTTCAGAGTTATAGCCACAAGGGTTTTTGTGCAAGGGTGGCCTTGACATTTTGAGGTCTCCAAAAGAGGACATACTTATCTCCCTATTTTCCTCGTGGATCATTGTTCTAAAAATTACAGGCAGCCTAGAGTTATCCCTAAGTAAGAAACCAGCAAAGTAGGGATGGCGGAGAATTTCTCCCCGAAACTTCGGGGGGCCGAGCACCAACGTGTTTGGCCCCCCGAACAAGTTTCAGGGAGAAATTCTCCGCACCCCCCCGCCCCCCGCACCCCCCCCGGGACGGGACTTACCTTTGCCGAATGTCCCTCCCGGCGGTGGGTCCGGCCGGCGGTTCAGCGTGTGTTCGTGCGGGGCAGGAGCGGCAGCCGGTCTTTCGACCGGCTACCGCCGCCGCCATTCCAATAAAAGAAAAAAACAAACAAACGCCCCCGTGATAGGCTACGTGACGATTAACGTAGCCTATCACGGCTAGATTTGCAAAGTCAGCCATGATAGGCTACGTCAATCGTCACGTAGCCTATCACGGGTGACTTTAAAAAAAAAAGCACGTACGGATAATGGCGGCCCCCATAGGGAGCCGCCATTCCCGTTCCTTATTTGGTCGCTGTAGTCTACGTAAAGATTTACGTAGACTACGGCGACCAAATAAGGAATGCGAATGGCGGCTCCCTATGGGGGCCGCCATTAGCGTACGCGCTTTTTTTTTTAAAGTCACCCGTGATAGGCTACGTGACGATTGACGTAGCCTATCATGGCTGACTTTGCAGATCTAGCCATGATAGGCTACGTTAATCGTCACGTAGCCTATCACGGGGGCATTTAAAAAAAAAACAAAAAACTTTGGAGTTCGTGGCCGGGCGAGGCGGGAAGCCTCCTCCCCGGCCTGAATTTCAGCCGGGTGAGGCGGGAAGCCTCCCCCCCGGTCTGAATTTCGGCCAGGGCGAGGCGGGAAGCCTCCCCCCCCGGCCTGAACTTCGCGGGGGGGCAGCGAAGCGCCTCCCTCGCACCGCGAACAAGCTTCGACGACAAGTAAGTGACTCTCGTCCACCCCTACAGCAAAGTTTCAGAAGGATAGGTGCAGCAGTTCATGTGGAAGGGGAGTTCTCCAATTTGGGTGAGGGAGTGATTTACTTTCCCTTCCATTCACCCCTTCCCCAATAGTTTTTGGATAAATTTGTATGAACATGCACAGGTCATTAGAGGTGTCTCCCAGGCAAGAAACCTGCAAAGTTTCTGAAGGATATACATGCATGCAAATTTAGAATGACTAGAATTTATTTACATTTCACATGCTAACTTCTCCATGTTAGCAGGAGGTGGGAAGGTGCTATTGCACTCATGTCCTGCTTGTGGGTTTCCTATGGGCATCTGGTTGGCCACTGTGTGAACAGAATGCTGGACTAGATGGACCTTGGTCTGATGCAGCCCGGCTCTTGCTATGTTCTTAAATATAGAGTGCCTCTGAGCATGTGCAGAATGTTTTTCTTTCACCACTGAGCACTTACATTCTCCACCTACCAATTCTATTCCCCTCCATGCAACCATCCATCCTCATCCTACCATCCTCCAGAAACTCTTCATAAAAACAGGTGTCTTGTTTTGTGCAACTCCTCTCCATGCACAAGCTCTCATTGTATCTTCCTCCCCATAACTTCATTTGTGCCAAGACTTCACCAGGATTCAGCCAATGAGTCTGTTTTCAAAACTAGGGCTAATTTATGGAGAAACTCTGAGCATGTACTAGTGCCTTTTCCTCACCACTGAAGCTAGAGTTCATGCAAAAAAAACCCCAAACCCCCAGATGACAAAACATGCATAGGACTGAGCTGAAAGGGTAGGCAATTCATTAGATGGAATTGGGTAGGCACTGTATTAAGCCTGCAGTACCATGCTCACAACTCAGGACTTATTTCTGAGTAAACATGCAGAACATCAAGGTGCAAACCTCCCTGCAAAAGTAACTTGTGCTGGAATCCTATGCACACTTTCCTGAGGGTAAACCTCATTAAACATAAGGGGGCTTCTGAGCAGGCATACATAGGATTGCATAAATTAGCAATATTTATCTCCCCTCCACTTAAAAAACAAACCCCAAACTCCTATTTTTTTAATTAAAGCTTTCTGTTCATAGGAACATAGGAAGCTGCCTTATACTGAGTCAAGCCCTGGGTCCATCTAGCCCAGAATTGTTGACACTGACTGGCAGAAGCAGCTCTCCAAAGTTTCAGGCAGGATTCTTTCGTAGCCCTACCTGGAGTTGCTGGGGATTGAACCCGGGACCTTCTGCACGCCAAGCATGTGCTCGACCACTAGGGATGTACGAAAGTCACTTAACCTTTTCGAAGGGTGACATTCGCGGTGGGGGGGAGGTGCGCTGTCCCTCCCCCACAAATCCTGGCCGGCCGGCTCCGCTCCACAGGGATTCTGCAGAGCCGCCGGCTGGCTCCGCCAGCAGCCAGACATCCGGCCGCTGGCTAGCAGGGACGCAAATGGCGGCGGCCGTAGCCGCCGCCGTTTGCGTCCCTGCAGTCAGCCGTGATAGGCTACGTAAATGTTTACGTAGCCTATCACGGCTGATTTAAAAGAAAAAAAACAACGCACGTACGCAAATGGCAGTTTGCGTTCCTTATTTTGGCATGTCTTAGTCTATGTAAACATTTACGTAGACTAAGACGGCGAAAATAAGGGGAACGCAAATAGCGTAGCATCTATGCTATTTGCATTCCGCTTATTTTCGCTGTCTTAGTCTACGTAAATGTTTATGTAGACTAAGATGTGCCAAAATAAGGAACGCAAATGGCGGCGCCCGTAGGCGCCGCCATTTGCGTACGTGCGTGTTTTTTCTCTTTTAAATCAGCCGTGATAGGCTACGTAAACATTTACATAGCCTATCACGGTGTTTTTTAAAAATCTAGCCGTGATAGGCTACGTGAATGTTTATGTAGCCTATCACATTTTTTGTTTGTTTGTTTGTTTTATCTGGAAATGGCGGCAGCGGCAGCTGGTCGGAAGACCGGCTGCCGCAGCCACCGCCGCCGAACCGCCACCAGAGCTGCCTCCGGAGCCGCTGCCGCCAGGAAGATCCACCCAAAGTAACTCCTGTCCACCACTGAGCTACAGCCCGTCCTATTGCTGGATAATGGCAACTGACAAACAAAACAGTCCCAGATTTGGTTCTCTGGAACCATGTGAACCCACTCTGCTCAAAGACTTGAGTGAGGAGAAGGAGAAAAACAAGCTCTCTTGTCTGTTTGTATAAAGTCAAATACAGTTCAGAACTTCTCTTGCCCACCGAAGAGAATTCTCTTTAAGAATTCCCCACGATATGCTCTGGGTGGAATAAAGAAGAGAAAGGAAGAAAGAACAGGACAGGACAAAGGGAAGAAGAAAAGAAGAATGGTGATTGGAAATGTGCGCGGGGGTGGAGGGCAGAGAGAATTCCGTAAGCCAAGTGGCTCCTTTCAGAGGGGTAGTCAGTCGTTCAGTCGTTCAGTCGTGTCCGACTCTTCGTGACCCCATGGACCATAGCACACTAGGCCTTCCTGTCCTCCACTCTCTCCCGGAGTGTGCTCAAGTTCATATTCATTGCATCGGTGATGCTATCTAGCCATCTCATCCTCTGCCGTCCCCTTCTCCTTTTGCCCTCGTCTTTCCCAGCAGCAGGGTCTTTTCCAGAGAGTTTTCTCTTCGCATTAGGCGGCCAAAATATTTGAGCTTCAGCTTCAGTATCTGTCCTTACAATGAGCAGTCAGGGTTGATTTTTCTCCAGCACCACAGTTGAAAGCATCAATTCTTTGGTGCTCAGCCTTCCTTATAGTCCAGCTCTCACAGCCAAACATTACTACTGGGAAAATCATAGCTTTGATTACACAAACCTTTGTCAGCAAGGTGATGTCTCTGCTTCTTACTATGCTGTCTAGGTTCGCCATAGCTTTCCTCCCAAGGAGCAAGCGTCTTTTAATTTCATGGCTACAGTCACTATCTGCGGTGATCTTGGAGCCCAAGAAAATAAAATCTGTCACTGCTTCCATTTCTTCCCCTTCTATATGCCAGGAAGTGATGGAGGCTCTATAGATCCTCTTCGCTTTCTGCCATTAGGGTGGTATCGTCTGCGTATCTGAGGTTGTTGATAATTCTCCTGGCAATCTTAATTCCAACCTGTGATTAATCCAACCCGGTGTTTCTCATGATGTACTCTGCATATAAGTTAAATAAGCAGGGCGACAACATGCAGCCTTGTCATACTCCTTTCCCGATTTTGAACCAATTGTAAGCCAAGTGGCTCCTTTCAGAGGGGTAGTACGAATTTAGGAGGCTGTGTAGGGTTTGCAAGGACTGCACGGACTTAAATGAACTTTATGAGGTGATGTGGCTGAGGGCTTTTTTTAAACTGTAGAACCTATTTAAAAGCCCCAGCAGTTTCTCGATCATGATGCCACATAGTCATAACCCTCCCTTTGGGATTATCTGAGTCCTACAGCTATTTAGGAGAAATTAAAGTGGAAGGGGATCATAGATCATAGATCATAGAATAGTAGGGTTGGAAGGGGCCTACAAGGCCATCGAGTCCAACCCCCTGCTCAGTGCAGGAATCCAAGTCAGAGCATCCCCGACAAATGGCTGTCCAGCCTCGTCTTGAAGGCCTCCACTGTGGGAGAGCCCACCACCTCCCCAGGTAATTGGTTCCATTGTCGTATTGCTCTGACACTCAGGAAGTTTTTCCTGATGTTCAGCCGGAATCTGGCTTCCTGTAACTTGAGCCCATTATTCCGTGTCCTGCACTCTGGGATGATCAAGAAGAGATCCTGGCCTTCTTCTCTGTGACAACCTTTCAAGTACTTGAAGAGTGCTATCATATCTCCCCTCAGTCTTCTCTTCTCAAGGCTAAACATGCCCAGTTCTTTCAGTCTCTCTTCATAGGGCTTTGTTTCCAGTCCCCTGATCATCTTTGTTGCCCTCCTCTGAACCCTCTCCAGTTTGTCTGCATCCTTCTTAAAGCGTGGTGCCCAGAACTGGACACAGTACTCCAGATGAGGCCTAACCAGTGCTGAGTAGATGGGAACTAGTACTTCCCGGGATTTGGAAGCGATGCTTCTATGAATGCAGCCCAAAAGAGCATTTGCCTTTTTTGCAGCCACATCACATTGTTGGCTCATATTCAGCTTGTGATCGACAACAATTCCAAGATCCTTCTCGCTCGTAGTGTGGTTGAGCCACGTATCCCCCATCTTGTAACTATGCATTTGGTTTCTTTTTCCTAGGTGCAGAACTTGGCATTTGTCCCTATTAAATGCCATTCTGTTGTTTTCTGCCCAGCGCTCCAGTCTATCCAGATCACTTTGAATTTTGTTTCTGTCTTCCAAAGTATTAGCTATCCCTCCCAATTTTGTGTCATCTGAAAATTTGATCAGCATTCCCTGCACCTCCTCCTCCAAGTCATTAATAAAAATGTTGAAGAGCACTGGGCCCAGGACTGAGCCCTGCGGTACCCCACTCATTACCTCTCCCCAGTTTGAGAAGGTCCCACTGAGAAGCACTCTTTGAGTCCGATTCTGTAGCCAACTGTGGATCCACCGGATCGTTGTTTCATCTAGCCCACTTTGAGCTAGTTTGCTCATCAGGATATCATGGGGCACTTTGTCGAAAGCTTTGCTGAAGTCGAGGTATATGATGTCTACAGCATTCCCACGTCTACAAGGGAGGTTACTTGATCAAAAAATGAGATCAGATTTGTCTGGCAGGACTTGTTTTTGACAAATCCATGTTGGCTTCGAGTAATCACGGCATTGTTGTCAAGGTGCTCCCAGATGGATTGCTTTATGATCTGCTCCAGAATTTTCCCAGGGATTGATGTCAGACTGACTGGTCTGTAGTTCCCAGGTTCCTCCTTTTTACCCTTTTTGAAGATAGGGACAACGTTAGCCCTCCTCCAGTCATCTGGCACTTCCCCCGTCCTCCATGATTTCTCAAAGAGAATAGACAGCGGTTCTGAGAGTTCTTCTGCCAGTTCCTTTATGACTCTAGGATGCAGTTCATCTGGCCCTGGAGATCTGAACTCATTCAAAGTAATGAGGTGTTCCTTGACCATATGCCTGTCGATCTCAAGCTGCAATCCTGCCCCTTCAGCCTTTACTTCACCTTTGCCAGGGGGGTCATAGACCCTCTTTTGGGAGAAGACTGAGCCAAAGTAGGAATTGAGCACCTCTGCCTTTTCTTTGTCATGTGTTATCATTTTTCCATCCTTATTTAATAGCTGAATCACCATTTCTTTCCTCTGCCTTTTACTATGCACGTAGCTGAAGAAAGCCTTTTTGTTGTTTTTAACATCCCTTGCTAACCTCAGCTCATTCTCAGCTTTAGCCTTCCTGACGCCATCCCTGCAATTCTGTGCTATCTGCCTGTACTCTTCCTTTGTTACTTGGCCTTCTTTCCACTTCCTATATGTGTCCTTTTTTGTTTTCAGGTCATCCCTAAGCTTTTTGTGAAGCCACATTGGCTTCTTCTGTTGTCTTCCACCTTTTCTTCTTGTTGGAATTGTTTGTGATTGTGCCTTGAGAATTTCCTTTTTTAAAAGCTCCCACCCATCTTGGACTCCTTTTCTCGCTAGCATCGCTTGCCATGGGACCTTACTGATCATTGTTCTGAGTTTATGAAAATCAGCTTTCCTAAAATCCAGGGTACGCATTTGACTTCACTCGGCTTTTGCTTCCCTTAGAACCAAGAACTCAAGTACAACATGGTCGCTTTCCCCCAGAGTTCCTGTAACTGCTACTTTATCCACTAAGTCATCTCTGTTGGTTAGGATCAAGTCAAGGATAGCCGATCCTCTAGTTCCTTCCTCTACTTTCTGTAGGAGGAAGTTATCCGCCACACAAGTCAGGAATTTCCTGGAGGGGCCATGTTTTGCAGAATTTGTCTCCCAACAAATATCGGGGAAATTGAAGTCCCCCATTACTACTACATCATGCTTCCTTAAAACATTGGCTATTTGCTTTTCAAAAGTTTCATCCTTGTCTTCTCCTTGATTGGGTGGCCGGTAGTAGACTCCGACCACCAGGTTCCTTTTATTCTTTGCTCCATTTATTTCAACCCAGATGCTCTCGATGGGGCTACCAAGCTCATCCTCCTGTATTTCTGTGCAGAGATATGTATTTTTCACATACAGTGCAACCCCACCTCCCTTTCTGTTCCTCCTGTTCTTTCTGAACAAGTTATATCCTTCAATTGCTGTATTCCAGTCATGAGAGTCATCCCACCAAGTCTCAGTTATACCTATCAGGTCATAATTTCCCTCTTGTATTAAGAGTTCAAGTTCGTTCTGTTTGTTTCCCATACTCTGGGCATTAGTATATAGACATCGAAGACCATGTGCTTCATAGTCTGGCTTTCTTCCTACATGTGTCTGAAGACTATTATTGGGCGCTATCAGAGCTGTTCTCTCCATTGCAGTGCATGCGCCTATGGGAGAAAGAAGTTTGTGGAGGCTGACTGGATCCTTTGCTGTACTGAAGCTACTAAACTGCAGTAAAATCAGATGCTGTGTGAAATACCAGTATTTCACATGGAGCTCTTTCTTCCCTTCCTTCTCCCTCTTCAAAATTTCATTGCAGGCAAGCTCCCAACAGTGGGCATGTAAGAACAGAAAAGAAAAGTAGGGGGAGAGAGGTTTTTTGCGCCTCAAAAAAACCCTGCGCCAGAGATTAGGGATCGTGACCTCCTAACGGTCACCTTAAACACATTCTGATTAGGATCTCTAATCCCCTGGGTGATTTGACAATTTTTACTTTTTGTTTTAGACTTTGAGAAAAGGGAATTTACACATGGCTAGCACAAAAGCTACTGGACCTAACTGTCTGAAATTTGGTAGGTTCAGTCAGCTCTATAGGGCCTGCCAGTTCCCCAGATTCCATGCACATATGTGGAAGCCCCCCCCCCCCATATAGGTCTTTACTTTGACAGATTTTCTTGGAAAAAGCAAATTTTACCTGCGGCTAGCACAAAAGCCACTATACCTAACTGTCTGAACCTTGGCAGGCTCAGTCATCTCTATAGGGGCTGCCAGGTCCCCAAATTCCATGCACGTATATGGAAGCACAAAATATATATATAGCTCTTTGCTTCGACACATTTTTTTGAAAAAAGCAAACTTTACCTGTGACTAGCACAAAAGTCACTGGACACAACTGCCTGAAATTTGGCAGATTCCATCAGCTTCATGGGGGCTGCCAGATTTCCAAATTCTATACACTTATGTGGAAGAACAAAAAAATTATAGCTCTTTGCTTTGACAGATCTTCTTGAAAATAGAAAATTTTACCTGCAACTAGCACAAAAGCCACTGGACCTAACTGTCTGAGATTTGGCATATCCAGTCAGATCCATGGGAGCTACCAAGCTTCCAAGTTTCATGTATCTATCATACAAACTAAAAAGGTTATGGCCATTTTAGTTTTCCAATGCAAGTCAATGGGAAAATGTAAAAAAAATGGCAATTACGACAACTCAAAAGATCCGGGGCACAGAGCTCGAAAAAAAATCCAAGGCCCGTGCCCAGGTGGGCCCTCTCCTAATGATGCCTCTGGTTCAGACGCATACTGGTAACCAGTGTGAATATCTCAAAACTGGTAAGATATGTTCCCAGCAAGCTGTCCCAATCAAAATCGTGCCTGCTATATTTTGAACAAATTGCAACTTCTAAACCATCTTCAAGGGCAGCCTCACATAGAATGCATCACAGAAGCCTAGATTGGATGCTATCTGTTCCCTGTTGCCAGCTATCCCTGCACAGGAGAGGTCACAGTTGGCATAGCAGCTTAAGCTGGTGCCACTGAGGACAACTGCATTTCATGTGACAAAGCTGAATCAAGGTGCAAACTTGGTCTTTCAGAATGAGTGCAAACATATCCCAAACTATCCCCCCTTCCTAGACTAAAGAACCATCTATCAGGACTACATTTCAATTTATTGGCCCTCATCAGACAATTATCTCTATCTCACACAAAACCTCTGTACTGCAAAACCACTTGTCATCAGAGTTATTCTTACATATCCATTCAAAACCTATTTTTATTCAACTCTATATTGTGCATCATTGCCTTATGCAATGCATATCAGCTTCCCGATCAATATCCTCGTGGCAAAAGGAACATGTGAACCACACTTCACAAGTGATGATGTACATCTTTTGTTCCTACAGTAAGATTATCTCCATGTACAGACCGTGTCATGTGTGAAGCGCTCCCAGAGTTGGCAAGTTTTTCTAAGATCTGAATATGTATTTGTCAGCCACCAGCACAGCAAAGTGAACAAATTTCTTAAACATTTAAATAAGGCTGCAATCCTGTACATACAGTAACCTCTATTGAAATCCATAGGGCTTAATTCTAAGTAGTCATGCCTAGGATTGCACTGTTATAGCACGATCCTATGCATGCTTAGTCAGAAATAAGTGCCATGAAGTTCAATTAGACACTTTCGCCCTAGTGATGTGTTTAGAATTGAAGTCTAACTAAGTAAATGAATAAGTAATTATATTGCAACACAAGCAATTGCCACATTACTGTACCATGCACCTTAAAGTGACTAATAATCGTTGTCTTTTCTTGTACCATCTGGTTCTGACTCCCAAGTTGATAGATTCCTTCAGAGGCAAATCAAACATCGTCATCGTCATCATCATAAAAAAATGAATAAAATCCCCAAGGGTGGAAAGCTTCAAAAATCTTGAAAATCATACCTACTTTTGTTTGTAATGTGTGAAATTATTACAAGTATGTTCACTAGGAAGACTATTGATGGATGACTCACAATTTAGCTAAATTCAATAAGCCACACACTGTGCACATCCCAGTGGGTGATCCGTGCATTTTGTATTTCAAGTATCAAGCGTTTGCCAAAAACAGTATTTTAAAAAGTAGGAAAGGAGCGCGTGAATAGGGTAAGGCTACCCACAGGCAGCTCCTACTTGTCCTCTGACCACTTACATGGGATTTCATGAGACTGCTGGAGCATTCAAGGAGAAAAGAGTACTTACCACAGCAACCCTGCCTCATGAAGTACACAAGCGCTTTCCCAGAGGCATTGTGCTGCCTTTAAATATATACACCCCAGTACTTAATGGGAACCTTTAAAAGACTTGTGCTTTAAGGCCAAACTGCACAACAAACATTTCCTCCCAATAGAGTCGCTCTTTAATCATTCTTTAAGGTAGCCTCCAAGCCATCGTCATACGTTAACAGCACTTTTCTCAAAGGAAATGTGAAGAATGTTAAAGCGCTGCAAATGGAGGAGAGCGTAAAAGAGAGGAAAGAGCATTCTAGAAAAGGGGTTCTTCTGACAGGGGGTGCTGTGTGACGGTACAGATGGTGGAATCAGAGGCTCCGCCAGTATAGCAGGCTTCCTACACAGTGTAAAGCCCAGTCTTCTGGTTCACCATTCTGTTTCAGCTGTTTATGGGATCAGGTTAAGGATTCCATCATCATAACAAATGTCATGGCCCAGTAGGCTATGCCTAACTTCATCTAAGGCAGGGCTGTTGAACGTCTTTCAGCCCAGGACCAAATTCAATTTCTGAGAAGCTCTCGGGGAACACATTCCAGTGGAGGATGAGGCCAAAGACATTTGGTGAGTGAGGCCAAAGACCAGTGATGGGTCCACAGAGACCACAGACCCTTTGTTGGGTGGGGCCAAAGACCATTCCAGTGGTGAGTGGGACAAAGGCAAATGGGGTGGAGACAAATGACCAAAAATACCATCCTATTCTAGCTTTAAGCTCTTGCTGTCAGTAACTAAGCCTTGGGAGAGGCATTTCAGCCTTTTAGAATAGGGAAAACCCCATGTAAATGCCGGTAATCCCCCCGAAGGATTAGAAGTTACAGGCAAGAGAGTGGGACCAGGGGAAGGGGTGTGGCCACCTGGGGAACCCAGAGGGCTGGATTTGGCCCAGAGGCCTGAGGATAGACCAGCCCTGTAACCAGGGTGGGGCAAATGGGTGCACCACCACCACCCCAGGTATGCTTCACATACACACACACACACAGGATTTTTTGGTACTAACACTGTGAACTAAAACAGTGACTATTCCAATGGAGTTCATTTGATTCATGTTGCACCTCATAGTCCCTCACACTCTTTCTGGGTGAAACAGCACAAATTCAAGTCAAGCAGTCAGACTTACGCATCATCACTATTTCAATATTCAGCCAACAAAATGGGTAAAAACAGTATATTTGTATACACAAGATTTCTTAGAAGATTAAGGAATATGTAGAATTATTTGGCCTTCCTCTTTAAGTATACTGTGGATTGTCCTAATGTTAATATTATTTACAAAAGACTACATTGCCTTGTTACCTGTGCAACATGATGGAAATGGTATTTATCATCACAGCTCAATATTTGTCACGGGTGTTTGATTTAATAATATCCAGCACAACAGCACTCTAAGGTATCCATTAGTTTGATTGAATGCCTTATTTGTGTAAGCAAACTAAGCTTTCAAAGCTTTGGCAGAAGTCACTTGGAAAGAGAGAAATACAATGCATGAATATTTTATTGGTCCATGTATGTCCAATGAAACTTTATTGAAAATGCTTGCAAATATTCCCCTAAAACATGTTGTATGTTATTTCCTAGAACAGAGATGGGTATACAGCTGTTGTCTAAAGGGGGGGGGGAATCAATTAGTCAGATCATTTAACATACTAAAAACAATTATGACATAATTATAAGGAACATAATTATATGTTCTCAGTGCCTTTAATTGTGTCATCCTCACTAATTCAAATCTAAAACTCAATCAAAACAAATAACACATCAAAGTTTAAAGCAGAAGTTAATGATAAAGATTGCTTTTTTCAGCATGAAATCATTATAATTCTGAATTCCACCTGTTAACAGGGGAACTGTTAAGTTGTTCTCCTTTTCATTTGCTTTCCTACATTCTTGTACAGGTATTTCAACATGTAACTAATTTTTTGGAACTGCACACTGTATCTATCTGTGTTATCGTAGATATCCATAACTTGGTGAATGACGACATTCACATGTGAAAATCCAACAATCTCTGACACATTGTGTGAATGACCAAAAACCTAGATATCCACTGGTGAAGATTGACAGTCACCTAAATATAACTGCTGCCATTCACCAGTATATGTCCAAAAAGAGAGAAAAAATATTTCTGTTTTCAGGCATTCGGAATATTCAACTGGGATTGTAAACATACCTGAATTTTGACATTCACCACATTTTGGATATTCATTGAACTGGAGAAAGGGACAGACAGACAGATAGAACCGGCAACATTTATGATTCCATATAGAGAGCCCTCCAGCATACAACTGTACATGCATTTAGATATGTTCTAAGGAATATGGGCCTATGGGCCTATTCTGTCCTTCTGTAGATCGCTGCCTGCAATCCCACTCCAGGCCACTCAGTAGGACCTCCTTCACCCTAGATAAGCAGAGGTGAGGGCCAAGTGTAGGATACACTGGGAGTTGTATTCAACACATCTAGAGGGCACCAGGCTGGGGAAGGATGAGCTACTGCCAATCAGAGGAGATAGTGCTGGTCGGCATAAAGCTGCTCCATATTTTTATATATAAAGAGTGGCAATGTTACAGAGGTCATGCGTCCAGGACTCGGGAGTGCCAATCATAGAATCATAGAATAGTAGGGTTGGAAGGGGCCTGTAAGACCATCGAGTCCAACCCCCTGCTCAATGCAAGAATGAGTCCTCCTAATTTGCTGTGAAAATAAATGACTTTCCAGTGATCGGTTGTGGTGCTCCGTAAAACATTTGGAAGGAACTGAAATCTGGAGCTGCTGCAATTAGCACAATCTCCTGCTTTTGTTATTTTTCTAATCAATTAATAATTTAAATACTTTGTGGTAAGGTAGGGAGGTCTGGGCTATAGATCTGTGGGCAGAATCCAACATGGCGCTTATGCCTCTGCTGATTCCCTTGCGCCCCGCCAATTCCCATCCGCAAGCGGCGCCCCCTGCTTCTGAAGCAGAGATGTAGCACTTCCGGGGCAACTAGAATGGGGCAGGTCAGCAGAGCTTGCATGTGGGAGCTCCGCTGACCTGTCAAGATTGAGAAACGAGCATTTCCACTAGTTTCAGGGCTTCTTCTGGGAAGCACTAAACCTCTGTTGTGCAAGCGTTAGGCCCCACTCACACAATGGAATTGGCAGGACACACTGCTTGTGCAACATAATCAGTGGAGTGTAGGGATGTTAGAGAATTCTGCTACAGACTCCAATGAGGTCGGATTCTTTAGAATCCGCCTCCCCCCGAAGTCCGTGGCGGAACGGAGAGATCCCGCCACCACCCTGTGAAATTTCCCCGGGACGGGCCCTACCTTTTGTCAGCTGTCCGGTCCATCTGCTGCCCCAGTCTGCGGCCGCGAATGGCTGCCCCAGTCTGCGGCTGCCATTTGCCTCCCTACTTTAGCCGTGATAGTCTACGTAAATATTTATGTAGACTATCACGGCTAACGCAGGGATGCAAATAGTGTCCGCTACGCCATTTGCATCCCTGTCTTTTGCCATGATAGGCTACATAAATATATATGTAGACTATCACGGCTAACGCAGGGACGCAAATGGTGGCTGCTACGCCATTTGCATCCCTGCTCTTTGCCGTGATAGGCTACGTAAATATATACGTAGCCTATCACGGCTAATGCAGGGACACAAATGGCAGCCACTATGGCGGCCGCCATTTGCGGCCTCAGCCCAGAAGCAGACAGAAGTACGGCTGCAGGTGGGCCCGGCCAGCAGCTCTGCAGGCTCACTGTGGAGCGGAGCCGGCCGGAGAGGATTCCAGGGGGGAGGGACGGACCACCTCCCCCCCCCAGCGGACGGCCCCATTGGAACGGGGTAAGTAATCCATGGTGTGATGGCAAGATTGAACATCGACATCTTGGGAATCAGCGAACTCAAATGGACAGGCATGGGCGAATTTAATTCAGGTGACCATCATATCTACTATTGTGGGCAAGAATCCCTTAGAAGAAATGGAGTAGCGCTCATAGTCAACAAAAGGGTGGGAAAAGCAGTATTGGGGTACAATCTTAAAAATGATAGAATGATCTCAGTACGAATCCAAGGCAAACCATTCAACATCACAGTAATTCAAGTCTATGCCCCAACCACTGAGGCCGAAGAAGCTGAGGTTGATCGGTTCTATGAAGACCTACAACACCTTCTAGAACTAACACCAAAAAAAGATGTCCTCTTCATCATAGGGGATTGGAATGCTAAAGTAGGAAGTCAAGAAATCACCGGGATAACAGGCAGGCATGGCCTTGGTGTACAAAATGAAGCAGGACAAAAGCTAATAGAGAGAACATGCTGATCATAGCAAACACTCTTTTCCAACAGCACAAGAGGCGACTCTACACATGGACGTCACCAGATGGTCAATATCGAAATCAGATTGATTATGTCCTTTGCAGCCAAAGATGGAGAAGCTCCATACAGTCAGTAAAAACAAGACCTGGAGCTGACTGTGGCTCAGATCATGAGCTGCTTCTTGCAAAATTTCGGCTTAAATTGAAGAACGTCGGGAAAACCACTAAACCGTTCAGGTATGACCTAAATCATATCCCTGATGAATATACAGTGGAGGTGAGGAATAGATTTCAGGGATTAGACCTGATAGACAGAGTGCCTGAGGAACTATGGACGGAGGTCCGTAACATTGTTCAGGAGGCAGCAACGAAATCCATCCCAAAGAAAAAGAAATGCAAGAAAGCAAAGTGGCTGTCTGAGGAGGCTTTACAAGTAGCTGAGGAAAGAAGGGAAGCGAAAAGCAAGGGAGAAAGGGGAAGATATAGCCAACTGAATGCAGAGTTCCAGACAATAGCAAGGAGAGACAAGAAGGCCTTCTTAAATGAACAATGCCAAGAAATCGAGGAAAACAACAGAATGGGAAAGACTAGAGATCTCTTCAAGAAAATTGGAGATCTCAAGGGAACGTTTTGTGCAAAGACGGGCATGATAAAGGACAAAGAAGGCAGGGACCTAACAGAAGCAGATGAGATTAAGAAGAGGTGGCAAGAATACACAGAAGAACTATACAGGAAAGATCTGAATGTCCCTGATAGCCATGATAGTGCGGTCACTGAACTTGAGCCGGGCATCCTAGAGAGTGAAGTCAAGTGGGCCTTAGGAAGCATTAGTAACAACAAAGCTAGCGGAGATGACAGTATTCCAGCCGAGCTATTTAAAATCCTAAAGGATGATGCTGTTAAAGTGCTGCATTCAATATGCCAACAAATCTGGAACACTCAACAGTGGCCACAAGACTGGAAAAGGTCAGTTTACATTCCAATTCCAAAGAAGGGCAACGCCAAAGAGTGTTCAAACTACCGCACAATTGCGCTCATTTCACATGCCAGCTAGGTGATGCTCAAATTCCTACAAGCTAGGCTTCAGCAGTATGTGAACCGAGAACTACCGGAAGTACAAGCTGGGTTTAGAAGAGGCAGAGGAACTAGAGATCAAATCGCCAACATTCGCTGCATCATGGAGAAAGCAAGAGAATTCCAGAAAAACGTCTATTTCTGCTTCATTGACTACGCTAAAGCCTTTGATTGTGTGGATCACAACAAACTGTGGCAAATTCTTAAAGTGATGGGAGTACCAGACCACCTTACCTGTCTCCTGAGAAACCTGTACGAGGGTCAAGAAGCAACAGTCAGAACCAGACATGGAACAACCGATTGGTTCAAAATTGGGAAAGGAGTACGACAAGGCTGCATATTGTCACCCTGCTTATTTAACTTATATGCAGAGTACATCATGAGAAATGCTGGGTTGGATGAATCAGAGGTCGGAATTAAGATTGCTGGGAGAATTATCAACAACCTCCGATATGCAGACGATACCACCCTAATGGCAGAAAGCGAAGAGGATCTAAAGAGCCTCTTGTTGAGGGTGAAAGAGGAGAGTGCAAAAGCTGGTTTGAAACTCAACATTAAAAAAACGAAGATCATGGCATCTGGCCCCATCACTTCCTGGCATATAGAAGGGGAAGAAATGGAAGCAGTGACAGATTTTACTTTCTTGAGCTCCAAGATCACCGCAGACAGTGACTGTAGCCATGAAATTAAAAGACGCTTGCTCCTTGGGAGGAAAGCTATGGCCAACCTAGACAGCATAGTAAGAAGCAGAGACATCACCTTGCCGACAAAGGTCCGTCTAATCAAAGCTATGGTTTTCCCAGTAGTAATGTATGGCTGTGAGAGCTGGACTATAAGGAAGGCTGAGCGCCGAAGAATTGATGCTTTCGAACTGTGGTGCTGGAGAAGACTCTTACGAGTCCCCTGGACTGCAAGGAGGTCAAATCAGTCCATCCTAAAGGAAATCAACCCTGAGTGCTCATTGGAAGGACAGATAATGAAGCTGAAGCTCCAATATTTTGGCCACCTAATGCGAAGAGAAAACTCCCTGGAAAAGACCCTGATGCTGGGAAAGACTGAAGGCAAAAGGAGAAGGGGACGGCAGAGGATGAGATGGCTAGATAGCATCACGGATGGAATGAATATGAACTTGAGCACGCTCCGGGAGAGAGCGCAGGACAGGAAGGCCTGGCGTGCTATGGTCCATGGGGTCACGAAGAGTCGGACATGACTGAACGACTGAACAACAACAACAACAAGTAATCCATACACCCCTAGTGGAGTGCAAGAGAACTGGCAAAGGCATAAGCGCCCCTTGGATTCTGCCCATAGGAATGAATGAATAAGGGAGCAATCCGATGGTCTGTGGGAGAGCGTCTCAGGGAGCATAGGATATTTCAAAGTTCCCCCTCCAAGGCCATAGACGCTGCTATGACCTCAGGAGGGGAAATCCAAACAGGGATTGCTTTCCCCTGTCCCTTGCAGCTACTGTGGAAAGAAGATGCAAATGAAGAGGAGGGGGGAGGTGCTGAGGATCCACAGCATCCTGCCCCCATCGCTGGAACTCCAGGTATGCGCTCAAAAGCTCATCTGGTGAGAAAAGCGCTTCCTGAGCGCTTCCTGAGCGCACAGGAAGGAGGACGGAGTGGCGAATATCACCTCCGCCACTCCTTCTGCTCTGCCGGGCATCTGCCAGCAGAGCATTGGATAGTCAGAGCACTCCATTATCAAAGCAATCCCTTGGAAAGCATGGGGTTGCTCTCTGAGGGCATCTCTACACCACCCTAAAATCGTGCATTTAAAACGGGGCTTTCTGCTTCTGCTTTAAATGCAGGATCACAACCACTACCTTTTTCACCCACTTCCTTTCCCTCCTCTCCTTACCCACCTCCTTCTCCCCATATCTGAGTCTTCTATTATCTTTCATTGATCTCACTTCCCTTCTTGCCGCTTTAACTCTTTTCACGGAGGGAACTCAAGTGGAACACAACAGGGTAATTTGATAGATCTCCAATCTATTTAAAAATGGAACAAAGGGCATTTAGTGCAGGAGTTGCCCTGGAGGGACACAGCGTCATGTAAAGAGCCTGCAAACCTCCGTGAAGGAGCAATCTCAATCGCAGGATAAAAGTTCCGTGTGAAGAAGCCCTGAATGAATGAAAAAGCTGGCAAATATTTGCCAGTATTTCAGTCAATTGTGCAGGTCTTTTTGATCAGCCAAAAGCCAAGCCTAAGCAATACAGAAGTCACTTACTTGTAAGTAATACTTGCTGCTTTCATTTTCCTAGACAGATGAGTCTAGAGTTGATCCAGTCTTTATTGGGACAGCAATAATGAAAATCCATATGTTTGTTGTTGTTGTTTATTCAGTCAGTTGCTTCCGACTCTTCGTGACTTCATGGACCAGCCCACGCCAGAGCTTCCTGTTGGCCGTCGCCACCCCCAGCTCCCCCAAGGTCGAGTCCGTCACCTCCAGAATATCATCCATCCATCTTGCCCTTGGTCGGCCCCTCTTCCTTTGGCCTTCCACTTTCCCTAGCATCAGCATCTTCTCCAGGGTATCCTGTCTTCTCATGATGTGGCCAAAGTACTTCAGTTTTGCCTTTAAGATAATTCCCTCAAGTGAGCAGTCTGGCTTTATTTCCTGGAGTATAGACTGGTTTGATCTTCTTGCAATCCAAGGCACTCTCAGAATTTTCCTCTAGCACCACAGTTCAAAAGCATCTATCTTCCTTCGCTCAACCTTCCTTATGGTCCAGCTCTCGCAGCCATAGGTTACTATGGGGAAGATCATTGCTTTCAGTATGCGGACCTTTGTTGTCAGTGTGATGTCTCTGCTCTTCACTATTTTATCAAGATTTGTCATTGCTGTCCTCCCAAGAAGTAAACGTCTTCTGATTTCCTGGCTGCAGTCAGCGTCTGCAGTAATCTTTGCGCCTAGAAAGACAAAGTCTGTCACTGCCTCCATGTTTTCTCCCTCTATTTGCCAGTTATCAATCAAGCTGGTTGCCATAATCTTGGGTTTTTTGAGCTTTAACTGCAACCCAGCTTTTGCACTTTCTTCTTTCACCTTTGTCATAAGGTTCCTCAGCTCTTCCTCGCTTTCAGCCATCAAAGTGGTATCATCTGCATATCTGAGATTGTTAATGTTTCTCCCAGTGATTTTAACTCCAGCCTTGGCTTCATCAAGCCCAGCACGTTGCATGATGTGTTCTGCGTACAGGTTGAATAGGTAAGGTGAGAGTATACAACCCTGCCATACTCCTTTCCCAATCTTAAACCAGTCCGTTGATCCATGGTCTGTTCTTACCGTTGCTACTTGGTCGTTATACAGATTCCTCAGGAGGCAGACAAGATGACTTGGTATCCCCATACCACCAAGAACTTGCCACAATTTGTTATGATCCACACAGTCAAAGGCTTTAGAATAGTCAATAAAAAAGAAATAGATGTTTTTCTGAAACTCCCTGGCTTTCTCCATTATCCAGCAGATATTGGCAATTTGGTCTCTAGTTCCTCTGCCTTTTCTAAACCCAGCTTGTACATCTGACAATTCTCATTCCATGAATTGCTGGAGTCTACCTTGCAAGATCTTGAGCATTACCTTACTGGCATGTGAAATAAGTGCCACTGTTCGATAGTTTGAACATTCTTTGGTGCTTCCCTTTTTTGGTATAGGGATATAAGTTGATTTTTTCCAATCTGTTGGCCATTCTTGTGTTTTCCAAATTTGCTGGCATATGGCATGCATCACCTTGACAGCATCATCTTGCAAGATTTTAAACAGTTCAGCTGGGATACCGTCATCTCCTGCTGCCTTGTTATTAGCAATGCTTCTTAAGGCCCATTCAACCTCACTGTTCAGGACGTCTGGCTCTAGCTCACTGACCACACCATTAAATCTATCTCTGATATTATTATCCTTCCTATACAGATCTTCCGTATATTCTTGCCACCTTTTCTTGATCTCTTCTGCTTCTGTTAGGTCCTTGCCATCTTTGTTTTTGATCATACCCATTTTTGCCTGGAATTTACCTCCGATGTTTCTAATTTTCTGGAAGAGGTCTCTTGTCCTTCCTATTCTATTATTTTCTTCCACTTCCGCGCATTGCTTGTTTAAAAAAAATTCCTTATCTCTTCTGGCTAACCTTTGGAATTTTGCATTTAATTGGGCATATCTCCCCCTATCACTGTTGCCTTTTGCTTTCCTTCTTTCTTGGGCTGCTTCCAGTGTCTCAGCAGACAGCCATCTTGCCTTTTTGGTTTTCTTTTTCTTTGGGACGTGTTTTGTTGCCGCCTCCTGAACAATGTTGCGAACTTGTGTCCATAGTTCTTCCAGGACCCTATCTACTAAATCTAGTCCCTTAAATCTATTCTTCACCTTTACTGCATATTCATTAGGAATATTAGTGAGCTCATATCTAACTGATCTGTGGGTCTTCCCTATTCTCTTTAGTCTCATTCTAAATTGTGCAATAAGAAGTTCATGATCTGAACTACAATCAGCTCCAGGTCTTGTTTTTACCGACTGCACAGATGTGTGCCACCTTTGGCTACAAACGATGTAGTCAATCTGATTTTGGTGTCGACCGTCTGGTGAAGTCCATGTATAAAGTTGTCTCTTAGGTTGTTGGAAGAGAGTGTTTGTTATGCACAGTGAGTTGTCTTGGCAAAATTCTATCAGCCTATGTCCTGCTTCATTTTGTTCTCCCAGACCATGCTTGCCTGTAATTCCAGGTGTCGTTTGACTACCCACCTTAGCATTCCAGTCTCCTGTAATGAAAATAACATCTTTGTTTGGCGTACTATCCAGTAGATGCTACAGATCCTCATAGAACTGATCTACTTCTGCTTCTTCAGCATCTGTGGTTGGGGCGTATATTTGGATCACTGTGATGTTAAATGGCTTACCCTGAATTCGAATTGAGATCATTCTGTCATTTTTTGGATTGTATCCAAGCACTGCTTTAGCCACATTATTATTAATTATGAAGGCTACTCCATTTCTTCTGTGGTCCTCTTGTCCACAGTAGTAGATCTGGTGGTCATTTGATGTGAAGTGGCCCATTCCAGTCCATTTCAGTTCACTGACACCCAAAATGTCTATATTTAATCTTGACATTTCCCCAATAACCACATCCAATTTGCCCTGGCTCATAGATCTTACATTCCAGGTTCCTATGGTGTGTTGATCTTTAGAACATCAGATTCGTCGTTCACCACCAGCACCATCGGCTGCTAGCCGTCCTTTCGGCTTTGAGCTAGTTCCTCCCCAGTAGCATTTTGACCATCTTCCGATCTGGGAGTCCCATCTTCCAATGGTATACTGACATATCTCTGGTTGTACTGATCCATGTAGTTTTCATGGCAAGAATACTGGGGTGGGTTGCCGTTTCCTTCCCCAGGGATCGTATTTAGTCTGACCTCTCTGCCATGACCTTCCTGTGTTGGGAGTCCCTTCACGGTTTAGCTCATGACGTCACTGAGGTGCTCAAGCTCCAGCACCCCAACAAGGTAACGATCTCCTTTGCTGGAGAATCCATATGTATCTCAATGTATTTTTCTTTACAGAGGAGAGAACCAATATTATAGGAGGAAAGTTAAGCACTGAATCAAACAGAACCAAAACCAAAACCTGAAAAACAGTTGAGTTTGTTTGTTTGTTTGTTTGTTTGTTTAAAGGAAACTGGAACTGAACTCAGCTTTCAGTTCTTTCTGTTGTGAATCTGACCTAGAACTGAACCCCCACAATGGTAGAGCGCATGCTTTGCATGCAAAGATTCCCAGGTTCAGATCCTGAGGTCTCCAAGTAGGACAGGGGAAGACTCCTGTCCAATATGAATAAATATGTTTATATAATTAATGACATTATGATAGTTGTTGTTCTTCACTACTGGGAGAGACAAAAATAACATCTGAATTATACAGTTCAGTTAAAATTTAATTTGCTATTTATTCTATAAAATCCAGTGCAAAAATAAAAATGCTGGGGTCTGACACGCATTTTTTTACTCTCAGTGTTTCTGTTTTTAATTTGGGCTTTTATTGAGTTTTGATTTTCATATTTCTAACTCCAAATTCTTGAAATGAAATGGGCTAGACATTAAACCAAATATGTAAGGTTCATCAGTTTCGTGGGCCTGAGCAAGGGATGTCTGAGAATTTCATTCCTGTTTGCAAATTGTGTGAACATGTCCCATTTGCAATCCCGAACGTGAGCAGGAACGCTTTTTTCAAGCCATGTTTGAAAAATGTATATTTCTTTAACATGCACATTTTGAAATGTACATTTCTAATTAAAAATGCATGTTCGTTCTTTAGTTAATGGAGGGGAAATGCACGCATTTGAACAGTATGCAGAGACATGCACACTTTTCCCATTCAAAGTATGTACTTTTCCTGTTCAAACGAGCTGAAAAACAGGTCAAAATGAAAATGGGAGCAAGCTGAAATGAGCTTCAAAGTGATTTTTGGAGAATTTAGGCAGGTTCAAAAATTGCTGGTTTTCCTATCCCTAGCCAGAACATGTGTAACGGAGGATAGACTGGGCCCAGTATATTGTAAAAAGGATGTGAGGTTTGTTTGTTTGTTTTTTGATAGTATTGTTGTTTGAGCTAAGCTGAATGATAAAGTGACATAGTGAACTTATTAAAATAACTAGCTGTGAGATGAATATATTTCCTTCAAGTTCTCTTTCCTCAGCAACTAACGGAAGCAAGATATCTCTAGGTGTGCAAACAGGAACCTTGTCTGGCTGCTGAAGGTCAATATTAAGTTGAAATGCAGGATGGGGTGGGGGGAGAGGGAGGGAAGGAGGAGTTTAAATAAATAAATAAAACCCATTTCACTGTGAAAGGAGTGATTACGACTAGGCTGCTGATTACGACTGGGAAAATGAGCCTTGGAAGCACAAAGCTAGCAGTGGCAATTGTGGGGAATTAACTGGGGTGGTTTGGCGCACTCTTTGGAACAGGAGTGACTCACAGAATGACTTGTAGTGGTCTGAAGACTATTGCCATCCCTTTCGGAGGAGCACTTTACTTGATTTCTTCCCCTCCCCCCAAAAAAGCTGCAAAGCCATCAGGTGCATTCACCACTTATTACCTGCCTGCCAAATAGATGGAGCGAGTAGGCAGACTATGAGGAAACGTCAAAAGAATCAAAATGTTCTCCAAGAGAAAGATGCCTCTTCCCCGGACGTTCAGATGTTTAAATTGAAATTTCTGTTGCTGACCCATTCACAGAAACAGTATTTTTAAAATGGATTCAGATAGAAGAAGTACCCCAATACATCCTCACCATATGCTTTTGTAAGCAAAGATATCGATCAAAGAAACGTTCACATTTCTCTTACAAAAAGAAAAGGACAAATTTAAAGGTCATTAATTCAAGCAGCTGCTTGTAAAAAGCTTTTTAAATTCTTAAACCCACATCTTCAATCACATCCTAACTCTTGTATTTCAGTCAACATCAGTCTCTTGTAGAACAGACCTTGTACAGAATTCTTGCTTGTAGAAATAAGAATGGTGTCTCTCAGCAGGTTCACAACCAAACGTTGATGAAAGGAAAGCAAAGCAAAGTGGGCTGTAGGCTAGCTAATGAAAGCTTGGAGCAAAACATATTTGTGTTTGTCTTCAAGATGCCAGAGATGGCTCTGTTGTTTATCCTACAATAGCACAACTAGCCTTCTGGAAGCCATAGAGCAGCCGTGGCAGCGAGGTGAGTTTTCCAGAAAAAAATCAAAATGCAAATTAGCTTAAATTGCATAGGGTCATTTGCATAGGAAAAAATTCAGTTTGTTCCAGAAAAGTTTCCAATGCAAATTAGGGTCATTAGCATATAGAAAAATCAGTTTGCATAGGAAAATGTTCTGATACCCTACAGCAGAGTCGGCAACTTGCGCTCTTCAAGTACTTGAAAGGTTGTCACAGAGAAGAAGGCCAGGATCTCTTCTTGATCATCCCAGAGTGCAGGACACGGAATAATGGGCTCAAGTTACAGGAAGCCAGATTCCAGCTGAACATCAGGAAAAACTTCCTGACTGTAAGAGCAATACGACAATGGAACCAATTGCCTGGGGAGGTGGTGGGCTTTCCCACACTGGAGGCATTCAAGACAAGGCTGGACAGCCATTTGTCAGGGATGCTCTGACTTGGATTCCTGCATTGAGCAGGGGGTTGGACTCAATGGCCTTGTAGGCCCCTTCCAACCCTACTATTCTGTGAATCTATGAATCTATGGTCTGCCAGAAGTTTTTCCTACAACTCCCAACATCTCTCACCCTTGGCTATGCTGGCTAGAGCTGATGGGAGCCATAGGCCAAAACATCTGGAGAGCCACAAGTTGCCCAGCCCTGCCCTAAAGAGATCTAATTTAGCACATTTATTTTATTTGCATTTAGTAAACAAAGGGGGGGGGACGAGTACCCCATGTTAATATTTTTGACCTGATATATCACAAATATTTGACCTGAAATATTTGAGGGGGAAAATTAAAGCACGCTTCATGTGATCTAAATGTTACATTATGTAGAAATTTTAATTGGGATACTTGTAAAAAATTAAAATTTAAAGACAATAGCATGTACTTCCCTTACATTGTTAAATTTAAGGAGGGGAAATCAAAGGTACTGAAAACTATTGACATAGTAATAACTTTTAGCAACCCAAAGAACTCTACATGATATGCTGACAACAACCATTCATCTATTTCAACAAAGTTCAACTCTCTTCCACTAAGGCTGTTGCCAGGGCACCTTCAATTCCGCTGTCGCTATTTATGAGTCCCAGTTCACTCTGAGTCATATACGCATTTCAGTGACATATATGTATTCTCTCACGTACATACTAAGGATAATTACCTGGAAAACATTAATTACAGCTTTGAAACTGCCAGACTTGCCTAATATTGTATTTGTAATTGGCATACATTCATTTTTACTAATGACCTTATGAAATGGGAAATGTTCTGTCCCACATCACTGAAGAGTGGGGAACCTCTTTTAGCTGAGGGGAGAATTCAGTTTTGGAGAAGCTTTCAGAGGCTGTATTCCACTGCTGTGCAAGGCTGAAGGCAAAGGGAGTACGGCCAAAGGCAAAGGAAAGGGTCCAAAAATACTAAACAAAATACAAAAAATGCCAGCACATTGTTGCTTAAAGCTCTTCCTGCTTTATGTTGCTTAAAGCTCTTCCTGCTTTAGGAGAGGCATTTCAACCCTTCAGATTTGGGGCGGGGCGGGGCGGGGGGGGGCTGCACAAAAGCCAGGAATCTACCAAATCATCAATGGTTGTGGGAGAAGGGCACAGCCTCCCCGGAAGGATGGATTAGACCACAAGCAAGCTAGATTTGGGGCCTGGGCCTGAAGTTTCTGACCTTCTTGCATAGCAAGAAGCAGACATAAGAACTGCCTTTCTGGAACAGACCAAAGTTCTATCTAGTGCAGCATTCTGTTTACAGCTGCGGCCAGCCAGAGGCCTCTGGGAAGCTTACCAGCTGCTGCCTGTCTTCCCCACCTGGAACTCAAAAGACCACTAACCTCTGAAAACAGATTCTGGGTAGATAACGTAGCTCAGCCTTCCCCAATATGGCAGCCTCCAGGTGTGTTGGACTATAGTGCCCACCACCCCAGCTGGTATGGCCCATGATCAGGGATGCTGGGTATAGTAGTCCAAATCATCTAGAGAGTGCCAGGTTGGGGAAGGCTGCCACAGCTCATATCTGTTTATAGACCCTATCCTCCATGAAGTTGTTTCGTCCTTCTTTAGGGCACAATCCTGTGCATGTTTAGACAGAGGAAATTGTCCTACAATTCCCAGCATTCCCTAGCCAATATGGCAGGCTAGAGAATGCTAGGAGTTGTGGAAGTTTTTTCTGTCTAAGCATGCATAGGATTGCACTCTTAAACTGACAGGTAACACCACAACCTGGCAGTGAATTCCATAAATTGCCAATAGAATGGCCCCTGAGCAATCTTATTATGAGAATGAAGAAAACATTTCTCTGTATCCAAGAAATATTTCTTATGACTTTCTGGGAGAAACTGACACTTAAGAGTTATCTAAATTTTCCTCTGAACTGGTGACTTTCAGACTTTGGCTGTGTTCGGACATCACTTTAAGCCATGACGGCTTAATAAGCAACTCACAGTAGCCTAATTTTTAAATAATCCACAGTGCTCCGCCACAGGAGAGGGGTAATAAGCTACTAGGAGTATTATTAAGCTACTGTGCATGATCTGAGTCATCCCCCGCCCCCTGTCCTGCTGCAGTCCTCCTGCCTGAGCAGTGGTGCTGTTTCACCCATTGACAAAGGAGTGAAAATCCTGCATGCACCAAAAAGGGGGTGGCGGCTATAAAACCTTGGAGGTTTGCAGGATCAGGACCAAACCTCATACAGCTGTAGGCTCTTTCGCTCATTTGCTAAAGCGCTATAGTGCTTCCTCGCTAACGTGAAATTGCACATTTCTCCCCATAGATATTACTGGCATAGAGGCTTTAACGTGTTCACAATACCGCAATTGCGAAAATGCACAAATGCACAAAAGTGCAAAGGAAAACTTTTCGAAAAGAGGAACAGAGGCAACTGCAGAATAGGGGGAAATGGGGGACTAGGGGAAAAAATTCTCATTTTTTGCCCCATCCCAGCAAACTGTCAGGGAGTTTCCATTACACAGAGAACTCCCGCGAAAAACAAAACAACGGCAGCGATCTGAACCACTTTTGCTGCACAACTCTGTGGGTGAGCAAAATAACCTACGGTGCCCGACAGATGATAGATAACCCACAGCGAGTTAAATAACCTCTACTGCAGACTGTGGGTTATCAGTGTGGGTTATTTTGGCCAAATAAGCCATTGCGGATTAAAACATTCCTGACAGATGACATGATAACCCACGATGGGTGAATTAAGCCACCGTGGCTTTTTTAATCTACTGTGGCTTATTGTGTCATCCAAACCCAGGCCTTGTCCTGGTAGACTTCCCTGGGCTGTAAAAAGATCATTTGAACCTCCTCAAGGTAAAACAAAACTTGCAGTGTTTGTATAAACAACATCAACCAGCTTCTGATCCATCAAGTACTGCATAGTACTTCTGATCCATCTTTGGGTGCAAGTACTGCATAGAGGGGCATAGAATTTTAAGTTCCCAGCGTGGGGGGGAGAGGGGGGGCTGAGCCAAAGAGGTAACCCCAAAGTAGTCTTGGGGCCTTCTTACTTCACCCCCACCCAAGCTATCAGTAGATAACATACAGTATTTAAATGCATGGATTAGCGACATAATAAATGTATTATACAGTTTATCATGTAGTATTTAATGATGATAAATTCATTAATAAACCATGAATGCCAATTCAATAGATAGGCAACCCTACTTTAATAAAATGCAAAAGGAATATTTTACAATCTCAGGAAATTACTAGTTATCATAGTATGGCTAAACAATATTTTTGATGACTAAAATTAAGAGCAATTAAATTAGGGATCAACCATTGCATAATACAAACAAAAATACTTTATTGCAATAATTAATGGATCATCTAATACTTAAATGGGGAGCCTACTTAAATTACTTTTTCCTTGCTTTTATTCTGGCAAATTTATCAATTAAATTATCAAAAGAGATTTGCCTAGCATAACAAGCTTACTTTCTGCTGAGACCATAAACTATTAACGTTTTACCATTTTTAATTTATTGTTGTTGTTTGTTTTACTGTTTTAAATTGTTATACACTACCTTGATGGCTTTTTAGCAGATGAGATGGTGTATAAATGCTAATGATAAATAATAAATAAATAACAAGTTGATTAAGTCTTTCTTGCCCTGTGGAAGATCATAGGTGATCCTTTATCAGTTTCAGTTTATTAAAGGTATGCTTGCCTGATACAACTGAGCATTCTTATTTTATTTCATTTTAATTTATTCTGTTCATATCATGCTTTTGTTTGCCTCCAAAGGGCTCAAAGCAATGTTGGGGTCTAGTCCTCTTCCCTCCTATTCAGGGCTTTTGCTCATCCCAACTTACAGTCCTTAGCCAAGGAATCACGGCAGCAGTCCAGCTCATCTGCAGGGAATTCTGGGAATAGATTTCCTGTTTGACTCTGTAAAGCCAGTGCCTTGAAGGTTGAAGGTGAACGACTGGATAGATGCTATTGTATATATATGAGAACAGCGGCATGCACCAGAGTTCTTTGAAAACCTCAACTATGTATTATTATAGCTCACTGGGAAAACCCAAGGCAAAATTTTTTGATCCTCTTACTTTGGTTAGTCAAAATATTTTTTGAAAAAACTATTTCAGACCTGTAGCAAGAGAGGGATAGCATAAAAGAGATGCAGATATAGTGGGCAATTGGCTCTTGGGGCATACAGGGGACCCAGGGAGGCCTATGCACAAAGGGGTAACTCAAGAGTATGGTGACTTGATGGCAGGGGGGCAACTGAGCTGAATAGTAGCAGGAAATAAAAGTTGAAGGATAGAAAGATTAAGAACTGACCACAGACCGTTGTTCAGCAAGCGGATTGCTTGGATCAGGATGCCTTGTGCTTCAACAGGCTTCCACTGACTTGAGAAGCTTGGAGCTTGCCCTGACTATATAGACAGTGACTAAAAATAACAAGCATGGAGAAGAGAGAGGATCAAGGGAGAAAGGTAGGAAGGATAAATAAAGCTAACTGGGATCAGGGTCTAGCAAGGCTGGAATGAGCTCCACACCAATGGAGGCTGGTGTCCAATGACTGGCAGGGCAAAGGTTGGGTCAGCAGAGGCAGAGCTAAGGGGATCAGCGGAAGCAAAACAGTCTTTGAATCCCCAGCAGCCAGCAACCCATACCACAGAAAGGAAGAACTGAGTCACATGAACTGTAAGACTGTACGTGCAAAGGAGAGAGGGGGGAAATCACATAGCCACACAAGAGCACCCCTTTGGACCCAGATTCTCTTGTTCCAACAAGTCCTATTCCCCAGAGAATCAGGGGGCTTTAAGTTCATGAATGCACAGGGGGGCGGGGGGGGCGGTCAGACAGCCACACAAATGTTGCTGCCACTGCTAATGATGATATCCCATGATTATATCCTCAGAGCCACACAGCTAGGGCTGGATTAAGGCCATGATGGGCCCTGGGGCTAGCCATCTATACGGAGCCTTCCACTCTGCCCACAATACTGAACTCGTACACAACATTTGTGCATACACGTATACAACGTCAACAATGTACAGTAATAATGCAAAAACATTTTACTACATATATTAATGGAAATAATCTTCCATGCTTTCCTGGAAACAAAAGACTTATATCTCTTCCATGGTAGAGAACTCAAATACAAACACAAGTTTTCCCTTTTAAAGCATATAATACACAGACACAGAAAACATAAACATACATGTGGTGTTCTCTCATATACACATACACACACCCTCAAGAAAGAGACATAGACTGAGTCACTGCCTCGTTCAAACGAAACAGCCAAACAGGACACACAAATACACAGCCAGTGCTGGCCCAAGACATTTTGCTGCCTGAGGAAGACTAGCAAATGCCTTTCATTTCTCATTGGATAATCTGGGCCAGTCACTACCTCTCAGCCTAACCTACCGCACAGGATTGTTCTGAGGGTGAAAATGGGGAGATCTTTAGTGTCTGGAGGAAATGCAAAATGTAAATATAATAAAAGAAAATAAATAATTCTATATTACAAAAACAGAATTGTCTTGCAATATGCTCATAAGAAGCCTCCCTGAAATGTAAAATGGCCATCTGTGCATTGCATTACTGTGCATTGCATTAACATGTATGTGCACTAGAAACAAAATGCATCCAGTACCCCACTTAGGAATTTATCTTATAGAAACCCTGTGGAGGGAGCCCGAAGACTGACACCAACTGTTATTAAACTTTCAAAATTCAAAAAAGCATCTTCTTGATTATCATATGCCCCACCCATACGGCTCCATCTTCTACATGAACATCACCTCAAAGAAGCTTTATTAACAGCAAAAACAGCAAAGGGTCTTGTGTGTCAGGTCCCTTGGTCCTCTCCCTTTGCAGTCACATACCCCAGGGCACCAGGCCTCAGACTCACTACTTTATTAGTTAACAACCAGGCTCTTTACAAATGCAAATCCTCGGATACTCTCAGGCTACAAAGGAAAACAGCTACTCCACACAATTACGAATATCAGTAGAGGAGCCAAGTGGGAATCAGAGACATTGCCGGCAGTTTGAAACAAGAACATGCCGGCCAGAATAACTTAGGGGGGGATGCCCCTCCCTTACAGTTGTGCCCTCCTACGTAGGCTATCACGCATAGCCAACCAGGTGGAACGTCTGAGCTTCGCCTCTAACTTTTCCTGCTTCGCTCTGCGCCAGACTCTAGCATCCCTCAGGTCACACCCCGCACTCTCCTCCTCCTCTGAGACTTGAGGTCTCATGGGGGAGGAAAGGGGGGGGCCTTCAGGTTGAGCCATCTGCAAGTCAAGTTCCTGAGAAGAATGTCTATCCATATCTGAGCTCACTAGGGAGGAAACCTCCCCCAGTTCTGGCTGTTCCCATTCTGAGTCTGAGCTGCTAACTATCTCCACGCACTCAGAATCATTCCTGTAGGGATGGCGGAGAATTCTGCCATGGATTCCAGTGAGGCTGAATGCACTGGCGTTCGGCCCCCCAGAATCCGTGGTGGAACGGCCTCCTGCCCCCCAGCCTGCCCCGCAGAACCCCCCGCAACGGCACTTACCTGGGGCGGATGCGGCGGCGGGTGTGGCAATGAAAGGTGTGACAGCGGGGGCGGTGGAAGGTGCGGCAGCAGCAGAAGGGGCGGCGGCATGTGGACCGGAAGCACGGCAGCGGCGGCGGAAGGTCCGGTGGCAGGGGTGGCAGAAGGTGTGGCGGCGGCAGAAGAGGCAGCAGGTGCGGCGGCGGTGGGGGTGGCAGGTGCAGCGGCGGAAGGTGCGGCGGCGGGGGCGGCAGGTGTGGTGGCAGGGGTGGCAGAAGGGGCGGCAGTGGGGGCGGCGGCAGGGGCGGGGGCGGCAGTTACGGCGGTGGCAGGGGTGGCGGGGGCGGGGGCGGCTGGTCTCCTGGCCAGCCACAGCTTGGCACAGTGTACGCAAATGGCGGCGGCTACAGTGACCGCCGTTTGCGTTCGCTATTTTTAACCGTTCTAGCCTACATAAATATTTACGTAGGCTAGAACGGCGAAAAATAGCAAACGCAAATGGCAGCCACCATAGCCACCGCCATTTGCGTATGCTTTATTTTTTACTTTGCTGTTATAGGCTACGTAAATATTTACGTAGCCTATCACAGTTAAGTACAGGGACACAAACGGCAGCAGCTACGGCCACCGCCATTTGCGTCCCTGCTGCCCAGCGGCTGGATGTCCGGCTGCTGGCGGAACCAGCCGGCGACTCCACACAATCCCCGCCGAGCGGAGCTGGCCGGGCAGGATTCCGGGAGGAGGGACAGAGCACCTCCCCCCCACGAAGCAGATCCGCAAAACGGTAAGTGACTTTCTTACATCCCTACATTCCTGACATTGTGGCACCTTAAAGACTAACAAATGTATTCTGTCATAAGCCTTTGGGAACTATAGCCCACTTCATCAGATGTATAGGACATTATGGGATTTTCAGGTTTTTATACAGAACATTTGGGGAGGGGGGCTTGTAAACAGGGCGGTCCAAAGGAAATTACATGTAGAAACTATCTAATGAAGGAAATGAAGGAAAATATCCTTCTTTTCATTAAAGACTTCACAATCCTGTTGTCCATCCCACATACACCCCTGTCTGCATGCCCCTAAATACAACAACAACAACAACCCACTAGCAGACTAGATAAGAACTCTGGACACTGCAGTGATGTCATGCCCTACCATTCCATACAACAATATAGGTATAACCACTATGGGCTACTTTTCATTGTTGATGTAACCCATAGTCAGACAAAGCAGCAAGTTCTCAGAACATTCAGAATCCATCTTTTTGCATGTTGTAACAACAATGAAAACATTAATAATAATCCACACAAAAGCACTCCTCTGAAGCCACATTTTTTTTCATTCTGGCAATAACCCACATTGTATAGAGCAAGAAACTGAATAAACTATCTTTGAAACAAGTGTGTGCGGAGTGGAGGGGAGGGGGGAGAGAATCAGAACAGCACAGCACGGACAAAAGCACTTCTTTAGGCCTGTATGCTCCTCCTCCAGCATCAACTCCAATGCACAGAGAATCAAGTGACTTTAAGTTCGTGAGTGGGAGGGGAGAATCCACACAGTCATAATTAGGGATGTACAGACTGTGTAAAATCTGCTCCATCTGTGTTTCACAGATTGTCAGGCGCTTTTCGTTCCGTCATCTGCCCACAGACAGATGCAAAATTTTTTTTCGTCATATGGAAAAGTTTGGAAATAATTAGATAAATATTTACATAAGTATTTGCATAAGTATTTACATAATTTACCTCAGTATGTAACATTTAGTGTATTGTCCCCCATTCTGTTCAACGTTTCCTCAGCAGAAACTTTCATATTTTTCTATGGATTTATATGCGTAAATTTCGGGAAAGTAAAAAAATCTTCTGAAAGTCCACGGACTCTGCACGGCCTGAGGGGGTCACTCCGCAGTGGATTCTGCAGGTCAAATTCTTAGAAATCCAAGCTCATTTTAATCCATCTCAAATTTCTTCAGCATCCCTAGATACTGACTGATGATGTTGATGCTAGATTATATCCTCAGAGCCACACAGAAAAGTAGCCTTTGGAACACAGCAACAAGTTCTGAAATCACCCCAAAATCCATGCCTTTGTATATCCATCATAAAGCACCCACCACAGCAGGCCTACTCAGAACTAGCAAAGTGTAAAATTCCAGATTATGCATATCTCATAAGAAGTAAGGAGGACTGGACTGTTCAGGAGAAAGCATAGGCAGCAAGTTATAAGCACATCCATAGTCCATCCCTTTGCATGCAATACTTGGGAAGCCAGTAGGAACCAATTGCAAAACACACAGATATCTCACCCATCATCACACACATAGAGTCACACAGACACAGGCACCACCACCCATTTTTATTTATTTATTTATTGCATTTATATCCCACCTTTTTTCCTCTTTGACGAACCCAAGGCGGCATACATAATCCTCCCCCTCTCCATTTTAGCCTCACAACAACAACCCTGTGAGGTAGGTTGGCTGAGAGTCTGTGACTAGGGATGGACGGAGTCCCTACATTTTGTCCTGGCAGGGAATCCACCTGGGGGGTAGGCGATCCTTCCCTCCCCCTGGAATCCTCTTCTGCTAGCTCTGCTCCACGCCAATTCCATGGAACCAGCCACCAGCTCCGTATCGCTGGCAATACAGCCAGCTGCCATTGCCGTGCCATATCGCTGGTTGAGTGAGCGCTGACTCCGGACGCAAATGGTGTCCGCTACGCCATTTACGTCTGTGGTTTTTCGCGTGAAAAACTATCATGTGAAAAACTATCAGACGCAAATGACGTAGTGGATACTTCCTCGCTCTGTTGCTAAACTCGCACAGTTGTTTAACTCGCTTGTTTGCTGACACTTTGTCATTGGGGCTGAGATGCTTCGTCACTGGGGCTCCTCGCGCTTCAGGAGCTGAAAGCCGTTACTACAGAATGGAGTAAGTTAGGTTTCAACACTCCATGGGGATTCAATTTTATATTTCTTTGGAATGGCCAAGATCCAAAGGCTGAACTGTTTTCAGATACATCCATGGTGACATCTCACTGATATCAATGTGACTGTCAAACTCAGATTCTACTATTTCCCACTGAAACCAATTAGCATTAACAAGTGCATAACTTTGTCTGAATCTTGCCCATATAGATAAAAAAGAAGACAGACATTTAAAAACCAGTGCCTGTGACTCAGTCTTCCTGTAATTATGGCAAATCAGTTTAAACACAAGTCTATTAAAATAACATATGAAGTGGTGGATGGCTGTGATTTTTAAAGCAAGGGCCACACGAGTGAGGGGAACTGAACCTTCCCTCCAGTTCAGGTGGTGGACCTGTGGCCCTCGAGGTGCTGTTGGGCCTCAACTCCCAGGAGCCCCAGACAGCATCGCCAATGATGAGGCATGATGGGAGATTGACTCCTCGCCCCTGTTCTAGCTGCTCCTGCCCTCCAGCACGTTTCTACCATCTGAGCTCACTTTCAGTACTGGAGACCAGCTAGGAGGAAAGTGACTTCAGAAGGGGGGCTGCAGGCAGGCAGGTAAGCCGTGGGTACCGTGGAGTTGCTGGCACTGACTCCCACAAATACACATATACTTGCCTGGCTATTTTGCTGTAGAAGCTGGGGGCACACATGATGGAGCAAACCTCATTTTCAACAAACCAGTCTGCTGCTGTTGCATCTCGTTTGAGTCTATGATATTATGTGCATCTGGCAGATTAATAAGAATCCATTTATTGGTCACTTTTTGCTTCTGCTTCCATATTCAAATTGTCCATCAGCAGATTATGATTCTCTGAAATTTATTCATCACTTTAAAATGATTTGCAGAATAATATCTGCAAACAAATTCTGCTCTGCAGATTGATTGTGCTCTTTTTCTGGCACCACTGTAGAAGCAATTGCGATTGAACTGAATCCCTTCTGAGTATACTCAAAACTAATTTAGTTCCCATGACTACTTGTATTGCCCTTTCATCACCAAATGTTGGTGAAGTTCATCCATTAGAAAGATGAGCAATGAAGCAGAAAGTGTTTAGCAGAAAAAATCTAATAAGGTCAGCCCATATAGTTACATAAAACAGTAAAGGAAGAAGTTCATTTCTTCTGGGCCACAGAAGCTACAAACAGTTCACAAACCTAACTCCACCAGCCCAAGGTAATATCAGCATATTTGATGTCACAACCAAATAGGGCTCATTTAAGAGAACAGAATATTGGGTTGGATCAGAATTATTTATATTTAAAATAGACACACAGAAATCAATGGCACTTGAGTTAATCATGGCATGATTTCAATTGGTCTATGCTAAGTGTGACTTATGGGATCCAACCATTATATTTTCATTTATTTATTTATTGCCTGCCCAATAACAAAAGGTTCTCTGGGCATTTGTTGTTCAGTTATTAAGTTGTGTCCGACTCTTTGTGACCCCATGGACCATAGCACTCCAGGCCTTCCTGTCCTGCGCTCTCTCCTGGAGCTTGCCTCAAGTTCATATTCATTGCATTGGTGATGCTATCTAGCCATCTCATCCTCTACCATCCCCTTCTCCTTTTGCCTTCAAACCTTCCCAGCATCAGGGTCTTTTCCAGTGACTTTTCACTTCGCATTTGGTGGCCAAAATATTTGAGCTTCAGCTTCTGTATCTGTCCTTCCAATGAGCACTCAGGGTTGATTTCCTTTAGGACTGACTGATTTGATCTCCTTGCAGTCCAGGGGATTTGTAAGCGTCTTCTCCAGCACCACAGTTCGAAAGCATTGATTCTTCGGCGCTCAGCCTTCCTTATAGTCCAGCTCTCACAGCCATACGTTATTATTGGGAAAACCATAGCTTTGATTATACGGACCTTTGTCGGCAAGGTGATGTCTCTGCTTCTTACTATGCTGTCTAGGTGTGCCATAGCTTTCCTCCCCAGGAGTAAGCGTCTTTTAATTTCAGGGCTACAGTCACCGTCTGCGGTGATCTTGGAGCCCAAGAAAGTAAAATCTGTCACTGCTTCCATTTCTTCCCCTTCTATATGCCAGGAAGTGATGGGGCCAGATGCCATGATCTTCGTTTTTTTAATGTTGAGTTTCAAACCAGCTTTTGCAGTCTCCACTTTCACCCTCAACAAGAGGCTCTTGAGATCCTCTTCGCTTTCTGCCATTAGGGTGGTATCGTCTGCGTATCTGAGGTTGTTGATAATTCTCCCAGCAATCTGAATTCCGACCTGTGATTAGGGATGTACGAAAGTTCCGCCACGGATCTTGGGGAGGCCGAATGCCAGCGCATTCGGCCCCCCGAAATCAGTGGCAGAACAGCCCGCCCCCCCACCCCCACCCCCGGGATGAGACTTACCTTGGGTGGATCTTCCTGGTGGTGGCAGCTCCGGCGGCGGCTCCGGCGACGGTGCGGCGGCGGACGGTCTTCCGACTGGCTGCCATCGCCGCCATTTCCAGTTTAAAACAAAAACAAAAATGTGATAGGCTACGTAAAGATTTACGTAGCCTATCACGGATGACTTAAGAAAAAAAAAAAACGCGCGTACGCAAATGGCGGCGGCCATGGCCGCTGCCATTTGCGTTCCTTATTTTGGCACCTCTTAGTCTACGTAAACATTTACATAGACTAAGATGGCGAAAATAAGGGGAATGCAAATAGCGGATCTCCGGCTGCTGGTGGAGCCGGCCGGCGGCTCTGCAGAATCCCTGCGGAGCACAGCCGGCCGGCCAGGATTCCGGGGGGGAGGAACGGAGCACCTCCCCCCCATCCAGGATTCCGGGGGGAGGGATGGAGCGCCTCCCCCCCCACCATCAGCATAATCCGCAAAAGGGAAGTGATTTTAGTACATCCCTACCTGTGATTCATCCAACCCGGCGTTTCTCATGGTGTACTCTGCATATAAGTTAAATAAGCAGGGCGAAAATATGCAGCCTTGTCGTACTCCTTTCCCAAGTTTGAACCACTCGGTTGTTCCATGTCTGGTTCTTACTGTTGCTTCTTGACCCTCGTACAGGTTTCTCAGGAGACAGGTAAGGTGGCCTGGTACCCCCATCTCTTTCAGAATTTGTAACAGTTTGTTGTGATCCACACAATCAAAGGCTTTAGCGTAGTCAATGAAGCAGAAATAGACGTTTTTCTAGAATTCTCTTGCTTTCTCCATGATCCAGCGAACGTTGGCGATTTGATTTCTAGTTCCTCTGCCTCTTCGGAACCCAGCTTGTATTTCTGGTAGTTCTCAGTTCACGTACTGCTGAAGCCTAGCTTGTAGGATTTTGAGCATCACCTTGCTGGCATGTGAAATGAGCGCAATTGTACGGTAGTTTGAACACTCTTTGGCATTGCCCTTCTTTGGAATTGGAATGTAAACTGACCTTTTCCAGTCTTGTGGCCACTGTTGAGTGTTCAAATTTGTTGGCATATTGAGTGCAGCACTTTAACAGCATCATCTTTTAGGATTTTAAATAGCTCAGCTAGAAGACTGTCATCTCCGCTAGCTTTGTTGTTAGTAATGCTTCCTAAGGCCCACTTAACTTCACTCTCTAGGATGTCCGGCTCAAGTTCAGTGACTGCACTATCATGGCTATCATGGACATTAAGATCTTTCCTGTGTTGTTCTTCTGTGTATTTCCACCTCTTCTTAATCTCATCTGCTTCTGTTAGGTCCCTGCCTTATTTGTCCTTTATAGGGATGTCAGAGAATTCTGCCACAGATCTCGGTGAGGCTGAATGCCAGTGCATTCGGCCCCCCGAACTCCGTGGCGTAACGGCCTGCCACCCCCCCCCCACCCCCCGCAGATTCCCCCTCGGGCCGAGACTTACCTGTGGCGGATGTTCCGGACGGCGGCGGCTCCAGCGGAGGCTTCGGCTTCGACGGCGGCTGGTCTTCCAACCGGCTGCCGCCGCCACCATTTGCAGTCTCCCCCCCCCCATTCATGATAGGCTATGTAAAGACTTACGTAGCCTATCACGTCTGGGTTAAAAAAAAAAAAAAAACGCGTACGCAAATTTGTGTTACGCTACGCTATTTGCATTCCCCCTTAGTTTCGCCGTCTTAGTTATGTAAATATTTATGTAGACTAAGACAACCAAAAATAGGGAACGCAAATGTCGGCGGCTATAGCCGCCGCCATTTGTGTACACATTTTTTTTTTTAACCCAGACGTGATAGGTTACGTAAGTCTTTACGTAGCCTATCACAGCTGAATTCAGGGACGCAAACGGCGGTGGCTACGGCTGCCGCCATTTGCATCCCTGCTAACCAGCGGCTGGATGTCCAGCTGCTGGCAGAGCCAGCCAGCGGCTCCGCGGAATCCCCGCAGAGCGGAGCCGGCCGGCCAGGATTCCGGGGGAAGGGACGGAGCACCTTCCCCCCCAGTGGAACCCAGCAGAGCCAGGTAAGGGGGGTTTCATACATCCCTACTTTATCATGCCCATCTTTGCACAAAATGTTCCCTTGATATCTCCGATTTTCTTGAAAAGATCTCTAGTCTTTCCCATTCTATTGTTTTCCTCGATTTCTTTTAGGGGTGGACGAAAGTCCCTTACCTGTCGTCGAAGGACGTTCGCGGTGGGGGGGAGGCGCTTCGCTGCTCCCCCCGGCGAAGTTCAGGCCGGGGGGGGAGGCTTCCCGCCTCGCCCAGCCGCGAACGCGAAAGTTTTTTTTTTTTTTTTAAAGCGCCCCCTGATAGGCTACGTGACGATTCACGTAGCCTATCACGGCTAGATCTGCAAAGTCAGCCGTGATAGGCTACGTCAATCGTCACGTAGCCTATCATGGGTGACTTTAAAAAAAAAAGCGCGTACGCTAATGGCCCCCATAGGGAGCCGCCATTCGCGTTCCTTATTTAGTCGCTGTAGTCTACGTAAATGTTTACGTAGACTACGGCGAAAATAAGGGCAACGCAAATAGCGTTGCCCTTATTTTCGCCGTAGTCTACGTAAACATTTACGTAGACTACAGAGACCAAATAAGGAACGGGAATGGCGGCTCCCTATGGGGGCCGCCATTATCCGTACGCGCTTTTTTTTTTTAAGTCACCCGTGATAGGCTACGTGACGATTGACGTAGCCTATCACGGCTGACTTTGCAAATCTAGCCGTGATAGGCTACGTTAATCGTCACGTAGCCTATCAGGAGGCGTTTTTTTTTTCTTTGATTGCAATGGCGGCGGCGGCCGGTCGAAAGACCGGCTGCCGCTCCCGCCCCGCTCGAACACCCGCCGAACCACCGGCCGGACCCACCACCGGGGGGGACATTCGGCGAAGGTAAGTCCCATCCCGGGCGGGAGGCGGGGGGCGGGGGGGTTCAGAGGATTTCCCCCCGAAACTTGTTCGGGGGGCCGAACACGTTGGCACTCGGCCCCCCGAAGTTTCGGGGAGAAATTCTCCGCCAACCCTAATTTCTTTGCATTGTTCATCTAAGAAGGCCTTCTTGTCTCTCCTTGCTATTCTCTGGAACTCTGCATTCAGTTGGATATATCCTCCCCTTTCTCCCTTGCTTTTCGCTTCCCTTCTTTCCTCAGCTACTTGTAAAGCCTCATCAGACAGCCACTTTTCTGTCTCGCATTTCTTCTTCTTTGGGATGGATTGAGTTGCTGCCTCCTGAACAATGTTACAGACCTCCGTCCATAGTTCCTCAGGCACTCTGTCTATCAGGTCTAATCCCTGAAATCTATTCCTCACCTCCACTGTATATTCATCAGGGATATGATTTAGGTCATACCTGAATGGTTTAGTGGTTTTCCCTATGTTCTTCAATTTAACCCGAAATTTTGCAACAAGAAGCTCATGATCTGAGCCACAGTCAGCTCCAGGTCTTGTTTTTACTGACTGTATGGAGCTTCTCCATCTTTGGCTGCAAAGTACATAATCAATCTGAGTTCGATATTGACCATTTGCATACAGTTCTAGTTTGAATGCTCTTCCAAAGCAAAAAGTTCCTGAAACTTAATATATCAGGGAAAAGTGTTTTCCCTAGCTAGATTGCTTTTTTAAAATGTATTATTTTATGAAGTTAGTTTTATTGCTGTGTTGTTTATTTTATTGCACAGTTAAAACTGGGAGCTGCTTCAGGAGATTCTAAGTGTTAAACTACACACTATGTTAAATACATAGATGTTGTCATAATTGTTTATTTTACTTTTGTGTGAGTGCACAAGGCTTTGATCCAGATTGGCACCAGTTGAGGGTTGCCCCCCCCCCCCCGCTGCCTTTCTTAATCCCCCATGTGGCAGAAGGAAGAATATTTAAAGAAAAAAAATGGCTGTGTTAGAAGGTTTCACACATACCCCTACCCAGTTGTGGTGGTCCCAATCCAGATCAGGGCCCTGTCTACTCACACAAAAGTAAAATAAAAAGTTATGATCAACTACACGCATAATTGGCCAATACATACATATACAGTCACAAATGAAGTTTTAAATGTCATTCTTCACACTGGACATAATTTGGAAGAAAAAGCACCCTCAACAACCATCAACTCCATAGTTTATGAGGGTATGTGATGCAGTCCACACTTTTCACAGCTAAACCCCTGAAAACTGGGAGATTGAAAAAGGGTCCCAAACGTGAGCAGCATTCATTAAAAGATGTAAATAGCCAAGCTCTGTGCTGTTTTGTTTGTCTCCTTTATCCTGTGGAAAACAGGAGAGCCTCCTGTCATGCAGACGCAGTGATTCTCAGAACCCAATAAAGGTTAGTGACATTTTCAGTCTATGTTTGTTTTCGTTCTTCTAATCACACATCCCATATCTGCCTCAGAAGAATCCAGCTGAGCTTAATCCATAACCTTTTAGAAGTGTAATATTAACTTGCAGCATGTCATTATCTTTTCAAACCATCTTTTGCAGAACTCTTCAGAAACAGACTTGCAGTGTGCATGATGACACAGATGGTATAAATGTATCTCAGGCTGTCGAATCCTCTAGGTGTCTGGATCATGAACACTAGAAATGCAGCGATATTTCTGCAGATTATATCTACGGACCTAGCTGCATCAGCTGATTTACTTTTACAGGCACAACTAAAATATAGTTTCACCTCATGTATTATAGGAAGTTGCCTTATAAAAGTAAAGACAATTTGTCCAGTGAGCCCAGTTATCCAGCAAACATTCTGACTGGCAGAAATCTTTCACATCACCTTCTATATGATCCTTTTTCTTTCACTAGAAGTGCCAGAGATTGGAACTGGATCTTCTGCATGCAAAGCCTGTGATCAACCCTTCCATTGTTCTACACTCATAGATATAAGAATGTGTAACCCATGGCATTAAAAAGTCTGGCGCTACCATAAGGCAGAGTGAAAAAAACCCGCTTCAGGCAGCATATGCTGAGGGGCAGCAGGGGCAGCCCTCCAGTCATGCCTCCTGAGCCCGCTTGCCATTTCCCTCACTTGGAGAGCAGAGCTGTATGTGCTAGACAGCATGTCCTTCACCCCTAAACTAGTCTGTTGTCCTCAGGTGAGGTGAAGGATGCTATCCCATTAGTGTTGAAGTAAGATTTAACTACCAGTCAGCTTCTGTATGTGAAATGGAAAGGGGGGGCGCCATCTTGTCCTTTGCATAAGGCAGCAAAGTACCTTGGGCCAGCCCTGTGAATTAATAGGATAGAGCCTCCTCTTCTCGCCAACATTTTGTTACTTTGGTTCATGTTTTTATTTCAGCTTCAGGCTAAAGTGCTTTTAGATTGTAAATGGAACCCGTCTCTTGACTAATGACATCCATCTCTTGCCTAACCATTGTTCTACAGCCTCTTTGCTTTTTCTGAGTCTGCCTATGGCTGAAGGTAAAAAACAAGTAAGCCAACTGAGTTCAGACAACATCTTGCTTCTATCATTCATTCCTGAATGATGTCAAATATTATGTTATTTTATGTGGAGATGTCTTCAAAACATTATGAGATGTAGCTGGTGCAAAATCCAGTGACATACCTTTTTATAGATGGTTGTCACTAGGGCAACATTACATCAGAGCTCCAAAGTTCTGGGTTTCTAAAGCAGGGGTGGGCAACGTGCAGTCCCAGCCACCCCCCATTGTGACTCCTGCTGCCTCCAGTCACCTCCCCCCGACACAAAAAAATGGGGAAAAGACCAAAAAAATCAGTGGTTTGCCACTGAACATCGGCAGCAAACTGCCACAGAGGCTTACTAAGGATAAATGTAACTTGTTTTCGAGACGATTAATTTTTTTAACCCTTTTTTTTTTATTTACACACAGCAAGAGTGTGGCCCTTGGGGGGACTATGGGGGTGGAAAATTGGCCCATGAACTGTCTGAAGTTGCCCACCTCTGTTCTAAACCCTGCTGGGCAAAATTCAAGATGTAATCTTAACCTATAAACCTCTGAGCAGCTTGGCTTAAGCGATCTTCTTTTTCCACATGTTCCATTTCTGTTATATCTGCTGATAATTCCTTTCAAACTATCCCACAATGGCTGTGGATCCATGCATACAACAATATATATGAAGACTTTCACACAGGTTGATCAATAGTTATGAAATTATAAAATTGCAGAGAAGAAATGATGAACCAAAATGGTTCTCCTCTCAATTCTCAGCAAAGAAGGTGCAACTCTAGCTACGCCCTTGACATATTATTATGAACAAATCTTTAGCAGTGGTGATCTGCCCTCTTTCACCCACTATGGACAATCCAAGAACCCTAAAACTCAATGTTCCTGACTTACACCATTCCTAATAACAATAGTACGTGTACCCGTTGGGGAAAGGCTGAAGCTCAGTGGCAGAGCAGATGCTGTGCATGCAAAATGTCCCAGGATCAATGCCCACGAACTCCAGGTGGGGCTGGGGGAAAACCCTGACTGAAACCCTGGACAGCTGCTGCCAATCAGTGTAGACAATACTGAACTAGATGGACCAATAGTCTGACTTGATATAAGACAGCTTTCTGTGTTAATTTCTGTCTAAAGATATGTATTTTATTACATTACCCATTAGTACTGAGCTTATAGCTGAAAGGAATATCTCATTGGTTAAAACAAGTTAGGGGCAAAAAGGGGTGGGGTGGCTTCCCTGACTTTAAAATCCAATAAAAAAAAGTATCATTTTGTCACTCTAGCACACGCACGTCATTCATTCCATTACCGCATCTAATTTGGTTGATATCACAACATTATTACATTGATCACTGTTTCAACTTAGACTAATTTAATTGATAGAATTCTGTGTCCTTGCTATTATAAGAGACAATTAGCTCTCATTAGTTTACATTTCACTCATTTTCTGCTGACTGATTGCATTACATACTGATACTTGCTAATATCAATATGCAATGCAATCAGTCTGAGGGAAATGTTGGTACCGTTTCTCTAAAAAAACTATCACACTTATCATTCTGATTGTCTGCAAAGTACCAATATTTGCCTACAGTTTAATAGTTTCATAATGCAATATTTGGTATTAATAATCATCATTAGAAGGTCACATCCTTAATCACGTTTACCACTGAGCAAAAATTAACTAATGAAGATTACAACATATTAATAAATTGCAGACGGTACCTCTGCATTTTTCAATATAACCTGCAAATAACAGAAATGGGACCAGGGGGTTGACTTAAGGACTTTTGGCTTCCCTCTTCCTATTTCTTTAGTTTTCTGTCTGGGTTCCAAGCGCCCCCACCCCACCCTCCATCCTTTTGTTAAGGTCCGGCAGCAACCATATGGAGAGCTTTAGCAGAGCAAGAACATGCAGCTGATGCTTTGTATTAGAGGTGAAGAGGTTACTTGAATTGTGCTACTGTTAATTTGCCCTTTAAGCAGCTACAGCGGGGAGTCTATAATAGTAAAAAGCAGAGCAAAGAGATTTGCCTATCTGATTATTATGTCAGAAATGCTAAAGATTCAAAAGAAAGGGCAAATCGCTTTTTGTAACCAATTTAACATAATCCACTGAACATTCAAGGACACCCATTTGTAAATACGCTGTAAGTTTACTCAGATAAAATGTATTCCCCACCTACATTTTCTTTCAGTATTTTCTCTGCTATTGGAGGCAGATGTGTCTATGTGCCTCACCAGGATGCTTTTAGTCCTTGAAATTTTGAGGGAGATGCTGCAAACTCTTCCGACCGTACCACATACTATTTTGACAGCAATAGTGGAAAAATACAGTCCCAACTGTATTATTTTTTAGCAATCCATTCCACAAATAGCAAACATATTTATCTCACAAGCTTCACAGGTGGTTTCATGCAAAACTGTAGACGAGGAATATTTAGTACTGGAAAAGGATGGAAGCATATAATAAATGGCTTTTGGTTGGAAATTTAAACTCACAGTTTCAAGATAAGTACTTTGGGGGGGCGGGGGCTGGGAGGGGAGACCAAGTACAAATTAGGTTTGTGATTCTACCCTGAAAAATGACAGGACGTTTGAATGCCACTGTCACTAAAATAATCTGTCTGAATCAGGGCTTCCCTCAACTGGGCTAAGGCTTTACACAGAAACTAATTGCTGCAAACACTAATTTTCAAGTCCCTTTTGTCTCCTATAGTAGGCACCTCTGGATGCAGAAGGTACCCAATTAGCAGAATTCATGGGCCTGATTGTGTATTGTGGGGCAAGTGTGTGAATAGTATAAACACTGCTGATTACTATTCCACTGTAATGGCTGAATTTTTTTTTTTTATTGCTTAATAAGGCCATCTATTCTACATCAGTCTCTGGCAAAGCTGCTGAGGAAATCAGTTAGGTCACTTTTCTGGTCATACTAGCAGAAGAAGCCTTGTGATGCTAACAGATGACTAAAGGCATAATTACAGGCTATTTAATCACATCTGTTTCCCCACTTAACATTGTTTGCTCAAGTTAGAGGTAGTTTTTTGGGGGAAAAAAATCAAAAGGACAATAATGGCAAACAGACTAAAAAAATTACTATTGCATCGTTAAAACTCTAGGGCTCGTGATAATTACAGAAAACAGAGTTTATACTGATTTTAAAAGGCATTAATTTATATTAGTGTGTTTCTATACACATACTGAGGACGGCTGGTTGTTTGTGGAGTGGGGAAAGGAGGAGCGTATTTCATTTACACATAGACTCATGAGGGAGAAGCCAAGTGTTCCCCCCTCTCAGAAGTTGATTAAAATGGGGTCTGCATCTGAATACATTTTATTCTGCAACTAAATTTATATAACAAGATGTGGTCCACAGATTTTTCCCTGACAATTACAAAGATTGTTCTTTTTACATCACACTTAAAATAGCAGAGTTAGTGCAAGCTGTAAGGAGATGTGGGTCCGGCCCTACCATTAGACTGAGTGTCACCTCACACAGCAGATTTTGAGTGTCATGGAAGGACAGCAAATTGCTAGGTATTTAAATTGTTATCATTGTATTTTTACTTCCAGGGAAGGGGAGGGATGCTTGTGGGATTTTCTCCCTCAGATATCAAAATAACTTGGCCAGCCTTGAGTACTAAACACCTTGACTTGGTGGGCAACGAAGGAGGTATTTGCTACTCTGCCTCAGGCAGCAAAATACCTTGGTATGGCCAGGAGGAAATGCCCCTTTCAGTGATGAGAATTTTCCTTGCTTCCTTCACTGAAGGAGCAGTGCTGTCGGTCTCGGTAGCACCTCCTTGGTGCTTCAAAATGTCCCATATGCAGCTCAGGAACCCTACGCATGGGGTTTGGGGATAGGAGCTGTAAAGGGGCCATAGGTCAGTGGCAGAGCACATACGTTGCGTGCAGAAGGTCCTAGGTTCGATCCCTGGCATCTCTAGGTAGGGCTGGAAAACCCCTGCCTGAAACCCCAGAGAGCCGCTGCCAGTCAGTGTTGACAATACTAGGCTAGATGGATCAATGGTCTGAATCTCTACAAGGCAGCTTCCTATTTTCCTGTGTTTCCTATGTTCCTAAAGGATGATCCAGAGCTTGTAACACCCACAAAGCTCTGCACCAGTTAGAAAATGAAGTATGGGACTTCCCTCATACCAGCCCCCCCATCCTTATGCCCTCCAAATGTGTTAGACTACAATGCCCATCATCCCTAGCCAGCATGAGCATTGTTTGTTACATTGTAAATCATTGTGCATATTTCTGATACTCTAGAAGTAGGAGAAGTATGTTTTGAATGTCCTCATATTTGTTGAAGGTAAATGTGTGGTTTCTGTGGGAACAGACAGCAGTATGGTTATGTGTATAGTTGCCTTTTGTTTACATACCTCCAAGGAGGCTATAACATCATTTTGTTGTAGGGGATTGACCTAATTAACAACAAAAATCCAGAATTTGTACCTTGAAAGCTTGCAAAAGCCCCCAAATGAAGTCATTCCTTTCAGTTTCCCTTATCTGCAAAGTCCAAAGTGTAGAAACAGCATTCCGATCACGTATCCAAAGTAGAGAATCTGCTGCAGCCTTCCCAAACCTGATGCCCTCCAGATGTGTTGGGGTATAACTCCCATCATCCCCAGCCACCATGTACCAATGGTCATGCTGGCTGGGGATGATGAGAGTTTTAGTCCAACGCATCTGGAAAGCACCAGTTTGGGGAAGGCTGCATAGATTTTATTTATTTTATTACTTTTCTATCCCACCTTTTTTTCCTTTTGCAAGAAACCCAAGGTGGCTTACATGATCCTCCTCCTCTCCATTTTTTCCTCCCAACAGCCCTCTGAGGTAGCCTACGCTGAGAGTAAGTGACTAGCCCAAAGTCATCCAGTGAGCTTCACGTCCAAGTGGGGACTAGAACCCGGATCTCCCAAGTCCCAGTCAAACACTCTAACCACTACACCACATTGGCTCTCTTATATTTTTATATATCATATTTTTACATATTTATCGGTATACAAGACCAAGGCTCTGCTCATGTGCTTCACAAAGGATGTTCCTCTTGTCATAGCAAAGGCAAGCTGATATCCATGAAACTCCATGGCCAAGTATCTTCCACATCCTTAGCCTGTTCCTTCCTCAGCTCCCCATATAATGGGGCTGACACTGCGCAGATCCCCACACAGAACTAGACACACATATTTATGTATCCTATAAGTATATCGCCCATTGTGCAAATATATCATATGGATCCATGGATCAAGATATCCTTAATCTTAAATTAAATACTGCCGCATAACTGGTTTGTATGTCTGTGTTGGGAAATTTCAATCTTGCCCTTCCAGTTCCAGAAGGAAGCTCTCAAGGCATCTTATATAAGTAAAAGCAATTAAACAATATACAGTCAAATTAAAATCAATATGCACTCAAAATCAATTATAAAACAATAGATCATTAAAAAGCAGGCTAAAAAAGGAATATGAATACAATAACAAAGCAATATATATATTTAAGATTAAAAACTTGCTAAAAGAGAGACATCGATGGTGGGGCAGTGGCAAAGAGGGAGTCAAACAAACCTTCAAGTCAGGGAGTTCCACATTCTTGTACCACAACAAAAAAGACAGTGAGTTTGGTGCTTTCTCCTACAAAAGGAGTCCATCTATCAGCAGAAGGAATTCTTCTGTTGGAGGAAATCTGTTTCTGTCGGAGGAAAGGAACCTTTGAATTGAAGCCACTGTAAGTTTCTCAGGGCTGAGACCTGTTCTCTTATACTTAGTTAAGTGCTGTGCACGTCGCTGGTGCTGTTTAAAATATATCGGGCTGTATCCAATGGTGTCATTCTGCTAGCGCAAAGTTTCTATCTCTTGTGGAAACCCCATTTTCATCACTGCATAATTTCAAATCTAATTGTTTGATTCTGCTTGCGCAAGCCATTCTACCAGGCATTGCACGAGGCCTTTCACAAGTGTGTGTTGCACAACTCATTACAACTTCATTAGTCTGTTACTTTAATAGTCCTGGCTCCACCTGGCAAGTGTCTCCTTTTGTTAGGTAAATTAGCAAGGATATATTGCTATGGGAAACTAAGATAGCCAAGAAGCATAGGTGATGTTGTGTTTCATGTTACAGTTTATTTCTGTGACACTTTTTTGGTCAAAAAGGCCCCCAAATACTATATTCAAAAAAGTATATAAATACAACATTGGAACAATTCAATAAAATATTATATTAAAGCAACAATATAAAAATGACTATTTAATTAAAAAAAAAAACAACAACCCTAAATCCCCAGCACAGATCCCTCCTCATGTCCAAAAGCAAAAACCAATCAGCAAAAATGCCAAAGGAGAGCTGGAGTAACCCCCGGTTCCTTATAAGGATTACCAAGCAGTGGGGTAGGGCAGAGCTCATTCTTAATGGTAACAGCAGCCTTTCACTTGGAGGAGGGCATCCCAAACTGCAGCTCCAGACATCATAGGTCTCCAAACAGGGATGTGGGTCAGAGCAGATGGAATAGCTCACTTCACCATCATCAGCATTATTGTTACTGCATTTTTATCCCAGCTTTTTTCTCTTGCAACAAACCCAAGGCAGCTTACATGGTCCTCCTCCTCTCCATTTTATCCTCACAACAACCCTGTAAAGTAGGTTTGGCTGAAAGTCAGTGATTGGCCCAAAATCACTCAGTGAACTCCATGGCCAAGTAGAAACAAGAACTTGGGTCTCCCCAGTCCCAGTCTGACACTCTAACCACTACACCATACTGTTATTGATGGTAACAGCAATCTTCCCCTGGAAGAGTGCCTCATCCTTATTCTTCCCCCTCTAGGCAGGGGCGGGGCAAGGAGTCTTTGTGTGAAAAGAACAAAAGACTGGCAGGCTGCAATTTTAAGTCAGACAGAGTGAGCACGCTGGGTTTTGGATTCTGTGAGCTAACGATATCTTCGAGTGCTGGCTGTCTCTTGGGAGATCTTATGTGGGAACAGTGGATTTTGGACTCTGTGTTGGAGTGTTTAAGCTTAGTCTCCACTTATGCTCAAACACAGATATTACAAAATGCCATAAGCCTTCTGTGACCTTCCAAGGGGAACCAAACATGGATAAGCGCTGTACCATTGGACTTCCTCACTGCTTGGAGAACTGGGGTGTGAATAACAATGTATGTGAAATAAAAAACACATGCAGAATTTTGGCTCAGCACTTTTTTTTTTAACCATTTGAAAACATTAGCTTGTTTACTTTAGCATGCCCGGTCAGCATCCCTTCAGGACCAACAGTCCAAGCCATCCAGGTACTGTCACTGTAGTGACCAAAGGCATCTCACCCATCCCATTTCCTTTCAATGTTTATGCATTTTTGTTGTGTTGAGTGCAGAACCTGAGAATGTTAAAATTAGGAATAGGTGAGAAATTCATTCAGTCCATTTTTTATAAGAACTTACCAAAATTCACAAATTTCTTCATAAATGGAACAGAAGGATCTTGAGATTTTAAAATATGTAATATGAGAGAAACCAAAAGTGACAGATTTTGTCCATCCAGGCACAGGGCTTCCAGTGCTTAGCTTTTTAAAGTGTAAGTTTCAATCCCTGAGTTTCATCACCATGCTTATGGTGCTGAATTAGGGTTGCCAACTCTTTTTATGACAGGCTCCTCATCTTTAACAGCTCCATGGCAGGTAGGTAAAACATGATCCTCTCCAGACTGAGAATGGCTGCACCTATTGATGTGGCTGGTGCAGATGAGTGAGAATTTTGTTTGGTTCATTTTTGATAAGACCAAATCCACACACACAAAAATAATCATAAATGGGACAGAAAGAACTTGAGATCTTAAAAAAAAAATGAATGTGGGAGACAGTGAAACTGATGGGTTAAAATACTTGTGGGTACGTAATACTTCCTTAGGGGTGTATGGATAATACCAGAAATTACTACCGTCATGCTGAAATTGCACTGATGTAGTGTAGTAGCTAAGAACAGGAGATATAACACCAGGAGTCCCTGGTTCAAATCTCATTTCAGTCATATCCTCAGTGGGGTTCTTTTTGGCCCCTATTGTAGCAAGGGCTTAGCATTGTTGGGCACTGGTGAGGTCTGGATTATGGGTTTCCATTATTGATTGGCGGTATACCAAAGTTTTGGGCAAGTCAGGTTTCTAGGGGAAGCAGGACAGCACCAGGGAGAGCTCCGAGTGCTGTTGGGGCTGGAAGCCAGACAAGTTTGTCTGTATGTTGCACCAAAAAGCAGCAGATCAAGACTGAGCCTAAAATAGAGGTTTTGCTTCCTTTAGGCTGAGTGGCCCCATCTCCACGCTGACTGAGGCCTTATCCCTTACAGGGTCCTGGACTGTTTTAGCAGCATCAGGCTGCAACAATGTGGGGGTGGCTGTGGCCTGCTGGTGTCTTTATGGCTGGAGTCCTCAGAGTCCAAAGATGGCAATGCAGCTTCTTCTGGATGTGTGGGGCAGGTCCCCTGAGTCTTCCCCAGAAACTAAGTCTGGGGAGGTGGAAACCTTGTGATGCCTTTTTGTAACCGAGTCCTCTCCCTGAACTGTTAACTCAGGAACCTCTTCTTCTGGGAATGGGGGATCAGGATCCTCTGAAGATGAGGGTTTGGGGTCCTGATCCAGAACAACTGGTGACCTTAATAAAGCCAGCGGTCACTTTGCCCCAGCCCTGCCCCATGCCCATCTGAGATATTTGGATGCAGCACTAGCATACCTTACAAGGCTGCTGTAAAGATGACTATAATAACAGACATGAAATGCTTTGAAATTTGAAGTATTCTGTATACATAGGGGGCCGGATCCACATTTAGGCATGTGCAACTGGGCTGGCAGAAGTGGACTTCCCCATCCTCTCCTCTCCATGACAGCCCTTCCAGCCCCCTAAAAATGTCACACAGAGGGTTGGGGGACCCTGCTGAATGGGTGCAGACAGAGGCACCTTCCATGAATAGAGCCCTTTTCTCCACAGAAGGCAGATCCTGGATCCAACCCACTTTGAATTTGTATTACGATTTGCATGTTTCTATTCCACCTAGGCTGAATCTACACATAACAGTTATACCGTTATCATAACTATTGATGCCCATTGGTGTCATGTGTACCGATAGTTATGATAACGGTATGATAATGGTATAACTGCTAAGTGTAGATTCAGCCCTAGACATCTGAAGATAGATAGCATTATAGCATTTGCATTTGCATTCTTTTCCTGTGCTCCTAAATATTTTGTTTTTATCTGCATAAATGACATGATGTATTTAAAAGGAAAATTGTACAACAGTTGTCTAGGCATGGAAAAAAGAGTTGGCTCCCCAGGTATGACAGGATCGATCTAAATTTACTTTCTCCAGAGAAGTGACCTGTGCTTCTTCATTTCTGCCTGCCTTGCACAAAAGCTGCCTTGTGCCAGATTGCAGAATTAGCCACAAGAGGGTGTTTATTAGGGAATATGAACACTTGCTTTCACACAGTTGTCTACATCAAAGACCAACATTCAGGTCAGCTCTACTTACCTTTAACAATGGTATGAATTGCTCTATGTTTATCAGATCTTCAGTTTTAAACAGGCCAGTTTCAGTGTGAGAAGACATGGAGTGCTTTAGATGAAGAAGGAAAGTATCCGATTACTAGAGATGTACTTTCAAATGCATTACCATGGAGGAGGTAATACTGTCAAGAAAGATTATCAGTATTGCAGGCACAAGACAACAGAAGCAGGACTAGGACAAACATCCTCATACATCACCTGGTGTCTCATCACTGGGTTACACAGCACTTATTTACTAGTTGTTGGATGTGGTAAATGACTCAATTGACAAACACTGTATTTGAGGTGACATTGCAAGGTGTGGAAATTCTACCTGTGATGATGGCAATGCTCCACTGAAGTTACAGTCATCAAATGGCGACTTTGCATATATGAACCTGCCCACAGACAGTACATTGGACTGCTTCAGAAATAACAAGAAACCATGATTTCCTACTAGGTGAATGAACTTTGGCAAATCAGAAGCTCACATATTCCCCAGTCACCCTGGTTCACACACCAGAGGAGAAGATTAGAAGCATCCACTTTCAATTTTACAATAATCACAGTTCACTGTGATGTCCAGACTCAGGAAATTGGCTTGTTTAAACTATAGTTAGTGAGAAAAAGCCAGAATCAAGCAGTGGTTTTAGATTCTGGTTTGTTCAGAAACCATAGTTGAAATGGGGGGGCGGATCTTCATGACAATGGAATGAGAAGTGCATTGGAATATTACCCGGATTTTCATGGAATCAGCTTTGGTCTGTCAGGGAGCTGAGTGTGTAGCATAGCTTTAGAATCTGGTTTTCAGAGGTCACACAGCGCTTAAAAGGAACATACTTCTGGGTGGGGTGAGGGGAGTAGAACTGAACGTCATCCAGCTGGCGGTGGCTGCTCAGCTCAACCAATGAGAGAGGCTTGTTTCCCACCCTTGTCCAGGCTCCCCCCTCCTACATTATTATAAATGGATAGCAACTAGGGATGTATGAAAGTCACTTACCGTTCGCAGATTACGTTGATGGTGGGGGGGAGGCGTTCTGTCCCTCCCCCCGGAATCCTCGATGCGGGGGAGGCACTCTGTTCCTCCCCCCCAGAATCCTCCGTGGCCGGCTGTGCTCCGTGGCAGCTCCACGGAGCAGCCAGCCAGGCCCAGCCAGGCCAGAGCCATCCGCAGCCGGATTTCCAGCCGCAGAGGGTTCTAGGTAAAAAAAAAAAAAAAAACGCATATGCAAATGGCAGCGGCTACAGCCGCCGCCATTTGCATTCCTTATTTTTGCCGTCTTAATCTACGTAAATATTTACGTAGACTATGACGGCGAAAATCAAGGGGAACGCAATTAGCGTAGCGGGCGCTATTTGTGTCCCTTTTTCACTCACCATTTTAGCCTACGTAAATATTTACATAGGCTAAAACGGCGAATCAAAAAGGGACGCAAATAGCGCCCACTATGCTATTTGCGTTCCCCTTGATTTTCGCCGTCATAGTCTACGTAAATATTTACGTAGATTAAGACGGCAAAAATAAGGAACGCAAATGGCGGCGGCCATAGCCACCGCCATTTGTGTATGCGGTTTGTTTTGTTTTTTTAAACCCACCCAGCCATGATAGGCTACGTAAAGATTTACGTAGCCTATCACGTCATGTTTTTTTAAAAAAAAACCTAGCCATGATCGGCTACGTAAAGATTTCAGCAATCCGCCGCCGCCATTTCCAGGCTTGTAAAAAAAAAAAAAAAAGACGTGATAGGCTACGTAAAGATTTACGTAGCCTATCACGTCTCTCTCTCTTTTTTTTTACAAGCCTGGAAATGGCGGCAGCAGCGGCCGGTCGGAAGACCAGCCGCCACAGCCGCCACAGCCGCTACCGCCCGGAACATCTGCCCCAGGTAAGTCTCATCCTGGGGGGGATCCGCGGGGGGGCGGGGGGGCAGGCCGTTCCGCCACGGAGTTTCGGGGGCCGAATGCACTGGCATTCAGCCTCACCGAGATCCGTGGCAGAATTCTCTGACATTCCTAATAGCAACTAATTTTCCCCATGTATTCAGATATCCCTGAAAAAGCCAAAATCCCCAGTTCTCCAGTGCAGCATCTGATGGCTCCCCCTGAGAGCTTCCCCACACCCAATTTTGCTCCATTCCAGCACTCTGCCACGGACACAAAGTTACTGCTTCCAACCCCCCCTTCTCCCTTTCTCCTTTTCCCTGCTCGCAATGAGAAGCTCCCATAAACCCGAAAGATCGTTACAGAGATAATATGATAAAGTGATAAAGTGGAGAAGGGACTTTACATAACAACAAAGAAATGACATTACATCAGAGAAATTACAATTCAAAGAAGCACAATGTTGCAATAGCAATTTAAGAGATCATTGGAGAACCAAAAGACCACTTTAGGGCAAGTTACTAAAGTTAGCCTTTAACCCTTTTGCTGCAGGGGAGCAAGATTTATTTCTTACTTCTGTTCTGAGTAAATATGCACAGAAGGGGGGATATGTTAAAAATTAAAAACAGGTTAGCTAAGGTAAATGAGTGTCTCTACTACTGAGGTAATGTGAAGTGCTGCTGCGCTCCTGGGGATTTTCCAATGGGAAAAACTACTTCCATTGGGAAAACAAGAGGGAATGGGGTATCCCACCACCCTGACCATGTCACTGCCAGGTCACAGAGGCACGCCCAGGATTTAAGGTGTGTGTGTGGGGGGGGGGCATGGCACACTGTGGTAAAACTGCCAGGGAGCTGCTTTCAGTAAAAAAAGTCAGAGTAAAGGGAGTTTCAGAAAACGTGGCTTTTCAAGCGGGAAGTGGCTGGTTGGCAGCGGACTGGTGACGACATCAACTGTTGCAAAGGAATTCAGACTGCTCTATCTTCACACTAAATTGCTCATGAAGACAGCCCCTGGGGTGAGAACCTCAGTCCTGAGGGCCAAATCTGGCCCTCCAGAATTCCCCACATGGCCATACACCCTTTTTCTGACTTCACCCCCTTTCCCCTGTCCACCGATCATTTGAGGTTTTCCAGCCTTGCCGTGGTTTGTTCCCATTCTAAAAGTTTGAAATGCCTCTCCTAGGCTTCATTCCTGGCAGTAAGCACTTTGAATAGGCTGCTGTTTTGACCCTATGCCTTTGGCCCCACCAACCACTGGAATGTGGGCCCTGAGAGCTTGTCTCATGCTGAAAGAGGTTCCCTTCCTCTGATTTAAACAAGCCATAGTTCCCCAGGTTTGGGTCCCATGGGGAACTGGAGTTATTTTAAAAGCAGATACTTCCATTTCCTCCTCTGGCATGCAAAAGAGGAGGAGAAGGGAAAGGGAGTATAAGGGCCATTGTATGGAAAAGGTGACGTATTCTGGAAACCTGCAATTTTCCAAAAGAAAAACCGCAGTGGGGAAAGGCACCACTAAACAAGTAGAATAAACAGGCCTGAGTCCCTTTGTGATCTCATTAGCCTGTACACCAATCCCTTTCCTTCAGCAATCGTATCTACAAAATTCCAAAAATCCCAGCTTTCGCTGGCAATAGCTCAGTAGCACTGAAGGAAACATGACAACGAGGCTTTCTATGGGGCCACTTATCTCATTATGAGCCTGCCCAGTTGTTGAGATCTTCAGGACAGGAGAGCGTCTATTGAGGACTCCATTACCCACAGAGACCTATTTGTCAGGCACATGCGAAAGGGCTTTCTCCTGTACTGCCCCCAACCTGTGGGATGCTCTCCCTCAAGAACTATGATTGACTCCCACTCTCTTGGCTTTTAGAAAAGGTGTGAAGACATGTACTTTTAATTTAGCCTTTTAAATAATGTAGCTGTTTTAATATTTTACTTTTCTAATGTTCTTGTTTTTATTGTGTTAAGGTTTTATTGTTTTACATTGTTATACACTGCTTCAATGCCTTTTTTAGCAAATAAGGTGGTATATAAATGTTAATAATAAATAAACCATTGGAAAGAGCTAAATTCTGGTCAACTCAAAGTCCCTAATAAAATAATAAACCCATTCGCTCTGACCCAGTAGCTCTAGTATGCATATTGGACACCTGCTGCACACTAGCATTCTGTGCCAGCCCAAGAGATTTTGCTGCCTGAGGCAGAGCAATGTGTCACAACCCCGACCCACCCAAGTCAAGGTCCATAGTATCCGAAGCCAGCCAAGTTACTTCAGTACATGAGGTAGGAAATCCCATAAATACCTCTTCCCACCCTTGGCAGTAGAAATACAATAATTGCAAAGTAAATAACTAACCATTCGCTGCCCTTTTATGACACCCAAAATCTGCTGCCTGAGGCACCTGCTTCACTCTGCCTCATGGGAGGGCCGGACCTGATTCCACAACACAGATGGAAACAGGAAACACTGTGCATACTCAGAGCCCCATGATGAGACACTATGAGTTTTAGATCGCATACATTTTTGAGCTATGCAAGAAACTTCCTTCAGCTGGGGAAAAGACAGCAGATGGCTATCACTGAGATTTGATTCTGTGGTGCCATTAGTTTTCAAAATCAATACAATGTGCGTTTCTCATAAGAGTTTTGTGAGCAAACTATAATTTTCAGCCATTTGAACACCTTAGATACAAGAAAATGTGAAAACAACATACAAAGAGAGGAGAACTAACTTTAGTGTGCGTGTGTTTTTACATTAAAAAAAAACCTATAGAAAAGGCCGGCACCTGAGGAAGTTTCAAAACCTATAACTTTGGAGTAGGGCCATTGAAGACGACAAGATTCCTCTGAAGCAAATGGTTTAAGCATTGCATCTAAATCAGTTTTCAGTAATAACAGTTGAAAAGAATAACTATATAGGCGGCATGTGGCACCCACACAGTCTTAAAAGCAAAGAATGAATGCTTTCTTTTCTCCATTTAAAAAAAAATGGAGGGGAAAAACCCTCCATCAATCTATAAATGGAACTAAGGAAATACAGAATCCATTAAAGGCATTCTACTAGAAATGCACAGTATGTGCTCTGTTTAGCTATTCTCAGCTAAATAGCTGTCAAATCATAGAGCAGCAAAATTATAGATGAGAAATTTTTAAATATTGACCTTGTTGAAGTTTATTTTATTTTACACATTTATCTCAAAATGTCTGTGACAGCAAAATAGCACAAGCTTAATTTTTATCTGGATTCCAAATGTGGGACATGGTTTGAGCTAGATATGAGTAGAAATCTGGCCTGGTATCAAGACTCCTCAGAGTCCATTTGCAAGGCACTGTTAAGACTCATATAAAGCAGCGGAAATGGAAAATCCAAGATAGTCAAGGAAATACGAGTGGTTAAAAGCTACACAAAGATGGCCCCAAAAAGATGTGCCTGGGCAGGATCTAAAACAGGAACAAATGCCACATGCGACACCATGAAACCTGGAATTCACATCTCTGGAGAAGGAACAAGAAACAAACAGGTCAAGGAACGAAACAAGGCTTAGAGAGAAATCCAGCATCACACAAGCAGACTTCTGCTCAGACAACGGAACTTTCCTCTCCTTTGGCTTGCAGGCCCCTCACTCCTCCCATAATCGCTATGGAGTTTTCCCCGACATCCAGAGCAAATTTTGAGGTACATGGGGAACTGCGTGGGGGAGGAGGAATCGTTCCTCCCTTGTTCTGTTGCAAAAATCTGTTCCACTGGCTGGAAGGAATATTCAGCTATCACACTGAAAGCACACAATCAAGGTCAAAGTGGTGAAACGCAGTATTTCAAAGAAGGATGTGATGCAAACTAGAAAGTTATAGATGATAACATGGCTAACAGGGAAGGAAGCTTTTTTGCAAAAGCAATCTCAGAAATTCACTCGAGGGATGGGCAATCATTTTGTTCTGCCCAGTCAGTTTTATTTCTATTGTTAATCCTGCCCTTTCCTTCTCCATAATTAACAGAAGGGCACCTCCTCACTCTCCCGCCACAGAGGCTCTTGCCGCACGTGGAGGAAGCGGCCTTCTTCTCTACAGGAAGGCCTTCTTCAGAATAAGCTCTATTGCTTGCAAGGACGGACAAGACAAGCTGTACTGATGAGTAGGTAGAGACAGCATTGTGGGAGGGAGGGAGCCGAGGACTGGGGGGGGGGGACAAGCTTGGCTGGGTGAAGTTGCTGAGTGAGGTGGTGGGGGCTGAAGTAACAGCAGGTAGGAGCAGAATAGAGTACTGTGGGAGGGGGGCTAGAGTCCCCTTTCCTCCTCCCATCCCGAAAAAATCCCCCCTATCTTATCTGTGAAATTTCATGCATGATTGTCCAGTTCATATGTAATAATAAGCTGCCATATTTTAGCCAAAAAGGGACATAATATTTACTGATGAATAATAGTTTCCCTGATAATAGGCTTCCGCAGCACAGGTTTGTCTATTTCCTTTTATGCACCCGCTAGACACTCTGCTGTTGTTATTTTCCATATGCCCTCCCCTCTCCTTTCAATCTTCTTCATATTCCTACGACTAAAAGGCAAAACGGAGCTGGTTATTGAGACAGTAACACGTATTTGTGTTCTAAAGCGGGCAGCAGCAGAGCCAGAAGATAATAGGTGCCTCATTTATTCAGGCTTTCAATAAACATATTTAATTCCCAGTGACAGCTGTCTTCAGCACATTAGCATTGCAAATCATCTCTGTTTTGTAATGGCCTTCTATTGAGCATGATTCAATTATGCATGATCCGTAGCAAGGCAGGATACAGTCACAGTATCTATAGCTTTATTTCTGCAAGCTGCTGCTCTTTACACTGCTCACATTTAAGCTGTCTGTTTACAACAGTGCTTTCCTTGAACTACACTGAACTCTCTGCACTTTCCAGCTAAATAAAGGAAAATTAATATAATTTGTAAAGCAATTATATGTGTAGACATTGCATGCCTGACATTCTTTGCATATCCATTCAACCAGAAAACACTTGTTAAACCAATTGCCTGATTCTAGACTAAAAACATGCACAATATGAAACCACTGAAGGGCTTTCCAGACGATTAGAAGACCCACATTTTATTCTTATGCTAGCCCTGATCCATAACCAGTAGCATGATATACCACCCAGGTGTAATAGAGTTCTCCTTGCTGAGTGTGCTGAGGGAGGAGAAAGGGAAGGGAAGAGAGATTTGCTGAAATGGGATATCTCTTGTTCATCATTTAAAGCAAGGCTGCAGAACCTCAGGCCAAGGAGCCAGAATTGCCCCCCCGGGTCCCAATCTGGCCAGTCACTGGGTGACTTTGGGCCAGTCACAGACTCTCAGCCCAACCTACCACATGGGTTTGTTGTTGTGAGGATAAAATGGAGAGGAGGATTATGTATGCTGCCTTGGGTTCGTCAAAGAGGAAAAAAGGCAGGATATGAATGTAATAAATGAATAAATACATTTTGCTTTGCTTCTTAAAAAGCAAAAATGTGTGTGTGTGTGTGTGTGTGTGTGTGTATATATATATGTATGTGTATATATATATATATATATATATATATATATATTTGAGACAGTGAGCTGGAAAACCCCTCGGTCAGATGACAAGGAGAGGAATGTTCATCAGATGTTCACTTCCAAATGTGTGAAGATTCCTCAGGGAACACATGGCACTAGTTCTGCCCCCTCAATAATGCTGCACGCACCAGTAATAGTCCTGAGATGACACATAATTGGCTAAGTCTGAAAGGGGCCACCTTCATTGTACGCAGGGGTCCCAACACAGGAATGCGAACCTTGGCTAGTCAGGGTTCCCATGCCAATATAGGAAATTCTACATGCAATGAAGTTTCCCTCCTTCAGACTCAGCTGATCACGTAACAAGGAGAGGAGGGCCTTCCCAGTGGTGATTTCCCCTCCCCCCAATTGTGGAATGCACTCCCCATTGAGGTCTGCCTGGTGCCACAACATTGTCATCTTTTCAGCGCCGGGTTAAAGCTTTCTTGTACAATTAGGCATTTGACAGCATATGGGGGGTGCGTTATTGTTAGTTGTTTTAGCGTGGCCTGGTAGTTAATTGTTTTTAGCTGTTTCAAACAGTTGTATTTGAGGGTTTAAATTTTTGTGACCTGCCCAGAGAGCTTTGGCTATTGGGTGGTATAGAATATAATAAATGAATGAATATTGGCTTGGGAGAAATCCTGGCACACCGAGCACCCTCAAGGGGGTGAAGCTAGCCCCACATATTCCCAGAGGCCACTTCATAGGACTTAAGGACATAAGAAGAACCATGTTGGCTCAGAACAAAGGCCTATCAAGTTCAGAATTATGTTCCCACAGTGGTCAAACAGATGCCCATGGGAAGTCCACAAGTACTTTCTCACTGATGTTTCCCGGCACCTGGCGTATAGAGGCATAGTGCCTCTGATACTGGAGGTAGAATATAGCCATCAGGACTAGTAGCCATGGATAGCCTTCTCCTCCATGAATTTGTCAATTTGTCAATCTGTCAAGCCACTATCACTACATCTTGTGGAAGTGAACTCCATAGTTTAACTATGCACTGTGTAAAGAAGTTCTTCCTTTTTATTTGTCCTAAATCTCCCACCATTCGGCTTCATGGGATGAACCTGGATGCTAGTATTATGAGGGACAGAGAAAAATGTCTCCTATCCACTTTCTCCACACGATGCATAATTTTGTACACCTCTATCATGTCTCCCCTCATTCACTCTTTCTTTAAGCGAAACAGTCCCAGATGTTGTAACCCTTTCTCATAAGGGAGCTGCTCCAGCCCCTTGATCATGTTCATTGCCCTTTGCTGCACCATTTCCAACTCTACAATATCCTTTTTTAGGTGTGGTGACCAGAACTGTATACAGTATTCCAAGTGTGTTTACACATAGGATTTGTATAAAGGCAGTACGACATTGGCAGTTTTATTTTCAGTTCCTTTTCTAATTATGCCTAACACAATTTGCATTTTTCACAGCATCTGCATGCTGGATCAACATTTTAATTGAGTTATCCACCACAACCCCAAGATCCCTTTCTTGGTCAGTCTCTGCCAGCTTGGATCCCATCAGCATATATGTGAAGTTGGGGGTTTATGCTGCAACATGCATCACTTTACACTTGCTTACACTGAACTGCATTTGCCAATTTAATGCCTATTCCCCCAAAGGAAAGATCCTTTTGGAGTTCTTCGCAATCCTTTTTTGTTTTAACCACCCTAAATAATTTGGTGTCTTCAGCAAATATGGCCACCTCACTGCTCACTCCAAATTGCAGATCATTTATGAACAAGTGTTAAGTTCTTAATTTTATGTTCTTCAGGTTTTATTGTTTTAAATTTTGTTATTGTATTTTTAGATCTGTACACTGCTGCTGGTTTTCTATTCTGGTTTTATACTGTTGTTTTAAACTTTTAAAAGTTTTATATTATGTTTTATCATTTTGCTGTACTTTATGGTTGTAACTGTAATTGTTGTGAACCACCCAGAACAATTAGACTATTGGACAATATAGAAATATAATAAAATAAATACATAAAAGTTTAAAAGCTCTGGTCCCAGTACAAAACTTTGTGGGTGATGGGAATTATTTAGTATTGATGCCCCTTGTTAGAAAGGCAGTTAAGAAAGAAAAACAAAAGGCAGAACAGAATGAGCAACAGAAGGGGAGGAGCAGGAAACCACACTATAGGCTATAGAGATCCTAAGGCTAGCTATGCCCAAATTCCCATGCATTAACTAGCTAACTGCAACACTGCCCCCTTCCTGTAACTAGGGATGTTGTTAGAGAATTCTGCCACGGACTTCAATGAGGCCAGATTCTTTAGAATTTTCCTGGGACAGACCCTACCTGGCATCGGCTGCCCCGGTCCGTCCACTGCCCTGGTCTGCGGCCGCAAATGGCTGCCCCGGTCTGCAGCCACCATTTGCCTCCCTATTTTAGCCGTGATAGGCTATGTAAGTTTACATAGCCTATCACGCAAAGAGCAGGGACGCAAATGGCGCCCGCTACGCCATTTGCTTCCCTGCATTAGCCGTGATAGGCTACGTATATATTTATGTAGCCTATCACGGCAAAGAGCAGGGACGCAAATGGCACCCGCTACGCCATTTGCATCCCTGCTCTTTTCGTGATAGGCTACGTAAATATATACGTAGCCTATCGCGGCTAACGCAGGGACGCAAATGGCGCCCGCTACGCCGGATGCCATTTGCAGCTGCAGCCCGGCAGCAGATGGAAGTCCGGCTGCGGGCAGGCCTGGCCGGCGGCTCCACAGAGTCACTGCAGAGCGGAGCCAGCTGGGGAGGGTTCCAGGGGGAGGGAGGGATTGCCTCCCCCCCAACGCGGACACCCCAGACCAGAACAGGGTAAGTAATGCACAGATCCCTACCTGTAACTTGCAGAAGAGGTTGCAAGATTCCCAACAGTGGTAACCCACTGTTTACATCCTACCATTGCAAGAATTGGCCATTTATTCCAAGTGGTGAAGGGCCTGTTGGGATCTTGCTCAGGCTCAGACAAACGGGGATTAGAACCCTTGGTCATCTGCTGAGATAAGTTTGCTAGGCAGTTTGAGGAGAAAGTCGCTCATATTCACTCAGAACTTGACGCCACAGTTATCGCAGAGTCTGGGGAGGTGTCCAGTGTTCTGTCTGGTTGTGTTTTCAGTTGTTGCAGCCTGATGATGTGGTCAAGATGCTAGAATCAGTCTGTCCCACCACATGTAAGCTTAACCCTTGCCCATCTTGGCTTACACGATCTAGCAGGGGTGGATTGGCTGGGTGGGTCCAGGGAGTGGTAAATGCTTCGCTTTGTCAGGGGGTGGTTCTTGCCACCTTGAAAGAGGCTGTAGTGCGCCCTCTCCTGAAGAGCCCTCCCTGGACCCAGAGGTGTGTGAGAAATATCGCCCCATTGCCAATATCCCCTTTTGGGGCAAGGTGCTTGAGCGTGTTGTGGCTGGGCAGCTCCAGGCGTTCTTGGAGGAAACTGATTATCTGGACCCATTTCAGTCTGGTTTCAGGCCAGGGTACAGCACTGAAACGGCCTTGGTTGCTCTGACTGACAACCTACTATGGGTGAAAGACAGGGGGAGCGCTACCCTGTTGATCTTCCTGGATCTCTCAGTGGCTTTTGACACCATTGATCAAGGTGTCTTACTGGATCGGCTCTGTGGGATGGGACTTGGGGGTGCTGTGCTACTCTGGTTCTGCTCCTACCTTCAGTGCTGATTCTAGAGAGTGGTATTGGGGGATTCCTGTTTTACCCCATGGCTTTTAAGCTGTGGGGTGCCACAGGGTTCTATTCTATCCCCCATGCTGCTCAACATCTATGAAGCCATTGGGAGAGGTCATTAGGAGTTTTGGGGTGAGGTGTCACCAGTACGCTGATGATACTCAGCTCTATTCCTCCTTGTCGGCTGAGGCGGTGAAGGTGCTGACCAGTGCCTGGATGCTATAATGGGCTGGATGAGGGCCAATAAACTGAAGCTAAATCCTGACAAGATGGAAGCTCTGTGGATTAGTGGTTCCCAAGTCTGGGAAATGGGTAAGCGACCTGTCCTGGATGGGGTTGCACTCCCCCTGAAGGAGCAGGTGCGTAGCTTGGGAGTACTCCTAGATCCATCCCTGTCACTGGAGCCCCAGGTGGACTCCATGGCCCGGAGTACTTGGGGCCAGTTTCAGCTGATCCACCAGCTACAGCCTTTCCTGGACAGGAATAACCTAGCCACAGTAGTGCATGCACTGGTAACTTCCCGATTAGACTATTGCAGTGCACTTTATGTGGGGCTGCCCTTGAAGATGACTCAGAAGTTGCAGCTAGTGCAAAATGCAGCAGCTAGACTGCTGACCGGAACACCTCATAAAAACCATATAACACCAGTTTTAAAGGAACTGCACTGGCTGCCAATATGCTTCCGCTTGGAATTCAAGCTTTTGGTGATGACATTTAAAGCCCTAAGTGGCTTGGGGCCTCGATATTTGAGGGAGCACCTCTCCTATATATGCCTGCCCAAGAGCTGAGATCTGTTGGAGGGGCCCTCCTCTGTATCCCACCAGTATGAGACATACACTACGGTGGGTCATGGGAGAGGGCCTTCTCTGCTGTGGCACCCCGGTTGTGGAATGCCCCCCCCCTTGGAGGCCCGATTGGCACAGATATTGGTCTTGTTTTGGCGCCAAGTAAAAATGTGGCTTTTTACCAAAGCCTTTGAGGGCTAAATGCATTCCATAGCACATTGTTTCAACTGTTTTATTGTTTTAGATTTTAACTGGTTTTAGCTTGTTTAATAGCTTAATATGTTTTTAGGTGTTTAAATTATTTATTGTTTTATACTGTTCACATTGGTTTTATCTGTATGCTGCCCTGAGATCTGAATGATAAAGGCGGGATAGAAATGTCTTAAATAAATCAAATAAATAAATAATATTCCTGCTCTCTGCTTTCTGTTCTTTAACCTGTTACTAAGAGGACCTCTCCTCTTATCCCATGACTGCTAAGTTTGCTCAGGAGTCTTTGGCAAGAGACTTTGTCAAAAGCTTTCTGGATGTCCAAGTAAATGATGTCTACCAGATCATTCCTGTCCACATGTTTATTGGCACGCTTAAAGAACTCTGAGGGCTCCTTCACACGGAGCTTTTATCCTGCGGTTGAGATGGCTCCTTCACGGACGTTTGCGGGCTCTTTACATGACACAATGACCCTGCCGTGGCCCGTGGCCCTCGTGCACTAAATGCCCCTTGTTCCGATTTGAATCACAGATAATGAGCTGTCAAGTCACCCCGTCGTGTTCCGCTTCAGTTTCCTCTGTGAAAAGACTCAAAGCAGCCAGGGGAGGAGCAAGATCAATGAAAGATAATGGAAGACTCAGATACTGGGAGAAGGAGGGGGAAGGGGTGGGAGAAAAGGGTGAAAAAGGGAGTCGTCATGATCCTGCATTTAAAACGGAAGCAGAAAGCCCCGTTTTAAATGCAGGATTTTAGGCTGGTGTAGAGATGCCCTGAAAGGTTAGTGAGACAGGACATATACTTCACATCTTCAGGAGTGAGTGCCTGAAGAGGCCTGTAGAGTTGCATACCATCAGCGTACTGATGGTATCAACTCCTATGTCTCCATTCAGTTTCACCCAGTGGCCTCATCCCTAAATATCTACATGGAAAATCTCAAGTGATGGAACAGCACTCTGCAAAAACCCACAGGGAACATCTTGGGGTGATGATGAGCAATTGCCCATCTCCACCCTTTGGGACCTGTCTGTAAAGAACGAGCGGAGCCTTTCAAGAGCTGATCTCTTAAGGCCTGCAGTCACACAGTCACATGATCAACGTCTCAAGATCAACTATATCACAGGCTGCAGGAAGACCTAACAGGATGAATAGGGAGCAGTTTCCCCTGTCAAACTTTTGGTGGAGATTGTTAGTCAGGCACACAATTCTTAGAAAGTTGGTGTTATACAGATGTGCCTGGAGCTGGATAGCCACCCCTTGCTCAATAACCTTCTCCTGAAAAGGAAGGTTGGGTAACTGGTGAAGAACCATATCCCATATTGTGGGGTTTGGGGCTTTTTTTAAAGCAGGGGATAAACTATTGCAGATTTATTTATTTATTTATTTATTTATTGCATTTATTTTCCACCTTTTTTCCTCTTGCAAGGAACCCAAGGCAGCTTACATTATCCTCTTCCTCTCCATTGTATCCTCACAACAACCCTGTGAGGTAGGCTGGGCTGAGAGTCTGTGACAGGCCCAAAGTCACCCAGTGAGCTTCCATGGCCAAGTAGGAACTAGAACCCAGATATCCCAGCTCCCAGTCCAACACTCTCACCCCTACACCACACTGGCTCTCAGATTTAAGAAGTTAGACTGTCCAGCACAAGAGGCATTAATAAACTCAGCCATAAAAGCTCTGGCCTATCCTTGTTGGCTTCGACTGACCAGGGTGGGCATGGTCCAACTGCTGTGGCTCTCATATCCCCAAGCATATCTTCTGCATCTGCAGGAGAGGGGAGAGGGAGAGAGAGACAGAGACAGAGACAGGGACACTGATCCAAATAAACAGGACAAGATTGATCCCAATATCTGACTCTGCATTTAAAGATGTGACACCTGCTCAAGCTGAGGTAAAATGTGTAATTTTCCCAGCAAGGCAGGTAGCAAATTCATTATAGAGGGCTGATAATGATTCAGCCTTCAAGTGGAAGTAACTTCAGAAATTAGTAAATGAAACACACTAAACAAAATCTATTATTCATGCTTTGAAGGAAAGGTCATCTTTAATATTGTCTTCTTCACTCACTATTACAGTAACATGCTGGAACAAAAAATAAAAATAAACAAGTGTGTCCTTAACTCACATAGCTGCTAATTAAAATTCCATAACTTCCATACTACCGTGCAGAGCATACTGTGACCTTCAAAAAATGAACCGACGCTAAATCAGTAATCTGTGCATTTTCATATAGGAAATTTGACTAGGGCATGACATTTCAGGTCCAAAGTAGAATTCAACTCACCAGAGTTCTAATTGGACAAGTGGGGTTAATGTTAACAGGTATGATAAAAAGGTAAAGGTAAAGGTGTCCCCAACCAGTCGTGTCCGACTCTAGGGTGTGGTGCTCATCTCCATTTCTAAGCCGAAGAGCCAGCGCTGTCCGAAGACGCTTCTGTGGTCATGTGGCCGGCATGACTGAACACCAAGATGCACGGAACACTGTTACCTTTCCCGCTGAAGCGGTACCTATTTATCTACTTGCAATTTCTTGCTTTCGAACTGCTAGGTTGGCAGGAGCTGGGGCTGAAGATGGGAGCTCACTCCGTCACGCGGCACTCGGGTCTCGAACTGCTGTCCTGCCGACCTTCCGGTCTGCAGTTCAGCGTCTTAGCCACTAAGCCACCGCGGCCCCAACAAGTATGATACATGAATAATTAAAAGGGATACTTTGACTGGACACACATGAAAATAATGAAAGCAGTTGTTGAAAGCAATCTTAGGATCCGATAAAGGGGGACACTCCAATTAAGATACATAATCCAAAGCACCCTACATCAGAATGTACAGAACAGAAATACTTTTGAAATATTCAGTTAGTATAGGATAAATTTGCACCACAACTCCATAAAGCCAATATAATTAGTTCACAAGAATATCGTTAATGATCTGCATCAAATTAAGTATTTTTAAACATTCTATTTTAAAATAAATCAGTCTCCCTCTTCCCTTCAAAGACACAGCAGTGCAAGGAGCTGGTAAACATAGAGCTGGAAGAGAACAAAGCGTTAGTGGTTGCATACACACTGCTGCGGCCTCCTCTTTTCCCTAGTGAGTCATTGATAGGGTTCAGATGTAACAGTAAACTCTTCCTCTCTCCTCCTACTGCACAACCGCAAGTGTCTGCTTCAGTTTTAAAGTAACCTCAGGGTGCAATCCTATAAATATAACCTCAGGGTTCAATCCTATGCATGTTTAGACAGGAAAAAAGTCCTACAACTCCCAGCATTCCCCAGCCAGCATGATTGCATAGCATTGTGCCCTCACTTTATTATTGAATTTGAACTGGAATAAGCCACGATCAAACTATGTTCCAAACAGACGAAGATCAAATCTTGATTTCTGATCCTGGCTTGTTCAAATAAACCATAGTTAAAACTAACCACAGTTCCACATTTGGACAAACAACAAACTGTGGTTAGTTTCAAATGGAAGTGGATACTTCCAATCTCTTCCTTGTGGCTGTACCAAATGAAGAGAGGGGAGGTGAAGCAGGCTTCTGCATGTAAGGCTAAACTATGATTTAGCATTATGCTTCACGCAGATAACTGGGTGGATTCCAAAGTAACATGAAACCATGGTTTGTTAAGCTAAACCATGGTTTCACATTACATTTGAACCAAGCCTGCTCACAAACTGTGGTTTGATTGGGGCCAACAAACTAGGATCTATAACCACAGACTGAAACTGTTTGCAAACCACAATTTATCGAAATTGTGGCTCTCTGTTACGTTTGACTTCACAGACCATTGACAAGACTCAATTAAGGTTGTTGTTCTGCCTCAAAAGACTACTGCACCATGAAGACTTTTAAAATACTTTAAATAAATAAATAAAACAAGAAGGAATTTATGACTGTATGAAGCTGAGCACTAAGCAAATAGAAAACAAAAGCAGATAAGCCGCTGTAAAGCATAGTTTGCCTGGCAATTCAAACCATGCTGTGGGTTTTTAACTATGGTTAGCACAAACCATGGTTTCATGGCTGAACTAGACCATTCAATAGCAAAAAGGATGCTCTTACTGTTTCATACACACCAGCCATCAATTTGCAATTGCCACTGATAAACTAGTACCTGAAAACATTACCTGTAAGAAAAGTCAACCTCGCAAGTATTCAGGACTCATTCATATGCCCTATGAGGAATATATAGGAAAAAGAAATAAGAGCAAGATAGAATAGCAGCACCTTCAACATTTCTGCTGATGAAAAGCTGTCTACTTAGAAAAAAGGAACACTGATAATGGCTTAAACTATTCTCAGGAAATATATGATCAGGTACTCTAGAGGCAGAGCATCTAAACATCTCCATCACATTTTTTATGATTAAGGATAAATTGTTCAGATATCTTTTATATATCTTATTCAATTTCTATAATAGTCCTTTCAAATGTTAAGATAAAAATCCTTTTCCCTAATAAATTGTTCCATAAATGATGCTGCTTATGATCGACAAGAAAAGAATGGAAATATAATTAGATGTACATCTTTTGGAAAAAGAAAGAAAGCCAAAAGAAGACAAAATATTCATATATGATTAATTCACATGAGAAGGAAAAGACAGCTGCTCACAGTTATAGGCAATTTTGGATTTGTCTCTCTGTGGCAGGTGTGTCGAACCTCAGGTCCATGGGTCCCACTCCATCCCTCCAGGGTTCCCCAGATGCCCAAGGCCCTTTCCCCGAGCCCCACTCCCTTTCCCCGAATGCTGATTTGTGGTTTCCCAGCTTTTGCAAAAAATAATTTCCCATTTGAAAAGATTGAAATACCTCTCCTAGGGCTTAGTTATTGGCTGCAAGAGCTTTAAGCTAAAGTATGTGGTTGTTGTTTTTTTTAGTAATTTTGGCCCCAAACCTTTGCCTTTGGCTCTGCCCCTTTTGTCTTCATCCCTGCCCATCACTGGAATGTGACCACTGAGAGCTTCTCCGATACTGAATCCAGCCCTTGGGCTGAAAGAGGTTTGACACCCCTGTTCTCTGTAGTTGCTCCATTAAACAAACAGAGGTGTCATTACAACAGTACTCATTTTTTAATATCTCATTTTGTTGCCATAAAATCTTACTACATAAAAACCATTGCTACAGTGAGAAAAAGGTGGTTGGGGCGGGGGAAGGCTATCACTGGAAAAGCCTTCTGCAGGCACAAAAGTTTGAACCCTGGGACAAACGTGTAGTTGCCTCAGCAAAAAGAAAAGTTATACCAACTCCCTACAATGTTCAAAGATGCATCTGAACATTGTCAGATACAGATGTCAAAGCAGTGATCCATTGATTAGGAAAAATAGGACAATCCAATTCCTTGTTCCATTCCTGCTTAAGACCCTGTGCATCATGTTTATTCACTGATAATAGGTATTTATAAACATGAATGTGGGTCGATGTACCTGGTCTGCTTCAATAAGTATTTCCAATAGCAAAGGGGACTCCGAGGCTGTGAAAGCAGCGGAACTGACTCTAGATTCTAACAAATGTTGCAGCTGCAATTATTGCCATTCAGCTATAACAGGCAAATCAAATGTATCTTGCAAAGCCAAAAATGGCAAAAACTCTTCATCAGCACCCTATAGTTGATCTAAAGTAAAAATCATCAGATCTGCCACAAAAATGCTTTCGTTCCCATTTTTAAAGCGGGATTTCCCCATAGAATCAGTTTGGCATGGGAAAATTGATCAGACTGTAATTGGCGTGAAATTATATGCCACACATCTCTAACTGCCAAAATTGGGGGAGAAGCCTTATCCACTCTAATATGCTGAGAACCTAATGCCATCCATTTGGAGAGAGGCTCCAGACAGGAGGATTCCAAAACTGACCAAGGTGGAAAATCAAATCTAAGTGGAAAAGACCAAACTTTAGTGCAGGTCATCAGATAAACCTGATGATATGTAGCAAGATCCGGAGAGCCAAATCCACCTTCTGTAATTGGGAATTACATCCTTTTCGAAGATATTCTTGGTGGAATGGATTACCCACAAAATTTGTGAACAAAGCATTAAGTTTTTGGAAGTATTTGCCTTCCAGAAGGCCTTTGATTTTTATAGTCATAGAATCATAGAATAGTAGGGTTGGAAGGGGCCTATAAGACCATCGAGTCCAACCACGTGCTCAGTGCAGGAATCTAAGTCAAAGCATCCCTGACAGATGGCTGTCCAGCTTCATCTTGAATGCCTCCAGTGTGGGAGAGCCCACCACCTCCGTAGGTAACTGGTTCCATTGTCGTATTACTCTAACAGTCAGGAAGTTTATCCTGATGTTCAGCCGGAATCTGGCTTCCTGTAACTTGAGCCCATTATTCCATGTCCTGCACTCTGGGATGATCAAGAAGAGATCCTGGCTTCCTCTCCATGACAAACTTTCAAGTACTTGAAGAGCGCTATCATATCTCCCTTCAGTCTTCTCTTCTCAAGGCTAAACATACCCAGTTATTTCAGTCTCTCCCCATATGGCTTTGTCTTCAGTCCGCTGATAATCTTTGTTGCCCTCCTCTGAATCTTTTCCAGTTTGTCTGCATCCTTCTTAAAGTGTGGTGCCCAGAACTGGACACAGTACTCAAGATGAGGCCTAACCAGTGCTGAGTAGACTATTGTTTTGTCTACTGAAATAGCTTTTGTTGCTGGTTTATTAAAAATGTCTTATTGATAAATATTCTTGTGTGATTGGGTAAGTTGTTAATACTATTTTTAAATCTGTACACTGCTATGATATTTTAAATGAATAGCAGCATACAAATCTTTGACATAACTGAATAAATAAATTCTCAAATGTATTTTGTCCATTACAAAAAATATTCTACTTTACTAAACCATCAACAACATAAAACTACATAAAGGGAACTATATAACACTCATTGGAAGGAGGGCAGATACATTATTGTCACGTTAAAATGACTGCTTATAGCCCATTGAGAAGGGAGAATGAGGAACAGGTTTCTCTGTGTGAACGATACTAATGAAAACTTATTCTTACTAATTTGGCATAATTACAGTAAATTAAATAATTAAATGTGGTTATTGTAAAAAAAGAGGGGGGTCAGGACTGGAGTTCATGAATACTCAAATCACTTCCATATCTTATGTTTATATTTAGCTTAGTGCTCCACATCCAGGCCAGGGCTTCAGTCTGAAAAATAATTCAGTAGTGCTAGAACGGGGGTAGGCAATTTAATGTCCTCCAGTCTTCAACTCCCATTAGCCCCAGCCAGCATGGGAGGGCACCAAGTTGGGGAAGGCTTATCTGTACTAAGACAACTAGGCCTAGCAACTAACCTTTCCCCTCTCTATTCCAGTACACCACCATTCATCCAATCTGTCACTGATTCCTTCAATATCAATAGCTTTAAGATATTTACTCAGAGATGTCTTACAGTTTGACAGTAAGACATCATTTCTTGTTGGTTTCAAGTTTCTGGTGGGGGGGGGTGCGCACACGCGTGTTTAATCCTTGTATAATCTGTTCATTGATTCCATTTGCTGTATATGATCCTTAAAGCACCAAATGGAAATTCAATGTGGGGGGTGGGGGGGAGTAACTACTGGTGCAATGTATGGACCTTTCTCCTCACAGGTGGATGAGATCCATTGCCAGCAGTCTCCATATTACAGTAATGGAGAGGTCCTCCATCATCGTTGATCTGCTGGTGATGACTCCATGGCAGAGGGGCCTGGAATGGGGCACATCAGGGGCTTGACGGGGAGGCCAAGGATTTGTTTAAGTCTCAACATGCTCCCAAAGCAGCTCAGAAACAAGGCCAGCTCTGGAGATGGTGTAGTTAATTCAGTCCCCACCCCAATTGGTGTCCATGGGACTGGGAGGGGAAGTTAAAACAAAAGGACCACAGCAGTAAAAAGCTTTAACGACCACCCTGCCACCTGCCACCACAGCCGCAACGAGATAGCAGTCTTGAAAGCAATGGGAGCTGCACCATGGATTCTTCCCTCTGCCCACCAAAGGATTGCCCTGTTAGAATATAGATCAGGGATAGGCAACATGGTGCCCATGGGCACCAATGCACCCCGGGTCACCTTTCTTCGAGGCTGCCAAGGTGCCTTACACCTCCCACGTATTTTTTCAAATTAACTCATTTTCTTTCTGGCATTTGGGTTTGCTGTGAAATCGGTTTCTGTTGGTGCTGAAAACCCTCGGTTAAAAGGAGTTATTTACTGTGTTTGGGCTCAGACCCCACCTCTGCCTTGCATTCAGTCTTTTGAGCAGGTTACTTGTCCTTTGCCACACCTCCCATCACAGCCATTTTGTGGTGCTGCCCAGGACAGTTACCAAATGTGTCCACAGCCCCGTACAGGCTGCCTACCCCGATACAGACAGACAGACAGACAGACAGACAGACAGATTTAAGATTTGTTATCACTGGTTAGAATAACTGTGCATATATAAACAATTTTCTGGAACATGTAGACCAACAGATTATTTATCCTGTTGTAATATTAATGCTGACTATTTAAACTTTAAAAAAACTGAAATGAAGATGCTGTATTAATGTCTTAATGGATGGTGCTACTTGCTATTTAATATAACTATTAGACTGAGGTTGATGTTTGTAAGAGTTTCTTTCATAATATTTATTATTTATGTTTACAATATGTTTATAAAATGTGTTTTTATGTATTAGTCTGTGTTTTGTATATTTGCAATAACTATAATTTATTAAAACCAATTAAAAGTTAGATAGTAGATAGATGATAGATGGATAGATAGATAGGTGATGATAGATGATAGATAGATAGATAGATAGATAGATAGATAGATAGTGCATTTAAGGCCCATGAGATATTTGGCTATTTTATTGCCAAAGAGCAAGTTGTTACTGCTTTTCACAATTTTAACTGTTTTTAACTAAGGAATAGAAGCAAATGATTCTCTGCTTGCAGCTTGCATATTGTTAGCAGAACTGTAAATAATTTCTAGCTGGCCTTGGAAGTATGTGCTTCAGTTGCACCTTTCCTTCACCTCTAGACTATACCGCAGTTGGGTCAAGGTTCATGGTAACAGAGTAAGTATAATTGAGAACAGATCCTGGTTGCTTGGCTTTCTGATACCAAAATGAATCTCCAGTGTGGAGGTAAAATCCAGAGAGCAACTCATAATCTTACTTGCTTCTAATGTTGCAAATAGAGTCAATCCTATAAAGATTATCAACACATTTGCTGTATATTTTAAGTAAAAATCAACATTCTTACAACTCAAATAACTATTTAGGAGTGTTATTGATGCAAAATATGCCACACCAGGATGCAATTTTTATAGAATAACTGTCCTGAGTTTGAAACTATATTGATTTGAGTTTCTTAGGGTGCAGTCCTATGGGTTTCACCCTTGATAAACCTAAGCCCCCAAATTCACCCAATGCAGGGCAGGAGGAATGGAGGAGCCGATCTTCGCCTCCCTGTCCTCCTGCCCTGCATTTTTTGCTAGATAGGTCTAGCTGGGGTGCATCAGAGGGGGAGGGAAGGAGGTTGGAGAGGCCTCAGGATAACTCATATCCTGGCCCCCAGTCTCCTCCCCTCCCCACCCATTGAAACGCCCTCTTCTCCCCTTCTTCGAGGCTGGGTTCCTGACCTCGGAGAGCAACCAGCATGGTTCTTTCTGCATCAGCTGCGAGGGGGAGCGGGGGTCAGAGCTCTGATTCCCGACTTCAAGGTTGGAGTACTGTCTCCAGCCTTGGAGCTGGCAATCCAAACTATCCTATGGCCCCTCAGATGCTGTCTAGGGGCCATAGGATTGCTCCTTCTTATTCATAGGTCTTCCATTGTTCCCCAGAGGCCAAGTACCTTTCCATTTACAGAAAAATGGAGTGGTGGGTGTTATAAGAAGGAATAAAATTGCCTGAGATGACAGAAATATCTCCCCCTCCCGCAATCACTACATCTGCATCTTCAGCAGTGAAGCAGAGAACAGAAGTGCTTGCATATGTGCACTTTTTTCACATCATGGTGAAGGGGAGACCAGCTTGGCCGAAAACATCAGCTAGAGAAGGAACAGCTGCAAGGAGTTGGCTTCACCCTTCCCTGCCAGGAAGAACACCTGTAAGAACTTTGAAGCTAAGAACTAGTTCCTACATTTTGCTTTTTTCCTCCTCCCTCCCAATAATTTTTCCTTTTTGTTGTGTCTTTTCAATTGTAAGCCTCGGGCAGAGACTGTCCTATTATTAATATTATTACTATTAACTGTCTTATTATTAAACCAGTCGGGGAGGCTTTTTTGGTTGAAGAGTGGGGTAAAAATGCTGTAAATAAATAAATGGCATGAGAATGGATGTCATCACCAGACCATCCTACACCGGGCCTGGGAAACCTGTGGCCCTCCAGATGTTAATAGACTACAACTCCCATCAGCCCCTGCCAGCGTGGCCAATGTTCAGGGTGATGGGAGCTGTAGTCCATCAACAAATGGAGGGCCACAGGTTGCCCAGCCCTGTCCTACACCATCCTGCTCCTGCTTTAAAAGGTGTAGTGGCTGGGTTCACACAACACGACAAGCCAGAGTACAGGTTGAGTATGGGTTGGTGTTGAACTGTGGGTTGTTGTGTTGGATCATGGCTTATTGTGTTGTGTGAACCCAGCCATGCTAACAAACCATGGTTTGTTAACCACAAACAACCCACAGTTCACAGCCCAACAACAAACCATGAGTTCTCTTTGTAGGTTGTTCATGGTTAACAAACCGTGGTTTGTTAGAGTGGCTAACTTTACACAACACGACAATCCACACTAAACCCATACTGAACCCGTATTCTGGCTTGTCGTGTTGTGCGAACCCAGCCATGATTTCTGAACTCTCTTTCTCTTCTCTGCCATCTTGGAACAGTAGGAAAGAAGTTTGGAAGGGATTGCTAGTGTGGTATAGTTGCTAGATGTTGGACTAAAGCAAGGAGACTCGGGTTCAAATACTCATTCAGCTGTGAAGTTCAGTGGGAGAGCTTGGGTCAGCTACTCTCAGTCTAACCTATCTCACAGAGTTGTTGTGAGGATAAAATGGGGGAATGGGGAAAAAAAACATATACACCATCCTCAGCTCTCTTGGGGAAGGACAGAATAAAAATGTCATCAATAAATAAAATACAGAGGGGTCGTTTCAACCTACTTATTTATTTAATTTATTTTAAATTATTTTTAGACCGCCTTTAAGGGTGAGCCCTCTACCTAATGAGGCAAGGAGACAATTAGCACGTCACGCTAAGCCACCCCAAGAAGAAGCCACGTTGGGTGAGTGGGTTGTCCTTTATTCCTGACAGACAATTGCATTCTTGGTGGCTTCCCATAGGTTGTTCCTCGCTCCCTCCCTCCCTCCCTCCCTCTCAGTCTTCCAGCCTGCTGCTGGCATGTATCCCAGGGGGGTTGAGGCAGAAATCCTTGTTCCCTCATTCCCTATGTCAGCATCCTTTCTGCAATTGGTTCGTGGAGGTTACCAGCTGATGAGGGAAATTCCCTCACCCCGCCCCCAACATCAGATCTCAAAAAGGAAATAATTTTCTAAGCCCTTATGAATGCAAGAACGTGTTTGCAGGCTTTTTCTAAAATATGGGGGGGGCTCTTGCACAAGAAAGAAAGACCACCTGTCCCCCTTTAGCCAAGCATTCCCATATCCCCCTCTTGTCAATTTCCTCCACTTCAGTGCTTCCCTTTCACTGCAGTAAAAACACCCATGGGAAGGCATCTGCAAACTTTTTAAAAAATATTTTTGCTGCAATTGAATTTGCACAAATTTCCCCTCTGTTCTATGGCTCTGCCATTGTTTTTGTGTATTTTTCCTCTCCATTTTACTGCTTTGCCGTGAGATTTGCAAAAATTTTCCCTCCATTTTACTTCCCTACCATGAATTTTGCTTAATTTTTGTGATCCTGTTCACTGCTCTGTAACCCTCATGTACATCTGATGGCTAGCAACGGAGACCAGCGGAGAGGAAAAGACAAGCATAGAGGGGCAGGAGGAGTGGAGCTAAAAGCAGCTGGTGGCTGCAGGAGAGAAGGCACTTTGGGGTGGGGTGCTTACTTCAGTGTAACATGGAGCAGTTTTATTTTTTAAAAGATTAATACAAATGGTGAACACATTCAGGACACTCTCTGGTGTCCTTCTTTCAAGAATCCTATGGGGAAAAATTAAAAATCCATCCTGGGGCTGAAAAGAGATGAGACAGAATGGTGGCAGCACTAGCAAGATCACGGGGAACAACAGACGCTGGTTGTTTATTTATTTCTGTACTATAGCCGAAGCTCTCTGGGCAGTTCACAAAAATTAAAGCGACAAAGCACAGCATAAAACAATATAAATATGAAAGCTTAAAACCACAATATAACAGTACAACCAGAATAAAACCTAGCAGCAATGCAGAGATTTAAAATACAGATTTAAAACAGCAAAGCTAAAAGACTACCTATTCAACCTGTACGCAGAACACATCATGCGATGTGCTGGGCTTGATGAAGCCAAGGCTGGAGTTAAAATCGCCGGGAGAAACACTAACAATCTCAGATATGCAGATGATACCACTTTGATGGTGGAAAGGAAGGAGGAGCTGAGGAACCTCATGACGACGGTGAAAGAAGAAAGTGCAAAAGTTGGGTTGCAGTGAAACCTCAAAAAAACCAAGATTATGGCAACCAGTTAGTGATTGCTAACTGGCAAATAGAGGGAGAAAACGTGGAGGCAGTGACAGACTTTGTCTTTCTAGGCGCAAAGATTACTGCAGACGCTGACTGCAGCCAGGAAATCAGAAGACGTTTACTTCTTGGGAGGAGAGCAATGACAAATCTTGATCAAATAGTGAAGAGCAGAGACATCACACTGACAACAATGGTCCGCATAGTGAAAGCAATGGTCTTCCCTGTAGTAACCTATGGCTGCGAGAGCTGGACCATAAGGAAGGCTGAGCAAAGGAAGATAGATGCTTTTGAACTGTGGTGCTGGAGGAAAATTCTGAGAGTGCCTTGGACTGCAAGAAGATCAAACCAGTCCATACTCCAGGAAATAAAGCCAGACTGCTCACTTGAGGGAATGATATTAAAGGCAAAACTGAGGTACTTTTGTCCACATAATGAGAAGACAGGACAGCCTGGAGAAGATGCTGATACTAGGGAAAGTGGAAGGCAAAAGGAAGAGGGGCCGACCAAGGGCAAGATGGATGGATGATATTCTGGAGGTGACGGACTCGACCCTGGGGGAGCTGGGGGTGGCGATGGCCGACAGGAAGCTCTGGCGTGGGCTGGTCCATGAAGACACGAAGAGTCGGAAGCGAATGACCGAATAAACAACTACAAAAAAGATGAGGAAGCTAAAATCCTAAAATACTGGGAGAATAAAAAGGTCTTCACCTGACTCCTCTCTAGGGAGCTTATTCCACAGCTGGGGTGCCACAGCAGAAAAGGCCCTCTTCCTGTTAGCCAGCCTCCTCACTTCCTTTGGCAGGGGCTCATGGAGAAGGACCACTGAGGATGATCTTAGGGTCCAGGCAGGCACATATGGGAGGCACATATGGGAGGTTTTCACTGCTCTCTAGCAGTGCCAGCCAGCACTGCTCTCTAGCAGTTCCTGACAACCCACAAAAAAAACTCTCTACTGGGTTTGGACATCACACTAAGCCACCCTGAGAACAAGCCACCCTAAACAACCCTACTACAAGCCATGGGTTCTCAGGGTGATTTGTTTGCGCAAAACTAGCCATGACGGGAAAACTGCTTCGGGTTCAGACATTGCACTAAGCCACTCTGCAGCCATCCATGGTAACAACCCACTGTAGCTTAGCATAACACGTGAACCCAGTCAAAGAGAAGGTCAAGTAGGTTATATAAATGGTCAGTGTCAATATTATGGGCATGTCGGAACAGGGCTTGAGAATCTCACCTTACCAGAGTCAACCACTGGTGACATGACGGAGAATGAAAAGAGGAGCCATCTGCACCTGCAGGTATAAAATGACCCAGTGCTCATTAGCCGCATGGGGGTCACTTCATTCTACATATTGGGTTGGAAGATCCAAAGTTTGATCCCGCCACTGAGAATACTCCCTGAGCAGATTTCTATTCAAGATGATCTTGGCTGGTGGGAAGGTATGGGAGAGGTGATTTTTGCAGATTCCCTCCTCCCCCAGTGCCACTTCCCATGCTGTTCGGGAGGGGCTCCCACACTCTGGAGCAGATTTGCATGGGGCATGGAGGGCTACAGGAGGAAGCGCTATCAGTGGGAATCACATCTTCCTCCGTTCTGCCGGCTGAAATGCTCCACCGGGTAAAGAGCCTTCCTCGGAGAGTCGGAGCCCTTCCATTTATGGAAAGTGAGGATCCAAACCTGTGTCTTCTTTTTGGAATGATTTCTCCAACCCTTCCACTTGAAACTAAAGAGAAGAATCATGAGGAAGACCATTCTCCTGCAGACACACTCTCTAAGTCAACCAGTCTCCAACCTGGTCCCCTCCAGATGTTTTAGACTTCAATTTCCTTCAGTCCCAGCCAGCATGGCCAATGATCAGGGATGCTGCGAGTTGTAGTCCAGAACATCTGGAGGGCACCAGGCTGGGGAAGGCTGTTCTACATTGACTTCACATGCCTGTCTGTAAAAGGACGAGAAATGCAAATGTTCCCAAGACTAAGGTTTACTGGTTTATTTTAAAAGATCACAGAAGGTGTTAAAGGTTTCAAGGAGGTCTCCATTGCATTGCAGTAAGAATAACCCAACAAAGAGGTAGGAGGTGGTATGTTTCGGGGCAGGCAAACAAACCGCTATGAATAATGCCAGGATGCCCTCAGCTGTGAGAGAAGGGGGAGAGGGAGGGGGGAGAGCAAAGGAGAGAAATATTATAGCAATTACAGCATTACAAACTGTAATTACAGTTTTATTGATCAGACACATAGGTTTATGCTGAGGCAGCTAGTTCTGTTATGGCCAAAAGGCCATTTAACCTGAAGTTCGCTCATGAGATGTCTCCTGGCCTAAGCCAGCTCTGCCCTCCCATTTTCATGTCATATACAGCTTTTTATGCCACTAATACTACACCAAGTGATGGTAGCTATTTCTTAGCTCAACCGGTCAGTTCAAACTGCTCCATTATTGTGCCATTAGCACTTATCCTGGTTCAATACCACAAGTTGAGAGTTTGTGTGAAACCTACACATTTTACATTAGAAGGACAGGACCAGTGTGCCAGTTTTTTTCTCAAGGAACATAAGATTTTTAGAATATTTTTGAATATTTTATTAATACAATGGTAACCTCGTTAAATTACTATACTAGCTGCATCCATGAATAGGGACATTGCGTGCTCCTCCTGATCATTTAAAAAATAGATTGGCATTTTCAAGTGTTCATATCAGTCAATACAACCAGTGACCTGGTTCACATGGCATGGTTAACAAGCCACGATGGTTGCGTCCCGGCCAGATTTCCCTAATTAGGTTTGCTGGTGCAGCTTGCCATGTTGTCTGAACTGGACATCATGGCTTGTTTGAGGGGGCAGCAACTCTCAACCCATGGGCTGTTGTTGGGTTATTTCAGCGTTGCTGCACTCACCGAACAAACCATGCCAATGTCAGGATTGAGACCAGGCCCTCTGTGGTTTCTGATGATTCCAATTCTGATTCAGAGCCCAAATTAGAACAGTTAGATGACAGAGTGGAGGAGGTAATTCTCCGAGAGTCTCCAGGAGTTGGGGAAGAACTTCCCAAGGCCTTGACAAACAGGTGGCCCAGGCCGAGATGCTGCCTCCTCCTACCCCCGTGGGAAACCAAATCCCCGCTGAGGAAAAGGAGGGGTGCAACTTGGTCGATGCAAGGGCGCATCATTGGTCAAAGAAGGCAGAGTTAGGGAGTGAGTTGAGACGCTCTGCCAGAATAGCCACCCACCAGAGCCAACACAGAAGGGAACCACCCTAAGGAAGGGGCTTAAGCAGCCTTTCGGGTCTTGCCATAGGTACCTATTGTCCATTTGGCAGAAACTTCTCTACCTTGCTAAAGTCTATTTATTTATTTATTTATTGCATTTATATCCTGCCTTTTTTCCTCTTGTGAGGAACCCAAGGCAGCTTACATTATCCTCACAACAACAACCCTGTGAGGTAGGTTGGGCTGAGAGTCTGTGACTGGCCCAAAGTCACCCAGTGAGCTTCCATGGCCGAGTGGGGACTAGAACTCGGAACTCTTGGCTCCCAGTCCAGCACTCTCACCACTACACCACACTGGCTCTCTGAATCTGTCTTGTGGAAAGCTTGCCATTAGCATAATAAAGCAGTATTCGCTTGGAGTTAGAGTCTCTATTGCGTAGACAGAGGGCTACAGTTCCAACAGCCGCCCAGGTTCAAATGTGGCAAGCCACACCAGCAGGGATCATAAGAGAAATCTGGCATGTGACTGGCACAAGCAGTGGGGGAAATAAACCACCGTAGCTTATTTCGCTTGCTGTGATCATGCGAACTGGCCCATCATGTGAAAATCCCAATTTAGCCACTGCTTCTCATTCATTTATCATTGATTTCAATATTTATATCCTGCTTTTTCCATCCCAAGGCTTCTAAAGCAGATTACAATATCATACAAAAGCAAATTCAGTAAATATCCAAACAATATAAAAATAATAAAATAAATTAGGTTTAATTAAAAAACAAAACAAAGATAAGAAGTCAGTTAATACACATAGTTCCAATGATGAGCCACCAGCAAAGGGCTGGTGTCTTTTGGCTCTTGCACTTCAGTTCATGCCTTTGGCAGCAGGACCCAATGTTATGGGATTCTGAGGTGCGGGGAGCAAGCAACCAGGCAGCCAGCTCAGGTGGAACTTCTTCTCCCTTGCTATAATGTGCTTCCCCTTCCCTAAGACAAAACCCCCTTCCTCTGGGGAAGGACTAGAGGATAGCAAGCAGGGAAGGGCTGTTACACCCATGTCCTAATTGTGGGTTTCCCACAGGCAGTTGGTTGGCCTCTGTGAGAACAGAATGCTGGACTAGATGGACCCTGGGTCTGATCCAGCATGGCCCTTCCTAAGTTCTTAAGTGGGGCTCAAATGTTGTGCATCCCACACTCAAATAGTCACCCCATCTCCTGGTAAGAACCTGCCCATACATTATGAGAGTCAGTGCCTCTTCTGACGGAGGCTTGGAGGATGGCAACAAGGGAGAGGGCCTTCTCAGTGGTAGCCCCACAATTGTGGAATGGTCTCCCCACTGAGGTTCACCTGGTGCCAACATTGTCATCTTTTTTGTTTCAGGTTAAGACTGTCCTCTACTCCTAGGCATTTGAGAGCATATGATGGGATTTTAATGTCAGTTGTTTTATTAGGTCCCAGTATCTTATTGTTACTATTTTTAGCTGTTTTTAATTGTTTTTAATTTTGCATGTTAATGTTTTTATATTATGTTATTGTTTTGTAATCTTCAGAACCACCCAGAGAGCTTTGGCTATTGGGTGGTATAAAAATGAAATCAATGAAAGGAAATGAAAGGAAATTTTTATCTGTCAGTGTTATGGTAAAATTCAGACTGGTCGTATAAGTTGAGCATACAATTACACAAAACAATGGCATCAGTTATAGAGAGTTTTGGAATAGTTATGAGGCACTTGGGGGCACATCATAAAATCAGTAGGATTATTCTTTTGTGATGTCATCTCAAAGGATCTGAACACCTGAGAAAGTAGATGTGTTAAAAGCAGGTGACTGTGCAATCCTATGTATGTCTCCTCAGAAGTAAAGCCTATTGAATTCAGTAGGACTTACTTCCAGGTAAGTGTGCCGAGGATTGGGCCTACATCAGTGTGAAGTAAAATATCTCTGGGTCACAACAGCCTCTCTTCTGAATGTAGTCTGAAGTAGGACTTTCATGAACATGACACATGAACATGACAAATCTCACTGCAGGATTTCAAAAATTCATCATTATTTGTAGCAAACCTTGTGTGCATTTATCTACAGCTAGCTAATAAACAACAAAAATGGATCTCTGTTATCTAATGTATACTAGGAGAGTTAAAATACAATGACCTCTGCTTTATTAGAGGTCATTTTCAAATAACAAAAACCAGTTGTAAAATAATGTTTGCATTTTGCATACCGCTGAAGTAGAAAATTTAAGGAATATATCTAACTACATATGTCAGCATATTGTAATTACACAGCACCTTTCATCAGAAGATCTTAAGTCTTTTAAAATGATTAATTAATTCTCTGTCATGACCCTATAAAAGAAGCATACAATTTATACTCTTTTCACAATGGGCAATGGTGTAGTGGGGCCTGGGCTCACAGGAAGACAGTGCCAGCACTTTTTTATTAGCAGGGACGCTGATGTCATCTGCCACCCCACTCAGAATTCCCTGTTCCCTCTGAGCTTAGCTGCAAACCTCACAATAGCTGGGAGGAAATGAATTTTCTGTAAAACAATGCATTGTTTCTTGTTGTAATGTAAAGAATTTTGGGGTGGCTTGTTCTTGAATGGCAATTAAGGCCCATTAGCTTTACAGAAGACCTCCTCCTAGTAGATGAAAACTCCTAAGACTGATTTGTTGATATGGATCAACAGTGCTGCCTGCAATGTTGGATTTTCCGTGTGGGGGGGAGGGGGGCTATGGGGACTGCCATGATGAGTGCCTGCACTGCAAAATTGACCAGGACATCACTGACTGTGGGTGGAGTAAACCACAGGGAGATTTGCTTAATGATTCCCCTCCCCCACCCCCAACCCCATGAAACTGTGTGAGCCAATGATTTAAGGAACAAAATGGGTACAGAATTTGATATTCTAAACTGTTCAATCCTGTGTTGGCATTTGCACCATTCACTCTCTGACACAGTAAACCTTGCACACTCTTCGTATAGCATACTAGGAGGAGGTAACTATAGGAGGTAACTACAGCATCCTTAACAGGTGGCCATCCAGAGCTCTTCTTAAACACCCGCAGCAAAGAAGAACCCACCACCTCCCAAGGCAGTCTGTTCCACTGTTGAACAGCTCTTACTATTTAGATGTTTCTCTGAATGAACAACCAAAATCTGCTCCCTTGCAGTTTCCACATCCATTCTACTTGCCCTCTGGAGCAACAGAGAACAAGTCTGCTCCATCTTCTGAATGACAGCCCATCAGATTTTTGATGAGATAATGTCATGTCTCCCCTTAATTTCTCTTCCCCAGGCTAAACATACCCAGCTCTTTCAACTGTTCCTCATAGGCCTTCGTTTCCAGTCCCCTCACCATCCTGGTCGCTCTCTTCTGGGCACACTCTAGTTTATCAGTGTCCTTCTTACTGGAACAAGGGGCTGGATTGTATTGATTGATTGATTGATTGATTGATTGCATTTACATCCTGTCTTTTTTCCACTTGCAAGGAACCCAAGGTGGCTTACATTATCCTCCTCCCCTCCATTTTATCCTCACAACAACCCTGTGAGATAGGTTGGGCTGAGAGTCTATATGACTGGCCCAAAGTCACCCAGTGAGCTTTCATGGCCAAGTGAGGACTAGAACCCAGATCTCCCAGCTCCCAGTCCAACACTCTCACTACTACATATGATGGGAATGGAATTGCACAAAGAGGCCCAAGGCCTGATAGGGTCTCCAGGTCCTATTGCCAGTCCTACTTCTGCTGTTAGTATTGACTCTGCATCCTCAGCTGATTATTTTGCTTCTTGTGATTCTGTGTGTCCATGTGCCCATCCACGGTAATGATCTGTAAACAAAAAGGCAGCAGCCAAGGTGAGGAAGGGAAGGAGGTCTAGTAATAGTATAGCTCCCTCCCACAACAACTACTTTAATCAAGCCTCTTCCAAACTAGATGACATACTTGGGCACTGTCATGTTGAAATGTTCCCTGAACAAGACACAGTGAAATGTTCTTACGGAAATGTCATACATTTGTATAAATTTCAGAAATAAACTCCCAGTTATCCCAATAAAACCTGCAGAGGTGGGCTGCACCTATTGCCTTTCTTCCAGCCTACAGCTCGGAACCAGACTACCAGAAAGACAACCTTCTTCCATATGAGCCTGCCCGGTTCTTAAGATCTTTGGGAGAGGGCCTTCTTTCAAGACCAGCACCTTGAGGCACATCTGGTGGCAATGTAAAAGAGGGTCTTCTTGGTGGCCACTCTCTGGCTGTGGAACTCCCTGCCAAGGGAGGCTAGGTTCACTCCCTCTCTGCTGTCCTTTCACCAGCAGGCAAAGACCGCTTTATTCAAGGGGGGCTTTGGTGTGAAAGCAGGTCTGTTGAGTTGGATGCTGTTTTTACTCTGTAGTTGTTGTGTTTTTAACTACTTTTAATTGTGTTTTAATGTATCTGCTTATTGTTGTTTTTATCAATGATTGTAACCTGCTTTGAGTGCCATTTTTGTAGAAAGGTGAGGTACAAATCAAATCAATTAATAAATGAACAGCTTCACAGGCTATCAGTCTGTTTCTAGGCAGAGTTCAAAGTGCTGGTTATGACCTATAAAGTCCTATACAGCTTGGGACCAGGATACCTGAAAGACCACCTTCTCCCTTACAAGCCTGCCAAATTATTTTTATTATTTTTTATTATTATTGTAATGAATTTCAAACAGAACATAAGAAGAGCCATGCTGGATCAGACCAAGGGTCCATCTAGTCCAGCATTCTGTTCACACAGTGGCCAACCAGCTGTTGACTGGGAACCCACAAGCAGGACATGAGTGCAACAGCACCCTCCCACCCATGTTCCCCAGCAACTGGTGTACATAGGCTCCTTGTATCTGGTACTGGAGGTAGCACATAGCCATCAAGACTAGTAGCCACTGATAGCCTTGTCATCCAGGAATTTGTTTAACCCCCTTTTAAAGCCATTCAAACTGGTGGCCATCACTACATCCTGTGGTAGCAAATTCCTTAGTTTAACTCCACACTGTGTGAAGAAGTACTTCCTTTTATCTATCCTGAATCTCCCACCAGTCAGCTTCATGGGATGACCCCGGGTTCTAGTCTTTTGAGAGAGGGAGAAAAATGTCTCCCTACCCACATTCTCCACACCATGCATAGTTTTGTAGACCTCTATCATGTCTCCCCTTACCCTCCTTTTTTTCCCCAAGTTAAACAATCCCATCTGTTGTCAGAGATGCATTTGGTGGTGACCCAAGAAAAGGCTTTTTCAATGGTTGCCCCCAGGCTGTGGGACTCCCTCCCAAGGGAGGCACAGTTTGCTCCCTCTCTGTTGTTCTTCCACCGGCAGCCAAAGACCACTTGCAGGCCAAAGGCCTTCAAGAAGGCCTTTGGCCTGCAAGTGAGTCTCTTGGGTTGGGTGCTGTTTTTAATTCTTAATTGTTTTCCTATAATAGTTCTGTTTTTATTGTATTTTAATGTATTGTTTTATTGTTTTAATCAATTTTATTGAAGCCACGGTGAGTTGCGGTGCATGCTGGTGGCCATTTTGAATATTCAGGCTTCAGTATGCAGTTGTCATGGCTTACTGTGTCACCCAAATACAATGAGGGTGGGTTGTTGGCATGGTTAACAAACCACCTACCACCCATGGGTGCACTCTCTCTCTCTCTCTCTCTCTCTCTCATTTTGTTTAACAAAGAAGGGAAGTAGTGACCATCATTGTCTGGCATATTTTTCTAATCTAACCTTTCTGTCCCTCAGAAAGTCATTTACAAGCCTAACGGTTCAAACAAAGCCTTCAGCCAACATTGATGGCGGATATTCAAATGTCCCATTAGAACATTGACCTTGTATGTGTATTGAGCAGCATGTTTTCTATTGTCCCTGAGAGTGATTTCTCTCTGCATTACTGGCACTTTATAGCAGCTGGCCTGATTGTGCAATGATCTGTGCTTTACTGTCAGATGTGGATATGCTCACCACGTCCTGAGCGGCATTATTCACCAGAGCAGCCAGAAAGATTGGTGTATCTTTGGTTTAAGAAAATGAATGATATGTTTTGTTTAATTGTCAGGCAGCTTCCTATGTGCCTGTGATCTGTGTGCCTGCTCAGTCTGATGTCCAGGTGTTACCTGTTGAAGGGCATCTTCAAGTGCTAAGGATGGGTAAGAACATTGTTTCAGTTTGTTTTTGTTTTTGATACACTTTTACCAAAAGTCGCAAATTTCTTCAAATTTGGGACAGGAAGAACTTGAGAATTAAAAAAACTGGGGAACAGAAACAGACTGATTCATCCATCCAGGCCCAGGACTGCGGATGCTGAGCTCTTAAAAAGTCTTGAGTTTGAATCTCTATGTATGCAACCATGCTATTTCTGATTTAGGATCACCACATTTTTTTTTTCCTGACAACTTCCTAAATTTTAACAGATTAATGGTAGGTACAACATAGCCCTTTCCATATAATTACTGAATTTGGCCAGTGTGGATGGGTGAGAATTTTGTTTCCGTTCATTTGCAAATTTCTTCATATTGACAATTATTTTACCTGCATCTGTCTCTGTTTCTTATTGTTTTATTACTTGTTATTTTTGTATTGGATTTTTTGGCATAAAAATATTTTAAAATGAGCACTATCCTGGCACTATATATTGAAAGGGACAAGAGGATATACATTCTCTGAAATAAATAAATAAAGGAGAGACTAAAATGTGTTGTAGGCTGAGGTAAAATGTGGCATCTGGATCTGAAAAAGTCGAAAGCTGCTGCCTTTGCTTCCATTTTGTTGATGGGATAAACTTCCTAACTAGATTTATCTTCTGCCAGCCCAAACTTTTAAAATTAGAATTTCTTAAGAGTAAGGAGACCAAAGCCAAAACAATTCCTCTAGTTTTGGACTGTAATTTATATCATCCCCCAATCAGCATAGTCATTGACCATGCTCTACTTTAGATACATCTGGGGGGCAGAGGTGGCCCGTACATATAGGCAAAATAGGCAGTTGCCTAGGGTGCCAAGTTAAGTGGGGTGCCAAATTCGAGGGGAAAAAATATAATTAAAAAATAATAAAAATTCATGTCTCTATTTTATTTGATCTCAGAAACATTGGTTGGACAGGCAGACAGATGGAAAAACCAAATAATTATGACTCTGTTTAAATGAATATGCTTAAAAACATTAAACAGAGAATAGGGGGAAAATGCTTCCCAGTTTACCAAAACCCTCAGCCCAGATCTGCCCTTGGGGTTTGGGGGTGGGGCGCCGATTGCATGGTTTGCCTAGGGCGCCAGTGGTTGGCAGCTAGTCTAGGGCTGCCCCTGATGGAGGGCCACGCTTTTCCCATCCTGCACTAAAGATATGGAGAAACACAGTGGACATGTGCTGTGGGGTCAGTGGTCAAATGTTCTCTGTCTAACAAATGGAAAGGGATAAACAGAGGAATTCAGCAGCTAATTCATCTGCATTTCTCCAGCCAGGGATGATTGGACCTGTAGCCATTTTCTCTCTCCTTTCTTAGCTGCAAAGAGTTCAGCCAACCAAAGTACATGGAACCCTGTTAAGACATGGTGCCATTCTGAAAATAGCACATGGGACTGTTTCTGTCTTGGAAAAGTTTTACAAATGTGGGAAATATAGGCTTGTGAGCAACAAACGACTATTATCTACATTATTTCTAAAAGAGAAAAGTGGCTGGGTAGGAAACGAAGAAGACAACTTTAGTATTCATATATACAGAAATGTCCTGACAAAATGTTCTAGTTCCAAACACAGCAATTTGGAAAGTTACTACTGACATTAGTGACCCCAGGGGAATTATTTCAATCCATCAGCAATTTGTGTTTGTGCACTGTGTATTCTTTGGAAAAATCTAGCACATTTTTGTCAGAAATAACTTATCTTTGCATTCTCCTTTCTAAAGCTTCTCAGAAGACAAAATAACCTAAAAGAAATTACTATACTAATTTATCCCCCCACGCATTCCAGTAATTGTCACATTGTACCGGCCACAATTAGACTGAATGACAGTCTTTTCTGTGTTGATCATAGGAATTTCTTATATACACAAACTGCAACACAATATCAATCTCCTTCGGCTGGTTTTTCAACCAACAACTGTGGCTGATTGCAAGCCATTTGAAAACACTGAGCCATGCATGAGCATGACAAAAGTCAATTTAGATGGATTTGCAGGAGCACAAAGACCTACAGATGTAACACAATTCAAAACGCTGCATTTTGGCAGCATATGTTTCAATCCACAGCCCCTGCTATTTCATTAAATGGTGTAAGAAGGTCAAAAGTTTAATAAACTTCAATTTTATGTGCATATTGAGTAACATTTTATATCTCATCCTAAATTAGTGAAGGTTGTAGTGACAATGATCAAGGTCAGCAGAGCAATTTATAAGGACAGTCCTCAGCTCTGCAGGATCAAAATTAATCACTTGACTTTGGATCACGTCTTAGGACTATTAGACGACTTTGGGGATATAAATATACATTTGCTTTTTTTTAATTCCTACCTCATCTCTTACTGACCCAACTGAATTCACTTCTCAGGCAGACCATTAGTGCTCATGTCGCATTATACATCTAATTTAATTTTTGAAGTAGCATTCTTTAAAGACCTTCCCAAAACGCTTCAGAGAGAGTGTCAGCCACAGGCTAAAAGAAAAGGGAACGGCTTAAGGTCACATTTAAATAAAGCAGTGGTAAAAGGGGAATAAAGAAGGGAGTTCTTGATGGAGGAGGCTGTTCAGATGAATTCAGCTATGGAAAGTGATATATAGGAGTGGGGGGAGTCAAGTTAATAAGTGGCTAAGAAATGGCTTTGGAACAAACCAAAGATCCATATAGTCCAGCACTCCTCCTCCATTAATAGGCCAGCCAAATGAAAAACTCACAAGTAGAACATGATGGAGAGAGATGAGATGTTGGCTATCAAGGAGAGATATAGCTCAATGGTAGAGCACATCTTGGCATGCAGAATGTCCCAGGTTCGATCCCTGGCATCTCAAGTTGAAAGCACCAAGTAGCAGGTGATGGGACAGCACATGTCCTGCATGCAAAAGGTCCTTGGTTCAATCCCTGGCATCTCCAAGTAGGATTAGGAAACACTCTGATCTGAAACACCACCCATTCAGTGACCCATTTTGTATGTCACAACTCTCCAGGGTTTTTAAAAAACCCGGATAGTTGGGAAGGAGCAGGAGTGAGCTAGCATGCTGACTCTCAGCTGCCTGATCGCTCCTGCTGAGCTAAATAACCCAGGAACCTGGGTTGTTTATCATGATGTCCAAATATGGAACTCTGGGTTGTTGAGGGAGAGACAACCCAAACAGGCAACCCTGGGAGTGTCCCTGGGTTGTTTAACTCCTCCCATTTGCAGTGGGAATGATCAGACAGCCCAGAGCCAGCATGCTCAATCACTTCTGGTCTTTCATGACTACCCAGAATTTAAAAAACAAAACCTGGGTAGATATGACATGAGAACCAGGCTAGTATAAACCAAAGCTGGACCAAATCTTTTAGTCCAGTTTTCCCAGGATTTCATGGTGTGGGGTGAAAAGAAAACACTCCTGAAGATTTGGGGGGCAGATGAATTTTGTAGAATTGTGGGGGGTGTTCAAATTATGGCAAGACTTTTTGAATTTGCTTTTCTCCCCCCCCACACACACGCACCCTTACATATTTCATAAAGTAGTAAGTGAGTTTTCCACTTTGACCAACATAACCAATTTGGACCCCATATAAGTGATCGGGGACATGGCTTTTTCTATAGTGGCACCTAGACTTCCCTTCTCTTATCTTCCCTTAGTCTCCTATCTTTTAAGCAGTAAGGGAAGGCAATTTTGTTTGGGCATGCCGTTGTAGGAGGAAGGGATCTAAATGGCTTTAGGAAACCATTTGCTGCTGTTAGATAAAAAGTCCTTGCTTTCGGTTTAGAAGAAAAGAATGCCAGGCAGGCAGCAGTGGATCCAACACTATTTTATTGAACGTTTTGCAAAACGGGTGCAGAGCAGTCTGGACCCCGAGACATGTGTGCAAAAGCCCTTTATATCATATCGCTTCTATTGTTCTTACCAGTAACCAATGAAACAGTTAGTACATCGGCTCACTAAGTTAATATCCAATAAACAGTCACTATCAGCTTACCAAGCCGTTAGTCATGAGCGCGTCAGTATGATTCCCTTTTTGCTCCGCCTATATTTTCCCGCCACTCGGGCTCTTACGTAACTTGAGACGCCAACGGTTATGGAGTCTCCTTTTTTTCTAACAATTCCCTCCTTTAAGTCTTTATTCACGTCTTAAAGCATTTAAAACGGAGTTTCTTTATCAGCACAATAAAGCAAGAGCATCTGTTTTGACAGAGCGGTTTCAATTAACCGCTGGGATAAGCCTCTAGCGCAGGGGATAATGCAACAACCAAATAACACTAAAACTCCTATCATCACTACAAGCGAAATAAGGATTGAGGCTGCTAGGTGTTTCCATTTTCCAAACCATCTCTCCAACCAGTCAGTCACGGGGTTGTTAATCCCTGAATTCTCGGCTAATTCTTCAGACAAGGCGGTGAGACCCTGCAAAGCCCTTGTTACCGTGCCATCTGGGGCAATGTTGTTAGGGATGAAGGTGCAACACCGTCCACCTAGCATGACACAAACCCCTAGGGATGGCGGAGAATTTCTCCCCAAAACTTCGGGGGGCCGAGCGCCAACGTGTTCGGCCCCCCGAACAAGTTTCGGGGAGAAATCCTCCGGCCCCCCCGCCCCCCGCCCCCCCCCGGGACGGGACTTACCTTCCCTGAATGTCCCTCCCGGCGGCGGGTCCGGCTGGCGGTTCGTCCGGTGTTCGAGTGGGGCGGGAGCGGCAGCCGGTCTTTCGACCGGCTGCCGCCGCCGCCATTGCAATGAAAGAAAAAAAAAAAACGTCCCCGGATAGGCTACGTGACGATTCACGTAGCCTATCACGGCAAGATTTGCAAAGTCAGCCGTGATAGGCTACGTGAATCGTCACGTAGCCTATCACGGGTGACTTAAAAAAAAAAAAGTGTGTACGGATAATGGCGGCCCCCATAGGGAGCCGCCATTCGCGTTCCTTATTTGGTCGCTGTAGTCTACGTCAATGTTTACATAGACTATGGCGAAAATAAGGGCAACGCTATTTGCGTTGCCCTTATTTTCGCCGTAGTCTACGTAAACATTGACGTAGACTACAGCAACTAAATAATGAACGCGAATGGCGGCTCCCTATGGGGGCCGCCATTCGCGTACGCGCTTTTCTTTTCTTTTTTTTAAAGTCACCCGTGATAGGCTACGTGACGATTCACGTAGCCTATCACGGCTGACTTTCCAGATCTAGCCGTGATAGGCTACGTGAATCGTCACGTAGCCTATCAGGGGACTTTTTTTGTTTTTTGTTTTACTTTCGTGTTCGCGGCCGGGCGAGGCGGGAAGCCTCCTCCCCGGCCTGAATTTCGGCCGAGCGAGGCGGGAAGCCTCCCCCCCCGGCCTGAATTTCGGCCGGGCGAGGCGGGAAGCCTCCCCCCCCCGGCCTGAACTTCGCGGGGGGAGCAGCGAAGTGCTCCCCCCCACCGCGAAAAAGCTGTGAGAAAAGGTAAGTGACTTTCGTTCACCCCTACAAACCCCTCCTTTTTCTGCTAACATCATATCAAGAACATGCCGATTTTCCCAAGCCATTTGGCTGGTGGCATCTAGCTGCTCAGCCAATCCTTTTACAGCATCTCGAGTATAGTTTATAAACCTCTGTTGATTATAATAAACGTAATTGATCCAATCTACATTTTTGTTAATGGTCACCCACCAAAACAGGGTAGATTCAAATCCTGCAGAAATTTGATTTCTTCCTTTGAACTCATCTGGCACTCCCCTTGGTACTCCTGTGGAGTCAATATATATTTGATCATCAAAAGGGGTTACTGATCATTTCTGCCGGGGTTGGCCAGTCTTCTCTGCTGGATGGTATGCAATTGAAAAGGGGACTGCCAACTGAACTAACCCACAAGCTCCGGACCAATTGGAGGGCAATACCTCATACAACTCTAGGCCACCACAATACCACCAGAGATCAGCTCGTGGGATTGAAAGGGAATTATTCCTAAAGCGGGTGGAATTAACACATCTTACTTTACTCGTCAGGTTCCCTATACGCCCCTCTGTGTCTGCAAGGTTTCGGTGTATGCATCCGGTATGGTTTCTTCTTTGCAGGAAGACTGTGGAAGGTCTGACACGATCCTTTGATTTGAGTGGGGGGTATAATTTATTGAGGGTTTGGCATTCCTCCTCTCCCCATGCATCAGGGTGTTGGAACAAACGGATCACGCAGGTGAGGAGGGAAGGAGTGTCCCATCCCAGTGGAAAGGGCAGCACCTTTGCTACAGATCTCCCTGTGGCACAAACAAAACAGTCAGACTTATTTAAAGACTTGGCTGTATACTTTATCCACTCTAACCACACATTATCAGTTTCCTCTGTTATTGGGATCCCTAACCTGGTTCTCCAGGGACGCCTCTCTTTCTCAGGGATCTGTACCAGAAGTGGCCTGAGGGGTGTTGGTGTGACATTTCGGGGTTTTATCTTAAAGCTGTCAAGCCCAAGTCCTTGAGGTATCACCATCCACGTTAATATTTCTTTAACCAACATTACCAACACCACCCACAATACTTGCTTCATATTACAAGTTTTTTGTAATTCGAACCCGAGCTTTTCCCAGATGTTGTGACTTGTATATTACAGGCGATTGTGGCTCCTGGATGGCTTCTTCGCCTGTGTCCTTGGCAGCTTCCAGAGGGGTGCCAGGGAGCAAAGGACCGTTGCCTGTGTCCTCCTGTTCTTTCCAAGTGACAGAAGGAAGCGAGGGTCGCTTAAATGGCTTTATCCGGCTGCAATGTGTCCATTTACTAGAACCCACAAGCTTTACACACGAGTGGCTGGTTGGTCCCACCAAATAAGGCCCCTCCCACCCTTCCTTTAAAGCTTCTTTATTCCACTTTTTCAGCAACACCTCGTCTCCCGTCTGGAAGAGATGGATAGGTGCATCTAACGGCAGTCTCTGAAACGGAACGGAATAAACTCGTAGCTGTGAAAGAACAGACTGTAGAGAAGTCAACTGATCCCTTAGCATCTGATCACCCACCTCCCACTTGACTTCCTCCCTCCTTCCGCAGTGTACCCGAGGCGGGAACCCAAACATCAGTTCAAAGGGGGACAATTTTATGTCCTTTCTTGGCATCCTTCGAAGCTTCGTTAAAGCTATTGGCAGAGCCTCAACCCAAGTGAGCTTCACCCCTCGTTGGAGTTTGGTTAAAGTCTCCTTGAGGCTCCGATTGATTCTTTCAACCTGTCCACTTGCCTGGGGCCTCCAGGGGCAATGTAAATGCCACTCTACTCCCAGAGCTTGTGCCAGCCCCCGTGTAATAACTGAGGTGAAATGTGAGCCCTGATCGGACTCTATAACTTCGGGCAGGGAGAACCGGGGCACCACCTCCTGTAACAATTTAGCAACAACAGTTTTAGCTTGGCAGTTCCTACATGGAAATGCCTCTACCCACCCTGTCATTTGACATACTATTACAAGCAAATACCTGTAACCCCTACATGGTGGCATCTCAGCAAAATCAATCTGCGCCCTCTGGAAAGGATAGTAGGCCCATGGTCGCCCTCCTTTTGGAGGAGGGGGTGCCCTGGGAGGGTTGGTTTTCTGGCAGACTTCACAGGTTGCGGCTAGTCGGTGGGCGCATACAGTTAAGCCAGGGGAGACAAACAGCCTCTTGCAATAGTCGATCATGGCTGATGCTCCAGGGTGTCCAAGAGAATGGTGAACTTGCTCTAGAACAACCCTCTGCAGGGTCTGTGGAAGAAGCAGTCTTCCATCTGTCATCTGGATCCATCTGTCATCGCAGGGACTTATTCCGTGTTCTTGTGCCATCCGTAACTCAGCAGGGGAGTATGTGGGGCGCTCTTTTCTTTTGGGTAGAATGAGGAATGTTCCTTGGATTCCCTCTCTGGCTGCTCTTTTTGCGGCCTCATCTGCCTTCTGGTTTCCCTGTCTCCATTTTTCCTCTTTTTCTTTCCCATGGGCTCGGACGTGGACAACAGCTACTTGTGAGGGTAGCTGGAGGGCATCCAGAAGATCCACTATTAGGCCGCCATTAGCCACTGGAGATCCGTTTGCTGTAAGGAATCCCCTCTCTTTCCACAGTTGCCCATGAGCATGCACAACGGCGAAGGCATTTTTGCTATCGGTATAAATATTTACTCGCTTTCCCTTGCTGGCTTGCAGGGCTCTTGTCAGGGCTACCAGTTCAGCGGATTGGGCGGAGAAATGAGGAGGCAGCCTTTCCTCACGCACACTCTCCTCTAGAGTAACGACAGCCGCGCCTGTGTAGCGCCTTCCATCCAGCATATAGCTAGATCCATCTACAAACAGATCTCTGGCTCCCTCTATTGGTTCATCCTCAAGGTCCGGTCGGCCTTTGGTGTCCAGGTCTAATACTTCAAGGCAGTCATGATCTGGGAGTCCTGATCCGTTTGTGCCCAGTAATGTTGGCAGCAGTGTGGCGATATTAAAGCTGGAGCAAGCCTTAAAAGTGAGGTTTTCGTTTGTTAGTAAACCTATTTCATATCGGGAATGCCGGGCTGGGTTGAGAAATTTGCTTCCTCCTCCTGATCCCAAAATTTGTGGCACTCCATGCGGCACCCAAATTTCAATGGGTCCTCCCATTGTCAATTTCTCCGCTTCAGCGCAAACCAGAGCCGTTGCCGCTACTGCCCTCAGGCAACTTGGCCATCCTCGCGCTACGACATCTAGGACCTTGGAGTAATATCCCACTGGTCTCCAAGAGGGCCCTTTTCGCTGGCAAAGCACTCCCGAAGCTATGCCCTTATTTTCATGCACATAAAGTCTAAATGGCCGGCTGGGATTTGGTATGGCTAGAGCAGGTGGTGACACAAGAGCAGCTTTAAGACTGAGAAAAGACTTATTCATTTCCTTAGTCCATTTCCATTTATCCAGTCTATCTTTCTGCAGCGCCTCATACAGTGGCCGCGCTGTCTCCCCATAGTTTGCTATCCATAGTTGGCAGAATCCGGTCAACCCCAGGTAGGCCCTCAATTCGCGGAGGGACTTAGGGACAGGAGTGTCACGGATGACTTCAACTCTTTCTTGCCCTAGGCTCCGAGTCCCTTTAGTTATGTGGTAGCCTAGGAATTTTACAGTTGGTTGGGCCAACTGTACTTTTTCTTTTGACACTTTATACCCCCCCCCACTAGATAGTTGAGGAGGGAAACCGTCCCACTCAGGCACGCATTCTTGGCCTTGGCTGAAATCAGGAGGTCGTCACAGTACTGGAGGAGATGCACCTCTGAGTGCTGCTGGACCCAGGGTTCGAGATCCTTTTGGAGCTGCTGGCCAAAGACCACCGGTGAGAGATTCAGCCCCTGAGGGATGACTGTCCATGCTAATTGAACTTTTGACCCCCCCCCCGGGCTTTCCCATTCAAAGGCGAACAAAGGCCTTGAATCAGGGTGGAGGGGGATGCTGAAAAAGGCGTCTTTTAGGTCTATGACAGTGAACCAGGCGTGCTCTTCCGGAATTCCTACAAGGAGGGTGTGTGGGTTGGGGACCACAGGATGGGGAGCCTCGATCTGCTGATTAATGAGCCAGAGGTCTTGCACTAAGCGAAAGCCCTTGCCCCCCCTCCCCTTTTTGGCACAGCGATGATGGGCGTGTTATAGGGGGACATTATCTCAATGAGCCGGCCTTCTTCTCGGAGCTTTGTTATTACTGGTTGTAGGCCCTCCTTTCCTTGGCGGGAAAGGGGATACTGTTTCACATGAACAGGCCTTGCTCCCTCCTTGAGGGGAATTTTGTATGGTGCTGCCGACTTGGCACGAGAGGCCCCTCCAATCCCGGCCCAAGCTAGAGGGTTGACTCTGTTTTCTATTAAGCTCCAGTCCTCAGTGGCCTCTGGGGTGGATTCTTCTGCAACCTTCAAAAGGGCCATTTGGTAGTTACTACTCTGCTGTTTAGGGAGCCGTATCTCCATCCTTCCGTCAGGAGTAAAAGCAATCTCAATTTGGAGTTTAGTCAATAAGTCCCTCCCTAGCAATGCCACCGGACAGGAGGGGGTACAGACAAATGCATGTTCTAGGTGTGTTTTCCCAACCTTGGTGAACAGGGGACGAGAGAGGGGCACTTGGGTTGCCCTTCTCTCGACCCCCATTATGGTGGTGAACCCCCCACCTCCCGTTGGGGGCTCACTGAGGGGGAGGACAGACAGGGCGGCCCCTGTGTCCACAAGGGCTTTGTAGGAGCGGCCCCCAACCTTTATTTTGACCATGGGGTCCCGTCTTGCCTCAGAGACGGCTAAGAGGGGGCCGGGCCCCGGTCTGTCCTAATCTCTTTCCTGTTCATACAGAACTCTCTGCGCTTCTCCCGTATTTTCCCCTCTCTCTTTCTGCTTCAAAGCCTCACAGTCACACTTCCAGTGCCCCATTTTCTTACAAAAGGCACATTGATCTTTCCCCAGGGGAGATCCTTTCTTTCCCCCTTTTCTCCCCTTCCTAGCTCCCTCCTTGTCAGGTTTAAGAACCGCAGCAAGGAGCTTGGCCTGCCTCTTGTCTTTTTCTTTTCCTTCTTCTTCTTCTCGCCTCTCATAAACCTTTTGAGCTACTTCAACTAAAACTCCTAGGTCAGCTGCCAACCCTCCTTCAACTTTTTGCAACTTCTTTCTGATGTCCTGGCAGCTATTTCCCATGAACTGAGTCGTGAGGATCCTTAAATTATTTGGATCATTCAAGTCAATGTCAGTATATTTAGCGAAGGCTTCTCTCAGCCTTTGGAGGAACACAGCAGGAGGTTCGTTTTTGTCTTGCTTTAGAGTCAGGACTTTTTGCAAATTGGGGGCCCTTCTCGCGGCTTGCTTCATGCCTGCTAAAATGAGTCGAAAATAGTCAGCATGTAAGCGTCTATGTGCCGCTGTGGCCACCCCCCAATTGGGTCACCCTGTGGGCAGAACCTCTGCCGTCTCCTCCTCAGTTGCCTGGGGATTTTCCTCCCTATACTTGGCTCGTGCCCCCGCAAGGATGGTTGGCTTTTGGCTGAGAAAACAGGTGTTCAATAGCATTTGTGTATCGTCCCATGTGGGGTTGTGAGTAAGCCTCACATTCTCCATCAGAGACAGGAGTGGCCTGGGATCCTCTTCAAAGGAGGGGTTAAATTGTTTCCAATTATACAAATCAGATGTTGTGAATGGGACATAAACAAACATCGTCCCTTGAGGATGTTGGGCGGTAGGGTCGGGGACTTCTCTGATGGGGAAGGTGAACTTCACCGGTGGTTGGGGGTCCTTTCGCAGGTTGTAGTTAGGTCCCCCTTTTGCCTCTCTCTGTAGGACCTCCAATCTTTCCTCTAGGGAATATAGACGATCTTGGAGAGTGTCCTGGTGTTCAACTAGAGGGGTGGGGTCCTCTGGTACTATTTCATGAGAGGGGTCCTTCTCGGGGGCATCTAACCGCTGGGCGGGCCCCTCAGGAGAGGGTGGTGGTTGCAACGAGCGCCCTGCGACGGCTGTCCCGTAGGGAGGAGGAAGCAGTAGGTCCTCCGGTGCCGTGGCCACAACCCTGGGTGGTCCTTCTTTTGGTGGTTTCCTTTTGACCACCATGGGAAGGGCAAGGGACATGCATTTAACAACCCACGGAGCAGGCCTGCCGCCAAGGGGCACACAAGTTGCCCACGAATCAATATAAGGGAACTGGTCCCAACTTCCCCTCTGTGCTACTATTGTTCGCACATCAGATACCAAGGTTGGGTCAAAAGACCCCTCGGGTGGCCATTTGGGTTCTAATATTGGCCATTCCCAGGTGCAAAAAAAGACAAGACGATCCTTTGTCATCTTAGTTCCATAATCCTGCTTAAAATGTGACCAATTGCGCAAACAACACTCCAAGGGCGTATGGGACTTCTTCGCAGACTTAGATTGGGACCCGCCCATGACGGTGGGAATTTCAGTCAGCAATTCTTGCGCTTCGCCCTCCTCTGACCTAGCCCGTCTCCGGGGTAAGGAAATGCAGATCGGGGCTCCTCACTCGCTTCGCCCGTAGGCGTCTCACACAATCACAAACACACCACCATCCCGCGTTTATCCCCTAATGTAAGCTGTTTCACTTACCCCAAAAGCCTCTTCTGTCCCGCCCGCAGCTGCATCCAGCTGCTTATTGATCCACTGCCGGTGCCTAAAAGGAGTGATCACGTCTCCCTCTTCCTCTGGCGTTGGTCCCCAGGCGCTTCTGCCGCCACCGTCGTGAGGAGAAGGCAGTGTAAAACAACCGCCTGTGGCCACTTCTCCTCCGCGGCCCCTCGGCTCAGCGCGAAGGGGACGTGCCCCAAAGCAGGATCCGAGTCACGGCACCAAATTGTTAGATAAAAAGTCCTTGCTTTCGGTTTAGAAGAAAAGAATGCCAGGCAGGCAGCAGTGGATCCAACACTATTTTATTGAACGTTTTGCAAAACGGGTGCAGAGCAGTCTGGACCCCGAGACACGTGTGCAAAAGCCCTTTATATCATATCGCTTCTATTGTTCTTACCAGTAACCAATGAAACAGTTAGTACATCGGCTCACTAAGTTAATATCCAATAAACAGTCACTATCAGCTTACCAAGCCGTTAGTCATGAGCTCGTCAGTATGATTCCCTTTTTGCTCCGCCTATATTTTCCCGCCACTCGGGCTCTTACATAACTTGAGACGCCAACGGTTATGGAGTCTCCTTTTTTTCTAACACTGCTATGTATTTCTGTATTTTAATGGCTATTTCATTGTTTTTGTTTTGTGCTTTTAGTTCATTTTATTGTTTGAAACTGATTTTTCTACTTTCCCCCACTACTTAATGAAAAAGCAAGATACAGAAACTTTAAAGAAAGTAGAAAAAGTTACTTACGCTGATCTGTAAGTCTCATCTGCCATTTTATTGTACATTCCCTGCTTTGGAAAGATTTATTTTGAGGTTCTTCACAGACTGTTATGGAATTTACCATCTTGAATAATTTGATGTCAGCCTGGGCCCAGTCTACACAGATGATTTAGTGCAGAGTGAGAGCACATCATGGTTGTTCATAACACAAAACGTTGTCATCACTCCACAGCAATCTTGCAGTTTCCCCCTGAAAACAGTGAGTTTTCACAATGCCATTTTACTGCATCTTTTTTCCTTAAAAGCAGCTCCTATGTGGTTCAGCTGCAGTGTGCGCCATTCCCCCAAATTTAATCCTGCATACTGGGCATGCCTAGGGGTGTGTCTGTGACTTGCCTGTGACTTAGTCAAGGGGTGGGGTTGTCCCCTCCCCCACTGCCCATTCCTTTTTTCCGCCATTGGGAGTAGCATGCTTTTTGGATACAGGCTTCTTTTCCCACCAGTCAGCACTATTTCACAGTAGCACTATTTCACAGTAGTGTGCCTTCACTCTTTCACTACTTTGCAGTTGTGTGTCTTGAATATAGGGCACTTGGCACTATCTCCTGCCACTCTCCTTTCCTTCTCCACTGTTTATTTTTACTTTGCATTATTTTGCAGTAGCACTGTTTCAGTGTTTCAGGGGTGGTTTAGAGCTTACAGTCTTTTGGCTGCTACTTCATAGTCGCCTACTTTAGCTTTAGGGGCCTAAGAAGTTTTCCTGCCACACCTTCCGTGCTACTTTACTGCCAACTCCAGATCCTTTTTGGAGTTATGAGTGTGCACATAATCCTGCTCTCAGCAGAGTTCTGTGCATATGCAAAGCACTGGGTGGAATTTGGTTTACTGGGGAGGTTTACTTCAGGGAAGTAATTTCCATTGCAGGTGTAATGAAAATTTTGAACACTGGGGGGGGGGGAGGATGCAGAAAAATGAAATTTTACTACTTGCAGCTAACTGTAAATTTGTGCTATTGTGCTATTGTGAATTTACATCGCAATATGTAATAGTCAGAATGGACTTTCATTTCTGTGGAGAAAGGAGGCTGGCAGGAAGAAGTGTTGGTTACTCACTTGTACTAGTGGGGTCACAAATTCAGGAATGTAGGAACATTTCTGGAGAAAGGGCACTCCTGCTTGTTTTGGATGTGTGATTTCACAGTATTGCTGTTTTGCAGTCCCGTAGTCACACAATAATGCAATAGCACGTTAACATGATACTCATAATCAACTTGTACTGGGTAGTAACTCATTCTCCACCATTATAAAGACCAAGTGTGCAGGGAGCAGGCCTTCAATAATGCAATAAAGCATCTTTGGTGCTATGACAGCATCCAGCTTCCCATCAATGTAACCATTCTAGAAACGAAGCACCCTTCTGAAGACAAATGGTGGATGTGAGGGGAGAGGTATGGGGTAAACTACAGAGGTGTAATTCATCTCTTCCATTACACTTCCCTGAGCAGGGCAGTGTGGACAGGGGTGGGGAACAAACCTTTCTCATTTGCTGAGCAGCATCTACATGGTTGATGATGTTCAGTTCTATTCATGGGATTTCACCCACCCAGGTCCCAAGGAAAAGTGGTTTCAAGTGCTGTTTGATCCATGAAGGCAGGGTTTTAGGTAGTGTATACTCTGCTTTTCTTGCTTCATGTGACGCTGATGGACCAAAGTGATTTCATGAAATTCCGGATATAAAGAGGAAGTGCTTCTAAAACCATTTCCATGTAGATTGGGCCCTGTTTTTCCCTGTGCCAGGTTATTAAAGAACTAATTAAACAGTACTAGTTCCAATACAAATCTCTGGGGACCCCACTGCTCACTTCCTGCTGTTGTGAAAACATCATTCCTTAATGTTCACTTTCTGCTTTTACCGGTTACCAGTCCATAGGAAATCCTACCTTATGGCTGCTAAGTTTCTCTATGATCCAATTATTTATTTATTTATTTACTTGATTACTTCTAAAGTGCTAAAGAAGTAAAGAAAACTATGAGTTAATATTATAATTAGTATTATTTGTTGATGCAGGAATTACCAGGTTTTTCTTTACGTCTGTACTGTCTTACAAGGGATGCCCATGTTCTGATAACCACTAAAGAAGCTGCAGCTTCCACTTCAGTGTCTTCATCCATGAAGAATATGCAAAATCTTTTGGGAAGGCACCTGTTGCACAGATCACCTAAGAGACTGACATAGTTCCAACCCCTGTGACATATTTAATCTCCAACAAAGCCACTATTCCACATGGAGGAATGAGGGATGGATTTGTATGACTGGATGATGATCACATTCTAAGTTCAAACTTTTTTCTCCAGTGGGTTAGATACAGAATCTGCCTCCCATGGATACAAAGTCTTCTGAGCCCATGGAGGAATGCCACTGGTGGAATGGAGGAGGTGGTGGTCTTCGCTTATTCCTTCCTTCCCCTGCAGTTCCCTGTCCCCAACCCCCAAATCTGCTCCAATGGGTTGAGGGACCCTCTGGAAAAGTGGGAGAGGTGGTGCAGAGGGATTACCATTAATTACATCTCCTCCCCCTCCTGTTTTTTCCACTGATGGAAGAAATTTTGAGCAGAATTCTGCTCAGAGAATGCTGCCATTGGTTGGAAAAGAAGCTGTATACAACCTATGAGATGTTCTGGCAGGCAGGCTTAAACTCATCCTTCCCAAAACAACAAGGGTCCAGCCGGAGAACAGTTCATCATCAAAGAACAAGCACACCATCAGACTCCTTAATCTTGCAGGTAGCCTCCACAGATGCAAAAGTCTCCCCACTGCAGACATTTACCATAATCACGGGATAGGCCTGGCAGTACCACATCATGCCCTTGGGGGCAGGGCTAAACCCCGCAGGCCAGCTATATCTGTGTTGGCGGTATACAGTATGTGCCTCTATCCATGTTGGCAGTTACTTTGGTGTAGGATGGCCACATGTCTTCTCTTTCAGAGGACAATCCTCTATTTGAGGCACTGCCAGAAGACTGCCCACTATTTTGGAGGCATCCTATTTTGAAGGGCTATTCAGGCCAAGTCCATTTCAAGATAAGAACCATCAGAAAGGGAACGCTTGGAGTTGCCTGTCAGCAGTTAGCACCTGGACAGCAGACTGAGCAAGGCACAGAGCTCCCGGTGGTCAGTCTTCCATGCTATGGTGAGGTGCACTGTATTTCTATTTAAAGTATATTAAAACATTCTAAACATGTACCTAAACATATATAACTTAGCATATGCATTTTTAATGTAAATCAGTGTCCTCTTTTGTGGTGATGCATTTTAAATAAATAAATACATAAATAAATAAATATATATATATATATATATATATTTGGTGATTCATAAGTAGCCACCCTACTCTAGTGAGTAATGCCTGAAGAGGGCTAAAATGCCTGTGACAATTAATACCTGTTCTGTTAGGCTGTTGACTCAGAACTTTAAATAGGAAGCCCTATGCAGGCCCTCACCCCACCCCTACCCCCACCCCTACCCCTGATGCAACTGATCTCTTCCTGAGTCAAGCGGAACTGCTAGAATATTCTGGATACAGCAAACCCCCTTAGAAATGGTACACATGGAACATGCTCAGGCAGTGGCTGTAGGACTAGAAGGGGTTACCAGCATTTTTTTTAGTGATTGGCTTGGTATTTATATGGAGTTTTCAATAGAAGAACAAATAATATATTATTTAAATAGGGAGACGGGCCTTAAAGGATTAAAATAATTTTTATTCTTAATTTCTATGCAGTAGTTAACTACTCAAAAAAGTACTTAACCATATAGTTTGAACTACTTTTCCTAACATAGCTGTATTTGGTACTCAGCTGCAGAAAATAGTTTTACTAGTGGTTTAACTACTTGTGGTTTGCTGTTGTTCTTATTTATTTATTCATTCATTCATTCATTCATTATATTTCTAATCTGCCCAATAACTAATGTTCTCTGGGTGAACAGTTAAATAAGTAAAATGCCATAGAACGGTTAAAATATAAAATAATTAAAATACAGTTTAAAAGAATAAAATACCGTATAATACAAACCAACACATCTTGGGGTTGTGGTGCACAGCTTGATGAAACTGTCAACTCAATGTGCAAAAGGGCAAATTCCATGCTGGGCATAATTAGGAAAGGAATTGAAAATAAAACTGCCAATATTATACTCCCGTTATACAAATCTATGGTGCAACCACACTTACAATACTGTGCACAGTTCTGTCTCTGCACCTAAAAAAGGCAATTGTACAGTTGGAAAAAGTGCAGCAGGGGGCAACTAAAATGATCGAGGGCAATTGCCCTATGAGGAAAAGTTACAACAGCTGGGATTGTTTAGCTTGGAAAAAAGGAGGGTAAGGGGAGACATGATAGAGGTCTACAAAATTATGCACGGTGTGGATTGTTGTTTATTCGGTCAGTCGCTTCCGACTCTTCGTGACTTCATGGACCAGCCCACGCCAGAGCTTCCTGTCGGCCGTCGCCACCCAAGCTCCCCCAAGGTCAAGTCCGTCCCCTCCAGAATATCATCAATCATATTGCCCTTGGTCGGCCCCTCTTCCTTTTGCCTTCCACTTTCTCTAGCATTAGGGATGTACGAACGTCACTTGCCTTTTCGAAGGGTGACATTCGCGGTGGGGGGGAGGTGCTCCGTCCCTCCCCCCGAAATTCTCTCCGGCTGGCTCCGCTCTGCGGAGATTCTGCGGAGCCGCCGGCCGGAGCCGCCTGCAGCCGGACATCCAGCCGCTGGGCAGCCTGCAGGGACGCAAATGGCGGCTGCCGTAGCCGCCGCCATTTGCATCCCTGTATTCAGCATCTTCTCCAGGGTATCCTGTCTTCTCATTATGTGGTCGAAGCAATCACACTTGTACAAATGCAGCATGAAGGGAAAGATTAGCAAGCTTCTCTTTGTTTGAATAAAAAGCACACTCTGCCCATGCTCAGGGAATGGACAAAATGAGGAATAAACATACCAGGGAAACAGCTGGATTGAGAGAGAATCTACCCCCGCGCACACACACACACACACACACATACACACACACAATGGAAGAATACAGTTCTTCATATTCCCTGGTATGTTTATTCCTCATTTTGTCCATTTCCTGAGCATGGGCAGAGTGCGCTTTTTATTCAGACAAAGAGAAGCTTGCTAATCTTTCCCTTCATGCTGCATTTGTACAAGTGTGACTGCTTCAGAAAGAACTTCCATTATACTTTCTCTTTTTCATGAGTTTCATAACAGAAGTATGGTGTAGTGGTTAGAGGCCAGCCCAAAGTCACCCAGTGAGATAACTAACAGGAGGTTTGATCATCAGCTGGGTGTGGAAATACAAAGCTCAGCTGGGGGCAAGTGGGGTGCTTACATAGAATCATAGAATCATAGAATAGTAGGGTTGGAAGGGGCCTACAAGGCCATCAAGTCCAACCCCCTGCTCAATGCAGGAATCCAAGTCAGAGCATCCCTGACAAATGGCTGTCCAGCCTCATCTTGAAGGCCTCCAGTGTGGGAGAGTTAGGGTTGGCGGAGAATTTCTCCCCGAAACTTCAGGGGGCCGAGCGCCAACGTGTTCGGCCCCCTGAACAAGTTTCGGGGAGAAATTCTCCACACACCCCTGCACCCCGCACCCCCCCCCCCGGGACGGGACTTACCTTTGGTGAATGTCCCTCCCGGTGGCGGGTCCGGCCGGCGGTTCGGCGGGTCTTTGTCCGGGGCGGGAGCGGCAGCCGGTCTTTTGACCAGCTGCCGCCGCCGCCATTCCAATAAAAGAAAAAAAAACGCCCCCGTGATAGGCTACGTGACGATTAATGTAGCCTATCACGGCTAGATTTGCAAAGTCAGCCATGATAGGCTACGTAAATCATCACGTAGCCTATCACGGGTGACTTTAAAAAAAAAAAGCGCGTATGGATAATGGCGGCCCCCATAGGGAGCCGCCATTCCCGTTCCTTATTTGGTCGCTGTAGTCTACGTAAATCTTTACCTAGACTACGGCGAAAATAAGGGCAACACTATTTGCGTTGCTCTTATTTTCACTGTAGTCTAGGTAAAGATTTACGTAGACTACAGCGACCAAATAAGGAATGCGAATGGCGGCTCCCTATGGGGGCCGCCATTATCCATACGCGCTTTTTTTTTTTTTTTAAGTCACCCGTGATAGGCTACGTGACGATTTACGTAGCCTATCATGGCTGACTTTGCAGATCTAGCCGTGATAGGCTACGTTAATCGTCACGTAGCCTATCACGGGGGCGTTTTTGTTTTTGTTTTTTACTTTTTAGTTCGTGGCCGGGCGAGGCAAGGCGCCTCCTCCCCGGCCTGAATTTCGGCCGGGCGAGTCGGGAAGCCTCCCCCCCTGGCCTGAACTTCGCAGGGGGAGCAGCGAAGCGCCTCCCCCCACCGCGAAAAGCTTTGAAGACAGGTAAGGGACTTTCGTGCACCCCTAGGGAGAGTAAGTCACATTGAACTCAATAAGACTCACTTCTGAGTAGACATGCACAGAGTTGGTTCTCCTCTCCATTTTAGCCTCACAACGTACAACAACAATGCTGGATGTGGAAATATAAAGCTTAGCAGGGAGAATAATACCTCATGCAGGGCGCCTCCAGGACCTGCATGGTCATTTTAAAAGGTTTTTTCTTTCTTTAAAACAGTGTTGCTTTAAGCAAAGAGTGCATCGCTCAGGCACACCTAGCACAGCCTTGTTTTGGGAAGCCCCTAGGAGGAGGAAGTGTTTTGGCTGAAAGTAAATGGAGACTGAGGATTTCAATTGAAAAAGAACACCCACAAATAAGGTGGTGAGCACAATTCATTTTTTAAAAAAACTTAGGTATTTATCATCGGAACATACTACACTGCGTTTTTATTTACGAAAATTCCGCAACTCTTTGCAGACGACGAAAAAAAAGCCGCATGACTGCTGGCTCTGCAGGACCTCGTGGTGCCGTTCCGCCGAGGATTCCGTGGCACGGACTGAAGGGAATTCGATCCCATTTCAGTCCGTGGGGGAATTCTCTGCCATCCCTATGCCCACATCAGAACTTACAGAGATTCCCCCTTAATTGAAATGGCACACTTTAAAGCCCAATTCCTTAAGTGCGATTAAGCAATCAAGCATGAACTGGAGGCTCCTATCCATTGCCTTAGGAAGAAAGTACTTCACAGCTTCGTTATAGATATCCTGCAGGTTACAATGAGGGCTGGTTTCTGTCATCATGTTTATTACTGTTTATTACATCATGTTTATTACAACCCATTACTGTCTTGTCAGAAGTATTTCCCATTGTGGTCAATGAGGTCCTCTGGGTTAAAATGGGGGCTGGTTTCCCTCTCTGTGTTCTCTCCCCCCGCTTTCCCAGTGCAAGCATATGTGTGTCTACTCAAAAGTAACTCCCATTGTGCTCAGTGAGCCTTGCTCCTGAAATGCAGGTGCATTTGGACTTTCCGGAGAAAGGAGGAAGGGGGTGGAGTGGGGAATTCTCTCTTCACAGCAAAGCTGATTCCTTTAAAAAAATCCAGTACTTCTCCATTAGCTTCTTCTTCTGTTGTCCTGGAAACACGTCCAAGGAGGCGGGAACATGGATGAGGTAATCAGACCCAACCCAGACTCCACTCAGACTCCACCCAGCCATCAAGAAAATAATTCGATTAGAGCTCTGTGGAAACAGCACAGAGCCCCAGGCTACAGTGATGATAAGCCAGGTCTTTAAGGGCTGTGGAAACAGGAAAAGGAGAAGATGTGACTGGGGAAACATCGCAACAAAGCTGCAAACAAAGCAAAGCCGATAGCGTGGAAACACAGGTCTGGCACACATTTTTTTGCCATTCCAGGGATGTTTTGCAGGAATGGGAGAGCTTTGGATCCAGCTGATCCAATGCCTTCCTGGATCTGCTCCCAGAATGCCACCTTTGTGCCATCACTGCAGTCAGAGCACCAATGGCGGTGTAGCAAGGGCAATGGGGGGTTCTGCCCCCGCAAAAAGGAGTTTTGTCAGGATGGTTCTACCTCTCCACTTCCAGGCCATTTGCTGGCCCCTGGGATACCCACCCAGCAACCAGAGGATTGTAGCTCTAATGTTTTAACACACCAGAAATTTTATTTTTGTATGCTGAAACACACACACCAGAACCCCATAGGATGTAGGTTTCATGACCTCCAGTTTTCACTGGAGAATCTAGAATATATATTTTTTCAAGTGCCAGAGATAATTCAAATGGTTTTCCTCAGTGGGCTTACTAATATTTGTGTTAATCCTTCTCCCACTGACAAATTATATATATAATCTGTGTGTATAGATATATAGATATAAATATCTCCTCACTGACCTGTGTGTGTATGCCAACGTGCACGTGCGCGTTTGTGTTTGAAAAGTGGAGTTTTAACTGAGAATGTGCAGAACCCTCTGAGGCATTTCACAGTCTTTTTGAATTCCTAATAATTCCTCAGATGTTTCCCCAAAGAGGAACCACCATATTTGCTTTGAATTTCACTTTAGCCAAAATTAGATGCCAACACAGACACATTTGATCTTGGCAAAATTTTACTCTTGGCAAATTTCGATAGTCTTAACAAAACTCTCTTAGCTCTGCCTGAAATGCTTCCCTGCCACCAGTTCATTTCAAAATTTCCTTTATCCCAAACTCCAGTGGCAGTTCAAGTTTTAACACTTCAGTGGCAACTCACAACTGCAACACTGTGGGTAACCATTGTGTCTTTGCCTAGACCTATTTCCCTTTTAAACTAAGAGGAAAAGGTCACCCCCATTTTATTTTATAGAGAGATGTACATCCTGTGCTTTTTGAGTCATTGTCTTGTCTTTTGTTTGATTCTTTCTTTACTATGGGATAAGGAAAAGTCCCTATGACAAAGTTGCTGTCTGAACCAGAAAGAACTAAGTTTATGAATTGATTGTCACAATATCACAACATGACCTTAATTAATTTCAATTTGTGAAGGGAAAAGTAACAAGCATTTAAATGTGGATGGTTTAACAATAGCACACAATACTGTTGAGGTTATAAGTCTAAGTGCACAGGCACCCTATCCAAGAAGCCACTGCAGGGGAGGGGAGGGACAAAAACAGCTGTCTGTTACCTGGACTGATGCTTTCTCTAATTGCTCAATTATAGCTCGTACTAGCAATGAAAATCACACTGTTTTCCAAAGAAGTAATAGGATATAATAAATGCCCATAGCAGTCTTTATTAAAATGGATCCCAGCAGAGTTAATATTAGGATTTACTCTTGATACTGAAATGGCATCATACTTTACTAATATTTAACACTCCTAACCAGCTGGTGAAGTAAATCTAGTGGTCATCACACATCAACATACAATTACTCTAAAAAACAAAGCAAAAATCCTTTGCATAGAACACCTCCTATATAAATGTCAAGCATTATAAGCCATATCATTTGAAATATACTTTCCTATATATAATGAACATTCTGTATTTGTTAATTATATATGATAAGACAATGTGCATATACGATAGTAAAATTTCAGGCTTTTTCAGATCAAGTCTAATCAAATTCTCTATACTTCTTGGTCACAACCAGCCACATAAGGACCGTTCCAGTTATTGATTTGTTTACAATATGACCCCATGCATGTCTACTCCAAAGTAAGTCCCATTGAGTTTGGTGGGTCTTACTCATAGATTAGTGGATGCAGGATTGCAAGGATATTTTTCTTTCTTTAGTATGCTAACTGCACAAACTGTGCATTCGCTGGTGACATTTCCAGTGTGTGAACACTCACTCCTAATCATGCTATGTCCTGTCCCAAGATTTTGTGTTTTTGCATTTAACAAAATAACTGCAAATGTCAGGTATTATAAGGGTTGAAACACCCTTTTCTATTTGGTTGTCTTCAGGCCCCCATCTTTTATTCATAGCCTCTCTCATGGTGCTGGAAGGCAGATGGTGTTGCTATAGCAATGCCCTGCATATCCTTGTGGATAGCTTACAGTTTCACTTCTTTTTTTTTTGAACAACAAAGAGCCATTGATAACACATGTTGCCAAAGGTTACAGAAGTTGAATGCTAAAATGGAAATATTTCTCTTTTATAGAGTTGCACTGTGGATGCGTCCTGCAAATTCAAAGAAACAGGTAAGGGTATGACCTCTTTGTGAAGAATGATGAATAGTTTGGTTTCACGACATTATTGAGAATGAAATGCAACCTTGGTTTTTTTACAATTTCATGGTGGTACATTCAGTCTCTCAGAATGCTGAAACGTTGAAACATTTTTAAAGGAATGATGCCAAAATAACCCTACATATTTTCACCCTTCTAGATAATAAAATGTTATTTCAGTATCCAGGTAAGATCTAATGAGAAATGCACTCAGGTCTGGGAGCAGTCACTTAAGAAATCTCTAGCCATCCAGAAGTAATATTAAGCATGTCTGAAGTGTGTCCCTTTGAATCTCTGAAACATTTCTGCCATCCTAATTGATTTATCTTCCTTCATGTTTGGGAACCTGACACCAGAATATACCCTGAACTGGCTAACAATCCTGTAAGTGACATTAGAAGGTTAAGTATGCAAGTTCATGACTGTGGAAGTGAAGCCAGGTTGTATGTGTGTGGAGGAGGTGGGAGACAAAGAAAAGCAACTTTGCAGCACAAATATCGAACCAATACAATGTGCAAAGTCTTTCCTGGGTACGTACAGTTTGCCGGTTACAAATCAGAAAGGGAAGGTGCAAATTAGGAACTGAGGAAGGAAGGGGCGGTCTTCTTCACCCTTGGTCCTGCTCAAGCATTCTCCAGCTGGGAAATGCTCATTTACCAACTGCCTGCCTGCCTCCTTGCTCTCTCTCTCTCTCTCTCTCTCTCTCTGGGTTTAATATTAGCAGTAGTATTTTCTCTGTCCCCCACCCCCATGCCTACCTGTTGCAGCAAATGAAGCGTGGTGCAATCCCAGAAAGATTTTTCAGGCCTCTGTAATCTGTGTGATCAGTCTTGGACTAGCTTGGCATAATTGGGGTATTTTTCCCATAGTATTTTGAATCAATTCCAGCCACAGTGTGACAGAATTCTATTCTGTGCAATTCCACCTAATTGCATTTTCTAACTCAGTGACCTAGTTCACACGATCAAAACAAGCCACCATGGTTTAAATAAGCCATGGTGGCTTGTTTTTATCCCTGGCTTGTCCTGGCACATGCCAGGCACTATTTCCCTAATTACACAACCAGGTGCAGCATGGTGTGTCATCTTAACCCAGGCAGCATGGCTTGTTTGTGGGGAAAACAACCCTAAAATAACCCTACAACAGACCAGGGGTTATTGGAGGGTTGATTCCTCCTCCAACAAACCATGATGCCTGTGTTTAGATAACACAACAACCATGCCTGGGTTATTGGAAGGTTGTTTCCTCATCCAACAAACCATGCTGCCTGGGTTTGAACGGCACAACAACCATGCCTGGCTGGGTAATTAGGCAAATGGTGCTCGGCACACACTAGCACGTACTGGGGATTAAAACAAGTCACTGTGGCTTATTTAAGCTACAGTGGTTCGATTTATCATGCAAACCAGCAGTGGTTCTCAAACTGTGGGGCAGGCCCTCCTTCGGAGGGTGCAGGACCTCTGGGGAATGTGAAGAGCAGCAAAATTCCAGGGAGGAATAGCAAGTGGACCCTCCCTCTCGCTACAGACAATTCCTGGGTGAGCTAAATGCCCCATGACAAAGGCCCCTCCCTATTTGTAGGTTTGACCACAAATGGATTTGTAGGTTTGACCACTTCCTCACTGCTTCCTCATGCAAATTTGATTTGAGAAGGACACTCAATAAGCACTGTTATTTTGTTCTTATGATGTTTCTTTGCACATGGTTTTAGGAGATGGGCAGAAAGCTCCTTTTCTACTAATGCCAATGCTGGGATTAGTTGCAAAGCACCTTGGATAGTTCCTTTAGAGTTCTGACTGAAACCTGGAGTGGATTTACCGCCCCACTGACATCGGAGCCACCAGCCACCACTGCAAGCAGCAGTAGCCAGGATTCTGTGTGCAAGGCTTTCTTCCTCCTTACCTGTGGCACAGATGATTAGCATTGGGGGGTTGGGGGACAAAGGTAGATAAGCCTAGAGGGGGATGAGTTCAGAACGTTTGAGACCCACTGCTCTAGCAGATGCGGCATTTATTTCCTCATTTATTTATTTAATGGATTTTTAAACCATCTTTCAGGATAAATTCTCCTATCAAGGAGGGTTACAATAGTCATAAAATAATATAATAAAATTACCCCACAAACAACTACATGAGACATTAAGGGAGCAATCCTATGGCCGCTAGTCAGCAGCTAGAGGCCATAGGATATGTGGTTTCCCGGTTCCAGGAACTGACCTTCCCCCCCTTCTGCGCTGCCTCACAGGCAGCGCAGAACAGCCCTGCACTCCGCACTCATAAAAGGAACGCGGAGCAGCCAAAACAGGGTGTTCCGGTGGGCAAAATTGGCTGTCTAGCCGCAAATGTAGGGCAGGAGATGCGAGGAGGGAATGATCCCCTCCGTGCTTCTCCTGCCCTGCATTGGATAGGTGGTCGCCTCCAGGTTCGGAGGCAGCTGACTGTCCCCATAGGATTGCGCCCTAAATTATTAAAAACAATAGGATATACACCAAATAAATTGGCTAAAACTTGTAAACCTCCCAGAGAGCTTTGGCTAATCGGTGGTATAGAAATGTAATAAGTAAATAAATAAAATTAGCAGCAAATAAAAACATTTAAACAGCAGTTTCCTTTTGGGAATGGAGAATATTGATAGCTTTTAAAAGTTTTATTCATAAATCACATAGATGACATATCACCAATGTTCTCCTCACCTGTTCTCAGACAACACCACTTAAAAATGCTACTACCATCCGCCTCATTCACACTGACTATCAACATTCTCAGCCACGAGTCATCCTTCTTCCCTCCCTTCTGCCATGCAGCCAACTTTCTAACTGCTCAGAGAGAAGCTAGGATAATAAAGTCTGATTGGCTATATTACCTAACTGGGCAGGAGCCAGGAAAGTTTCTGGGTCTCACTCAGGCAAAGCCAGAAAAACATGACTGTTCTATTGGGCAGTCACTCCTTTTTGCCTAAGATCACAAGCACTGAAGCAGGAACACTTGTATCCATTTTAGATGCAGCAAACGCCCAATTCATACATTGTCCCAGCAGCCACAAGAAATTGTTTCTTTAGTGGGCTGATTAGCCACCCCAGTAATGTATAAAACTGATCTAAGAATAAGGGGGAAAAGAACATGCCTTGACCATTATTCTCAGGCCTCAATTTAGCCCCAGTTAAGAAGAACGAATAGGATTTACAGAGTAAATGGCAAGTGTGATGTGCCTGTTCCCCTCATGCCCACGCCGCCCCACTTCCCCAAACCATGGGATGTTCTAGAGGCAACAGCACTGGGTTGTTTCCTTTCGATAACAGAGCAGTTATGGTGTCTTTGTTGCTTCTTTGTCCCAGCATGCTAGGTGTAATCTGATACCTGCAGCACCTAGCAGTGGCTAATTCATTCAGTCTAAATCGCCATCTTGAGACCGGCCCAAACTGCAAACCTCATAGCCATAACATCTGGCCTGATGTTTGGACTTCTTGGTTACTTCCATCATCCCTACCTTTTGTACCACCTCGCCTTATGAAGAGTTCTGGAGTTTCAAAAGCTTGCACATGCTTTTATGACATTTTGGTTGGTCCTGATAAAGGTGTCGCCCAACTGTGGCTTTTGCATTTGCAATACTGCTTTTATTTATAGATATACAAGAAGGGTATAAGTGGCAGCAAAAAGCACTTCTTAAAACTGCTTAGAGATTTTATTATAGTAAGTGGTATAAAAAAGTAATACTAATAAATAAATTAATAAAATGCTGCAGATTTGCCACCCCACATTAGATCCCCAGAGACGGACACTGCCACCCCCACCTTCAACCAACTCGCAATTGTCTGTCTCCAAATTCAAAACTTCAAACTGCTTTTCCTGCTGACCCTCTGTCCCCCGCTCCTTAGTCACTTCTTCACATGCCAGTCGGCACCTAACTGAAAAACAGGAAACTATCTTTTTACCATTAGCTCCCACTGATGAAACATGAAGAGGTTAAGCATCCTGGACTATTAACCAGCAATCAGCCTATCAAATGAATGGTCCTCCATCAGCCACAGCAACACCAGAAAATAATACTTGGCATATGATCCCAGTATAAAAATATTCTAAAATATTTTAAAGTCATGTTTCATTTAAAAACTTTCCACCACTTCTGTCAGTCTTGATGATAAATGTCTGCATTCTTTTTTTCTTTCTTTTTGGTGGGGGGACTGTTTATTACTTCTATCTGTGCTATTTATATTTTTAAAGGTTTTTTAACCAGGATGTCATAAAAGTAATAGTGAATTCAGATTACCATAATCTACATAGTGTGCTGATAATCTGCATCTTCCTGCCAAGTGATGAGAAGAATTGCATGCTTCCACTCCTATTCAGTAATCTGGAGGTATTCAGTTAAGGTGCCATGCTAACAACCTTGCTGATCCTCTTGCTGAACCTTGCTGAACTTTCCACCACTTCTGTCAGTCTTGATGATAAATGTCTGCATTCTTTTTTTCTTTCTTTTTGGTGGGGGGACTGTTTATTACTTCTATCTGTGCTATTTATATTTTTAAAGGTTTTTTATCCAAGATGTCATAAAATTAATAGTGAATTCAGATTACCATATTCTACATAGTGTGCTGATAATCTGCATCTTCCTGCCAAGTGATGAGAAGAATTGCGTGCTTCCACTCCTGTTCAGTAATCTGGAGGTATTCAGTTAAGGTGCCATGCTAACAACCTTGCTGATCCTCGTCCTCCATTTGGACTAGAAGCAACCACAGGGATCCAGAACATGAGTGTTCGGTACGCAGAAGATGGGTGCTTTGATTTAGACTGCCATCCACACACAAATTGCAAAGTCCAGAAGCACCCAATGCCAGCAACGTGATCCAAGGCAAAAAGAGATCCAAGCAATAATGTCTGCAGAGCTGCATCGGAAGGAGCCACGTGGAATATTTGTTAACCATGATGTAGGTCAGGGGTGGGCAACCAGCAGCCTTTGGCTTAATTTCAGAAGCCCTCTGCAAGCAGTCAGCTCAGACCACTGGGTAGAATGATCTGTGCAGTGTCGTCTCCAGGGGTTCTGAGGGACCTTCGGGCAAGGTACCCTCAGCGGGCCCCCTCCCTCAGGACGCCTACCTTCTCATCACCATGGTCACCAGCTGCTATTGCGCCTCTTCCTCTTTCTCATCACTTGCTCCCTCTCATCACAGGGAACAAGCAGGCAGTGGCCTCTGCTGCTCTTCCTTCTCACCACTACTGTTGTACGGGCCAGAGTGAGGCAGGTGAACAAGCAGGTTGCCATGGTGAACAGGAGGAGCAACTCCAGGGGTCTTTTGACAGTGGTCCCAGCTCGGGTGTGGACCCTCAGCAAGTGCCCAACCATGCCAACCCTTGACGCCGGTCCTGGACCTGTGCCTCATCTAGCAGCCTGCTGGGTAGAGAGGGAGATTTAAGAGGGTGTCAGAAAGAGGAAGATAGAACTGGCAGAAAGAGAGGGAGAAAAGAGGTGTCCCCACCCAGTTTTCACTCTGGCCCCACCCACCATCAGCATGCCCCCCCCCCAGAATGCAGCCTTTGACATATAAAAGGTTCCCCACCTCTGATGTAGATGAATGAGTAACAGGGGTCAACATGACTGGGCACCTTCTAAGCTGCCTACCTCAGCCTGTGACCCCCGAAGCCTCCCTGGCTCCACCACTCCTCCTTATCCTCCTATCCCTGCATGTTCACCGGCCATCTCTGAGTGAGTAAGCAGTAACAAGAGTGAGGAGAAGGGCCAGTAGCTTCTGTTCATCCTCTCTCTCTCTCTCTCTCTCTCTCTCTCTCTCTGAGTGGCCCACATGGACTGGTCCCAGAGGAAGAAGGCCAATGGATGGGCAGCAGTGAGAAGAAGCTGAGTCCCCAAAGGCTGGAGCCAGCACTGATGTACACGGTACTTCATCCTGAGTCAATGTGCATAGGACTGTAGCATGAGCTCACCCACTGCTCCAGCTGGAGTATTTTCTTGTTGGCCCCATATTTGAGAACCCTGAGCAGCAGACTGACCTTGGATACGTTTAGCACGGCAAAGTGGAGGGGGCTGTAACAAAGGCTTATGTGCATCGAGCAAATGGGGAGGGAGGGGAGACTGATGGTGTTCAGAAATAAATGAATATAATGTGTTTCAAAATCCAGTATATTTCAAGAATTAACTGTGAAATCAACCACTTTTCCGCAGGTTCAAAGTAACTATTATAATTAGAGACGGCGGGAGATGGCATACACCTCACCATAGGCTATATGCTGATGGCCTAAGATATCAAAGTCCTAATGTTTAACAGCAGAAGTAAAATGGTGAAACATATGGCTTCCCATGGTTTTCAAGCCTGCCAAAGTATTATTTGTGTTGATGGTTATGCCTGAACGGCTGTAGGTTTACTGAATGTTTATATATGTAATTTTCATTGCTCTCAGAATAAAGTGTATCTGATGTTCATAATTTTGGTCCCAAGTACTTTTCCGATTTGAGTAAAAAGCATCTGTGGCTGTGCCTGCTGAGTATTGGCTATTTCACCCAGATCTGGCCTTACCATAAAGCAACATGAATCAGTGGATTTCAGGGGCTAGATTCCAGAGGGGGTGTCATGTTACTGCCTCTCATGGTGACTCTTTTTGTATCATTTATAAAAAGAGACCTCCAGTCCAGAGCATTTCAATGACTCAAGACGCAAAAATGTTTTGTGGCCGGTACTGACTTCACATGTTCCTAAAGCAATGTAATTCTATTTATATACATAGAACCATATACTGTACATAGGTTATGTTTTGAGTGCAAAGGTTTCAAGGAAGCTAACTTTCTTTTTAAATCCAGCCTGCTGGCCCACCTAATCAGATAAGAAAGGTAGAACAGAGACGGGGAAAAGAGGCAACAAAAATGAAGAAAACAAGAACAGGGCGGGGGGGGGAACCAATAGCAGAATAAAACATAACCAGTTATCCTGATTTTATAGTGGAGAAAGGGCCTTTTCAGTGGTGGTACCTCATTATGGAATGCCCTCCCCAGAAAGACTCACCTGGTGCCTACTTTGTAGTCTTGTTGGTGCCAAGTGAGGACTTTTTCATTCTCCCAGGGTGTTTAGACTTTTGTTCTTTAAAAAAAAAAACAGTGTTTGTTTGTATTTTGTAGATCCTTGCACTGCTGTTGTTGGTTTTATTTTGGTTTTATTCTATGGCTCTTTCAATTTGTTTTAGATTTTACATTATGTTTTGTTATATTTGTGTATGTTTTGGTTTTAACTTTTATTTTGTGAACTTCCCAGAGAACTTCAACAATTGGGTGGTATAGAATAGGGTGGGGAGAAGGTAAATCTCCAGATGTTTTGGACTTCAACTAACAATAATCCTGACCATTGGGCATATTGGCAGGGACTTGAAGTCCAAAATATCTGGAGATCCACCTTCTGCCCACCCTGGAATAGAAACACAGTTAATAAATTAAATAAGCAAAACTTTAAAGGCAGAGTTCACTAGGAAATTTTCTTGCCTTTGCCTACTTATGTGACTAGAAGCTTCTATGTTCTTCCACAACTCCCGTTCACCTCAGTGGAACTTGGGACAGAGAACCTCGCAATGGCTTGTGCTCCAAATTAAGAACCACAGCTTTGAAGCCATCAGCCTCCACCACTTGCCTGCATTTATTTATTTGTTTGTTTGTTTATTTCATTTCTATCCCGCCCAACAGCCGAAGCTCTCTGGGCAGTTCACAAAAATTAACTAACTAATTAATTAACTAACTAATTAACTAATTAACTATTCCAAACACTAACTAATGTTTGGAATATGGAAGCGACGCGTCCCTCGCACCCCAAACATATCGGCCCATTATAGAGGCAATGTGAAAACTGCCACTGCTTTTAATGAAATAGCATTGCACCCTTAAACATCTTTGATGCATTATTTGGGGAAAGGCCATTTTCCAGTAAAGATTCAAATAAAGGTACATTAAGGGAGCAATCCCTAATTGTAATCCCGGCCACAGGATATGCTGTTTTCTGGGAACCAACCTCGGAGCCCGCACTCCGAGGTTGGTTCCTGGAGAACCGACTTCCCCCCACTTCCGTGTTGCTTCAGAGGCAGCACAGAACAGCCCCATCCCCCACGCTGGCAAGAGGAGTATGGAGTGGCCGGAAAGGGGCATGGCTGGGGGCGTTCCAGGGCAGGGAGATCATAGCTGCTGGTACAACACATCCAATGTGTCGTACAGCAGCCTCCTTCACCACTCCATCCTCCCGCGGCTAGACAGCCACAATTGGCTGTCTAGCCAAAAAAGCAGGGCAGGAGGAGCGTGGAGGGAACGATCCCCTCCGTGCTTCTCCTTCCCTGCTTTGAATAGGCAGTCGCCTCCAAGTTCAGAGGTGGCTGCCTATCTAGTTAGGATTGCGCCCTTAGACTGCAGTCCTCTACACACTAACATAGAAGTAAACCCCAATGAACTGAATGGGGCGTACTTCTGAGTAGACATACATGGGACATTTATGAAACTGTTTGTACCCCATCTGTTCATTCCAAGAAAAGGACTCTCAAGCAAGCAACCATAATAAAGCCATGTTCAATAGAATAACAAAGGAAGAAAATAAACTATGGGGTACAGTGAGTGCACATTTTACTTTTAACCCTCACAGGACTGATCACATGTAGGAAAAGAACTGTCAGAGATCTACATCTAAAAGTAACCATCTTTGCTCAAAGTTATGCTTGCTGAGAACTTGGTTAAAAGGCTAATTGTAAACCCTTGAAATTCCAAGTCCTATGAGAGAACTGCAGGCTATCAGAGGTGGCACTGGTGGCTTTCAGGACTCCTCAGTACACAGGGCTACTCCCCCTTCCCCTGTCTTTCTTGGGTCAGTGATACAGAGAAAAGCCTAATATTTTGAGCAAAGACATTTAGGTAGAACACAATAAAGAACAAGGATAAGGGGCAGCCTTGCATAGTACGTGCCTGTTCAAATGTTGCCAAAGGAGTCCATGCCTGAATGCCGAAATGTGCTTTGTGGCTAGAATTTGGCACTTAATCAAACATGTTTATTTTTATTTACCACTCTCAAGGTTCATCATGCTTTACAATTTTTTATTTTGCATCCTGCATCTGGAAGGGAGCAATCCCACGTCTCCTAAACAGCATCTGGGGGACCTAGGATTTTTCGGTTTCCTGGCTCCAAGCTCGGAGCGTCCCTGCCACTCCCCCTCATAGCCAGTGCAGAGAGAACCCATGGCAGCTGCTTCTCCACACTTGTAAAACGGAGCGCAGAGATGGGGAGAAGGGGGGGTGTCCTGGGGAGGCAAGAGGAGGAGACCAGGGCAGCATTCCTATGATCTTTCCTATAGCGGCCCCAGCTTCCTTCCCTCCCCCTCCCTGAAGCCTCCTGTAGATGGATGAAATAGCCCATCTAGCTAAAACGCAGAGAGGCAGACACAAGGTGCCTCCCTCTCTGCATAAGATACTCATAAGCCTCCGGGTTTGGGGGTTTACGAGTACCCAGGGCACAACCCATAGGACTGTACCCTTAGATACATTGCTATGGGTTCTATTTGATGCCTTATACTGAGAGCTTTTCTACGTGAGGCTGTTAATCCTCTTTATCTACTTTCAGTTTCATCACCGAACCGAGATCCATAGCACTACACAAAGAGCATTTTCTTTCCAGCTTTTCCACTATATAACTTCTAGGTGTTACTGTGGTATAGCAGAATAGCGCAAATACACGAGTGAAAAAAAGTTTTCTTTCTCTTTTATAATGAGGGATCAATACTAAATATAGTCTGGTTGCAAATACCCCGTTCTTGAGTAAGGTGCTCAAGAGAGTGATGGCGACATGGCGTGTCAGTTGAAGGTGCTCTTGAATGAAACTGAGTATCTGGATCCATTCCAGTCTGGATTCAGGCCTGGTTTGGGGAAAGAATCAGCCTTGGTCACCCTGATAGTTGACCTTCTTCGGGAGAGGGACAGGGGGAGTGTGACCCTGTTACTTCTCCTTGATCTCTCAGAGACTTTTGATACCATTGACCACTGTATCTTCCTGAACTGCTTCTGTGATTTGGGAGTTGGAGGCTCTGTTCTACAGTGGATCGACTCGTACTTGCGGGGTCGGTTCCAGAGAACAGCATTGGGTGATTGCACCTCAGCCTCATGGCAAGTGAACTGTGGAGTAACACGGGGCACCATCCTGTCCCCAATGTTATTTAATATCTACACGAAGCCATTGGGAGTGGTCATCAGGAAATTTGGGGCAAAGTGTCATCAGTATGCTGACGACACCCATCTATTTCTCCGTGACATCTTAATTGTAAGAGCCCGTACATGTTCTGAACCGGTGCCTGGATGCAGTTATGGCTTGGATGAGGGCCAATAAACTGAAGCTGAATCCTGATAAGACAGAAACCCTACAGGCTGGCAGTTCCCAGGTCCAGGAAATGGATATTTGCCTGTTCTGGATGGGGTGGCACTCCCTCTGAAGAAGCAGGTCTGTAGTTTGGGGGTCCTCCTGGATCCATCTTTGTCACCGGAAGTCCAGGTGGCCTCGGTGCCCCGGAGTGCCCATTACTAACTCCGGCTGGTATCCCAACTACACCTATTCCTGGATAGGGATAGCCTAGCCACAGTGATCCATGCACTGGTAAAGGGTTTGGACTCAATGGTCTTATAGGCCCCTTCCAACCCTACTATTCTATGATTCTATGAACCTCATGATTAGACTACCACAATGTGCTCTATGTGGGGCTACTTTCAAGCATGGTTCAGAAGCTGCAGTTAGTGCAGAATGGAGCAGCTAGGGTGCTCACTGGGACACCCAGCTCTGCTCACATAACACCTGCATTAAAAGAACTGCATTGGCTGCCTATTAGCTACCGAACACATACCAGGTTACATTATTATCATATAAAGCCCTAAACAACTTGGGACCAGGATACCTAGCAGACCGCCATCCCTTATAGATATACCCAGGCGACATCTAAGATCTTCAGAGGAGGCCTCGCTGGACATTCCAAAATGAAAAGAACATTGCCATTTTATTTATTTTTATTTATTTGTTGCATTTATACCCCACCTTTTTTCCTCTTGCAAGGAACCCAAGGCGGCTTACATGATCCTCCTCCTCTCCCTTTTATCCTCACAACAACAACCCTGTGAGGTGGGTGGGGCTGAGAGTCTGTGACTGGCCCAAAGTCACCCAGCGCGCTTCCATGGCTGAGTGGGGACTAGAACCCAGATCTCCCGGCTCCCAGTCCAACACTCTAACCACTACGCCACGAAGAACCCTGACAGCAGGCCTTCTCTGTAGTGGCACGCACCCTCTGGAAAACCCTCCCCCATGCAGTTTGCGAGGCAGAACATATGGTGTCATTCAAGCGCCTCCTAAAATGCACCTTTTCTCCCAGGCTTTCCCTGGGTTGTAACTGCTGTTGGGTTTTCACTCTGCTTTTACATGCTTCTTTTAAACTTTAAAGTCTTATATTAGGTTTTATGGTGTTGTATTTTGTGGTTTTAATTGCTGTGAACTGCCCAGAGAGTCTTGGCTGTTGAGCACTATATAAATGTAACAAATAAATAAAACAAAATAAATACTGCATTTTCCCTGCTATAAAAAAATAAAGTGCTCTTTAGACACAGAAGCAAACTGGAGGGTCACGTCGTTGTCTAAACTAAAGAACTCGTAAACAACCATGAGTAGGGAATGACAAGTGCCCAATAAATCCCTCGTGTAGAAAACCCCTGAGTCACACCATTGGTCTATCTAGCCCAGTATCACTAGCACTAGCCAGCAGCAGCTCTCCAGAGTTTCAGACAGGATTCCTTCTTAAACCTACCTGGATATACCAAGGATTCAGCTTGGGACCTTCCACGTATAAAGCATGTGCTCTGTCACTGAGCTACGGCCCTTGAGCCTGGAATAAATCACCTAATCGTCTGTATAATAGCAACAGGATGAATAAGCATTCCATCCCCTGGGAAGAGGAGAGGCATGTGCCAGAAGAGATAAAACGGCATCCTGTTCCAAGTAAGTAGTCCAGAGCCACGCCACTGTGTCCTGCTTGCCGCTGAAAAGCCATCATTAGCGTATCATCATCTCCAGTCTGCTAACAGAGAGTATTTCACATATGCAGTAACGTGCCAGTCTTTGTTAGACAGAATCTGAACGCCTTTAAAATACTGATTTGTGTTTTACAATGGACACATGGACCACTGTTATTCATAGCACCAGAGCCAGGGGATAACATCCCTAATGCCCAATCCAGTGCTTCTCCCTTGCACAGCACAACAGAGGTCTAGGCTGTTGTACTGCATTCAGCATTCATTTGTGCCAATTATTTTACTGCTTAGATAATTGTATAGGTTTCTAAGATTTGGGGAGGGAGGGAGATGTAGGACTTTTTTCTGTCTGACCATGCATAGGATTGCACCTTTAAACTTAAATGGCTTCATTTTAAAAGATTAGACAAATGGAGGATAGTTGTATCCTATCTACTAATAGTGAACTCATTCTCTAAGTGCCTTTTCATATGTGCCAACTATGCAGAAGAAGGGGGTATCAGTAGGCTTGGGAGAACTCTGAGGTTTACACAAGTGCAAAACATTTTACCAAAAAACAAACAAGCCCTAAACCTCCTTTAGGACCCCAAATCAACCCAGTGTAGACTATTCATAGCCACAGAATATGACTGACTGTTGGGGGGCAGAGTGGAGAACTGGGGGAGGGGGAATGAAAAGGCATATCCTGGTAGAGGGCCTGGATGGCTGAAACACTGAACAGAAGCACTCCATACCGCAATGTTTTGTCACAGTGCTCACATATTATTACTCATGATTGCTAAATAGAACATCCATGTTCTGAGGCAGTGCACTGTGCAGCTCTGAATACCAGATGCTGGGGACAAACAGCCAGAGAAGGATTTATGCCTTTTTGTCCACTTCCAGAGGCATCTGGCTGACCACTGTTGGAAACAGAATGGTGATCTGATCCAGCGAAGATCTTGTTATTTTCTGACATTATAGTCTATCATGCAGCCAAATACATTAAGAACTCCAGAGAAGAAAATTAAACCTGTGATTAAATGTAGCACTTGTTCCTTGCCTTGTCCAGGGATTTATTTATTTATTTATTCTAAAAATAAATAATTATTTTATTAATTCGGATGGGAACAAATGTACAAAGATGGAGAGGGAGGGAGGGAGAGAGAGAAATAAAAGTAGTATGCATCCATTTCAGTGGTGTCTAACTGATAAATACCTAGCTAATTGTGACTGAAATCTGGGCTGGCTTAATTAAAGGAATGTCTGATAACTGATGCATTTCTTAGTGTACAGGTAAATGCCACAGGATAATGTATTCCTCTGCAAAACAATTATAGTAGCAGCTCTCCCATATTTATAGGTATCCTGCTTTTCTTTCAACAGTCAAATAGCTCTGACTGGTCAAAGTCTGTCTTTGTTCAATTGTGACCTACATGTTCCTGTGAGGGACATCTTTGTCTCACTTTTCTTTGGTCACCGAGTTCATGTACATCAATAGGCTGAGACTCACAGTCCATTAACGAGAGTTTTTCAGCTCAGCCCTGGGCCACCCAGAAGCCCTGGTGCATGTTCTCACTGAATGGCTTCACCGGTGGCCCATTCAAATGTGCTAATGTCAGGGAGGGGGTGAGGAAAGGCTTGAATGGAGGAGCCAATGTACACCATTGCTCAGGCAAAGTGACTGCAGCTTCCAACAAAGCCCCCCCTCCGCCCCCGTGGCGATGTTAAGCAGACTTATCAATAGTGCTAAGGCCAAGAAAGAACTAATGCTCCAATCATGCCATCAACAGGTGGCCCAGATGCAGCCACTTCAATGCAGAAAACCACAGGACAACATTTACTGGTAATTCTATCCTCTTTCCAGTTCCTGTGTGCAGATGTTATCATTCTCCCTCTCCCTCCCTCCTTCCTTCCTTCCCTCCATCCTTCCCTTTCTCTCTCTTTCACTCTCTCTCTCTCTCTCTCTCTCTCTCACTCACTCATTCTCCCACATTGTGTCAGACCTCCTTGAACTGTCTCCCTGAAGACTTTTTGTTTCTTTTGCTAGTCACGCAGACTGTAAGGAAACACTCATCTGGTATAAGGAGAGAAAAGCTTACTTTTTAAAAAATGAAAGGAGACCAAGTTTCTCAAAATAAAAAGAAAAAAAAAGAGAGTCACCACAGTATCCTAGAATGCTGAATGCACGGTCTCAATTGTGAGGTGAGGTGGGGTTAAGATTAACATTTGGAAACTTTACAGGTCACGTGACCTTTCACCTCACTCAAGAATGGCACCATTTATTTTTCTTTCAAGAAAAACAAAAACGAATGTGAAGGAAAAAGAACAGGGGAAGTGGTTAGAGCAAAATTTCAGGAGTCTTATCAGTTTTACCTAACCTGGTACCTTCCAAATATTTTGGACTACAACTCCCAGCATTCCTGACCACTGGCTATGCTGGTCAGGGATGATGGGAGTTGAAGCCCAAAACATCTTGGGGGCACCAGGTTTAGGAAAGCTAGAATGTATTACAGTAGGAATATACAGTATGAATTTACCCCTTTGCAAGCAGGCCTAAGTACGTGTACCTGCAATAACTGCACATCCCTGCCTGCATTTTCCTCTTCTTTATCTGTTATCTCCCTTGTGTTCTTTTCTAGATTGTACACTCTTTGGGTCAGGGACCTGTTCTCTCATTATGGCTTGCACTATAAAAATAATACATATCATAAGAACGCAGAGCAGACTAACCTGCAGTTACTGCCATGACCTGCTTCAGTCATTTAAGCTTTCTACATTGGATCTCCACTGTGCTGAGAATGATCAGTTGCTAAAGGAAAAGGCTAGCAAAGGTTTCTGCAAGCATTATTTATTTATTTATTACATATATTTCCTGCCTTTCCATCCAACATACATAAAACGGATGTCACTATGAGGTAAGTTAAGCCAAGAGACATTGGACTGGTTCACATGTAATGAGAAGCCACTGTGGGTGAATTTCCCCACAGGGTTTCTCGTCACAGCGGCAGCTTCCATTTTGAATATTCAAGCCGTGGTAGAGGCGTGCTGTAGCTTGCCATTAGGTGCAAACCCACCAAGAGTGGGTTGTTGGGATAGTTGACAAGCCACCCAGAACCCATTGGTTGTTTTAGGGTTGTGGGTTGGGTTAACAACTCAACAACCCACCCTCACCGGGTTTGCATGTAACAACAAGCGCCAGTGTGCCACCGCTACAGCTCGAATATTCACAATGGCGGCCACCACCGCAACGAGAATCCCCATGAGGTAATTCAACCATTGTGTCTTCTCATTACATGCGAACCAGGTCAGTGACTTGGCCAAGGGTAGCACAATTAACACTCCCCCAACTCAAAAAAGCCTCCTCCCTTTTTGAGCCTTGTCCAGACGCTTTCAAACTTGTGTCTGGTTTGAAATGGAGTTCATCCCTGACCCTATCACTAGCTACCCTCCCCTACCGGTTCCCACCCCAAGCAAAATACAGTGACTTTACCTTCAGGAAGGGGTTGGGTGGGATATCCAGTGCTGCAGCAGTCCTCAGGAGAAGTCCACCTCCCATCATTGCCTGGGCATTGCATCCTGACACACTGCTAATCCTCATGTCAGGTATGAACAGACGGGGAGGGGGGGGAAACCCATTTCTTTCTCTCTTCTCCCCACACTGGCAGTGCTTCTGTTCTCACCACCACCACTGGAACATCAGAACATAGGAAGCTCCTAATACTTGGTCCATCTAGCCCAGTACTGTGTCGACACTGACTGGCAGAGGCTCTCCAGGGTTTCAAGTAGGAATTTTTCCAGCCCTATCTGGAGATGCCGGGGATTGAGCATGTGCTGTACTACTGTGCCACAGCTCCTCCTGGCAAAAGAAGGGGAGGGAGAAGTGTGTTTTGGAGGCAGGGGCTGGCAGGAGGAATTCTTTTCAGGCTTGGATTTTTAATCTGAGTCAGAGAAGAATTTGGGAACTTTTAAAACTTGACTTTCCTTTTGGGGCAGGTTTGATGAGCCCTTGATGTTTAATTCCAAGCATGGTTTGGGAGAATTGTGCTGGCATCGTTAGAAGAAATGCTTGGACTTAGCTGACCACTTTGCTTTGTAAACATCCAGAATGGGGATGTGAAATCAATGAAAAAATCTTTGAATTTTTTTCCCCTGGAATTAAGAGGGTGGCCAATCCTGAACAAGATGAGCCTCCTGTGAATGTCATTTTATCATAGCATGGAGACAGACTGGTGCAGAGATTTCACTGGTCAAGGGGTGTGTGATCAGTTAAGGAATAATCTATTGCAGTAGGTAGATCTCCAGATGTTTTGGACTTCAACTTTCAGAAGCCCCTGCCAGCATGGACAATGATCAGCTGATCACTGGAAATCTACTTTCTGCCCAGCCTTGATCTACTGTACATAATGGGCATTCTATGTCCTTCACCCTGTATCTCAGTTGATATGCCTTCCCTGGGGAATTCTCTGTTGGGTGAGCCTAGCTTTTGGGGGGTGAGGGGGGTGGACATTTCCCTATGTTGACTGCACCTTTCATAAGCAGAATGAGAACAAAGGGGAAGAAGATTATTGCTGCAGGCTTGAGGTTCTTTGACCAGGTTCACATGTCACAGCAGCAATTCTTCAATTGCGCAACCCAGAAATTGTGATGACAAGCGAAACAAGCGAGCCACCCGCTCATCATTTCCACTTTTAATTAACAACACTGGAACACCCTGTTCCTGGCATGTTTTTTGACATATGAACCCAGAACTCTTAAATACCCAGAGTTTTTTTTTAATCCTTTTATTTGCAATGCAACAATAAAAAAAAACAGCAACAACAAGAACCACAAAACAAAAAAGTGGGGGGATCATATAATAAAACACATCAATATACAATCATAATTAACATCACTGTTGATACAGAAAGAAAGAAAAAAGGAGAAGAAAAACACACACAAAAAGGGGAAAAGAACGGATGGACCGCAAAAGTGGATACTGAGAACCCTTACAGTTGCAAAGAGATTTAGTACACAATCCTATGCATGTTTTTTCTTTCTGCATATGCATAGGGTTGCGCCGTTATACTCCAAGCTTGGAAGGAAAAACACCCACCACCTATCACTGAATGGACCGAAGATCTCACTGCTCTTGCTACATTTCAGCATATCTCCTACCACCGTCAAAGTGATGTGGATGCCTATTTAGATATATGGACTGCTCATATCAATGTATATATATGAAATGGAAGTGTTAAACAACCCAGAATTAATCTAACAATTGTCCATGGCTTGTTGTTTTATTTCTCTGTCTCTCCTTCTCTCTCTTGTAAAACACACCAAAAACACACTTATGAGAACACAGACTTAGTTCTCCATTCATAAATTACCTGTCAGGGTAGAAAATGTGGCTTTGTTTAAAATAAGAACTTGTCATAAAAAAGAAAAAGTGTATTACTTTTATTAAAGCTTCCTACTTTTTTCCATAATGGAATGAATTCTATATGAATAACTGGTGCAGTATTTCTGAAGAACAGAGTTGGGGTGTGGCTTGTGAGAACTAGTGGGTAGGGCTAAATTGGTGGGGAACTGATGGTTGTGGATTTCTGTAGGGCTCTCCCCAACGTTATTCCCCATTATTTGATCACAGGACAAGGCCCATGGAGGGTTTTGAAAGTAAGGTTTTAAGAGTTTTTGTTGGATATGAGAGTAGACAAGAAGGCAGTGATAGGGTTTAAGGAGCGATTTTATGGAGAATAAGGCTATCAGTGCCTACTAATCATGATGGCAATATATTACTTCCAATATCGGGCAATATGCCTCTGTATGCCAGGTGCTGAGAACACCAGCGGGCGGATCCTACAGCACACATATTGGCACCATGGGGATCTAGTTGGCCACCGTGCAAGCAGAACGCTGTGGCTGCATAGGCCCAGAGTTGGTCTGGATCAGGGCGGTATTGTTGCTTGCCAAGAAAACAACGAGGAGGAGTCAAGGCTGAGTGTAAAATCTGCATATTGTCTTTTCTTTATCAGGTGTAAGAATTTTCCCGTACTGGAAAAGTAATATATAATGCAAGGAATTTCTTCATTTTGAGTTTCCATTTCAAAAAGCCCGAATCTTTAGAAAGCTAGTTATTATTCCGAAGGCCTATTGAAATTGCATTTGTGACTTCAAAATGAATTTTTTAAAAAGTGGCACAGTGGATTGACAGGAAAGCAGCTGCACTACAACAAATGAGAGTGAAAATTAATAAGAGACCAAGGCAAAAGAAAGACTATTGGTTTTGCACAACCACAGCAAATTGGCTGGATTTAGAAGAGCACACTTTGATCTTTCCTAGACTAATTACTGCTCCATGTTTGAAGGTTTCGTGCATTCATTGCCCTTCATAGAAAAATGAAACTACTCTAAAGCACGGCTGCAATACAAATGAAAAGGTGACATCCAACAAATAAAGTGTGGCAGAGGTCACCCAGCACAATAACTGTATAATGCAACTTTAAAATACCCTTTATATACAAACAATGACATATTTACAGCACTTTTGAATAAGGAATTGCCATTAAATGGTGCAAGAGTGTTCTGAGGGAATGAAAAAGAAATGGATGTAAGACTGCTGAGGGAAGAACTGTGAGCCAAATATTTTAAAGACAGCATTTGTAAGGAGAATGTGTTAAAGTTAGCTTTGTTGGAACAATTATTTTATGCCGTGTCTAGCATGTAATGCTTTCATTCACAAAACAAGAGGGAAAAACAGTCTCCAATCCAGGCACTGGCCAGTTTCAAGCATATTTCATGCTTCCCACAGGACATACTTTGCATACAGCAGGTCCTTCTTGTAAAGCAGAGATGTTGCCCACCCCTGTAAGCTTGTTAAAATACTCAGCCTCTGTTGCTTGTGGCAATTTAGAATTGCTTCCAAGCAGGGAAGTTCTATAATCGAACATATTAATTTATCTTGCATTAAGACCATTGATCCATGTAGTCCAGCAGTCTACTACTACAACTGGCAATAGGGATCTCAGGCAGAAGTTTTTATTTTATTTCTTTGTTTGATGAAATCAAACTCAAAGTGGCTTACAATTAAAATATAAATTTCAACAAAATTAAAAACAAGCCTAACAATAAAACAGTTTGCCATAAAAAAAAAACCCAGCATCATAAAGCATCATCATCAACATCTGATCAACAACAGCGGACTAAAAAAAGTATCAAAGGCTCAACTTTTTAAAAAAAATGCTGATGTCAGGAATGAATCTGAGCGTGTGGAGGTAGCAGCTCAGACTCAGAATGGGATCAGCCAGAACTGGGGGAGGCTCTCTCCCTAGTGAGCTCAGATATGGCAAGGCCTTCTACCCAAGACCTTGGCACACAGATGGCTCAGCCTGAAGGCCCCCCCCCTTCCCTCCTCCATGAGAACCCAGGTCTTGGGGGAGGAGAGTGAGGGGCGTGACTTGAGGGATGCTAGGGTCTGTCACAGAGCGAAGCGGGAAAATTTAGAGGCAGAGCTCAGATGCTCCTCCAGGTTGGCTATGCGTGATAGCCTACGTAGGCGGGAGCAACTGTAAGGGAGGGGTGTCCCCCCTAAGCTAGTCTGGCCAGGAAGCTCTTGTTCAAACTGCCATAAACTTCACTAACTTCTAACTTCCACTTCGGCTCCTCTATTGGTATTCAAAATTGTGTGGAGTAACTGTTTCCTTTGTAGCATGACAGTTTCCTAGAATTTGCATCTGTAAAAAAAAAAACCTGGTTGTTAACTAATAAAGTAGTGAGCCTGAAGCCTGGTATTCTAGAGTGTGTTGATTGCGGGGGGGGGGGGGAGAGAGAGAGGATGAAAGAACTTGACAGCTGATGGGAATGAAATAACCTTAAGAACCTGTTTAAAACAGGGGACCTGATAAACCTCTTCCATATTTTAGGCACCGCAAATGGCCTCTCTCTCATCCCCACCAGCTGTGCTTCTGTTGGCAAAGTGATGAGGAAGGCCCCAGAAACTGAGTGCAGATCTCTGTGAGGATCATATGGGAGAAGCTGGTCCCGTGTCTTTGCTAGGGTTCCAGGTGTCCTACTTTACAGAGGACAGTCCTCTAATTTGAAAAGCTGGCAGAGGACAGTCTTTTTAAGTCTAGTTTAAGGTCAAAGGGAAGCCAGGGCCTTGAAGTTGCCCTTTAGTAGTTAGCACCTGAACAGCAGACAGAGCAGGCACATGCAGTTCACTTGGTCAGCCTTCTCAACTATGGTGAGATGTCTTGTGTTTCTATTTAAATTATAGTTATTTATAAATTAGCACCTATACTTGTAAATTTGCATATGCAAACAGGTGTCCTCTTTTGTTCTCTTTTTTGGCAATATGTAAATGACCATCCTATCTAGCTGGAGCTCATCTATTGTCACATCCAACCTGGTATGGCACATGCCAGGGTGTGAGTCCCAGAGGGCCCATCATAGCTGATGCTGGCCTCCCAAACCTCCCCCCTTTTAACATTTTTAATGGCCCTTCAGTAAGAGAAGTGCTGGGCCAGGCAGTTGCAGCCACCCCCAGTCTTTCTTATCCCCAATGCCTCTGGGCCCTGCCCTGATGTACACATTGGGGATGGGTCCCAGAAGCACAAGGGATAAGGAAGAGGAGTCTTAAGTGCTGTAGCTGCCTCACCCAGCCCAGGGCTGAGGGAGTACTGCAGGCAGGGCTGGCGTCAAGGGTAAGCATGGTTGGGCACTTGCCAAGGGCCCACACCCCAGCAGGGGCCCAATGACAAAGCCCTGGACTTGCTCCTCCTCTTCATCATTGCAACCTGCTTGTTCACCTGCCTCTCACTCTGGCCCAGACAATGGTGGTGGTGAGAAGGAGGAGCAGCAGAGGTCACTGCCTGCTTGCTCACTGACTCCCCCAGTCCACCCTGGAAGGGCACACTAGAGAGATCCTAGTGATTACACCTGGGGCCTTTTGCATGCAAAGCCTGTGCTCTGCCACTGAGCCATGGCTCCTCTCCTGGAAGAGAGCTGATTCCCCTGCCCCCCACTTCTTAAACCATTTAGGTCCCAGTGCATGACCTGAAGGCACCAGCAACCTTGCTGAAGTGAAGCAGGTAGGGTGGCCGCTTTCACATCACCTAAAAAGAGAACAAATACCACCAAGAAAGAGAGCAGAAGACGATAAAATTTGCATGTGTTGATTTTCATGTACACATGCGAATTTTGAAATGGTTACTATATTTTAAATAGAAATACAATACATCTTACCATAGTGGCCAAGACTGTGACCAGATGACTTGTGGGTCTGTGCAGTCTGCTGTTGATAGACACCTTCAAGGTTCCTCCCTGCTCTCTCTTCTTGTGGTTCTTTATCTTTAAACTGGACTTGGAGTGTACAGCCCGTCAAACAGAGCACACTTTCAGATAAAGGACTGTCCTCTGTAAGGTGGGACACATACCCACCCTATAAGTGCCTGGATGGGGGTCTGCCTGAAAACTATCTGTATGTTTCCTTGAGTTCCATGGAAGAAAGGTGAGAAATAATATACAATTGGTGCCATCATTCATGGGTGGGGAGAAAGTAGATCTCCAGATGTTTGGGACTTCAGCTCCCAGAAGCTCCTGCCAGCATGGCCAATGGTCCTGAATGCTAGGAGTTGAAATGCAAAACATCTGGAGATCTACTCTTGCCCACCCCTGCCATAAATGACTAACATAAGGTTGTACTGGAGGAGACTTTGCCGGGGCGAAGGGGAGGTTTTAAACGTTGCTGACTATCTCACGTATGAACGTATGGATGAACCAGCTGCTCTGCTGAAAGATGCTTGTATGATTTCTGGAACATTCACAGAACCATCTGCGATTGTCATCACATAAATGCCAACAATCACCAAACGTTGGTCATTCACTGCAGGATAGAGAGAGAGCAAGACATTATTGATGAATTGGTCCCAAAGAATGAGAGACATTCAGGTAAAATGATATTTCTTGTTGGACCAATGTCTGTAAGAATACTCAGGATGGCAAATTGAAGAATTACTGCCTCCTAAAGGGCCAATTTTAATCAGTATGGACAGATTTTAATTGATGGGGTTGAATGTTAAGGGCACACTTGTGTGTTTTTGAAGCTAATTGGGTTGCACTCTGTTACTGTAATAGGGGAAAAGAGAATGTTAAAGATGGCCTTTCTGTCTAGCCGTGAGTGGTATTTTGTAAGTTATCGCAATATCTTTAAAAGGTATCTATACTGAGGGTTTGATGATATGCAAATTTCATTAAATTTAATCAATTAATTAATCAATTTAATCTGTTCAAAGGTGGATGAGTCATTGGTTGACAGCTTTAGATGCAACCCTTTAGTACATCCTCAAAATTTCCAGTCTCTTAAAATAGTTCAGCACAGAGGATTTTCAAGAGTCAGGCATTACTGATTCAGCATACTTCTCACCAGAAGGTTGTGCTTTTATTAGGAATCCAGTACTGTTGCTTTTGGATTTTTTCTAATGGATCAACACAGCTACCTATGTTTTTATAGACTGCCGAAACTCACACTAATCACTGCTTGCCCAAATGGTGTCCCAGGTTCTGCATCGCACAGACTGCAGTGGGAAAATCCTTGTTCTACCCAGAATACAATTCTTTCCATTTGAACTTTTGTGCCTCCTAATTGTAATCGCTTGTTTTGTTGTTGGTATTTGATGAGAGTCTGCTGTAGCTCTGTACATTTCACTGGTGTATGGTAGTCCAACAAAATAATTGTGAAGCACATCAACCATAATGTGCCTACAGCTGCCACGTTTTTCTGGCAGGGCCTATATGACTTTAAGTCATGACAATGGAAAAATCTTGGACCATCACCTGTTGAATTGCTGCCTGTCCCACAGCTGTTAAAGGCACTGGAAGCCTTCCAGGGAAAAGTTGCAAATCTAGATATTATATCCAAAAACAAATAAGGCAACATGATCCACTGGATGCTTACCAAGAATCACACAACATAAGAGCAGAGTACTTGGAGAGCTGCCTTTGACAATTCATCCCATCCCTTAATAGTAGCACATTTTCTTTGTTTGCAATTCATATGGGAAAACAATCCTGGGTGTCTCTGTAGAAGCCTCTTGCTAGTGAGGGAAGTAACCATAGCTGGGTGGTACATCACATCTTTTGCAGGAATAAGGTTCCAGGTTCAATCCTTACCATCTCTAGGTTAAAAAATAAATAATAACAGATGGTGTGAAGAAGACCCTCGAGAACTGCTGCCAATCAGAGTACATAATACTGGCCGAGATAGACAAATAGTCTGACCTGTATAAAGCTCAGCATCCTCCACAGGGCCAGATTCATCACGCATAAGAACTAAAATGAGCATTGATCTCAATGACTGAGTCTTGTTACCTGATTCCCGAAGTAGGATTTTAATCAAAATCTTGTTACCTGATTCCCAAAATAGGTGCACTCCTCAATGAATGAAAGGTGTACTCCATGTCTGCCCAAAATACAATGTGCATGCTCTTTTGTGTTCTCTCTCTCTCTCTCTCATGCAAAAAATCAATCTTCCATACATTAAAAAATCTTTTGAAAAATAAATGGAATGGTGGTAGCTTTGCTTTAGCAGAAATTGCTTCCATTCATGCAAGTCAGGGACCTTATTTTTGCCAACCCCACCCTGCCACTGCAGCCCTGTGCTTGGGGGCAGGGGGAGGTTAAGTGGTTAGGGTGAATCCATGAAAATTAGCTGCCCCAACTTGTGCAAGCAGAAGTCCTTTCTAATAAGTCAACATTCGATACAATCTAAAGATTTGTTTAATGAAGCCATTCCTTATAAAATCTTTTAGGGCACAATCCTATGCATGTTTAGACAGACAAAAGTCCTACAACATGGCTGGACCATGCTGGGCGTTATAGGACTTTTGTCTGTCTAAAATAGGATTGCACCCTAAATAATTCTAAAATAGAAGGCAAAATCATTTCAGATAATATGCAATAAGTGATATGCAGCTGAAAAGATTTTGGTTAACACCCAGGTGTCTAAGGACATGTTCCTATTCTGTTTAATCCTTACTAATATTTGTTCCAGCTCATCTGCTTCAAATTAAACATCTAATTACAGTGCATGTCTACAGAGAAGTAACTCCAGCTGAGTTCAATGGGACTTACTCACCAATAATTGTGTGTAGGATTGCAGCCTTCAAGGGAAACCACTAAGAAAGAACTACCTGAACAAATCAGAAAGATATAATGGAATCATTTACAGATGTACTTTATTTCATAGAACTTCACCACTCATTTCCAAAGAAAGCAGCGGACCTGAGCTGTTATTCAGTGGCAATCCGGGTGCTATGTCTGCTTTCCCCAACCTGGTGCCCTTCAGATGTGTTAGAATACAACTCCCATCATCCCCAACAAGCAGAGCCATTTGACCATGCCAGCTGGGCCAGTGGGAGTTGTAGTCCAACACATCTGGAGGGCATCAGATTGGAGAAAGGTATGCTATGCAAAGAGCCAGCTGGATGTGAACCATTACCTTATTTTCATATTTAAAATTATAGTAGCATACAGTAGTAAACCATTTGTTGCAACAATGCTTTGATATGTATTCCCTTCTTATATTGCTCTTCTTGTGCTGTGAGCCACTTTTGGCACATCTGTGTGGGAAAGCGGCACAGAAATTAAAATAAAAAATGACATGGATCTTGAACTGTTGATCCTTGCAACCAAAGTCCAGCTCCGTATCCCTTACACTGCTGGGGCAGCTTGCCCTAAGAGGAAAGATTACAATGTTTGGGGCTTTTTATCTTAGAAAAATGGTGAGTAAAGGGAGAGGTGTATAAAATGATGCACATGGTGTGGACAAGTGGATAATGTCATAATATAGAACCTGGGGTCATCCAATGGAGCTAAATGGTGGGGGATTCAGGACAAATAAAAGGAAGTACATAGTTCTTCACACAGCACAAAGTTAAAGCATGGAATTCTCTACCACAAGATATAGGATGGCAACCAACCTGGGGAGCTTTAACATAGGATTAGACAAATTCATGGAGGATGAGGCGATCAATGGCTACTAGTCATGATGGCTATATGACTCCAGTATCAGGGGAAGTCTGCCTCTGAATACCAATTTCTGAGAAGCACAAGTAAGAGGGTGCTATCGCACTCACGTCAGCTTGTGGGTTTCCCACAGGTAGCTGGTTGTCCACTGTAGGACCAGAATGCTGGACTAGATAGGCCATTAATCTCATCCAGCACAACTCTTATGAAGTTGCAGATACTTCAAGCCAACCATTTTGCACACTACCAAAGCTGATAGCCAGAAGACAGAAATTCAATAAAGGCAAAATTGTAGGCCCTTCAAAATGTATCCAGCACAAATTCTATTGAAACTACAAGCGTTTTTCTATGTATATAAAAGAACCACAAAACACTCGCACCTACATGTACATGTTATTAAGTGAAGTATTATTCAGGTACTTATTTTGCCATAAGTACACAGGTCAGGAAGCTGATCTCTGTTTAGGAAAAATGTAAAATGTGAAGCAGCCCAAAGAGTTCAAGGACACCGACTATGTTCTGTGTGATCCTTCTAGACTGTGTGGCCTCAGGCACAGTTTTGATCCATCACGATTAAATATTTAATGTGATTACAGAGCTTAGGTTAAATCTGAGTGGGAGATAATGTTTTTATCTGGGTTCAGAGATTTTCCCCTTCTGTAACACCTAATATTTAAAGTACATTTTCTGTATGTGGAATAAAAATGGGAAACCTCCCTGCTTCTGCTCTGCACAGCTGACCTTCCTCCTGAATAGAAAACTACTATTTTATAATAGGCATCCATTTGATTAGGTTTCACTTGTGATCTCTCAGCTAGTAAAGTGCAGATTTTGGTCCTGTCAATTGGGAGAACAGGTTATAAAGTTGGACTTCTTATTTATTTATTTATTTATTTATTATATTTTTTATTTTATTTTATCTTATTATTTATTTATTTATTTATTTATTTTCATTTCTATACTGCCCAACAGCCAAAGCTCTCTGGGCAGTTCACAAAAATTAAAACCACAAAGTGCAGCATAAAACAATATAAAATATGAAAGCTTAAAACCACAATCTAACAATACAACCAGAATAAAACCTAGCAGCAATGCAGAGATTTAAAATACAGATTTAAAACCCCAAAACTAAAAGATTAGGAAGCTAAAATGCTAAAATACTGGAAGAATAAAAAGGTCTTCACCTGGTGCCATAAGAAGTACAATGTAGGTGCCAGGCGAACCTCTCTAGGGAGCTCATTCCACAGCTGGGGCGCCAAAGCAGAAAAGACCTTCTTCCTGGTAGCCACCTGCCTCAGTTCCTTTGGTAGAGGCTCCTGGAGAAGGACCATGAGGATGATTTTAGGATCCAGGCAGGCACATATGGGAGGAGGTGATCCTTCAGGTAACCTGGCCCCAAGCCGTTTAGGGCTTTGAATGTTAATACCAGCACTCTGAATCGGGCCTAGAAATGGACTGGCAGCTAGGGCAGCTGGAAAAGTACTGGTGTGCCAGTCCCTGTTAATAACCTTGCAGCCTTATTTTGGACTAGCTGAAGTTTCAGGACCGTTTTCGAAGACAGCCCCGCATATAACACATTGCAGTAATCCAGACGAGAGGTTATCAGAGCATGAATAACTGTAGCTAGGCTATCTCTGTCCAGATAAGGGTGTAGTTGGTATATCAACCTAAGCTGATAAAAAGTGCTCCATGCCACTGAGTTCACCTGTGCCTCAAGTGACAGGTCTGGGTCCAAGAGCAGCCCCAAACTAAGAATGTGATCCTTTAGGGGGAGTGCAACCCCCTCCAGAACAGGCTGAACATCACCTAGCTGGGCAGACAAACCACCCAATAACAGTACCTCTGTCTTGTCTGGACTGAGTTTCAGACTTCTCTTAGAGAAGCGTGAGGGAAACAGAAAAGACTGTTATGGATGTGACTTGGGCCATGTCTCTACAACAACGGAAGGAGAAGGGAGGGGAGGCTTACCAGCATTTTTATAGGAGCTATTTTTGGTCCAGGCAGGGCTCCATGAGGGTGTGCATCACACCATTCTAAGTTGCTTCGCTTCCGAGTAGGGTGGGATGTTGGAGTGAATGTCGTCTGAGCAGCAGGGCCTGCTCAACTAATAAGAGAGGCTCTCCCTGCCTTTCTCCCTAATGAAGCTACGAAATAGCTGCTTCCGATGTGCATATTAGGGAGAGAAGCCTCGCAACCAGCCCCAAGCCTCCTAACCTGTTAGTGCGCTGGATCGTTTTAACAGAGGGGCAAAATAGTTGCTTCCGATGTGTGGATTTGGAGGGAAAGCATCATTGAGCACAATGGGAATTACTTCTGAGGAGAACTAATTGGTCTGTGCTGGGAAACACAGGATGGGAGACAGGAAACACCCCTGGGGTCACAGTGAAAGGCATACCCCTGGGCAGGGCTAGCATACCCGAGCTAATGCGGGGCTGGGGCACACAACAGCTATACCTCAGAGAAGCTGACTTAAGGAAAATAACTGGACTTTAAGCAATCTCAGGAAAACCGTTGTTTCCATGATAAGCTCCAGGGTGGCTGCTGGATGGCCACGTTATCATGTATCCCTAACAACCTCAACACGTAGCCAGCTCAGAGTATATCCCTGGTGGTGACACCCCCTTGCTTTGAGCTATCTGTCTATAGTTCAGTACTTTAGGAGCATTTAGCTACCTGTTTACCCCCTAACAGCAGATTAACTACTTCTAAACAAGGTGTACACCTAAGATTGTAACCTACGAAACAATCTAGGCTTTGTATTCACAAGAAATAGTACAGGAAAATCTTTTTTGGTCTGTGTCTTATTTTTATTACAAAGATGCTTATAACATCACATTAGAATATAACGTGCATATAATGACATTAAAACATTTTTTGTTGTTAAACAGAGCTTTGCTAAAAATTCTTAGATCTTAATAGCTTAAAAAGAAATAGAACTTCTTAAATTTCTCTTGTTTTTAGACTTAATACCTTAAAAAGGAGTGAACTCATACTAAATACTATTCAACACTAAACAGGCTATTCAGCTGACAGGTACACAGGCTTGATGAGCTTCTAATAAGAGGCTCCCACATTCTAAAATAGGCACATATTTGTACTCTTTTTGTATAGAAATTACCTCATAACTAATATTATCTACTGTCCCATAAATTAGGGCTCAAAGTATTAATTATTTCACTGTTATTAAACATTCTTTAAAAATTGGAACGTACATATAAGGCTTACACATATACCTTTCAGGCTAGATAAGATCAATTTTTAATTATACCCTAGAAAAGATAACTCCTTACTCAAAAATTGCCAATTAAACCAAAGTACATACAATTTTCTAGACATGTCTGTATCAAGCTTTTGATGTGTGTACCTTACACAATATTTTTTGCTCCTTAATTGATAAGTGAAAACTTTACACATTTGACCTGGAATTATATAGTCTTGCACCAGGTCATTACTCAAATAAACTTTTGGCCCAAGAGACAGATCTTTAAATCAGCATTTTCTCTTTGGATACCATCCAGGTCATCTTGGCCATTATTTTTATGCCAGTTACCCAGAATTCACTGTGAACCTACTTGTGAACCTGTATCTTCTCTTTAACACAATTTCATATAATACTTCTTACTTATTTACATTATCAAATCCTTAATTATTCATAATTAATATTTAGCATTTGTATTTCATAATAAGACATCTTATATTATTTTAAGAGAGTTGGGTTAGCATTTTTTCAGTAGTCTTCCCAGCATGTCCAATAAAACAAAGTCAGCTATTTCCTAAAATCCATGACAAGATTTCCTAATTCAGAGGTCTCCAGGCTAACCGGGCTCAATCAGATTGTTTTTCAGTGGAATCCTATGCATGTTTATTCAGAAGCGAATCACACTGTATCCAATGGGTCTTACTTCCTAGTAAGTGTTTTTAGCATTGCAGTTCTAACAAGCCTAGTTTTAGAAACTCCGATATACCTTGATGTTCCTTTGATATACTTTTCGTAGTTGTCAAGCTGTATAAACTAGGGATGTATGAAAGTTCCGCCATGGATCTCGGGGAGGCCGAATGCCAGCGCATTCGGCCCCCCGAAATCGGTGGCGGAACAGCCCCCCCGCCCCCCCCGGGATGGGACTTACCTTGGGCAGATCTTCCTGGCAGCGGTGGCTCCGCCGGCGGCTCCGCCAGCGGTTCAGCAGCGGCGGCTGCAGCGGCCGGTCTTCCGACCGGCTGCCGCCGCCGCCATTTCCAGGTTAAAAAAATAATTAAAAAAACCTGATAGGCTACGTAAAGATTTACGTAGCCTATCACGGCTAGATTAAAAAAAAAAAACGTGAAAGGCTACGTAAATGTTTCCGTAGCCTATCACGGCTGACTTTAAAAAAAAACCAACGCGCGTACGCAAATGGCGGCGGCCATGGCCACCGCCATTTGCGTTCCTTATTTTGGCACATCTTAGTCTACGTAAACATTTACATAGACTAAGACGGCGAAAATAAGGGGAACGCAAATAGCGTAGACGCTACACTATTTGCGTTCCCCTTATTTTCGCCGTCTTAGTCTACGTAAATGTTTACGTAGACTAAGACGTGCCAAAATAAGGAACGCAAATGGCAGCAGCCATGGCCGCCGCCATTTGCGTACGCACATTTTTTGTTTTTGTTTTTAAATCAGCCGTGATAGGCTACGTAAACATTTACATAGCCTATAACTGCTGACTGCAGGGACGCAAACGGCGGCAGCTATGGCCACTGCCATTTGCATCCCTGCTAGCCAGCGGCTGGATGTCCGGCTACTGGTGGAGCCAGCCGGCAGCTCTGCAGAATTGCTGCGGAGCACAGCCGGTCGGCCAGGATTCCAGAGGGGGGAGGAACGGAACGCCTCCCCCCCCACCATCAGCATAATCCCCGAAAGGTAAGTGATTTTCATACATCCCTAGTATAAACCTTTAACAAATGGGCTATTTAGGGCTGCAATTTTAAATGCATAGAGGGAGCAATCCTATGGCTGCTAGTCAGCAGCTAGACAGCCATAGGATATCTGGTTTTCCAGGGACCGACCTCGGAGCCTGCACTCCGAGGTCAGTTTCCAGAGAACCGACCTTCCCCCCCATTCCACACTGCCTCTGAGGCAGCGCGGAACGGTCCTGCACTCCGCACTCAGAAGAGTTGTGTGGAGCATCCAAAATGGGGCATTCCGGGGGGCATTCCACGGTGGGGAAGGTGGAAATGCCAGTATGACACATCCTATGTGTCGTCCGGAAGACTCCTCCCCTGCTCAGCCTTCCCACGGCAAGACAGCCGCAATTGGCTGTCTAGCCGCAAATGCAGAGCAGGAAAAGCACGGAGGGAAACCCTCCGTGCTTCTCCTGCCCTGCATTGGCTAGGTGGTCGCCTCCGAGTTCGCCTCCCATAGGATTGCGCCCTTACATTCTTTTTAAACAAATATTTATTATTATTATTATTGCTATTATTTTAAATACACAGTCATTGTAAAATTCCCATTGTATGAAAATATGATTTAGTTTTGGCTGCGCATCTTTGCTTGATCTTATCTGCTCTTTTTTCTTCTATTTTATTTATTTTATTGTTATGACCTCTTCAAAAATGTTATTGACTTCTAAAATTGTTTTATTATATTTTTATTATTATTACTGCTGTTAGGTGCTGTGGATGCTATATGCAGAAAGGCTGGATTTAAGTAGAAATAATAAACAAAGAATTAATAAATGGGTGCTCTGATCAAGGATGGATGGATGGCACAATTTGGCTCAAGCATTTTAGAACTGAATATAATATCAAGCTGGTTTCTGGTAGCCAACCTTTATGACAGCCATTGGCATAGAACAAATACTCTTGATTTTCTGCATACACCACTATTTCTATTACTACCACCACGTTATCATCACAACATAAGCTACAGGTCTAAGCCCTGCCAGTGAAAATAGATGCCAGAGCCAAGCTCTGAGGAGCCCTGGCTCAAATTATATCTTGATGAGCACTAACTAACTAACAGAGCAAGCTTATGCAAGTTGTAGGGCTTTTTTCTATCTAAACCTGTGTAGGATTATGCCTTAACTAACACAACAATCATAAGGGTGGTGTTACGTGAGGGATGATCCCCCACTTCCAAAGTTCTGTCAACTTGATACATCTAAGGACATGTGTGTTGTTGTCGTTGGCTTTTGTTTTGCAGTTCTGGATTTTAACATTTCCCCTCCCATTGGTTTCAATGGGAAGTAAAATACCTACACCAGCTCAAAGCTGCTATAGGTTCAGTGCCTGATCTGGGACTATTTGGAGGGGAGCAAGGGTGCTTTGGATCCACTAGACCCATGGGGGGAGCTATTAAAATGGTCCGCCCTCAGAGGTTGATGGATTCTGATGGATTCCGGAGGACTCTGGGGGGGTTTCCTGCTGGTATGGCTAGTGGTCCTGTCAAAGCCCCAGTTACTTTGTGGAATGCACAGATGACTAAGGCAGTTGACACAATCACTCCCAAGCATCCTTTCCCTCTGAGCAATGCCCGAGCAGGTCCTTGGTATACCCCTGAGCTGAAGAGGGAAGATAATTAGAATGCAGGTGGAGGAAGACTTGTACTGAGTCCAACCGAACTCAGGTTAGAGCTCATTATCAAGCCTACTTTGTGCTCATGAGGGTGGCAAAGAGGGAGTTCTTTTCCACCAGCACTGCATCTTCTCAGTGTCATCCGCAGAGCTTTCCCAGTGGTTCATGGCCTTTTGAAATCTGGGCTAGGGAGACAGATGGTGGAAACCTTGGTAGCACACTTTAACAAGTTTGCACAACACTTTGAAGATAAAGTCATTTGCATTCATAATGTGGTTCCACTAGGAGAGATGTCCAGAGCACCATCTGGTTCAGTTTTATTGGATCAGTTTCAGTTGTTGAGACCTGAGGATGTGGACATGGTGCTTGGCCAAGTCTGGTCAACCACCTGCGTGCTTGACCCTTCTCTGTCATTGTTCATTACATCTAATAGGGAGGGAATCTCTGCTTGGGTCCAGGAAGTTGTCAACTCCTCCTTGAGAGAGGGAGTGGTGCCAGCCACTTTAAAGGCAGGTATTAGGCCACTTTGAAAAAGCCTAACATGGACCCAGAAGATGTTAACAGCTATAGCCGGTTGCTAATATCCCCTTCCTGGGCAAGGTGCTTGAGCAGGTGGTTGCCAGCCAATTCCCAGGCACTCTTGAATGAAACTGATTAGATCCATTTCATTCGGGATTCGGGCTTGGTTTGGGAACAGAAACTGCCTTGGTCATCCTGTGCGATGACCTTTGCCAAGAGAGGGACAGGAGGAGCCGACCCTGTTGATTTGCTTGGACTTCTCAGTGGCTTTCAACACCATCAACCATGGTATCATTCTGGGTAGGCTATCTGGACTGGGAGTTCGAGGTACTGCACTGCAGTGGTTTGCTAGGGATGTCAGAGAATTCCGTGGTGGATCTCGGTGAGGCCGAATGCCCGTGCATTCGGCCCCCCGAAATCCGTCACGGATCAAAGCCCCCGCCCCTCAACCCACGAAAGGCACGGGATGAAGTCCCCGCCACCCCCACCCCATGAAAGGCATGCGAAACGGAGCACTTACCTGCTCCCATCCGCGCTGCTTTGCAAATGGCGGCCATCCTGGCCGCCATTCGCTTCCTCCTCTTCCTAGCCATGATAGGCTACGTAAATACTTACGTAGCCTATCACGGCTAACGCAGGGACGCCATTTGCATCCCTGCAGAGGCCGTGATAGGCTATGTAAGTATTTACGTAGCCTATCGTGGCTCAATACAGGGACGCAAATGGCGGCGGCTATGACAGCCGTGATTTGCATCCCTGCAGGGCTGCCCAGCAGCCGGATGTTTGGCTGCGGGTGGTTGGAGCTGTCTGGCAGCTCCGCGGCTTGGCCGCGGAGTGGAGGCGGCCAGGCAGGATTCCGGGGGAGGGACGGAGCGCCTCCCTCCCCCGTCGAGGATTCCGGGGGGAGGGACGGAGCGCCTCCCCCCCACCGTGGATGCCCCTGCGTGGAGTCAGGTAAGGGATTCGTACATCCCTACTCCTACCTGGAGGGCCAATTCCAGAAAGTGGTGCTGGGGGATTATTGCTCTGTCCTTTGGCAGTTATGACATGGGGTGCCACAAGACTCTATTTTATCCCCCCCCATGATGTTTAACTTCTACATGAAACCTCTGGGGAGGTTATCCAGACAAATGGACAGATAGACCAGACACCCAGCTCTCTCTCTCCTTTTTATCAAATCCAGGTGAGTGCCTGGGTGCAGTAATGGATTGGATGAGGGACAATAAACTGAGACTCGATCCAGACAAGACAGAGGCACTGTTAGTGGGTGGTTCATCTGCCCAGCTAGGTGATGTTCAGCCTGTTCTGGAGGGGGTTGCACTCCCCCTAAAGGATCAGGTTCATAGTTTGGAGGTGGTCTTAGATCCAGCATTGTCACTAGAAGCACAGGTGGACTCAATGGCACAGAGCACTTTTTATCAGCTTAGGCTGAAATACCAACTACACCCTTATGTGTGGACAGGGATAGCTTAGCTGCAGTTATCCATGCTCTGATAACCTCTCATCGGTATTACTGCAATGCATTATATGTGCGCCTGCCTTTGAAAACAGTCGGGAAACTTCAGCTGTTTCAAAATTGGGCAGCAAGATTGTTATCAGGAACTGGCCAACATGATCATATTATGCCAGTACTTTTCCATCTGCCCTGGCTGCCAGTCCATTTCCAGGCCTGAGTCAAAGTGCTGGTATTAACATTCAGTGCCCTAAATGGCTTGGGGCCAGGTTATCTGAAGGATCATCTCCTCCCATATACACCTACCCGGGCCCTAAGATCATCTTTAGGGGTCCTTCTCAAGGAGCCCCACCAAAGGAAGTGAGGTGGGTTTCTTTTCTGCTGTGGCACCCCAGTTGTGGAATGAGCTCCCCAGAGAGGCTTGCCTGGCTCCTACGTTGTGCTCTTTGTGGCATCGGATTTTCAGTTTCATTTTCCCAGGCATTTTAGTTTTTTGGTTTCTGTTTTAAATCTGGTACTGTATTTTACATCTTTGCACTGCTGCTAGGTTCTATATAGTTTTGTTTTTTATTTTTTATACTGTAGCTTTAAACTTTTATATTATATTTTATTGTCCTGTATTTTATGGTGCTAATTGTTGTGAACCTCCCAGAGAGCTTTGGCTATTGGGCACTATAGAAATGTAATAAATAGATAAATAGATGATTGATAGATAGATGATAGATAGATAGATAGATAGATAGATAGATAGATAGATAGAACATTCTTAATTAAGCCAATGATGTTATCGGTTAAATGGGAGGTCATATATATACCGCTCTATCCACTGCACTCAAATATTCGTGTGAATTACTCAGTGGCAACACAACATAATTGCCAGAAGAACCAAGCTCTTACTAGAACATATGTATTTAACCTTGGCATTATAAACCATTCAAACCCCAATACAAAGCAACAGACTTATGTTTGAATTTCATTGTCAGAGCATCTTAAACCTCTTCATTTCACAACTGACAGTGAACAACATCAAGCTCTGGTTCAAAGCCCTTTTACCATTAACTCATTCATAATGCTCAGAATACTCTGCTTAGCAGAAATTCTACATTTGTGATTTAAATTTCCTACATGGTGTATAATTGGCAACGCCACTTGATCCTTCTGGCATTGCCTTGCATTTTGTTCATCAGGCAATTAATTTAAATCAGGTTTAGATATAGACTTTCAAAAAGAAGTGATTTTATTTTTTGCAAAAAATAAAATTGCAAAATGACTATCTTTTTTTTAAAAAAACACACACACTAGGATTAGAAACAGGTTTTTTTTGGTTTTTTAAAAAAGTTTTGCAATAACTCTAGATAATCCATTTGTCTCAAGGAAAGTGTACAACACCTTATATAATAGAGTTGTGAAAGATCAAAACTCTGCAGTTTACTGTTTGAATTGCTTAGGAATGAAATATATGAAGGATACATACAAAATGTACTGTATGCAAAAAGTGAATGGGGGAAAAGTGAATTTTGCATAATATTGGGACTCTCCATGTGTCGCCTATTACCATGGCGATGTTAATCATAACCATAATTTAGCAACAATCACCAATGTTCTTTACAGCGTACAAGAGATCACTGTCTTTTGGGGATGGAACAAGACATTATAGGAGATCTGTTACTGCCACCAAAAACAGCAGCCCCAAGCCTCCTCCCCACAGCTTCCTGGTAATGATATGGTGTCATCATGCTCAGAGTTCCTTCACCCTTTTCCACTTTGTTAGCTGAAGTGGAGTGGGCGAATGACAATTATGTTACCTTTCATGTTTCCTTATTTGCGCTGGTGGTCAGGAAATTGAGAGCTAAATTTGTTGCTCCATTCTGGATCTCCCCTCTGTTTTTGTTATGGCTTATAACTACACAATACAATTAATGCTACTACTACTAACTGGAGTGGGGGGCAAGGAAACTTGGAGTGAAATGATCTTATGTCAGTCATATTTTCTTTTACTAAACATTACCAGAGAAAGAGGAGGTGGAAGAAGAGAACAAGATGTGGGACTGCTGTTTTCACTGGCAATCATGAGTTACCTATCACTCCCTCTAACAGCAAACTCAGCAGGATTAGACCCAAAACAGAGCCACTGAGAAACAAGAGGGACGTGTCAACATGCTTAGGGTTCTACATGCCCAAGGTCTGTAGAAATACAAACACTCTTTCTTCTTCTTCCTGTGTCATATATCCTCATTGGGCATTGGCAATCACTCTGTCCCAAATAAACTTATTTACTGCTGTTCAAAATAAAGAAGTAGATGTCATTCCCGTCCACTGTCTCAAGTTCCGCAGCCATGATGTCCTACATCATCCAGGTCATCTTTTCCCTCCCACTTTACCTTGCATTAGGAGTTGTAAAGGCCGATATTTCTCATTACACAATATATGACCGAAGCATGATAGCTTCTTTTCTTTTGCACATTTCTGAATTTCTTTGGTCTTCCCAATTTTCTCCATTATGGTGTCATTTGTTACATGCAGTGGTAGCATCATAGCTTGAATACTTCCAGGCGATTTCAGGCAGCTTCTGTGTGAATCCAGGCCTCCACGCCGTACATCAGCACTGAGAAAACGTAGCACCGTAGTATTTTGTGGCTGGGGGGGGGGTTAAGAGGGTAAAAACAAACTCCAAATTTAACCCAATGAGAACTGAGCATGCTCCATGGCCACAGGATGTTGAGTGTCTGTTGCAGGGAGCATGGGAAATTGGGGAGGAAGGAAAATGCAAACGAATATCCCAGAAGAGGGCATGCATAACTGGCTGGAACCCTGAACCTTCCAAACTGCAGCATTTTGTTGCGGCTCCCACCTGTATTTACTTATTTATTACATTTCTATTCTGCCCAATACCCAAAGCTTGAGTCAATATAACCGATCAGCCTCGATAAGTATTTCCAATGCCAAGGGAGACTTGGAGAGAGCAATCCTATGAGAGGAGACGGCCACCTCCGAACTCAGAGGCAACAACCTATCTACTGCAGGGCGGAAGGAGTGGTGAGGAGCACATCTCCTCCATGCTCCAACCACTCTACAGCTGCAGCTAGACAGCCAATTTCATCTGCCTAGCTGCGGGACCTCGGAGCGTGGGGTGGGGAGGATGGGGACAACACATAAGAAGCGTCATACCAACACTTCCGACCTCCCTGCCGCACCCTGCACACAGGAATGCCCCATTTCCCCCACTCCACACTGCTGTTACGAGCGTGGAGTGCGGGACTGATCTGCGCTGCCTACAAGGCGGCAGGGGAGGAGGTGGAAGGCAGTTCTCACGGAACCGACCTCGGAGCACGGGCTCTGAGGTCAGGTCCTGGGAACCGACCAATCCTATGGCCATCTAGCTGCTGTCTAGTGGCCATAGGATTGCTCCCTAAAGCTGTAAAAGTGGCAAGACCAAACTTAGATTCTAACAAATGTTGCAACTGCAAGCATTGCCATCCAGCTGTAGCAGGCAAATCGTATTTGGTGCACAAAGCCGAAAATGAGAAAAATGCATCATCAGGACACACTAATTGATCTGAGGTGAAGATCAACTTGTCCTTCCAAGACCACCACAATAACATCTTACTACTTCTTAATTCTGGATTTCCCCATAAAGTAAATTTAGCATGAGAAAATAGATAAAAATGGAGTCGACGTGACATTATATGCCATGAGTTATATGTTTCTAACAGCCATAACTGTGGGAAGAAACATATCCATTTTAACATGTCAAGAACGTAATGCCACCAAGGTGGAAAATCTAATCTAAGTGGAAAAGACCAAAATTCAGTACAGGTCAGCAAACAGGCCTGATGATATAAAGCAAGATCTGGAAAGTCAAACCCGCCTTCTTTAATTGGAAGTTGAATCCTTTTCAAGGATATTCATGGTGGGGAGGAACCCTCTAAAAATCTGAGCATTGAGTTTTTGAAAATATTTGCCAGGTATTCATAGAGGAATCTCACATATAACATAAACAATCCAAGGTGTAATATTCATCTTAAGTGTATTTACTTTGAACCACTAATTCAACTTTAAAGGTGCCCATCATGAGATAACTCATCATAACTCATATAACTCATGAGATCTCATTAATCAACTTATTAAAATTTAGCTTAATCATGTGAGATATGTCTCTAGGAATAAGTATTCCCAAATAAGTAATAAGATCTGGGCACCATTGACATTGCCAGTTAGCTAATACACTGTGAGATATAGTATCTCCAATCATCATCAGTTCAGACTTTGACCAGTTAACTGAATAACCAGACAAATCACCAAAAGTATTGTTCAATTGCTTCAAAGCTGAAACAGATGAGTGGAGTTTCGAAATAAACAATAAAAGATCATCAGCATAAAGGATAATTTAAAATTCTAAACCATCATGCACAAAGCCATGAATGGTTTTATTGAGTGGTTTATTGAGCCATGGCTCAATACTCTTCTGCATAATAGCACACGCCAGGGTTCCAAGCATAAATCAAATGATGATGGAGGAAGTGGACATCCCTATCTGGTACCTCTTCCAAATAAAAAGAAAGCTGAGAAAAGACTATTGGTCATAACTTGAGCTCCTGGGGTTGAAACATTTTTTTTTTTACCCATTTCAAAAATTCTACAGGGAAGCCAAAATTACTCAATGTAGAAAAAATGATTTTCAGTGAATTTTATCAAAGGCCTTCTCAGTATCCAAAGAAATAATAACAGCCTGGCCTGTTCCATTGGCTCTGGTTTGTGAGCCCAATTGTTTAACTTCATTCTCTGGGTTTCTCTACACCAGGCTTTTATCTTGCACTTTCATCTGAGCTTCTGCTTCTGGATTCTTTGTGGGATTAAGATCAGTTCCTGTACACGTGCTTTTTTTCAGGGATTTCCTTTGTCTGCTAGTTCTATATGTTTCATTATACAGCCACTAGATAGTGCTGTGGTAAAGCGGAATTGTGGGAATGCATGAGCTGTTGGATTTCCATTAAAATTAATATGGTATTGTCCCCATTAAGAAAAAGGTCACGATAATGGTCAGAAAGCACAGGAGAGGGCTGTCATGTAAAGGATCCACAACCTACCGTAAGTGACCAATCACAAACAAACAATAAAAACCTGATGTAGAGAAGCTTTCTGTGTAAAACCCTGTAAGCAGCTTTTAGAGGGGAAAAGGCACTGGCCTACAAATATTCTTTAATATAAATAATTAAGCAGCCCATTCCTGCTCAAAATCAATATATTTCTCATCCTGTCAAGATGGACTTTTTTTTGGTGCCTCTTAAAAATGTATGAAACGGGGTCCCCCCCCAAAAAAAAACTTTGTTTTGACATTTCTCTTAATTGCCGACAACATCATCAGTCTTAATGGTGCTAGGAAATACAGCTACAAGCATCCCAAGTCATTAACAGCAGTACCACTCTCAGCCCTGCTGCATCAAATGAGTTCCCCATCTCTCACTGTCAACTTACCCAGTAAAAGCATGAGTCATCTCACAGAATAAAGACATGAGTCAATTCACAGGAGGATTCCTCTAGTAATACAGTAAGGCACAAATAAGGCAATACAGGATTGGGACAATGTGATGTAGGGATGTACGAAAGTCACTTACCTTTGCGGAGCTTGGATTCGTGGTGGGAGTGAGGTGCTCTGTCCCTCCCCCGGAATCCTCCCTGTGCCGGCTTCGCTCCGTGGCGGCTCCATGGAGCCGCCAGCCAGGGCCTTCCGCAGCCGGAGTTCCGGCCGCGGACGGGCTGCTGTGGATGCAAATGGCGGCTCCATTTACGTAGGCTATTATGGTGAAAAACAAGGGGAATGCAAGTAGCGTAGTGGGCGTCATTTGCGTTCCTTCCCCCCCTCCCCCGTTTTAGCCTACGTAAATATTTACATAGGCTATTACAGCGAAAAAAAAGGAACGCAAATAGCACCCACTACGCTATTTGCACTCCCCTTTTTTTCGCCGTAATAGCCTACGTAAATATTTATGTAGGCTAAAATGGCTAAAAATAGGGAATGCAAATGGAGGCTGCCATAGCCGCTGCCATTTGCATACGCTGTTGTGTGTTTTTTGGCTTGCCGCGATAGGCTATGCAAATACTTACGTAGCCTATCACGGCCTCCACAGGGATGCAAAAGGCGTCCTTGCATTAGCCGTGATAGGCTACATAAGTATTTACGTAGCCTATCACGGCAAGCAAAAAAAACACACAACAGCATACGCAAATGGCAGCAGCTATGGCGGCCTCCATTTGCATTCCCTATTTTTAGCCATTTTAGCCTACATAAATATTTACGTGGGCTATTACGGCGAAAAAAGGGGAACGCAAATAGCTTAGCATTCGCAAGTCAGCACGGACGGCAGCAGGTAAGTGCTCCATTTCGTGCACCTTTTGTGGGTTGGGGGGGCGGGGGCTTCATTCCGCCACGGATTTCGGGGGGCCAAATGCACTGGCATTCGGCCTCACTGAGATCCATGGTGGAATTCTCTGACATCCCTAATGTGAGGTGTCTTTGCTTCCCCATCCACGTTCCCTATCTGGATCTTTCTTTCTTTCTATACCGCCCAATAGCCAAAGCTCTCTGGATGGTTCACAAACATTAAAATCACAGAGTGCCGCATAAAACAATATAAAATATGAAAGCTTAAAACCATTATCTGCGATCTAATTAAAAATGGAACAAAGGGCATTTAGTGCAGGGGACGCACTGGAGGGTCACGGCGTCATGTAAAGTTCCAGCAAACTTCCGTGAAGGAGCAATTTCAATCACAGGTTAAAAGCTCCATGTGAAGAAAGCCTGAGCTTCAGTTTATTGGCCCTTATCCAGTCCATTACCGTGTCCAGGCACTGATTCAGAGCAGCCACTGCCTCACTTGGGTTTGAAGAGAAGAAGAAGTAGAGCTGGGTGTCATTTGGGCCTGAAAGACCAAGGAAAAGTATGAGTGCATGGAGGGTAAGTTGCAAGGAGAGCGCATACCCAATGAAGTGGGAAAAAAATACCACTTGCATTGTTAGTATAGGAATGTGTTACTGAGGTGCCAAGAGTCACGTAGAAAAGAGGATGGTGGCTGATTGACTTACTGTGCATGAGCCACAATGCCTAGCAGGGCCCTTGTCTCTAGAAACTGGAAAATTTCCTCTGAAGGAAGTTGTAACCCCTTGACTCAGTGCTGCACCAAATACTGACCAAAGCCTACATAATGTTCCTTGTTTACTTGTTTATATACAGTCAGGGCCAGAAATATTGGAACAAGGATAACTGTTCTGGCAGTTGGCCTCTGTACACCACCACATTGAAGTTGAAAGGAAACACACCCAGATGGGAGCAAAGTCAGGACTTTCAGCTGTAATTCAAGGGGTTTGGCAAAAGTGGGGCACTAACCATTCAAGAAGGACAGCCAGTGGCATACACACATGCCCATCGTTGGTGGCTCATAAGTAATGGAATGAATGGCTGACAAGCAGCTGCATGGCCAGCTGTGGCCTGTTTCCCGGGTGCCCCATGACCAATCAAGCAGATAAAAGGCCTGGAGGTGGTTCTGAGTGTTACATTCGCATTTGGTAGCTGTTCACTGGAACTCCCAACATGAGGTCCACGTCCACAGAGGTGTCCATGCGAGTGAAGGAGGCCATCATTAGGCTGAGGAAACAAAATAAACCCATCAGAGAGATAGCAAAAACAGTGGAAGTGGCCAACACAACAGTTTGGAACATCCTGAAAAAGAAGGCATTAACTGGCAAGCTCAGCAACAGCAAAAGGTCTGGAAGACCACGGAAGACAACTAAAGTGGATGACCGCAGAATTCTGCTCATGGTGAAGAGGAACCCTTTCACAACATCTAGCCAGGTCAAGAATGCTCTTGCAGAGGTAGGCATGTCATTGTCAACATCTCCAGTCAAGAGACGGCTTTATGAATGTAAATACAGAGGCTTCACAACAAGGTGCCAACCACTGGTAATGCTCAAGAACAGACAGGCCAGATTAGCCTTTGCCAGCAAACACCTAAAAAAGCTTGCCCAGTTTTGGAATAAGATTCTTTGGACTGATGAAACCAAGATTAACTTGTACCAGAATGATGGGAAGAGAAAAGTATGGAGAAGGAAAGGAACAGCTCATGATCCAAAGCATACCACATCATCTGTCAAACATGGTGGAGGCAGTGTTATGGCATGGGCATGTATGGCTGCCAATGGAACCGGGTCACTGGTGTTTATTGATGACCTGACTGCTGATAAAAGCAGCAGGATGAATTCTGAAGTGTATAGGGCTATACTTTCTGCTCAGATTCAGCCGAATGCTGCCAAACTGATAGGACGCCGCTTCATATGGCAGATGGATGACCCAAAACACACAGCAAAAGCTACCCAGGAGTTTCTGAAGGCAAAGAAGTGGGATGTTCTTCAATGGCCAAGTCAGTCACCTGATCTCAACCCAATAGAGCATGCTTTTCATTTACTGAAGACAAAACTAAAGGCAGAAAGACCCACAAACAAGCAGCAGCTGAAGGCAGCTGCAGTGAAGGCCTGGCAAAGCATCTCGAGGGAGGAAACTCAGCATTTGGTCATGTCCATGGGTTCCAGACTTCAAGCAGTCATTGACTGCAAAGGGTTTTCATCCAGGTATTAAAGGTGATCCTTACATTTGAAATGATGTTGGTTTGTTCCATTACTTATGAACCACCAACGATGGGGGGGGGGTGTATGCCACTGACTGTCCTTCCTGAATGGTTAGTGCCTCACTTTTGTCAAACCCCTTGAATTACAGCTGAAAGTCCTGACTTCGCTCCCATCTGGGTGTGTTTCCTTTCAACTTCAATGTGGTGGTGTACAGAGGCCAACTGCCAGAACAGTTATCCTTGTTCCAATATTTCTGGTCCTGACTGTAAATATCAAAGTCGCCTATGGGTCCAGGTCTGGGTCCAGTCCCGAGGGGCCAGGTTGGCAACTCTTGACTGCACTGCATCTTGATGTTCTGGTAATAAACATCCGCTCAAACAAAAAGTTGGTGTCTGTTCTCTGCCCGAGCCCGACAGAAGGGTAAAATTCTGCAACACCACTTAAGTGTGTATATATAGATTGCAACTTGAATCTATGCCTCCACCCTTCCCCTCTCCTGCCCACAAAAGAAAAAAAGAAAGGCATGAGATACCTTTTAAACCTCTGTGGCTATTTTTAAACAGCACACCTTGGGATCTTTGTGTGAAGTTCTAATTTTAAAAAAGAAAAGATTCCTCTCCCTTTTTTCCTGCACACACATATACTCCCTTTACCTTTTCCTTCTTCACTCCTGCAGTTAGAGGTATACTGGCTGTAAACATAGAGAGGTTCTGGACCTTTTCAAGAGAAAAATTAATGTTGTCCTGCCCTTCCCCTTCTGTTTTCTCCTAAACTAACATGCTTCTTGGCTGGGAATTAAGGGGTTCATCACACGGAGCTTTTATCCTGCTATTGAGATGGCTCTGTCACGGAAGTTTGCAGGCTCTTTAGATGACGCTGTTACCCTCCAGGGTGACTCCCGCAATTTCCCCCAGCCCATGCCATGTTTTCCCCAAAGGCAATAAATGTGGTATTTTTTCCAGCCCACAGAACAGGAGCGGCATGACCTCCCCTTGAAATTCTCCAATAGTGGAAGAAACCATTATGTCTGCCTGCTGTGGGCATTTGTTTTCAGTTGCTGGGGGCGTGTGCGATTAGGATGATGAAGGCATTGAGGATGGGAGCGGGGCATGCAGGAGCAGATTTGGCAGGCACGAGGACAAGCATCACCTGTTGATTGCAACTCTTGCTCTGAGAGGAGTCTTGCTGAGGAAGGACTTTCCTGGATTCCCAGGTCTCTGCCATGTAAATCCTTGAGCACATTTTTCAGTTGGAGGGAGAAGAAGATAAAATGCCTCCCTGCAATGAAGGGAGAAACATCTGATCCCCCAACCCACCAAGCTCAGAAGCAACGTCCTGTGTTGATTCAGACCACCCAATTAAGTTCAGTGGGGCTTACTCCCAAGTAAGTGTGCCGAGGGTTGCAGACTTACAGGGCGATCTTATGTCTACTCAGAAGTAAGTCCCATTGAGTTCAATGGGGTTTACTCCCACATAAGTGTGCCAAGGGTTGCAGACTTATGGCACAATCTTACATTTTATGTCTACTCAGAAGTCAGAGGTTTTCCCGGGTCCACGAGAAAAGAGTACAGCACAAGTTAAGCTACGGAAACAAGACCCCCCCCCCTCCTTTTCCTTCTTCACTCGTGCAGTTAGAGGTATACTGGCTGTAAACATAGAGAGGTTCTGGATCTTTTCAAGAGAAAATCTGGCTTTCTGTAACTTGAGCCCATTATTCCGTAGGGATGGATGGAACACTTACCTTCCGTTCTGTTTTGTTTCCGTTGGGGGGGGGAGGCGCTCCGTCCCTCCCCCCCCCCAGAATCCTGCCCGGCTGGCTCTGCTCCGTGGCCAAGCCGCAGAGCCGCCAGCCAGCTCCGGCCGCTGGGCAGCCTGCAGGGATGCAAATGGCAGCTGCCATAGCCGCCGCCATTTGCGTCCCTGTATTTAGCCATGATAGGCTACATAAATATTTATGAAGCCTATCATGTCTGGGTAGGTTAAAAAAAAAAAAAGGCGTATGCAAATGGTGGTGGCTACAGCCGCCGCCATTTGCGTTCCTTATTTTTCACCGTCTTAGTCTACGTAAATATTTACGTAGACTATTACAGCGAAAAGAAAGGGGAACGCAAATAGCGTAGTGGGCGCTATTTGCGTTCCCCTTTCTTTTCGCCGTAATAGTCTCCGTAAATATTTACGTAGACTAAGACGGCGAAAAATAAGGAACGCAAATGGCGGCCGTAGCAGCCGCCATTTGCGTATGCTTTTTTTTTTTTTACCTACCCAGATGTGATAGGCTACATAAGACTTACGGAGCCTATCACGTCAATGTAAAAAAACCAGATCAGACTGCAAATGGTGGCGGCGGCAGCTGGTTGGAAGACCAGCCGCCGCCACCGCAGCAGCCGCTGCTGGAGCCGCCGCCGTCCGGAACATCTGCCCCAGGTAAGCTTCGTCCTGGGAGGATCTGCGGGGGCGCAGAGGGGTAGCAGGCCGTTCTGCCACAGTTTTCGCTACGCTATTTATCTTCGCTATTTGCGTTCCCCTTATTTTCGCCGTCTTAGTCTACGTAAATGTTTACGTAGACTAAGACGTGCCAAAATAAGGAACGCAAATGGTGGCGCCCATGGGTGCCGCTATTTGCGTACGCGCGTGTTTTTTTTTTCTTTTAAATCAGCCGTGATAGGCTACGTAAACATTTACGTAGCCTATCATGGTGTTTTTTAAAAATCTAGCTGTGATAGGCTACGTAAATCTCTATGTAGCCTATCACTTTTTTTGTTTTGTTTTGTTTTTTAACTGGAAATGGCGGTGGCGGCAGCCAGTTGGAAGACTGGCCGCCGCAGCCGCCGCCGCCGCACCGCCACTGGAGCCACCGCCGCCAGGAAAATCCGCCCAAGGTAAGTCCCATCCCGGGGGGGGCAGACCATTCTGCCACCGATTTCGGGGGGCTGAATGCGCTGGCATTCGGCCTCCCCGAGATTCGTGGCGAAATTCTCTGACATCCCTAATTATTCCGTGCCCTGCCATCTGGGATAATCAAGACTAGATCCTGGCCTTCCTGTCTGTGACAACCTTTCAAGTACTTGAAGAGCGCTATCCTATCTCCCCTCAGTCTTCTCTTCTCAAGGCTAAACATGTCTAGTTCTTTCAGTCTCTCCTCATAGGGCTTTGTTTCCAGGATTTCTCCTCATTCTCTCTTTTTTTTATCATTGCTGCCACTTGCTTGCATCCTTCTCACCACCACTGTTGCTTGGGCCAGAGAGAGGCAGCTGAACAAGCAGGTTGCAGTGGTGAAGATGAGGAACAATTCCAGGTGGCTGTTGTTAGCAAGCCCCTGTTGGGGTGTCAGCCCTCACCAGGTGCCCAACAACCATGCCTACCAGTGATGCCAGCCTTGGAGAAGGGTTGTGCTGTAAGACTCGCATTGCCAATGGATAGCTATGTTTCAAGGTCTGTTACAGGAATTAATGAGTATACACATAGACAAACTATCATGTACATAACTTTTTGTCAGATAAGACAAAAAATCCCTATCAAAATGTATGCCAAAAATATCCCTCACATCTATCTCTCCTTCATATTACTTTGTAGCATGTTGGTATCAAAAAATTTCTTTCAGTACAAGACTTACTTGTTTATAGTAATTATTGCTTAGTAATTTTCAAAGATGTAACTTCTAATATAGGTTTTGCTTGAATCAAAACTGAGATCTTATTAGGCTGTTTGATATTTTGTGTGCGTGCATGCAGGTTTGAGGCCTACAGAGGCAAAGGGGGAAAAGGTCAGGCTTAGAGACCTGGAGTTTTTTGTTGGGAGGGGGTAACCCTGAGAGGAGTAGTTTTATTTCTCTGGTTAGGTGTCAGTTTCATTTCCCCAGTTAAGTTTCAGTTCTTCAGGTTTGAAGCAGTACTTTTGGTTTTGATGGAGGAGGGTATATAAAGAGAACGAGAGAGCCAGTAAGAGCAGAGACAACCAGAGTCTGAAGAGAGCACAAGAAGAAGCAGCCTAGAAAAGTCTAAGTGCAGCTAGGATAAACGAACTTGTGTTTTGCAACTATTATTTTCTTTTAAGGCCTTTTGTATCTCTCAGCTCTATTGTGTAAATACCTTTAGTTGTAATTTGTTTGCTTTAAATCTACTAGTAAACTGTTGTGGTTAAACCCTGTGACTAGAGTGTCAGTCACCCCAATGTCTACAGCCTAAACCGCATGTTACTAGGAAAGGGAAGTTTAAAAGAAGGAAGGTGGGACTCTTAAGGAAGCAAGAGATCCTTAAGGGGTTGCTCATGGGGTCCAGGTCATAAGGGGAACCCTGACAGTTGCAAAAAGAGGAAGAGATAAAGACCTAAAGTAGTCAAAAACTTTCTAAGCAAATTGGCACTTGAAGAGAGAGAAAATCTCAAAGTGCCCTCTTCTGGCAGCTGGTAATGGCTAGTAAATTTGATTTAGTTATTGAAAGTTATACAACATATGGTCTCATGTAACAGTATGAAAACCTTATAAGCCAGAATTTACAGCTATTCTCTGTCACATCATTCCCACTGTTAAAAAAAAGTTGCAATGTGGACCCATGTTTAACATATGAGTAAATATAGTTAGAATTTACCCAGATACATACATCCATGGCTGTTTCTGGGGCTGAGGGGTAGGGGAACAAACTTCCCCATTATGAGCCTGTTCCAACAATATGAAGAGGGAACACATACATCCTTCACTGCATCACTTACGTGGCTAGGCAATCTCTCTGCTGGATGGATAGCAGCCGATATGGGGCAGAACACATAACTAATGTGCCATTTTCAGACTTTACTAATACTGCATGTGTACCACATTTCAGCTTTCTGAAACACTGGCTTGGATCAAAAGAACCATGAGTGGAAGAAGAAAATAAGTTAGTGCTGGTCTGTGAACTCTTGTTTAAGAGCTAGCGGAAGGCATCTTGCAGCATAGTGCCACAATGTATCAGGAGTTACGTGATAGTATAAGAAACGGTGAAGAAAGAAAAAAATATGCTCTGGTGTATAAGTCCAGTGCAGTGTCTCATACAAGAGCTAGAACAATTGGAGGAAATCATCTGGATTTGGGGTCAGTTTTCTCATTCTCCTGTGAAATCAGAAACAGCCCTTTGATTGAATGGGAGAGGCTAACCGTTAATAGAAGGGCAACTTTGGATCCAACCCATAGTTGAAACCCCTGTGAGTAAGGCCCAAAAGTATGTGTATAGGTGGGTGTATACCAGCCTTCCCCAACTTGCTGCCCTCCAGATGTTTTGGACTACAGCTCCCAGCATTCTTGCCCATTGGCTATGGGGCTGATGGGAGTTGAAGTCCAGAAGATCTGGAGGGTACCAGGTTGGGTAAGGCTGGTGTATACACACACTCTACATGACAGACAGGGCAGCTATCAAAACATATGGTCAGATACCATGTCTGTGAGCAATTTCCACTGCAAAGTTTGAATCAGAATAGAATATTTCACTGCTTTAGAAGCAGAAACATCAAAACAATTAATGCAAATCATTATTTTAGGATTACTATCATTTATTTAAATGCTTGGGGTTCACTCCTACCCTGCTCCAATTTTGGGGTCCATTTTGGATTATTTCTTGTCCCATAACAAACAACGATTCAACATTATTACATTTAATGATCATCACATAGCCTCAAGATGTCAAATTGCTCTGTTTGATTTTAAAACCAATCACACAGAACAGCAAGCTTATTATTTGCAGTCCAAAATGATACCTGAAGATTTAAAAACAACAAGTTAGTTGTAGTTGACAGCAGAATCTCAAAGTGTTGCTGAAGGGACTATAAGGATTGAATAGATAATATCTCAGAACTAGAAGAAACTCATTGTACTCTTTTCTTAGTTCATCATGGATGGTGCCATACTGTTGCAGTATGTTTCTTTTTTAATTACATACTTGTAACTAATGGCAACTATAAACATAATCATTTCCAGTTCTTAAGCTTCAGCATAGTGATTTTCTTTCAGCAAAGGGTAGTAAAAATAATCCTTCTTTAGAACTCTGGATGTTTTCTCTCCTGAATATCCCTTAATTAGTATGCCATAGGATTAAATTCAGTTACAAGTCTTTTTGCAGCTACAAGAAACGATATAACTAATATTGAGCAGATATGGGGGAGAGGAGAGGGCAATGTGGAGTGTGAGAGTATCCAAATCTTTCAGGCACACTGGCAGGAATTTGCTGCCATCTTCAGGCTTTCAGCAAAATGCATGCACACTAGTAGTATAACTTATCCTTCCAATGATCTTGTTGGAACATGATGAGCAAATTAATTCCCCCCCTCCAAAAACCATAACAAGTTATACAACAAGAAGGCAAAGCTCAGCCTTGTGCCTTGTTGTGCATACTTAATAAGTTGTAATTTGTGTATGTATGTGAGCAAATCTAATTTTCTAAAGGTGTGATTCACCAAGCATTCCTGCAAGATGACTTCCACTGACTTCAGTTGTCAGCATCAGTGCTCAGTAGATTGAATACCTTTTGGTGCTTAATCTAGTTGTATAGTAGATTCATTTAAAGCTGGGGCGGACAACTTTGAGAGGTCCAGGGGCCATTTTTGCTGCCCGGATCTCCCCCCCCTGTGGGCCATGCTTTGTGGGGTACCTCACAGTCCCCACAATAATAATAATAAAAAAACCATGGCAGTGTGCTGCCAAAATTTAGCAGCAAACCCCTCTGTAGTGGCTATGAAGTACTAAAAGGGTCAAATATAACTTCAGAACAAGCTAAATTTATTTATTTATTATTATTATTTATTATTAAATTTATTAATCGCCCATCTGGCTGGTCACCCAGCCACCCTGGGCGATGTACAACATACAATAAAAACAGTTTAAAACAATAAAATTCTACAATAAAAACATTTTCTAAAATACCCTAACCCACCCCAAATGCCTGCTTGAACAACAGCGTTTTTAATGCACGACGGAAGCTCATTAAAGAGGGGGCATGATGGAGTTCCCTAGGGAGGGAGTTCCACAGAGTGGGGGCCACCACAGAAAAGGCCCTCTCCCTCATCCCCACCAGTCTAGCTGTCCTGGCTGATGGGACAGAGAGAAGGCCATCCGAGGCTGATCTTGTTAAGCGGCCTGTCTGGTGCTGCTGGAGGTGCTCCTTAAGATAGGCTGGGCCGGAACCATATAGGGTTTTAAAGGTCAAAACCAACACCTTGAATTTGGCCCGGAAAACAACTGGTAACCAGCGCAACTCCTTCAGCACTGGAGTGATGTGATCTCGCCGGCGGCTGCCTTTAATCAGGTGAGCCGCCGCGTTCTGTACCAGCTGCAGTTTCCGAACCATCTTCAAGGGTAACCCCACGTAGAGCGCATTACAGTAGTCTAAACGAGAGGAGACCAGGGCATGTACTACCGATGGGAGCAGATGGTCAGGAAGGAAGGGGCGCAGCTGCTGTATCAGATGGAGTTGATACAGCGCTGTCCGGCTCACAGCTGACAACTGAGCCTCCATGGACAGCTGGGAGTCTAAAATGACCCCCAGGCTGCGGGCCTGGTCTTTCAAGGGTAGCCGTACCCCATTCAACACCAGGTCAACATCCCCCAGCCTCCTCTTGTACCCCACCAAAAGTACCTCGGTCTTGTCAGGGTTCAGCTTCAGCCTATTCCTCCCCATCCAGCCACTCACCGTCTCCAGACATTTGGACAGGGATTCTACGGCCAACCTTGGTGAAGATTTAAATGAGAGGTAGAGCTGTGTGTCATCTGCATATTGATGACACTGCACCCCAAACCTCCTGATGATAGCCCCCAGCGGCTTCACATAGATGTTAAATAGCATCGGGGAGAGGATGGAACCCTGTGGCACCCCACAAGTAAGTGGCCACGGGTCCGAAACCTCCTCTCCCAGTGCTACCCTCTGGTACCTGCCGGAGAGGAAGGACCGGAACCACCGCAATACGGTGTCCTCAATGCCCAACCCCTCCAGGCGGTCCAGGAGGATACCGTGGTCAACGGTATAGAAAGCCGCTGAGAGGTCGAGGAGAACAAGGAAGGAGCATTCACCCCTATCCAGAGCCCTGAAATTTGACCCTTTCATCACTCCTTAGCACTAAAAGTGGCCATTTTTGCGTTGAAAAATGATTATGTGTTTCTGTCACCAAATTCAGAAGCATGGCAGGGGGTGGCAGGGGCCACATGCGGCCATGTGTTGTCCACCCCTAATTTTAAGCATAAAGAAGTCTAATGTAGACTAGCTAAACTACAGCAGCTAGAGATATTCGACATCACTCACCTTGCTTTTTCTTACATTCTTCTCCTTTTCCTATCCTTTTCTCTTGTTGCACTGGGAACAAGAGGCTGCTATCAAGTTGGCAATTTTTTATTATCTGATATGACAGAAAGCATACAAATCCATTACAGGTAGCCAGATGTTAACACTCAGCAATGCATACCTCCCGCATTCTTCTTTCAATTCAGATAAATTATTTAGAATCACAATAATTGACCTTGGAATAAAGCAGCACAAGACAAGTTTCCACATTCTGCTTTATAAATATAGGTGTGTGTGTGTGTGTGAGAGAGAGAGAGAGAGAGAGAGTAAAATACAGACTCAAACATCTTGTCAGTATTTTCGAGAGTAAACAAAATCAAATTTGCAAAGCCTCATTAAATGCCATAGAGGAAAGCTGGAATTGTCCAACTTTACTGAATAGTACCAACTACTGACCCTGATTTATTGTATACATAATAGGGGTATACTCTGACCACAAGAGACAACTTGGTTTGCAATTAAAATGGTCCATTTCTGCACAGATCAATTCAGAGGCTGTCCACTGCAACTCTGACATCAACTGCCCTGTGGGAAGGATTCCAGGAGAGAAATGCAGTCGAAGAAGACCTCAGGGTCTGCTCCAGCTGGACTCCCCATCCCCAGAGGGCCATCTCTCATCAACTACCTTGTGGAAGGGTTTCCAGGAGAGAGGGAGGAAGATGAGGATGACACCAGACACATCTTCCAGGTGGACTTGGCTTGCCCCCAGTGCCATCTTCCACCAACTGGCTTGAGGGAAGGCTCCTGATGTTTTGTTTGTCTGATTGCTTTGTAATTTGTTAATATTTTCTTGTGATCTTATTATTTTTATGTTACTTGTAAGTTGCCTTGGTATGATTTGTATCCTGAAAGGTGGTTTATAAATAATTCTAATACATAATAAATAAAAATGTGGATAGTGAACCCAAGTCAACATTCGGTAATCTGATGTTTCATGCCTCCCTTTAATGATGATCGGAAATAAATGAAATGGCTATAAGGTTTTTTTCTGTTTGTCAGAAGTGGGTGGAATTTGTAGGCATAGTAGCGTCTTAGAAGGGAATTATGCCTGCCATGTTTCAGTAAAATAGGTGCAGTGTTTCTTGTCCTACATGCCTGTGTGTGTGTGTGTGTGTGTTTAAAGGGACTGCCAATAACGTTTTTATTTCTTGGCAGAATTGGATGACATTTGGAGTGGCATTTGAGGGGATTGGGTGCTCAGTTTCAGATGAATAGGTGCAGGGATATTTGTGCAACAATAGCCTTTACATTTTGAAGATATCCAGAAGAGAACGCACTTATCCCCCTATGTTCCTTGTGGACAATTGTTCTGAAAATGACAGAAAACCTAAAGGTGTCCCTAAGTAAGAAATCTGCAAAGTTTCTGAGGGCTGGATGCAGCTGTGGAATGGGAGTCTTCAAATTTGGGGTGTATGTGTGAGTGATTCACTTCCCCTGTTTTTTTTTGGGGGGGGGAGTTGATATGAAAATGGCACAAATCATTGAGGTTCTTCCAGGCATGAAACCTGGAAAGTTACAGAACAATAGGTGCAGGGGCTAGGGAGTTACTGAAAATCAGTTTAAAGCTTTTTTTCATAGTGAATTCTGCTGGCATAGGAAGCATGGCCATCTCATAGTCCCATCCTTGCCTTCCCTGAAAGCATATTGATTGGACAGCCCCTGGTAAAACATGTCTTATTATTAGAAGATGGATCTGTCAGCCACCCAACCCTACTCCCTCCTCTCCCTCATCAGTGCTTAAAGAAACAGAAGCAAAAGACACTATTTTGGGAGACATACTGTCTGGCTTTCCAAAGCCAAAAATTGTGAAAAAAGCCTCATGCAGGGTCTAGCTTCAGTTCTGGTTGCTTCAGAGGGAAGTCCACTTCTCCTCTGGAAGCACCAGAAATGGTCCAAAGGGGCCCTTTGAGTCTCAGGCTTCATCCAATTCCAATGCACATCCCTAATACATACACATGTACACAATAATTCTCAGCATTTCTCATTATACTCATTGCTTTAGGATTGCGGCTTCTAATCAAAAATAATTTTGTCAGCAGTAATAATGATAGATATCATCATAACTGTAATATCATGGTGCACTGAATACTAGAGTCAATCATGAATTGGTGTACTTAAAACAAACAGTTGATATCCACGTAAGAATGAGGGTCTTAACATTCTTGCTTTCTTTTTATATGACATAAATGAAAGTCATTGTAACTCTGCCATCTTTTAAGTCATACCATACTTCCAACAAATGCAACATGAGCTGAATGAATTCTTCTCATCAGTCTTCACTGCAGGAGATATAGGACAGATAGCTGTGCCTGAACTGATGTTTTCAGGGAGTCTGAGGAACTGAGGCAAGTAGTGGTGACAAAAGATGAAGTTCTCAACCTTATTGACAAATTGAAAGTAGATAAATCACTGAGTCATGATGGTATCCATCCTAGAGTTCTCAAAGAACTCAAATATGAAATTGCCAATCTTCTCACCAAAATATGCAACATATCCCTAAGATCACTCTGTACTGGAAGATGGCCAATGTAACACCAATTTTTAAAAAGGGATCTGGGGAGGGGGGGATCCAGGAAATTACAGGCCATTTAGCTTAACATCTGTTCTGGGAAAATTGGTTGAAAGCATTATTAAAGATAAAATTAGTAAGCAGATAGAAACACAAGCCCTGCTAAAAAAAGAATCAACATGGCTTCCATAAAGGTAAGTCCTGTCTCGCTAACCTTTTAGAGTGCTTTGAGAGTGTCAATAAACATATAGACGGGGGATCCAGTAGACATTGTTTACTCGGACTTCCAAAAGGCTTTTGACAAAGTTCCCCACCAAGTCTCCTGAGCAAACTTAGCAGCCATGGAATAAGAGGAGAGGTCCTCTTATGGATCAGTAACTGGTTAAAGAATGGAAAGCAGAGAGTAGGAATAAATGGTAAATTCTCCCAATGGAGGGATGTAAATAGTGGGGTTCCACAGGGATCTGTGTTAGGACCAGTGCTTTCAATTTATTCACAAATCTTTGGTGCAACCACACTTGGAATACTGTGTACAGTTCTGGTCACTGCACCTAAAAAAAGATATTGTTGAGCTGGAAAAAGTGCAGAGGAGGGCAACTAAAATGTTCAAGGGGCTGGAACACCTCTGCTATGAGGGGAGGTTACAACAGTGGGTCTATCTTGGAAAAAAAAGGTGACTAAGGGGAGACATGATAGAGGTGTACAAAATTATGCATGGTGTGGAGAATGTGGATAGGGAAACATTTTTCTCTCTCTCTCTCTCAAAATAGTAGAACCCAGGGTATGGAATGGAGAATGTGGATAGGGAGACATTTTTCTCTCCCTAAAAATACTACAATCCATGAAGCTGATTGGTGGGAGATCCAGAACAGATAAAAGGAAGTACTTTTTCCACACAGCACATACATTATGGAATTTGCTACCACAGGATGTACTGATGGCCACCAATTTGGATGGCTTCAAAGTGGGGCTAGACAAATTCCTGGAGGCAGAGGCTACTAGTCTTGATCGCTATGTTCTACCTCCAGTACCAGAGGCAGTGAGCCTATGTACACTAGATGCTGGGGAACATGGGTGGGAGGTGCTGTTGCACTCATGCCCTGCTTGTGGGTTCCTGGTCAACAGCTGGTTGGCCACTGTATGAACGGAATGCTGGACTAGATGGACCCTTGGTGTGATCCAGCATGGCTCTTATGGGAATGGTCGTCATGGGCAAAGGATGGGGGAGCCATTGTATCCTATATACTAGGAACAAACTAATTCTGTGAGTGTCTATTCTTATGTAGCCAAAATGGCACCATCCATGCACAAAAGGGAGGTACACTGGCAGGTTTGGAAGAAAACCCAAGGTTTGCAAAAGTATGAACAAGTCTTTAGGGGAAACCCCAACATAAAGGGCAGGGACCCAAAAATAGTCCAAGATTAGAACTGAGCATGCCCGGTCAGCAAAGAATGTTGACAGGCTACTATATGAGTGTGAAGGGGGTAGAAAACCAAGAAGAGGAATAAAGTGTCCTGAAAGTGGGAATGGCTGGCTGGAACACCAAACAGGAGCACTGCAGTCTGAAATGTTTTGTTGCTTCCTGCGGTTGTTTCTCAGTAGGGAAGAAAAAAGACGAGAGAGATAACCAGCCCCTAAAGCTACTGCTGCACCCACCTGATTGATGAGCAGAGTTTGGGGGAGTTGTGCATAGGGGCGGGGCGGGGGGGTTTCAACTAACCTGTGGCAACTCCTTAGGTGAAGCACTGAAGGGAGAGGAGGATACTCCACTCATCTCTGTCCCTCAGTTCTTTAAGAAACCTACTTCCCCTCGCTACACACACCTCCATCCTTGCCTCAGAATAGTAGGCAGGCTGGCACAGCACTAGCCCCAAACTGGGCTACAGGTTAGTGTTTCTCTTGATCTTCTATATGTTTTAAGTATTTAAGCAGTCATCATTATGCAATGCTTAATCAGCAAGGTACTTAAAATATCCTTAGTGCACAGTTACTGGGTTGCATCCAGACTTAGTCCTACTTATAGCAGAACCATTGAAACCAATGGGACTTAAGCTAGTCGTAACTCACTTGCATAACTCATTAACTTCATTGTATCTACTCTAAGCATGAGTAATTATGCTTAGAGTAGAACCCAGTGGTTTGGTGGACCCAAGTACATGGGAAGACCCATAGCTCAGTGGAGAGCATATGCTTTGCATGCAAAATGTCCCAGGTTTAATTCTTGGCATCTCTAGATAGGAGCCTTTCCCAACCCTATCGGAAACCTTGGAGAGCCACTAACTGTGCAGGCCAGGGTTGAGCGGAATGCAGATCTCCAGTGTTTTGGACTTCAACTCCTACCATTCCTGACCACTGGCTATGCTAACAAGGGTTTCTGGGAGAAGTCCAAAACATCTGGAGATCTACTTTATGCCCACCCAGTGTGTAGACAATACTGAGCTAGATGGACCAGTGGTCTGACCTGGTATAAGAGGACAGCTTCCCATGTCCATTATATTGGGTGATAAAATTTTAAAACTCTTCCTCATAGGAGTTCTACATATACAGAAATACAGTTCTGTTTTTAAGGATTACACTACAGAAACCACATACGTTATTCACAACTACTTGGATGCTCCTTGACAGGTTTGTTTATTTATACACTAGGTTAAAAAATACAAATATTTCATTACAAAAAAAGCTTTATCAAACTGTGTACATACAGTAGGTTTTGTCAAAAGCCAACCTGTCATTTTTACTTTATATACATTTGGCTTAATATGCATGACATGCAGAGTAACAAGAGTACTGCTCTAGATTAATTTCAGTAGCCTAGTATTTTAGAGGCTTTTGGCAATGACCACATAGTTTCTCCATATCAGCAAATACATGTCTGCAAAAGCATGAAAGCAAGGTTATTAATGAGAACCAATTAAACTGGCAATCAGAGACCACCCTTCCCCGACACACTGATGTGTCATATTTCCAGCCACCTGAGGAGGGATCACATGAGCACATAACCAATGGTTTAAGTAGCAATGGGCTGGCACTAGGCGATTCCCTGCAGCACTGCAACGTGAACCCAAACCTGGCCAATAATGCAGACAGGTGCAAGGTGCATGTATACTTAGGTGCGCTTCCAACCTGTGGATCCGTGTGAAGGGCAGATGCTGCCAATCCTTCATTCCAAAAATAAAAAGTCCTAATACACAGAAGCTTTCTCTGAGCAGAGGCAGGCTCTTACACGTGAGGTTCAGCTGAAACTGTTCTGGTTGCAGAAAGCTACCAGGGTTAAGAATCTGAAACAAGAGCCCGTTGTCAGAATCAAGGCCTCTGAATCCAGCTGTAGCACTATTCCCCTCCAGGACATTTTAAGCCGAAATTAAAATGACGAGTCAGAAAAATGCTTGCCTGCAGCCTGAGCAGTTGATCCAGACATGCTTCTGCTATACCTGTCCTGGGGTCTTCCACAGGTTGCCATTTCCAAGTGAAACAGGCTCCACTCTAAAAAGGCTATTGCTTTTTTGATAAAGCTGCCCATCCTTGCCCGACATTTTTGCTGGGTATGAGGCTGGGACCGTTGCAAATACAGTGATTTGTTTTTACATACTGAGATACATACATATTCAGGAGGCTGCATGTTAAAATTCCGTATTTAGCACTAATCGAACCTAGAACATAAAAACACTTTTGGCAGTCTGTTCCAACAGATGCAGACTTTCTTCAAAGGCTCATCTGAATGGATATTAAAGTGCACATAACCACCAAGTAATGTCTTCTCCCCACCCCAACCTGAATCCCTTCCACATGCTTCACACATGAATAGCAAAATGAAGAGATTACTCCTGATGCTAACCTTACAAATGCAAACTTCCTAATGTTTTGAAGTAGCAAATACCATGTTTTTTGTCCAATATACAATGTCTAAGGATTACGCTTCATTTGACTACAAATACATTTCACAACAGATCAATATGCAGTAATACTTGGTTATTGTTTCAACATTTACAGAACAGGTACTCTTACCTTTTTAGGAGGGGGGGATTAATACTAGTAGAAACAGTGCCCTCTTCTTTGCACCCTTTTTTCCCTAGCAAATTCTGTTCTTGGTACTAGCTTTTTGTGAATAATAGAAAACTGGTAACAGTTTGTCTCAAGTAACAGAGACAGAACAACTATATGGGATCTCCACTTTTGTTTTAGTTGTCCGTTTAAGCATATTTCATTGTTAGACTACAACAAAGTAACATCTGTACAAGCTAACTTATGTTCACAGGACAAGCATGACATGCTCTCTAAAATGCAAGAGGAGTTGGTATATGTAGTGATAAAACTTCACAATTACATGATCTATTCTTAAAAAATGATAAATACCACTTAATTTTCCTTTTACACAAATAGTTTTAGGCTACAATCCTAGAAGCTCATGTGCCTATATGATGAAGAACCAAACACATATTCAGGTAGTGTCTTTCTACAGCATCATTCCCTGTCCCCCCCATGGCTCATTAGGCAATTTTAAAATTGGCGTATACACTCAGCCATGAAAACAGTTGCAGAAGAAACTTAGAAGTCCCTGCAGCTGTATGTACACTTTTCTTCCATGCATGCACATAGCTTTTTAGGACTGCAGCCTTAGTCAGATGATCCCAGACTCTCCAAAATATTGTTTTCTATGTTAGGTGCTGGACCCAAATTAGAAGCAAGACGTCATGGTCAACATGATTATGTGTCACTTATTCTAAAACATCTGTATGAAGATTACTTACACTACTACAAATACACAGATACTGCCACAAAAATAGATGAGGATACAGAGTAAATACATCTTTCATCTCATGGCACTTCAAGCAGGATAACACTGTCTGGCTTGTTTAATGGTCAGTTGTGATTATGTTTGATTGAATATTTTCCTTTCTGTAGCTGAGAAATATACAGTTTGGATTTGCTTCCATCAGGCCTCTTAAACCACACTTCATCATGGTTAATTGTTGTAATTATGGCACTGAAAAGAAAGAGGGGGAGAAATCAGGAGCATATTAGAGTCCATATAAAAGTACAGGATCACCCTAAACTGCACTGCCATTTATAAACAGTACTGTAATTATTGATAATATAGCACGCAAGCATTATAACAAGTGCCTCATTAAATTAAGGATAGTTAATAGAATACTGAAACGCCAATACTGGAAGTATACTAAACATTACTGCATTTGTTTACAAAGCATTCACATCTTTCAACAGGAAAAGACAGCCATATGCATAGGTTCAACAGCAGATTGAGTGGCTGGCAGTCATCTAACTACCGCAGAGGTGACTTTGGTCTGCTGTGCTGTCTATCAGTAGCAATCACATAATGAAGTCTATATACAGTACATGATGTGGGTTTTACAAACAAAGCATAAATGATTTCATGTTGACCAAAGTTCTTGTACAGTGGCACATAGGGCAGAACTAGAGATGGTTGCCTAGTTTCATCCATTCTTCTCTCGCTTGCTCGCACACGCGCATACATGCGTGTTTGTATAGAGAGGTTGATCCTCAAAGAAATCTATATATTATGCATCTTATCCATACAAATGCATCATTAAATACATTAAATGCATCCTATGCTGCCTGCACACCAGCAGGACCCACTACTAGCGCAATGGGGAGCTAGCAGGTGTTAAAGCAACCCGAAACAAGCAAAAACACTCATTTCCAGAACAGGGCAGGTCAGCAGGACTCACAGAAGGATGCTCCGCCGAGCTGTTCCGATCTAGAAAGGAGTGTTTCCACTCATTTCTGGGGTTCCCTTATGAAGCACTAACTCTGGGGTCCCACTGGTGCAACACAATCAGCCGGAGTGCAGCAGCCCTGTTAGATGCTGCCCATTGTATAATTTCATTCACTCATATTAAACACAAATACATGCAATGGTCCTCATCTCCTAAGCCCTTCACACTCCTATAACTGGCAACTAGAGCTCATGTTACATGAGAAGCCCTACACAAGCTGGCACCCACATGCCTAAAGAACCTCAGCCTCCTTGTATCAGCCTGTGCACTAATTATGGTCAGGTCAGCTGTCTCTGCTTTCTCTTCCACGGCTGCATCAGTTGGGAAAAGCTACAGCTAGAAGCAGGACCTTCCCTGCTTTTTCTCTACACACCTTCCTGCCCATGACTATCTTGCATCTATAAGCATCTTTGGAAGGCTGGGAAAAGCATGAAAACATGGAGTAACCTGCCAAAAAGACTGAATACAAGGCAGAAGTGGGGTCTGAGCTGCAACACACTAAGCAACGGCTTTGAACCCAGTTTTCAGTACGAGCAGAAACCTATTTCACAGAAATACCATATGCCGTTTAAGAAAATGTGTTAATTTTTTTTAAAGTGGGAGGGGTAGGGCACCTTGGTGGGTGCCAAGAAAGGTGTCCAGGGGTGCATTAGTGCCCACGGGCACCACACTGCCTATCCCTGACTTAGGGTATTCTCATGTCTAACATGGATCACATAAATAAGATAGAAACCAGCTTATGTTTTTTGACTATATACCTTGTAGGGCATTCATCTTTCCTATCAATACATATTGTTTGTCCACGTCCATACCACTCCCCATTATAATAGAGTCTTCCCTCTTCAGATCTTGCGCTGTGCAGGTGTTTTTCCAACTTGACAGGGGCTGAAAAGAATCAGTGCAGACAATGCTGACAACACTAGATCAGAGATGCCAGTTTCTGACTATCTCAATTCTTGCTTATACAATTCTTGCCAACATGCACCAGTGATTTTACCTTTAGCTCTTAGCCCAAAATAGATAGTAGGTTCTTACTGAAAATATACCTATATAAATACATTCTCTCAGGCCAGCTATGCAGTACCTAGTTCATGTTCTAAACAGCATACATTACTGACTGAGCTTTTTATTGGGTTTGTTTCACAGTTTAAATGCACTTTTTTGTTAAGAACTCATCCATAACTATACACAGTCTCCTCTCAGACTCTCCAAAGAGGCAGAAATTATTCCCAAGCTACACAGGGAAAAAAATCAGTCACTCACTACCCTCCCAGTCATTGGAATGTCTGCATTTAATAGGTTCTTGTATTCAGCTCTTAGCATCTGTAATTGAGCAAGTCCAGGTCATTAAATGAAACAGGCTGGGGTAAAGCAAGAGTTAAGCAAGCTCTCCTTACGTTCCGTTTTCACTCTATGTGGCCCCAACGTAGCCATTGCCTGCAATATACAACAGTAGAAAAATTAAAATAGATCAGTTCATCCTTTCAGGAAATCAGCTTCTCAAAATACTTTGAAAGAGCAACTTTGTAACAGCTCCTATGAGAAGAGAAATGGAAGCACACCCAACATTCTCTCACAACATCACTCCAAACCAATGGCAAGTAGCTAAACAAATAAGAGAAGCTAGCCACTTCCACACTAAATGAGATTGGAGTTTGTTTACTAGAAGAATTTCATATGAATAATTTTCTAACTGGTTCCAAGAACATTTGCTTACTCTGAGGCAACAGAGTATGGCTCCCAGCCCAACCTATATTTTCAGATAACGGAGCATCATCCCTGCTAGGCCTGGGCTTGCTTGCCCTATGTTCTATATGGGCTGGGGAATACATTACCCTTTGGATACTGCTTAATTTTAGAATGAGGTTCCCTTAGTAACACATATGAACTGTCAAACAGAATCACCATCTCAGTTTTTCTGGCATTTTGTTCTATCTTCTTACACTTATGGGCTAGTTTCTAGGTACGTTTTTCTGTAAGTATACACTCAAGGCTATTGAAAGACTTCTTCATTTAGGAAGTAGCAACAGCTATGATCACTGAGTATCACATCCCATGTATGATGAGCAGGAGTATAAAGGTACTGAATATTCCAATGGTGATTTGGAAGTTCTGCAATTGTTGTTTGCATACTTTTTGTGTTACATGGCTGTCACATACCTATAACAACTCCCATACAAAAGATAAAACATGTGGCTGTATTTGTCAAAAACTAAGCTTGCGAATTCTATTATAAATAATCACAAACACACACAAGTACAAGATGTACACCTCTGCTCATTATTGGCTTTGATTGATCCACACAATGATCCCCATGATCAATTTTGCCCTCACTGCAAAATAAAGCAACATGGCCACCCTCCCCATTCCCTGCATGGTCTAATAATGCACAGCACTATCCCTAAGCTAGTCACCTCCCTAGCCACAAACACTTAAAAACCTAAGCTACATCCATGCACATCAGCTCTTCCCTTTAAAAACATGTAGATAGTGACATTTAACCATACCTTCCTTATTGTTGTCCAGTCTTCAAGTATATCAAGATCTTGTAGCATATACACTATATAGGGGCGTTAATATGTTAAGGGATTTCCATATTTCCAAACTGAATCAAATTAAAAGTTCTAGAAGACCATTTTGATGTATACTTGGCCCAAGCACAGTTCATGCACATTTTCAAGTATTAGGGTTTATCTTGGACCACTGATATAGATTTGTTTTATTTATTATACAGATTTCTATACTACCCTTCAATAGAAATCTCCAGGTGGTTTACTTAAAAGGAAAATACAATTAAAATGCAAGCAAAACAAATTTCTCATAAACACACATATACTTAATAAACCTTATAATTTTTTTTGTGTGTAAATGATCTTTTAATTCACCACCATATCCAAGTTAAAATTTTAAGGCTGCAATCCTACATCCACTTACCTGGGAGTAAGTACCATTGAACTCAGTGGGACTTACATCTGAGTAGACCTGTATCTGATTGAGTTGTAAGAGAGCTTTATGTGCTCTTAGTAAATTTAACCCAGGCTATCTGGGGGGAAAGGTATCTTAGAAACCCTTGAGAAACCACCTCAGCATTCAGATATGCAGCAAGAGTACAGAATGAAATACAGCCCTAAGATACTTGCACAGCTCTACACAGCCCTACCACAAACACCATTTTCCACCACACATTTCTACCGGTGTTCACGCTTCCATACTAACAAGGCTGCACACAGACTTGCAACAGTCTGTTTCAAGGATAGTGAGATTTAATCAGAAGAGCAAAAATGACTGCTGGTCAGTTTCTCGGACTTCACTGCCTGCCTTAAAATCAATTTTCTTCTTCTTCCCATTCGTTATTTTAAAGCACTAAGAAAATTTATTTACTTACTTACAAGGTTTATATACTGTTCTACAAATAATAAAATTCCTGAGCAGCGTGCAGTAAAAAGGAAGAAAAGGAGAATTAAAATACAGAGTTAAAATCTTTAAAATTAAATTATGCTAATAAAACTGTTGCTGGTTGGTCAGGGAAGGCACGCTTAAATAAAAATGTCTTCAGCGGGTGCTGAAAGAGAAACGTCATTGCCTGCCTGACATCGACACCCAGAGAGTTCCATAGAGAGGGAGCCAATGTACTGAAGGTTCTACTCCGAATGGACTCCAAACAGACCATAGGTCCATGTGGAAGCAGCAGGAGTGCCTTATCTAATGACCTCAGTGAATACACAGATGAACTACACCAGCTCCAGGGCTGGAACAGTTCTCCCCACCTCTTCTGTGGACTTCCCACCATACCCAGGAAACATCCCCTGCTTCACCCATGTTTTGTCTCTGACATTGGAGCTGCAAGGTCAGAACTGTTAGGGATGCATAGGTTTCTGCAGGAGCTTGGAGGGGATATCCAAGGCTGGATCTCCTCCTCTGAGGGCAGACCTCTCTTCCCACCACTGGAGGGAGAGATCCAAAAAATCCTATAGCCCTTTGAAGGCCCTCCCAGAGACCATAGGATTGCAACCTTAATCTTTTTAAGAACATCACCTTGTTGCTATAGCCACACCAGACCAAAAAAAGCATGTGACCATCATAATGGGCAGACCAACTCTTAGTCCCCAGTAAAAATACTGCTCACGATTTTCAGTCAAAGTCTTTAGACCGTTGCCTGTGTTTCTTAATGGAAGTCTTATGAAGTGTCAACAGTCAGCAAAAGTGTAATTCAAGTGAATACTTGTACCCAGGCATGAAAGGATATCTGATACAACAACAGGTTTCTTCTTATCAGGACTAAATGGATCCTTCCTTTTCTTCCTAGACTGAAGTTCATCATTCCATAACTCTGAGGAAACATAAGAACATTGCTGTTAAAAATATTTTGCCATAGCACACAAGTTCAGCCCCATTGGGACTGGCAGTCCTATATATTCTACAGAAGCACATTAACAGCTTACTGATTATTTTTATTTATTCATAGTACTTCTATACCACCTTTCTAACACCAATAAAGGTGGTTCACAAAAGGCCCCAAAGATAAAAACCATAATCATATGAAAACATAATAAAACAGTAAAAACAAACATTAAAAACCGTAACAACCATTTAAAAAGCCAAGTTTAAAAGATGCATCTTGACCCCCTTTCTAAATGCAGAGTTGGGACCAGTTGCAACTCCACAGGGAGTGCAGCCAGAGTTTGGGAGTAACTTGGAAGAAATCCTTTCCCATGTGCCCAACAAGTGGGACTCTGTAAGCAAGGATGTCCTCAAAATGTTCTCTTCTGCTGATCTTAGTAACTGACGTAGTTCATACCAAGATAGGCGGTCTCACAAACAGCCAGGCCCTAAGCTGTTTAGAGCTTTAAAGGTTAACACCAACACCTTGAACTGAGCCCAGAAAACAATTGGCAACCATTACATATCTTTCAGTATCTCCTGCCACATTTTGCACTAGCTGAAACTTCTTGATGTTCTTCAAGGGTAGCCCCATGTAGAGCGCATTGCAGTAGTCTAACCATGATGTAACCAAGGCATGGATAACTGTTGCCAGGCCAGATTGACTCACAAATAGTCACAGTTGGCTCAATAGATGAAGTTGGGCAAATGCACTCCTCGCCAACACTGCCACCTGAAGATCAAGGGACAGTGTAGGATCCAGGAGCACTCCCAAGCTGTGAACCTGATCTTTCAGAAGGAGCGCAACCCCATCCAGAACAGGTTGAGCCCCAGTTCCCAAGCCAGGCTTTCTGCTGACAAACACCTCCATTTTGTCTGGATTTAATCTCAGCTTGTTCACCCTCATCCAGCCCATTATTGAACTTAGGCATCTTCCAAGGGTGTCAACTGCTTCTTTGGAGTCAGGTGAAAATAGCCTTGTGCTGTTTTAGGTGCTGCCACTACACTGAGTAGCTGATGTTGTTAACATTTAGAATAGATTTTTTAAATGTACGGCATTAGGTCAAAAGAGGGGGCAGAGAGAGAGAGAGAGAGAGAGAGAGAGAGCTATCACCACAATAGGTGTCTCCCTTCCCTCCAAACAGGGTGAACTGTTTCGCCCTTTCCCAAAAATAGTTGCAATAGCCCTCCAATTCACAACCTGCAAATAGGATGGTGAATTTGTTGGGCTGGAGGCAGCATTTTGCATAAACCCCTGTAGAAAGGGTTATTGCAAGATCATCAGCATCATATCCAATTCTTCATCACCAAGAAACATGGGCTGGTTTACCAGAGTGGAAACTACAGAAGAGAGGGCAAATCTGAAGGGTACCTTAAGATGATTATTGCTATTTGTAGGCAATCCGAAGAGCATATTGCAGTTTACTGCTATCTTCTATAAATGCACTGATGTGCCAGTAATTCCTTTATTTGGACTGTCCTCTGCCTATGCAACCTCTACCACAGGGATGCAGAATCTCCAGTTTCCCAGATGGCCACACCACCTTCCGCTGGTCCCACCCCCTTCCCCCTCACCACCAATCGTTTGGTGGTTTCCCAGCCTTTGCACGTTCCCTTCCCCCATTCTAGAAGGTTGAAATGCCTCTCCTAAACCTCAGTTACTGACAGTAAGAGATTTATGCTAAAATATGCTGGAATTTTCGGCCACATCCCCTTTTGCCTTTGGCCCCAGCCACCACTGGAATGCGGATGCCGGGAGCCTCTCCAAAACAGGATGTGGTCCTCAGGCTGAGAGAGGTTCCACACCCCTGCTCTACCAGCTCTTAAGTTACCTGAGGTAATGTCAATGCTATGCCGGTCTTCTTCAAGTCGTCTGATTTTCTCTTCTAGTTCACTTTGAACCGTGTCATACAACAAGAGCTTTTCACTCTGAAAGGAGAAGTTAACAATGTAGTCAAACATTAGCCAACTAAAAGCACCCAATACATCTTCTACTGGATTGGGCACTCAAGATCAATGCAAGCAGCTTCCTACAGAGACTTGATGTATAAGATACATTCTTTCACGGGGTTCAGAGTGCGAGAAGCAACGCAGAAAAGCCAGCATCTGATGCTGAGAAAGGTCATCGCTTCAGTTGCGTGAAGCAGGTGCAACTGTTTCCTGCCTCCCAGCTGAGCAGAGCAGAGCAAGCTGCTCCGGCTGGTCCAGGGACTACAGAAGCAAGCAAGCTCCCAGAGAGTGAGCAACCAGAGCGAGCAAACAGGGGGAGCAAACAGGAGTTAGCCAGGGGAGTTGCAGTGGTAGAAGAGACAAAGGAGACAGAGGCTAAGAGGTAAGTGGGCTGCAAGAAGCCCAGGGGGCTGCCCTTTATCCTTCTGAGTGGCTGTGAGCTCACCAGGTGCTTCTGAGAGCTCCAACTGAATTGGGGTGTGTGGCCTGAGTACTCCCAGCAGCTGAGTGGGTAGGAAGCTTCAGTCTGTTTCCCGCCTCCCAGGTGAGCAGAGCAAAGCAGAGCAAGCTGCTCCAGCTGGTCCAGGGACTACAGAAGCAAGCAAGCTCCCAGAGAGCGAGCGACCAGAGCGTGCAAACAGGGGGAGCAAACAGGAGTTGGCCAGGGGAGTTCGGCAGGGGAGGTCAAGGGGGAGGCCCCTAACATTTTTTTCTTTTTTTAATTTTCTTTTATTTTTTAACTTAACTTTTTTTCATTTATTTGTGTTGTAACACACACTTCCACACCAGTGGGACTCTGCTTTTAACCTCTACTGAGTAGAGGAGGAGGCACAGGCTAGTCTAGAACAATCACAAAGCTAGACAGAAAAAGGGAAAAGAGGCAATGGAAGGACAAGACTCTCCAGTGGTGGTGACCTGCAAGGTGTGTGCAATGTTTGTTTTCTTGCCGGAGAACAACATGGCCTACACCTGCAACAAGTGCAAGTTGATCACGCTGCTGGAAGAAAAAGTAAGTGGACTGGAGCGGCAACTGTCGACCCTCTGGGGAGTAAGAGAACATGAGGAGTTCTTGGACAGAATGGGGGAACTACAGCAGCAAAGGGAAGACCAGAAGCTTGAAGAGCAACAGCAAGATGAGGCAGTGGGAAATGCTGAGGTGAAGAAAAATGGCGTAGAGGATACTCCTTGGAAAAGGGTGACAGTTAAGAGAAGAACTAGACGCCACTCTGCACCAGTGGAAGCAGTGGAGCTGTGGAACCGATTCCAGGTACTTGCGGATGAGACTGGAGGACAGCCCGCAGAGGAAGAATCACAGGGGAGCCTACATGAGAGTGAGCAAGAGGCTGAAGGTCAGTCAAACAGAGGTGATGAAACCCAGGCCTACAAGAAGAAGAAGAGAAGAGTGGTAGTAGCGGGAGACTCCTTGCTGTGTGGGATCGAGACCCAAGTATGTCGCGAAGACCCGTGGACTTGCCAGGTATGTTGTCTCCCGGGAGGACAGATTAGAGACGTGACTGAAAGGTTGCCTGCACTCATAAAGCCCACTGACAGGTATCCCTTTCTTCTCATCCATGTGGGAACAAATGATACCGCCAAGTGTAGCTACGAAGAAATCACGTCAGACTTTGAAGCTTTGGGAAGGAAACTCAAGAACTTTGGGGCCCAGATAGTTTTCTCAACCAGCCTTCCAGTAGTTAGAAGAGGGATAGAAAGGGAATGAAAAATACTCCGGGTGAATGACTGGCTACGAAGGTGGCGCCGACGAGAGAGATTTGGATTCTGGGACCACGGGCTATACTTCCTGGAAGATGGGCTGTTGGCAAGGGATGGGTTGCACCTCACAAAGGATGGGAAGAATGTGTTTGGCCACAGCACGAAGAACCTCATCAGGAGGGCTTTAAACTGAATCCTATGGGGAAGGGAGATGTAATGTAAAAAAAAAAGCACCTTGAAAGCAATGCAGTGATTACTCGAAACCAACATGGATTTGTCAAAAACAAGTCCTGCCAGACGAATCTGATCTCATTTTTTGATCAAGTAACCTCCCTTGTGGACCGTGGGAATGCTGTAGACAGCATATACCTCGAATTCAACAAAGCTTTCGACAAAGTGCCCCATGATATCCTGATGAGCAAACTAGCTCAAAGTGGGCTAGATGAAACAACGATCCGGTGGATCCACAGTTGGCTACAGAATCGGACTCAAAGTGTGCTTATCAATGGGACCTTCTCAAACTGGGGAGAGGTAACGAGTGGGGTACCACAGGGCTCAGTCCTGGGCCCAGTGCTCTTCAACATTTTTATTAATGACTTGGAGGAGGAGGTGCAGGGAATGCTGATCAAATTTGCAGATGACACAAAATTGGGCAGGATAGCTAATACTTTGGAAGACAGAAACAAAATTCAAAGTGATCTGGATAGACTGGAGCACTGCGCAGAAAACAACAGAATGACATTTAATAGGGACAAATGCCAAGTTCTGCACCTAGGAAAAAGAAACCAAATGCACAGTTACAAGATGGGAAATACGTGGCTCAACAACACTACAAGCAAGAAGGATCTTGGAATTGTTGTCGATCACAAGCTGAATATGAGACAACAATGTGATGTGGCTGCAAAAAAGGCAAATGCTCTTTTGGGCTGCATTAATAGAAGCATCACTTCCAAATCCCGGGAAGTACTAGTTCCCCTCTACTCAGCACTGGTTAGGCCTCATCTGGAGTACTGTGTCCAGTTCTGGGCACCACACTTTAAGAAGGATGCAGACAAACTGGAGAGGGTTCAGAGGAGGGCAACAAAGATAAATCAGAGGACTGGAAACAAAGCCCTATGAAGAGAGACTGAAAGAACTGGGCATGTTTAGCCTTGAGGAGAGAAGACTGAGGGGAGATATGATAGCGCTCTTCAAGTCCTTGAAAGGTTGTCACAGAGAGGAAGGCCAGGATCTCTTCTTGATCATCCTAGAGGGCAGGACACGAAAGAATGGGCTCAAGTTACAGGAAGCCAGATTCCGGCTGAACATCAGGAAAAACTTCCTGTTAGAGCAATACGACAATGGGACCAATTACCTAGGGAGGTGGTAGAATCTCCCACACTGGAGGCATTCAAGACGAGGCTGGACAGCCATCTGTCAGGGATGCTCTGACTTGGATTCCTGCATTGAGCAGAGGGTTGGACTCGATGGCCTTGTAGGCCCCTTTCAACCCTACTATTCTATGATTATATGATATGATATATGATTCAACACACACAAACACAGGAGTTACCTTTTTGCACAAGATTCAAGTGTGTGCATGACATATAATAAGAGGGAAAGGTTAAAAGGTGGTTTCTTCTCCCCAGAAGTGTTTTGAATATACAATGCATAAAGTCTAGTCCTTTTGCCAGTATTAAGAGTTTCAGAACAGCAGAAATGTAAACAAATACAAAGAAGAGAGATGCCCTGAACATGTTATTATTTCAAAGGAGAAACCCAAGACCTCCAGTTTTCCTTTTATTTATTTATTTATTAAATTTATTAATCGCCTATCTGGCTGGTCACCCAGCCACTCTGGGCAATGTACAAAGTATATAATAAAACAGTTTAAAACAATAAAATTCTACAGTCTTTTACACTTTTATAATATACTATGATGTGTAGCCACCCTTATTGGACAACTGCCCCAAAGAACACACAGAAGGTTTCCAAACCCTTAGAGTGAGCAACTAAGAGAAGCAATGAAAGTAGAATACAAAGACCATGGTATTAGTCCTGTGTGTTCGAGGAGGCTTTAAAGACATTAATCTGGTGTTTGTTAATTGGCAGCCCCACTTCCATCTCTACACAGCAAGCCACTTTTGAAACTGGTGGTGGGTGGGGGTGGGGCCTCAAACACAGTGCAATAGGACATGGGGGCCTGCTATTCAAAGTCAAGAATCCCGAAGGGAAAGACCAAATCCTTCAGCATGCCTGAAGTTGCTCTTTGAATCCTCACCATTTCCAAGTTCACTCGGGATGAATTAAAAAAAAAACAGTTCTATTAGAATGTTGCTTCTTAGGAAAAAGCACGGCTGAAAATGAATTCGGAATGGAAACACACATTCCTATCATCTTTCTCTAAACCTGTCTCCTAAAATGAAATCCATGATCTTTTATTAAAACACATTTACCCCAAGCAGTGGAGGCTGTTGGCTTTTCTTTCAGTGGGGCTGTGAATCCACCTTTGGATTTCAGTCAGACCTCTAAAGGAGCTATCCAATGTGCTGAACCCATTTGAGGGCTAGGGCTCAGCACTTTGGATTGCTCCCTTAGAGTTCTGACTGAAAACCAGAGCGGGTTCTTAGCCCCACTGAAATAGGAGCCACCAGCCTGGAGCCATTCTTTGATGCTGATGAAGATGCACAGTCCTATCCAGGGCCGCTAGTAGGGAACTGTTTGGGGTCTGGACTGCTTCCCCCCACCCCACCCCGAGATCTCCCCCGTGGGCTGCATGATGTCAGGGGTGGGCCCCCGCCTCCTGACATCAGGTCCTCGGCCAAAAGTCCGGCTGGAGCGCCTCCAGCTGGTGCTTTGGCCATGGAGCCTGCTTCACTGAGCCCCGGCCTTTCCCCGGCTTCTCTCTGCAGGCTGGAGGGGGAACACCTGTGGGCAGGATTAGGCCCACAGGCCAGAGATGCCCCATCCCTGAACGAAAGCCTCCCCAAACTATATGGAAAATACTTGACTTTTGAGATCAAGCATTACATATATTTACAGGTAGGAACTGCAACAAAATGTTGCAGTGTATCATCACCCCTAACAGAAGTAGCTTCTGTTCAGGGTTCCAACTCGCCAGTTATCCATGTCCTCTTCCAGGATACTACAAGCTCTAAGGGGCCGAAGCTGGGCATTTCACTCTCCATCCCACCCCTCAGTTTTCCTTTCCAAGTGATATTCAGCATGCTCAGCCCTCATTGTGCTATTTTTGGGGGAAGGCGTGTTCCCCCTTAGGGTTTGGGGTGCTTTTTTCTTTAAAAAAGATTGTTTTGTACCTCTGCAGTCCTCGGGGTTTCCCCAAGCATGCCGAAACCTCCCTCTTGGCTCCATTTCTGTTGGCACTCACCACCTGAGTTTGCTATTAGAGGGAGTGATGATTGCATTTATTATTCTTGGAAAGTAGAAATATTTATGATTATGAAACAGCATAACATCACTTTCCATCTCATGAAGAAACATGGTTGTTCTAACTACCATCCCTTGGTTCTGGAAAGTTCTGGGTACTGCACACAGGATCTACAGTTCTGCAAGGCTCATGTAAGGGTTTAATTCTGACCCAGTGGAATTTTTGACTTTCTCTGAACAGCTGGTCCACAAGACAAATTTACCATTCAGCATTAGGGGCTGCTGATCAATGAAATGCATTTAAAGCCCCCTTTGGCTCATGGAATTGTCTTCACAGTTCTTTGAATCTGGATCTTAAATCTTCAAGTAAGTAATCTTACTTGGATCCAGATCAGATGAAATAATCTCACAGTGATAAACCATAGTTTATCAGACCAAAAATAAGCTATGTGCCCATGCGCCCTCCTCAGCATGGTATCCTGGTTTGGCGATGATGTGGACAGTGTGCATGAAAGCTCATGCCGGAATAAATTTGTTAGTGCCAGCAGACTCTTCATTGTTAATTATTACAGTAGCCATTAGCATGCACCATTTTTTCCGGAAAAATACGAATTGCAAAATGTAAACTTGATTTGTATCAATGCACCTCAAGCTCATGTGAGGATCTTCAGTGCTTCATGAATCTTTTGAATTAAATAATGTCTGGGTTCTTCATTGCCAACTGAGTGGCTGAGTGCGAATCTAGCAAGCCACAAGTCTCAGATCCCAGTACTGCCTCTTGAAACTGAAATTGCACACAAGGGACGGTCAAAAATGTGATTCAGGTGGTGCAACAAATGAAACCCCACATAGCAGTCACCTGGCCCTAGAACCATTTGTAAAAGATTCATGCAGGTTGTATCATAATTTGAAACATTCAAAGGTTAGCTGGAACCATGAAGCTCATTATGGGTTTCCAGTACAAAACAGTCTGTTCTCCATTCTAATCAAGGATTGCATAAGGCTGATTAAATAGCGGCCAACAGACCAGACCAATCGTGAAAGCATTGCTCTATCTTTTTTGTAGGTGCAAATGCACAATATTCTATGTTCGTTATCTCTACAGCTTGACTGTATGCGCATGTTTCCTCAGAAGTAACTCCCAACAGTTATAGACAGATGAACACTCTCTCCAACTAAAAAAAACAAGAACAAAACAGTACCTCACAGTGTTGGCGGGAAGCTTGAATTTCACATTCGTATTTGTTTTTCACAGACTCTAAACAGAGCTCTCTGTAGATACCTACAAACAAACATTTCTGTTTAAACCTTGTTTGGGAGGGGCACAACAGAGGGCCCACAAACCTCATCAACCTACCAATGCATTCCCCACCCATAAGGCCGATACAACTCAGGACCAGGTAACCTCAAGGATCATCTCCCTCTGTACCAAGTTCCCAAACCTCTACAATCTTCAGGGGAAGCCCTGCCTGTGCTGCAGCCTACAGATTTCCGTTCGGCGACAACACGGAGATGGGCTTTCTCTGCCGTAGTGCCTGCCCTGTGGAATGATCTCCCCTCTGAGATACGTCAGACCTCAGTGATGGCACGCTTTAGGTGTCCTTTGAAATCATATCTGTTTACTTTGGCTTTCCCCCAGCCATGAGCAATCTTTGAACCAACCTCATGATACACACGTGTGTGTGTGTGTGTGTGTATTGTGTTTGTTTTCTTATTCTTTTGTACACTGCTTCAGGATTTGTTTGAAATGAGAAGCAATATACAAATATTTCTAATAAATAAACAATAAAATAAGTTATAGCATATGAAATTCTGAGGAATCCCACAAGGCAAGCATTTGGTTTAGAAAGAAATCTGCTTCCTGTCCTCATACACGCATTGCCTAAACAAATCTCATGTCTATTGAAATATCTCCATTGGTTTTAAAGGGCTCTGTATTTGCTCAAGGATTAGTTTGAAAACTATAGAACTAGAATCTATAGAAAATTTGTTTTTGTATTTTTAAGAAAATCAGAAGCGGGAGGGATAGGACGCCTCAGCAGGCACCAAGAAAAGGCACGGCCACCGTGTTGCCTACCATCACTACAGATCCTAGTCAATATCACACATAAAAAGCATTTGCTATCATTAATAATGTGGCAAAGTCAAACTCTCACATATAAACACTAAGGGCACTGGTTACATTAATACCAACATAATTTCCAGTAATGCCACAGCAAGCTAAATTTCACAGCACGCTACAGGCTGAAGACATGCAGATTTAGCGAAATGTTAGAAAAAAAATGCCTTCCCTTGATTATGATTTTCAGGAATGTTTCTCTGTATTCCTATTTGAGATGGTGGTAAGCCAGGCATCCAGGAATACATAAGCTTCAGAGTTCTGTGCAGTGAGCTCCGTAAGAGCAGCAGGCTTTCAGACCCACTCTTTCAAAAGCAGCCTCTTACATTATCTAACAAGCCAACTCCCCCCTACCCCCGACACACACACCACCCCAAAATACTCAAGCTCTGAGAAGCTTCAGAAGCAGCCTCTAATGCAGCACAAGACAATACTATCTGGAAACTAAGTGTTTATGTACAAACCACATCAGACACTTGAACAAGCAGCCTGAATTGTGGCCTAGACCATGGTCTCAGCTCAAGAGTGTGCATTCAGTGAAGTTTACAGTCAGTTTACCCCCAGAAATGGTGTTTCAAACTCTGGATCTAGAATGCACTATAGATTTTTGATCCATGAGCTGATGGAAGCAAATCCCAAAGAGTGTGAGGATGCTAGAGGACATGCATCCTCTTAGTAGGTGGCGGACAATGGCAATAATGATTTTAAAAAGCCATGGAGAATCTTTACTTCTCAGTGGATAATGCTAAAGATAAGGGTAGTATCCAATGTTAATCCTACACAGACTAGACCCATCAGTTATATTGACTAACAGAAGTCCAATTCATTTCAATGGGTCTACTCTATGTAGGACTAACATTGGATACTACCAAAGTTACCTTCTAGTCATATTCAATATATATTTATTCCATAATTCTACAAAACCCTTACAGATTCTGTAGTGAAACCAGGAATGACATACCTGTATGACTAAGGGCCAGTTCCAGCATGACATTCATAGCTTAATAAAATATTATGCCAGGAATGAGCTTTGGGCCCATATGTTTCCCCCTTTAATCCTTCAGTCCTGGTCTCCTTAAATTACAGTTTCCCATTACATCTGAAAAAGAGAACTGTAGTTTGATGTCAGTTTACAAGTGAGGGTGTTAAACTATGGTTTAATTGTTGTTTAAGATTCTAGTCCGTAAACCAACATTAAGCCACAGTTCCCTGTTTTCAAACTAACAGAGATCTGTAGTTTAAAAAGACCAAGCCTGAAGCACTGAACCTGTTGTGCAGGGGCGGGGGGAGGGGGAGGAAGAGTGCTGGCTTGTTGCTCACTCGCAGCTTAATAGTTTACAGTTTATTATTGAATATATTTCTGAATCAGCCCGTTGAGGGACTTTGCAGCCATGAGAGCAACTGCGATGATTACACACCAACACACACATACATGGGTCACAGAAGAAGGCTGTGTCCTGGTAAAGGCCTCCTTATCCTATCCAAGCGTAGGGCCAAAAACCTTACAGGGAGTTATAAAACGAAGCATGTGAGTTAAAAATGAACAGATTTAAATGTTTTTGTTAACATCTTACTTCTACCCAGGCCCTGCAGGACGTACCTAATTGAGTCAACAACCACCACTTCATGCACTTACCTGCCACTTTTGTTCGGATTTGCATGTTTTCTTGCAGCGCTGCCAGTGGTTCCAAGTACTCCGGTGCCTTTCCCGCAATGACCTCCTGTAGTTTTGCATCCACTTGGCTTAATCTCTCTTTGTAAAGTCTTAACATAATGAAGATGAAGTGCATTATATTAAGGACATGCAGAGAACAGGGTATATTAATCTTTCTAAGAATCCCTTTCCCCAGTTGCCATTGGCCATAATCCAGCAAACTCTTAAAGCCATCGACCCAGCAGAAATTAACAAGACTTAAAAACAAACTGTACAATAAATTATGGCCAACTCATTATTTACACCTTATTTGTGCTGGATCCAGTCTTTGCGTTCCATGAATGGAAGAGCTCCTTCTGTCCACAGAAGGGAGACTGCTGGCAGAAAGAGCGGGAAGGTGAATTTTGCCAATTCTCCCCTTTGCTGAAGCCACTTACACCCTCCAAAAATCTATTCCAGATGGTCAGAGAAGAACACATGACTGAGAAGGACAGCAGGAAAGGACATGGAATTGTGTGGAATATGAAGGGCTGCTCTCCGAACTGACAGGACTAGAGACGTAAAAAACTGGGGGGGGGGCTATGGACCCCCTCATTTTTACCCCTGGAAAAGAGAGAAATTTGGGGGGAAAATGAAAAATAAGCAATACTTATTTTTTTAGCAGCCTTTACAGATCTAAAATCACTTTGTTGCTTTAAGGCAGCCTTCCCCAACATGGTGCCCTCCAGGTATTTTGGACTTCAGCTTCCATCAGCCTCAGGCAGCATGGCTAATGGTCAGGAATGCTGGGCGCTGTAGTCCAAAACATCTGGAGGGCACCAGGTTGGGGAGGGATGCTTTAGGAACATAACTTAGCCTTTCTGTTCCTAAAGTTATTTTATGTATAACTCAGTTTGCTCATAAAATTATCATATTTTAAAACTTTTAAAAGTAAACTCAGTTAGCAAATTTGCAATTATTGTCTGAATAGATTAGAATGACATTAAAAGACTACTACAGAATCTAACCAGAACAAGCCCAGAAACACAGGACTCTATAGAACTAGGGATGTACGAAAGTCACTTACCTTTTCGAAGGGTGACATTCGGGGTGGGGGGGAGGCGCTCCGTCCCTCCCCCCAAAATTCTCTCCGGCCAGCTCCGCTCCACGGAGATTCCGCAGAGCCGCCGGCCAGGGCCACCTGCAGCTGGACATCCGGCCGCTGGGCAGCCTGCAGGGACGCAAATGGCGGCGGCCATAGCCGCCGCCATTTGCGTCCCTGTATTTTGCTGTGATAGGCTACGTAAATATTTACATAGCCTATAATGGCAAAAAAAAAAAAAAGCGAACACAAATGGCGGTGGTTACAGCGGCTGCCATTTGCGTTCCTTCCCCCCCACACCATTTTAGCCTACGTAAATATTTACATAGGCTATTACGGCCAAAAAAAAAAAAAGCAACGCAAATGGCAGCTGCCGTAGCCGCCGCCATTTGCGTTCCCTTAGTTTTGCCGTGATAGGCTACGTAAATACTTACGTAGCCTATCACGGCTTCCGCAGGGACGCAAATGGCGTCCCTGTGTTAGCCGTGATAGGCTACGTAAGTATTTACGCAGCCTATACTTATCACGGCTACATGGATGAAGCGAATGGCGGCCGCAGACGCGTCCACCATTCGCAAGTCAGCGCAGATGGCAGCAGGTAGGTACTCCATTCCGGGCCCATTTCGTGGGGTGGGGACGGGGGGGCTTTGTTCCGCCACGGATTTCGGGGGGCCAAATGCACTGGCATTCGGCCTCACCGAGATCCATGGTGGAATTCTCTGACATCCCTATATAGAACAAAACCCAGACTGTCAAGAATGCACATTTACTGTCAGGAATGCACAATGGTGATTCTACTCACATTTTGGGAAACTGAGCATAAATGTCTTATCAGTAAAATATATTTTAGATCAATCATTTTAATAAGGAATAAAAGAAATAACTATGCTGGGAATCTTACAGAGAAGACTAAAAAAACATTTTCCCCCATGTCTTCATGATTTCCAGACTTTTAACACATCTAGTCTTTCTGTAAAAGTGTTCGTATTACATAGTTTTTAGAAACTGTTGGGGAGGGAGTAAAGGCTGGGTAACAGTATATAAATACTTTGTCTTAAATTCTAAAAGAACGTATTTCATAATCCAAAGCTGTTCAATTTTTCCAATTCTTTAGGAAAAAAACCCCCAAAAACGGTCCTCAGGGAAAAATGGGGAAAATTGGTTTTTTTCCAGGCCTTCACACTTCTAGACAGGACACTCACTTTAAAAGATACCTCAATTGATCTTCTATTGTGACTTTTTTATTATAAAATTTACAGACTGCACTTTCAGCATAGCTGCTCTCAAGATGACTATTTCAAAAAGAAAGAAACTGGTAAAAAAACACACAGCAGCATATAAAACAGAAACAATTAATAGCCAGGTAAGAGAGTGCCAAGAACTTATAATGACCTAAATAGGTCTAACACAGTTGTTGCTCTTGTACAGTCACTGTAAATTATAATAGTCGCCAATACTAGACTGCCAAATATTTCCATTCCAGCAAAACTAAGAAACTTCCATTCCAAAAAACTAAGAAAGTTCGGAACTCTGCACTAGAAAGTAAAACCATATATGCTGACATGCAGTTTATAATCAAACTCGATGAGACAGGGCAGCAACGTGCATCCTTCCCATTCACATATAAAGTAGGTATGTGCAAAGGAGTGAAGAGCAACACGGTCTTATCTGGTTGCACTCCATTTTTTTTCAGCCATTTTCTCACTGCCTATCTCATTTGGAGCAGGGCCAGAGGGAAACTACCTGAAGCAGCAGGGTGCAGCTAGGTAAGGCGAGAGAGGGGCAGTTTTGCTCCCCTGCCTCATATAATCCTTTGCATATGAAAAGCAGACCCACTCCTCATTTTCACTTTATGTGCAAATGGGATAGAACACGTGCATAAAACACATATGGGCATCGTAACTCATGTGGCTTTTAGAATTTCCCACCATGTCCAAGTGCCTAACTTATCTCTCCCACCACATGTATGGTTTGGGAAGACAGGGGTTAATTCCAACGTTCAGATAATATCCATGGTATATTAAACCCACACGTACCTTGGAGAAGACTGGAAATCTCTAGAGACGCTTCCAGAATTTGGCCACCTTACATGAGCCTTATATATGTGTGCCCGCACTCACACACCTATCCCAGAGAATTATTTCACAGATATCTAGTCTTTAGATAAGGGTGAACAGACCAGGCTTGGTAGAGCTCATCATCTGTATACAAAACATCCCAGGTTTAATCCCAGGTACCTCCATGTAGGGCTGAGAAACACTCCTACCTGAAACTCTGGAGAGCCATTGCCAGTTAGTACAGACTAGGGGTTGTGGTGCCAAGATCTTTCAGTGTGCCCATGAGGCCCCTTTGCACTGCCCTCCACTTACCACCGCTGCCCTTTCATCTCCCAATCAACATGCTTTTCCCTACCTTTATTCAAGCTGATGGAGCAGTATCGCTCCATTGCCTATAAGAGAGCTGGAGAAAGGGGTGCCTTCCCAAAAAATGGCTCCGGGAAGGGGGGGGGGGCATCCCAACCAAGGTCCTCTGGAGCTACAGGGTCCTTGGTAGTGGGTGGGCTTCCGGCTCCCAGCCATTTTTAGGCAGGGGACCCTTTTTTCAGATCTATTTAAGTCAGTGAAGCTATATTGCTCCATGGGGGGGGGGGGACAAAAGTCTCCTGCCCAAAGATGGCAGGGGGCGGGTGGGGGGGAAGAAAAGTCAGAATCCAGAGGGGGACACTTCCAATATTTTTATCCTCCATGGCAATTTGTGGTGGTGCCCAGGGCTTTTTTTTTTAAATGTCAAATGTGCCCACAGGCCCAAAAAGGTTACCTACCCCTGGTGTAGACAATGCTAAGGACAATACTAAGCAGTAAATCTTATTGAGCATAGTGGGGTGTACTTTTAAGTAAACATGTATAGCATTGCACTGTATCAGTGGTCTGATTCAGTATAAGCCACTTCCTATGTACTTTTTACAAGAATCCCAAGATCCACCAACCAGAGCTAGGTGCAGAAGTGTGGCGGGGGGTGAGTGGGCCGACAGCCACTGAGAACAGTGTGACCTTGAGTACATGTTCAGCCAAGGAATTTGTGTGTGCGCACGCATGTTTTGTTATATCTGTAAAAACAACTGGGAGTCAGAAACCCTTGCTGATCTACTGCAAGCCACCCAGAGATCTACCAGTAGATCCCAAACTACCTTATGCCCACTTCTGCTTTAGACAATACCAAGCACACCCAGGATTACAAGTGGACTAGAACCCAAATGAAATTCTAAGCCATTGGTTTACTTACTGATCTCTGAGGTCTGTAAATTGTTTTTCAAGATTGGACATTTCATCTAAACACTCCATTCTTCTTCTTTCACAGTCCTCATCATCCATTTCTGAGAACAGAATTATCCACTTTAGATCAGAACTGGCTCCTCTCCTCCCATCTATTTTGTAGAATTTATGCTCAGGTTGACCAACGTATTCATTAAAAAACACAGTTAATGTTCCGAATGATCACATTTCAAGAGGAATTAATCTCTGACAACCTTTTTAAACTGATGGAAAACTTATACAGCATAAAATGAAAACCAGAGCTTTCCTTCTATTCCATGATTGATCTTGGAAGGGAGCCAGATTGCTCAGGCTTGCACTTCACTCAAGCTTGCACTTCATCTTACAGCCAACTACATTAATATTTTAAAGTATTGTCCAACAAGGAGCCATAAAATCTGAATGAATCAATGAGCAGAAATGTAATACTGGTTACATACCTCACATTTCCTGTACTTAGAGCAGCAAGTGGAAAGGTTTTTCAAAGTCTAAGCAAGGGCGAGTTCTTACATTTGCACAGTATGTGGCTGCTGCTGAAAAATTGCCTCTACACATCTGCAAGAATGTCTGAATATGCTTTCCAGACTGCATGGCAAATACCCTTGCCAGCATCACCAGCACAGTGGCACTGGCCAGGACGGATTAAATTATATCAAGGGAATTTTAAATCAAGTATCTCTTTTGGTATTCATCATTTTCAAAAACCATACATACTAATGGGTTGCTATAAACAATTAAAACAGAACCGCTTGCTACTAAATAGCACTTTTATAAAACCTAGGAGCATAACCCCAAACCTTTGGTCATGTAGCTCTGTGTAACTCTACCTGCTCAGAAATGAGAGACAGATTTCTATGTTGCTTTCTATATAAGGATGCTAATCAAGATCACCTACTTGAAGCCTAAAGGTGCAACCCTTATGGTTCTGGAGGGTGGAGCAGGGGGTGATATCCTTGCTTGCTTGCATTTATATCCTGCCTTTTTTCCTCCTTAAGGAACCCAAGGTAGCATACATAGTCCTCCGTCTCCTCCATTTTGTCCTCACAACAACCACCCTGTGAGGTAGGTTGGGCTGAGAGTCTGTGACTGGCCCAAAGTCACCCAGTGAGCTTCCATGGCCGAGTGGGGACTAGAACCCAGATCTCCCAACTCCCAGTCCAACACTCTAGCCACTACACCACACTGGCTCTATATTTATCTATTATTAACATTTATATACTGCCTTATTTGCTTAAAAGCCATCAGGACAGCGCACAGCACAGTTTTATTAAAATGGAAGACTTCCAGGTACCCAAATTACTAGTAAAGATTTCCCATCCAAAGAATTATTTCCCATTCCTAAAGTCTACTAGATTATGTTAGCCTGCAAGTGAGCAGACATATTGGTCTGTTCAGATCCTTTCCTCCACTTGTAGAGGAGAGAGTGGTATTGCATCTCCAGTCCCATTCCTGAAGCAATGCAACTGCTGGCCACATGCTTTGCCTTAGCATGAAGGGGGCTTGTGCAGGGGCAGATGCATGCACATACGGCTCCTCCGTGCAAGCAGGAACCTTGGCCAATAAGGGTTCCTGCTTGTGTGAAGAAGCCCTGTGAGCATTTATTTGTATGTACCGAAGTCCCCTTTACACTAACACTGAATACATGGCTGCAAGTGGAATGGCCAGTAGTGGATACAGGGCATCAGTAGGAGGGCTAGCAGCGTAATCTCGCTACCTCCTCCATGTGTTTGCTGTACGCATGGAGAAGATCCGAACAGACCTATGTTGCTGCCTTAATTGATGGGGTAACAGCAACCTGTGGCTACTACAGACATATAGCAGGGCTGAATAATAAGTATAAAGCACAAGAGTGGACCCAGAAAAATCCAAGGAAGTTGATTGCTGGGAGATTCAGGACAGGCAAGAAGAAGTACTTCTTCACACAGCACATAGTTAAATTATGGAATTGGCTACCATAAGATGTAGTGATGGCCACCAACTTGGGTGGCTTTAAAAGGGGGTTAGACAATTCATGAAGGATAAGGCTATCCATGGATACTAGTCATGATGGCTATATATTACTTGCATTATCGAGGCAAAATGTCTCTGGGGAACATGAGTGGGAGGGTGCTACTGCACTCGTGTCCTATTTGTGGGCTTCCCATGGGTATCTGGTTGACCACTGTGTGAACAGAATGATAGGCCTTTGGTCTGATTCAGCGTGGCTCTTATAAGAACAGAAGAAGAGGGATCTGACCAAGGGTCCACCTAGTCCCCACTTCATGGATCACTGCCTTGTTGTGGCGAAGGGGCTTGCGTAACTCAGTGAAGCCATAAGCTATGCCGTGCAGGGCCACCCAAGACGGACAGGTCATGGCAGAGAGTTCTGACAAAATGTGGTCCACTGGAGAAGGAAATGGCAACCCACTCCAGTATTCCTGCCAAGAAAATCCCATGGAACGTATCACAAGGCTAAAAGAGATGACGCCGGAAGATGAGCCCCTCAGGTCGGAAGGTGTCCAATATACTACTGGGGAAGAGCAGAGGGTATTTCCAAGTAGCGCCAGAAAGAGTGAAGCGGCTGGGCCAAAGCCGAAAGGACACTCAGCTGTGGATGTGTCTGGTGGTGAAAAGAAAATCCGATGTTGTAAAGAACAATATTGTTTAGGAACCTGGAATGTCAGATCAATGAATCAAGGTAAGCTGGAGGTGGTCAAACATGAGATGGCAAGATTGAACATCGACATCTTGGGAATCAGCGAACTCAAATGGACAGGCATGGGCGAATTTAATTCAGGTGACCATCATATCTACTACTCTGGGCAAGAATCCCTTAAAAGAAACGGAGTAGCACTCATAGTCAACAAAAGGGTCGGAAAAGCAGTACTGGGGTACAATCTTAAAAATGATAGAATGATCTCAGTACGAATCCAAGGCAAACCATTCAACATCACAGTAATTCAAGTCTATGCCCCAACCACTGAGGCCGAAGAAGCTGAGGTTGATCGGTTCTATGAAGACCTACAACACCTTCTAGAACTAACACAAAAAAAAATGTCCTCTTCATCATAGGGGATTGGAATGCTAAAGTAGGAAGTCAAGAAATCACCGGGATAACAGGCAGGCATGGCTTTGGTGTACAAAATGAAGCAGGACAAAAGCTAATAGAGTTTTGCCAAGAGAACACGCTGATCATAGCAAACACTCTTTTCCAACAGCACAAGAGACGACTCTACACATGGACATCACCAGATGGTCAATATCAAAATCAGATTGATTATGTCCTTTGCAGCCAAAGATGGAGAAGCTCCATACAGTCAGTAAAAACAAGACCTGGAGGTGACTGTGGCTCAGAACATGAGCTGATTCTTGCAAAATTTCGGCTTAAATTGAAGAACGTAGGGAAAACCACTAAGCTATTCAGGTATGACCTAAATCATATCCCTGATGAATATACAGTGGAGGTGAGGAATAGATTTCAGGGATTAGGCCTGATAGACAGAGTGACTGAGGAACTATGGACAGAGGTCCCTAACATTGTTCAGGAGGCAGCAACGAAATCCATCCCAAAGAAAAAGAAATGCAAGAAAGCCAAGTGGCTGTCTGATGAGGCTTTACAAGTAGCTGAGGAAAGAAGGGAAGCGAAAAGCAAGGGAGATAGGGGAAGATATATCCAACTGAATGCAGAGTTCCAGAGAATAGCAAGGAGAGACAAGAAGGCCTTCTTAAATGAACAATGCAAAGAAATAGAGGAAAACAACAGAATGGGAAAGTCTAGAGATCTCTTCAAGAAAATTGGAGACCTCAAGGGAACGTTTTGTGCAAAGACGGGCATGATAAAGGACAAAGAGGGCAGGGATCTAACAGAAGCAGATGAGATTAAGAAGAGGTGGCAAGAATACACAGAAGAACTATACAGGAAAGATCTGAATGTCCCTCATAGCCATGATAGTGCAGTCACTGAACTTGAGCCGGACATCCTCGAGAGTGAAGTCAAGTGGGCCTTAGGAAGCATTAATAACAACAAAGCTAGCGGAGATGACAGTATTCCAGCTGAGCTATTTAAAATCCTAAAAGATGATGCTGTTAAAGTGCTGCATTCAATATGCCAACAAATTTGGAACACTCAACAGTGGCCACAAGACTGGAAAAGGTCAGTTTACATTCCAATTCCAAAGAAGGGCAACGCCAAAGAGTGTTCAAACTACCGCGCAATTGCGCTCATTTCGCATGCCAGCAAGGTGATGCTCAAAATCCTACAAGCTAGGCTTCAGCAGTATGTGAACCGAGAACTACCGGAAGTACAAGCTGGGTTTCGAAGAGGCAGAGGAACTAGAGATCAAATCGCCAACATTCGCTGCATCATGGAGAAAGCAAGAGAATTCCAGAAAAACGTCTATTTCTGCCTCATTTACTACGCTAAAGCCTTTGATTGTGTGGATCACAACAAACTGTGGCAAATTCTTAAAGGTATGGGAGTACCAGACCACCTTACCTGTCTCCTGAGAAACCTGTACGAGGGTCAAGAAGCAACAGTAAGTACCAGACATGGAACAACTGAGTGGTTCAAAATTGGGAAAGGTGTACGACAAGGCTGCATATTGTCACCCTGCTTATTTAACTTATATGCAGAGTACATCATGAGAAATGCCGGGTTGGATGAATCAGAGGTCGGAATTAAGATTGCTGGGAGAATTATCAACAACCTCCGATATGCAGACGATACCACCCTAATGGCAGAAAGCGAAGAGGATCTAAAGAGCCTCTTGTTGAGGGTGAAAGAGGAGAGTGCAAAAGCTGGTTTGAAACTCAACATTAAAAAAACGAAGGTCATGGCATCTGGCCCTATCACTTCCTGGAATACAGAAGGGGAAGAAATGGAAGCAGTGACAGATTTTACTTTCTTGGGCTCCAAGATCACCGCAGACGGTGACTGTAGCCATGAAATTAAAAGACGCTTGCTCCTTGAGAGGAAAGCTATGGCAAACCTAGACAGCATATTAAGAAGCAGAGACATCACCTTGCCGACAAAGGTCCATCTAATCAAAGCTATGGTTTTCCCAGTAGTAATGTATGGCTGTGAGAGCTGGACTATAAGGAAGGCTGAGCGCCGAAGCTTTCGAACTGTGGTGCTGGAGAAGACTCTTACGAGTCCCCTGGACTGCAAAGAGGTCAAATCAGTCCATCCTAAAGGAAATCAACCCTGAGTGCTCATTGGAAGGACAGATAGTGAAGCTGAAGCTCAAATATTTTGGCCACCTAATGCGAAGAGAAAACTCTCTGGAAAAGACCCTGATGCTGGGAAAGACTGAAGGCAAAAGGAGAAGGGGACGGCAGAGGGTGAGATGGCTAGATAGCATCACCAATGCAATGAATATGAACTTGAGCACGCTCCGGGAGAGAGCGCAGGACAGGAAGGCCTGGCGTGCTATGGTCCATGGGGTCACGAAGAGTCGGACACGACTGAACGACTGAACAACAACGACCACCTAGTCCAGCATTCAGTTCACATGGTGGCCAACCAGCTGTCAACTGGGAACCCACAAGCAGGACATGAGCACAACAGCACCTTTCCACCTATGTTCTCCAGAAACTGGTGTACATAGGCTCACTGCCTCTGGTACTGGAGGTAGCACATAGCCATCAAGACTAGTAGCCATTGATAGCCTTTTTCTCCAGTAATTTGTCTAGCCCCCTTTTAAAGTCATCCAAATTGGTGGCCATCACTACATCCTGTAGTAGCAAATTCCAAAATACTTCCATTTATCTGTCCTGAACCTCCCACCAATCAGCTTCAAGGGATGACCCTGGGTTCCAGTATTTTTAGAGAGGGAGAAAAATGTCTCCCTATCCACATTCTTCCACACCATGCATAATTTTGTACACCTCTATCGTGTCTCCCCTTACCCTCCTTTTTTCCAAGCTAAACAATGTCACTGTTGTTATTGTCACCTTCTCTCATAGGGGAGATTCTCCAGCCCCTTAGTTGCCCTTTTCTGCACTTTTTCCAGCTCTACAATATCTTTTTTAGGTGTGGTGACCAGAACTATACACAGCATTCTAAGTGTGGTTGCACCATAGATTTGTATAAGGCCAGTATAATACTGGCAGTTTTATTCTCAATTCCTAATTATGCCTAATATGGAGTTTGCCTTTTTTACAGCAACTGCACACTGGGATGACATTTTCATCAAGCTGTCCACCCCAAGATCTCTTTCTTGGTTGGTCACCGCTAGCTCAGATCCATCAGGTTATATCTGAAGTTGGGATTTTTTGCCCCAATGTGCATCACTTTACACTTGCTTACATTGAACCGCATTTGCCATTTGATGCCCATTCTCCTAGTTTGGAGAGATCCTTTTGGAGCATTCACAATCCCTTTTTGTTTCAACCACCCTAAATAATTTGGCGTCTTCCGCAGGCTTGGCCACTTCACTCCTCACTCCTAATTCCAGATCATTTATGAACAGTTTGAAAAGCATTGGTCCTGATACCAATGCCTGTGGGGCCCCATAATTTACTTCCCTCCATTTGAAGAATTTATGATTTACTCCTACTTCTGCTTTCTGTTCTTTAACCACTTACTGATCCATAAGAGGACCTGTCTTCTTATTCCATGACTGCTAAGTTTGCTCAGGAGTCTTTGGTGAGGGACTTTGTCAAAAGCCTTTTGGAAGTCCAAGTAAACAATGTCTACTGGATCCCCCCTGTCTACATGTTTACTGACACGCTCAAAGAACTCGAAAAGGTTAGTGATACAGGACTTACCTTTGCGGAAACCGTGCTGATACTTTTTCAGCAGGGCTTGTCCTTCTATATGCTATTAGTTTTATTTCAATAATGCCTTCAACCAATTTACCTGGAACAGACATTCGGCTAACCGGTCTGTAATTTCCGGGATCACCCCGGATCACTTTTTGAGAACTGGTGTTACATTGGCCATCTTCCAGTCCTCTGGTATAAAGGTTGATCTTAGGGACATGTTGTATATTTTGGTGAGAAGATCAGCAATTTCATATTTGAGTTCTTTGAGAACTCTAAGATGGATACCATCTGGGACTGGTGATTTATTTGCTTTCAGGTTACCAATAAGATTGAGAACTTCATTTTTTGTCACCACTATTTGCCTCAGTTCCTCAGACTCCCTTCCTGAAAACATCACTTCAGGCACAAGTATCTGTCCTGTATCTCCTGCAGCGAAGACGGATGAAAAGAATTCATTCAGCTTCTCTGCAATCTCTTTATCCTCCTTCAGTACTTATTTAACTCCATTGTCATCCAATGGTCCATCTGCCGCCCTAGCTAGTTTTCTGCTTCTGATATATTTAAAGACTTCTTTATTGTTGTCCTTGATATTGTTAGCAATATGCTTTTCAAACTGCTTTTTTGCATCTCTTATTGTCTGCTTGCATTGCCTTTGTGTAAGCTTTTGTTTTCCTCACTTGGGCAAGACTTCAATTTTCTGAAGGAAGCTCTCTTTTCACTAATAGCTCCTTTAACCTTGCTCGTTAGCCATGCCGGTGACTTCTTGGACTTGTTGCTACCTTTCCTATCCTGTGGTATATGTTCTTTAAAATGTTCACGGTTAGGGCAAGGAATGGGAAGTGTTTCTTCCTTTTACTCTCCAGTCCCCACCGATGCTTCTTCATCCCATCCAGATAAAGGGATCAATGCATGGAAACAGTTTTCTGCACAGTCTCCCTTGCTGGGTCAGGAGTTGAGGACCTGAATCAAATGCATCATATCTGATCACAACTTCTGTCTGCAAGTCAGCAACTTCAAGACAATATTTCTGGGGTGACAAGTACTGGCCCATGGAAAAAAGAAATAATGGCTTAAGAGTCCATTGAAGTACTTGCTAGAACAGAACAAATGCATTCCTAGGAGTCAATGCATGGCTGTCAACAGTTTCTGTTGATGCTGTTATTGGGATGGGCTATGGGAGAGATGAATGAACAGAAGCTTAACTGTTTGACCAATTCAGAATAAAAAAAGTCAGCCACGTACTAGAAATGAATAAAGTCTGTACTGCACCAGGAATCTGCTTATGATTTTTGAAATGGAGCCTAGCACCACTTGCCTTGTTTAAAATAATGCCCTTCATGCTCCCCGAAGTCCCATCCTATCAGAAGGAGATGTAAAAACAGTACATAATGATTTTGAGCTCTTGTTCGTCACACTCCACTAAAAGGGCACATGTAACAAAAAACCCCTGTATTGAATAGGCCTAAAAAGAGTAGCTCTGAACATTGTCACTGCTATGCTTTCAACATGCTAAGCTAGTAGGGAGACTACTTGCCCCAAGACAACAAGAGACACAATTTGTATTTTAGAAACCCAGGTTAGAATTCACCAGTTCCAGTATTTTAATAGTGCTTGACTTTGAAACAGAAAACTTCTGGATTTTAAAGTTTTAGTCAAAGGATTAATTCCAACATTGCGTGACTGGACTTCGGCTCATGTTATGGGACTTCCACTTGCTCTCTTCACTCCAAACACACCCCCTCCAAATCTGCTCCAGAGGGTCCCCCAACTCTTCAGAGCAGGTTTGGGGGCACATGGAGGGGGCTGCATGGGTAAAAGAAATCCATTCTGCCAGCAGTTTCCATTCCACCATTGGATGTCTAACGTTGGATCCAACCTAATGTACAGCCAGCATGCAGCACCAGGCCTCAAGCAGTGAGGCTTTCTGGAACTTCCGGATAGGAGCAGGAGGGCCCTGTGATGGCATATGCAGTCCTTCACTCCTGCCTGTTTCTCCTACAATGCCCTGTTGCCAGGTTCAGTAGGCCTGGGGCGGGGGGACCTGTGCAAGGGACCTGTCCAGTTTTCATGGGTCATTGGTCAACAGCAGAGCTACTAAAAGATGCCCAAGCCTGGCTCAAGGGTGTTTTTTCCAAGAGAGGTGCCTAGCCACAGAAGTCAAACACAGCAGGCTTCAGTTCTGTTATTAGGACGGTGTTCACTTTAATAGCTGGTAAGTGCACTGCCAAACAATTCACTCCTCAAGGAAAAAGAAAGAAAAACTTCCTTCTTTGCTACTTTTGTAACCTTTGGGGAAGAATGGGCGGACAAAGAGGATGCTGTGGATCCTTATCTGCCCCCAACACATCCTTGGAATGCTCCATTTCGGAGCTTTCTGCAGGAAAACTGGAGGTCTCCAGCAGTGTAAGTCCTGTCTTGCTAGCGGGGCATGCTCCTGACTTGAAAAGCAGCAGTTACACTGCTTCCTAATGCCCCTCAACTGACTGAAGGACTGTCCCCTAAGACAGATAAAACGTATATTAATATTGTTAATGGAAAGGAATGAGGGTAGGTAGATTTTTTTATGGTGCAGTGTTACCTAAGTGAAGAATGAAGGGAAAATGCAAGTGCATCTAAGAGAGGGCTGTATCCAATGTTACTCCTACTTAGAGTAGATACACTGAAATTAATAGGACTAACCTAAGTCCTATTCATTCCAATGAGTCCACTCTAACTACAACTAGATACAACCCAGAGTGTGCAAGAGCATGTATGCTACTTTAGAGCAGCTTACTGACCACATTAGAGTTGGTCATGTGGCCCAGAGACGAAAAATATTCACCATACTCTATAGAATGGACTGGAACTAGAATACATTGTAGTTATCAGGAGCCACAGTGCTGCCAATTCTACTGAAACTGACGTAGGAAAAATATGAGAACCGCAGTTATTCATTTTTTCTTAGTAACTCCAAAGAATATTGGAGAACAATATGCTCTCAAAGACTCATTTCTTCAGGTAAAGAGATGCTTTATCACGAGCCACCAGAGATGAATATACAAGATGCACTCCAAGCCCTGACATCCATGAGCTGAGGATTAGCAGGAATAATGCCTGATGAACTGCATAAATGGAGGAAGCCACCAAGTATGGACCATAGAACAAAATGTGCCTTAATTAGACTAGCCTACTGCTGGGCACCATGACTTGAGATGAACTTCAGCTCTGCATTAATTGAGTAAGATACAGTGGGAACAAAGACTTATGTCTGAAACACTGGCATGTGTAACATCCGATTTTGAACATGTGGGGAGAGACAGTCTGCAACTTACTGAAAATAACCAGCAGTAGCTTCATGATACAAAATAGTCATATTTATTTATGCAATACATAAATATATGAGGTTGTATCCAATTGTGTCATTCCCCCAGCATGAGGGAACTGCTGGCGGAATGGATATCGCTTTCCCCACTGCTGCTCACTGCCCCGCCCCACCCCACCTGCTTTGGAAGGTTGTGGGACCCTGCAGAGCAGATTTGGGGTATGCACGGGAGGCTCCAGTGGGAAGGAGGGGATGGGGAAGTCCCGTTGCATGAGTGGACTTCTACTTGCACAAGGGATGGATCTAACCCATGGAATGCATAGCTTAGATAGCTTTTTTTTAAGTAGTAAACAAATTTATGGCAGAAGGGCTATTAACCATGGCTGTAATGGTTAATTAGTTAATTATAGCCAAAGAGCCTTCAGTGTGGTGGCCCCCTTCCTGGGGAACTCCCTGCCTTTGGAGATCAGTATGTGCCAACGTTGTGTTGCTTTTGGCGCCTCCTGAAGACATTGTTATTTCTAGAGGCCTTCCCTGAGTGACCAGCCGTGGTTTATTAATTCAGAATGTGTTTCTTTTAAAATGTTTTGTTTTAATATGGTGTTTTATTCTTTTTTGTTGTTCACCACTCTGAAATCTTTTGATGTGGAATGGTATATAAATATTGTAAATTAAAAAAAAGACATCTATTCAATGAAAGGAGGGGGGAAATAACCTGACAGGCTTAAGAGGAAAAGGGCTACAGGTTGTATCCAATGTTAGTCTTATTTAGCCTTCCCCAACCTGGTGCTCTCCAGATGTGTTGGACTACAACACCCAGCATCCTAGTTGGGGCATGCTGGGAGCTGTCGTCCAACACGTCTGGAGAGCACCAGGTTGGGGTAGGCTGGTTTAGCTTACATCCAATTCATTTCAGTGGGTCTACTCTACACAGGACTAACACCCGATCCAACGCTGTGTCTCCTACGCCAGGACCAAACTATGTGCGGGGGAAAGCGACTAGCTCAAGCACCTTCTGCCAGCCTGCTTGTCCAAACGTCCTTGCGCCAGTCATTTGTGGCACACTGGCAAGGCCGAGAGAACTGGGGAAGCCAACTCTTTCGCCCAGCGGGCTGCCTGCTGACAGCGCTCGCCGCCCCAGGGACAGCCTGGAACGCGGGGGGCTGGGGGGCGGGAGAGGCTCCCCGCTGCTCTGGGCACGAGTGGCAGCTATCAGTAAAGTGGGAGCACATCCTTGCCTCCCACGTGGGTGGTACAGGAGCAGGGGGCTTTCTAAGGGGTCCCCCTTGATGTGGGGGGAAATGCGGGGAGGGGAGGGGGCGTACGGGCTGCAGAAAGGGAGGCACCGGGCTGGCGGCGGGGCGGAGCCCTCCTTCGCACCCACCCGCCCGCCGAGCCCAGGCGAGGCAGAGGTCCGCCTTTTCCCGCTCCGACGCGTGCGACCGGGCGCCCCCTCCCCGCCTCACCTGAGCTGTCCCCCTCCTCGGACACGGACGAGCTCTCGGACTCCTCCTCCTCGGAGCTGCTGCCCTCGTTCTCCCCGTAGTCCACCTCCATCTCATCGTGGTTGCTCTCCTTCTTCTCCCGCGAATGGACCGGCATCGCGCCCGGCGTCGCTCCGCTAGGCACCGGGACGGCAACCTCGCCGCCGGCCCAGCCCTCCGGCGCGCTAAAGCCCCACCTCACCGAAACCGCGCCATCCACCTCCGCCCAGCACAACGTAACCCGCCTCTCCGCCGCTCATTGGTGGACGGCCCGCCGGCGGAGGAGTGGGGGGCCCGGAGCCGAGGCGACGTGTGGCGGAGCTTTCCGTGTCGTGGAGCATCTTGGGACATGTAGTCGCCCAGGAGGAGCGCTGGGCACCCCTGAGTGGGCGGCGGAAGGCTGATTGGCAGGAGACAGGAGAGGAAAGGCCGCTGGGTCTTGTAACGACGAAAAGACAGACAAACGGGCGCTGCCAAAGATGTACAGCAAAATCTGGAGGAAAATCTCGGATTCTGAGAGTGCGTGATGAGGAGAGGAATTTCCCAGCACAATCCTAAAGATGTCTACTCAGAAGTAAGCCTCATTGAGTACAGAGGGGTTTACTCTCAGGTAAATGGATGCAGAATGTAGTGTAAGAGTGCAATCCTATGCAGGTTTAGGCAAAAAAAGCCCTACAATTCCCAGCATTCCCCAGCCAGCATGGCTGGCTGGGGAATGCTGGGAGTTGTAGGACTTTCTGTCTGGATCTGGCCAAGAAAGTGACCCTGTAGTTCTTGGAGTGGCCTAGGTTCAAACCCTTAAACAGCGGTTGCAATGAAGGTCACTAGAGAAGATGAGTGTCCACAGGAATTTTTCTGAAGTAGCAGTGCGTGATTGTAATTCACATGCATAGCACATGCCACTACAGCACATCTGGGCATTATGTGTGCACTTTGTTGTTTGGCATCACATTGTATGACATTTACAAGCATTCACAGAGTAGCAGAAAATTCTCGAAATTTGACAGCATTACTGCAGAACAGTGTTACATCCAAGAATACCTAGCAGACTGCTTTCCCTTATACATACCCAGGTGAACTTTATGATCGTCAGAGCAGGCCTTGCTGCTCATTCAGAAGTTAATGGAATGCTGCCATGCAACAACTCAACGGCTCTCTGTAATAGCACTCACCCTTTGGGTAACCCTCCCTTGTGCAATTCACGAGGAAGAAAATGTCTTTCAAACCCCTCTTGAAAGCACGCTTGTTCATCCAGGCTTTTCCTGGTCTGTAATTAAATTAATCATGCTGCTCCATCTTACTGCTCCTTGTATTACTTTTATTCTAATTGGAATTGGTTTTAATGTTGTGTTATAACACTGTATTTAAATGTCATTTTAATATTTATACGTGAACCACATAGGGATTTTATTTAGTGGTATATAAGTACCCCAAATAAATAAAAAATAAAGAAGCATCATGAACTCCAACAAACTTAATTTGGAGTGAGGGATAAAACTTCGACACTAGCCTTAACCTTTCAGAAGATGCCTTTCCTTGTAGCAGAGGGGCTCAAAGCCCTTTATTGTATTGCTTGCCCTCCTCTCACTTTTCCCAGCTTTGGATCCTTTCTTTAGAGGGGCTAACCAGAACACAGTGTTTCAGATGTGGCCAACAACAGATTTATATAAAATCAGGATAAGACTAGCTGCTTTATTCTCAGTCCCTTTCCTTGGCGTGGAATTGGCCCTGCTGCACACTGAGCTGATGTTTTCACTGAGCTGTCCACCAGACTCCCAAGATCTCTATCCTTGATAGTTCAGTTGTCATCAATGTATATGGGAAGTTAGGATTTTAATATGCATCACTTTACATTTACTAACATTGAGTTTTACATTTTGTTATTGTCTGGAGACTTCCAGCTGCCCCACCATCTTTACTTATTAGAATGTCTCTGGGTTTATGTGGGTCTCTGAGGCATTCATGGGAAATAAATGTGGTGGCTCGAGGCCCTCACTTCACTTTAAAGTGATCCCAGCCACTGGGAAGAATTTAAAAAAAATCATTGGGGAGGGGAGGGTGCTTCAGTGCTCACCAACAGAGGTGGTTCACTAGCACCTGCAGGTGCCACATTGCTGACCCCTGCTTTACAGTCTGCTTGGGTTTCTAGTCACTATTCACAAATTTGGCAATCTTGTCACTATTTTCCAGGGCCGGCCCTACCATTGGGCAGAGTGAGGCAGCCACCTCAGGCAGAAGATTCTGGGTGTTGTGAAAGAGCAGCAAATTGTTAGTTGTCGAATTTGTTGTGATACTCATGGAGGCTGGTGGCTTTTATTTCAGTGGGGCTGTAAATCCATTCTGGGTTTTAATCAGAACCAGCCAGAATTCTAAAGGAACTATCCAGAATGCTGGACCCTATCTCCAAAATGGGTTCAGCCCCTTTGATAGTTCCTTTAGAGTTCTGGCTGGATCTAACTGACGCCCAGAATGGATTTGCAGCCCCACCAAAATTGGAGCCACCAGCCTCCACTCATTGTACGTGTACTGCCAGGGATGGGAAGCGATGCTAGTGAGGTTTTCTGCCACAAGTACCAAAATAACTTATCTGGCTTTGGGTACTATGACTTGGGCAGGTGGGGGTACTCTGCTTCAGACAGCAACATTTCTTGGGCCAGCCCTGTCATTTGACTCCAGATCATTTATAATTAAATAGCACCAGTCCTAATGCAGATCCAGCTGCTTATTTCTCTCCATTGTGAAAACTATCCCATTTGTACCCTCTGCTTGCACCCCATGGGAGGGAATGTTTTTTTAAAAAATATTTAAAGCAACCCCCACAAAGGACACCCCTCCCCCACGTATCACCCTGCTGGCATGAGCCTGGCAAGAAAATGGCAACTAAAATGATCAAGGGGCTGGAGCATCTCCCCTATGAGAGAAGGTTACAACAGCTGAGATTGGTTAGCTTGGAAAAAAGGAAGGTAAGGGGAGATATGACAGAGGTCTACAAAATTATGCATGGTGTGGAGAATGTGGATAGGGAGACATTTTTCTCCTTCTCTCATAATTCTAGAACCTGGGGTCATCCCATGAAGCTGATTGGTGGGAGATTCAGGACAGATAAAAGGAAGTACTTCTTCACACCGCTCATAGTGAAACTATGGAATTCACTACCGCAGGAAGTAGCGTTGGCCACCAATTTGGATGGCTTTAAAAGGCGGTTAGACAAATTCCTGGAGGAAAAGGCTATCAGTGGCTACTAGTCCTGATGGCTTTGTGCTACCTCCAGTACCAGAGGCAGTGAGCCTATGTACACCAGTTGCTGGGGAACATGGGTGGGAGGCTGCTGTTGCGCTCATGCCCTGCTTGTGGCTCCTGGTCGACAGTTGGTTGGCCACTGTGTGAACAGAATGCTGGACTAGATGGACCCTTAGTCTGATGCAGCATGGCTCTTCTTATGTTCTTAAAGCATAGGAAGTAGCAGTTCATCCACCTGGGGTCCTCCCACCCCAACCCCAACCCCCGTAGTATTGCTCTGCCTGTTTCTCTGCAGTCTCCCTATCCTCCTTCAGTAAGTACCAGAAAACGTATATGGTATACTTGTATATTTATTATCTCTGAACCTTTCCAGTAGAGGCTTGGGGTCTTGATCTTTAAACCTGCCTCAGAAGGGCTATTTAGGATGAAATATTTTTTGTGTTAGATGCTTTCTTGAGCCTTTTTCACATGTCATTTCAATTTCAATGTGTCATTTGAATGCGGACTAATACCCTAGTGTATCTTGCAAATCAATAACATTCTACACTCTTCAAACTTGTTAATGCCTGTAATGAATAAGCTCACTGCATGGAAAGAATATCTTTTGTCAACCATAAATGAGCACAAGGGAATAGGGACAGGTAAATTAATTGGACAGTTCCTGATACAAAAAGAATGTATTTTAAAAGTTGGAATTTGTGTGCAAATGTGCAGAAATTGCTTTGCATAGCATGGAATCCCTACAATCCTAACTAGTATACACGTATTGATCCCATCTGCCATCTTGGTTATTTGTATGGATATATGCACAAAAAAAAGAGTCGGACACGACTGAACAACTGAACAACAACAATGCACAAAACTACAAATACAAAAGAAAGGTTTTACACTGACATCCTATGCATGTCTACTCCAAAGTAAGCCCCTTTGAGTTCAATGGGTCTTACTCCCAGATAAGTGTATATAGGATTACAATTCCAATATTTATATACCGCTCCACATCAAAGATCTCGAAGCGATGAACAGCAAGATAAAAGAATAAAACCCCATAATTAAAACAATTAAAACATTTTAACAAAGATTGGCCTCAGCCTTCCTCAACCTGGTGCCCTTCAGATGTGCTGGACTGCAATTCCCATCATTCTCTGGGTGGGAATGATGGGGATTGCAGTCCAACACATCTGGAGGGCACCAGGTTGAGGAAAGCTAGATTAGGACAAGAGGGAGGTCATGTCATGTAAAGTGCAAGAAGTACAGGCCAGAAAAGAAATGTAAATATTTTGCACCTATTAATTCAAATTCTAGGTATGTTAATCAGTAACCACAAGAAGTGTTGTGGTACCTTAGAGACTGATTTATTGTACTGTTTGTTTTTGTAGGAACTGAGGTACTGTGAAGGATAAGCTAAGATAAAAACTAAAGGTAATTCAAGTGTAACACACACCCTGATTACTGGAGCACTACATTCATATGAAAACAACATAATGTATATGAAGTTCCTTGAACACTTTAAAGTGCTATATACATGCTAACTATTGATAACTGTTAAAATAAAAGCAAATTGAAGATGTTATTTTTTGTATGTATCAGTCACCTAGAATCCTGAAAATTACAGTTGTTAATTAATTGCAGTTCTGCAGTTTCATCTAAAATTCTGCTTCTTTCTACCATTCTGGATCTACTGGTAGAACTCTGGGGACTTTCCAGTAGATCAGCAAGGATTTCTGACTCCCGGTTATTTAACAATAGAAGATCACTCTCCTTCCATCAAATTATAAAGCTGAAATGAAGAAGGTTTGGGGTAACCAAGAGTGGATTTTTGTGTGGAAGGACTGTGAGCTCCATTCAGTTCTGGTGCTCGAAACAAATTCCTGAGCTCAGATGCTATAGAGATATGAGATGGCTAGGTGACTCCTGCCTCATCTTTGAGTTAGCCCACACTGTAGTTTATCGATGTGAATCTACTGTGCTGCAACAGACAGGCAACTTGCGGCTTTCCAGGTATTTTGGCCTATAACACCCATCATCCCTCACTATTGGCTATGCTGGCTAGGGCTGATGGAAGCTGTAGGCCAAAACATCTGGAGAGCTGCACATTGTCCTCCTGTGCTACAAGTTAATAAAGTTGTAGCCCATTTAATGTAATAACATGTGCCTTGCCTCTTCTTACAGGTGTGGATGCAATTGTTTGAAAGTGTTCTCTTTAACTGTTACTCCATGACTTATTCCCATGATTCTCTCTGGTATGGCAGTCCCACTCATCATGTGAAGAATACAAAGGAGATTATATTGTTTTCATATGTTTTTAGATTGTTTGCAAGACATCTCGAGTGCAAGTGGATTTTTAAATAAGTTACTAATTTTCCCCACTTCTCAAAAATAGCTTTCCAAGCACTCAGAGCAATATGCAAAAAAGTGGATCCACAATGAGTTCTGTGTACGGCATTGGCTTTCATACAACTGCCCCATCGTGTAACAGCTGGGGTCAGGACAGCATGCGCACTGCCGCAGGGAGTAAGAAGAATAGGCCTTGAGAAATTGAAAAAGACTGAAATCTACTTCCAGTGATTTATATATTTTTTTGTTTATTTTCATGTCTTATATGTGTCTGTTTGCTCTTCGACGGAGGGACTACCCTGTTTGAATTATGTAAAGTGCTGAACTGCTGAACAGGAGTTCCGAAGCTAAACTCCTTGCACAAGATCCTAGAGGACAAGCTATCCCTGTGGGTGAATGCTAACTGTACTGTCCCAGTGGTGTGAGAATAGCACTTCTTTAGCAAGTGTGCTTGCAGAGACAAAAAGCTACAATTTGTGTGAAATGGGAGACAAATGACCTTAAATCTGGCTTCTGAGATAGGTTCTAGGGCTTGATGCTCGCAAGCCTAAGCTTAAATTAAACACTGAAATAGTGTGTTTGATTCTCCTTTTCTTCTATTTTGCTAGTTGAGCAGGTGAGCTGGCCAGATATATATAGCTAGATAATAGGTTTTATTCACCTAGTGGGGAGTGACCTCTAGGATAGGTAGATTGTTTTTGCACAGTCCTAGAATGTCTGAGAGGTAAAGTTGGAAAAGGTGCTAATGGAAATATTTGTCTCCCTTCCAAACAATGAAAGTGCACTTTCAGATACCAATGAAAGTGCATTAACATCTTGCAAGTTCTAGGCCAAGCCCTGATATTAAAAAAGGTTTCAAGTACTGAACTGTACAGATCAATCATGCATGTTTATTCAGAGCAACAAAGCATGCACGTGCGCATACGCACATACACAAGGAAAATGCACAGGTGTACTGTAGGAGTGCATACTATGCATACAAACTGCAATCGCATACCAGTGTATAGTTCAATATTTCCTTTAAAAAGCCCTGCTCCTTGCTTCCGCCTCCTCCCGGCATAGCAAAAAATAGCTGCACACACCCACAACCCGAGGCATTGCTCCCCCACGCTAGAAATAAGGAGCGCTCCAAACATTTCCTGACAGCCTGACAATTCCTAGAGTTCTGAAATTCCCTGAATTTTCTGATTCTGAGCAATCGCTTTTTCCAGGGTTCGGCCCGAGGCTGCATTTCCAAAGGCAGTGTGGGAACTTCTACATTAGAGGCGTAAAACTGACGTCCTGGCCACACACACCCTTTGCCATGAGTCCAGGTTGGAATAAAACTCCGAAAGGAAAAGAAAGCACGTTACTTCCTTCTGCCCAGAGTAACCAGCAATAGAAGCCGAGGGGCACGACGCGCGACTCCCGTTCTTTCCCACGCCCGGAAAAAAACACCCCCCTCCAACCCTTCGAGTCCCTCGGCTATGACGTCAGAACGACGGCGGTTGCCATGGGCACCCTGGAATTCGCTCCTGACGGCTGTCGTGAAGCAGCAGGACGATCGCTGAGTAGGGAAGGGAAGGAGGAGTAACGCAGTGCTGCGGGGGGAGAAGCCCAGCCCTGCCTCAGCACCACCATCCCTCCCCCTCCCGGTTCCGCGCGCCTGAGAGCCTAGAGTGCGCCGGCCGCACCCGCCACTTCGGAGCTTCGAGGCGGCGCCGTTTGCTGTGTAGGGAGCCTTCACTGGGGGCGCGGATCCAGAGGCCGCAACGCGCCTCCTCCCGAGTTTTCGGGGGGTCCCGGCGGCGGAGGCGATTGGAGGAGGAGGAGGAGGAGAGCAACAACAACGAGGCAGCCCCGGGGGCCCCGCAGGCGGGATGTTCTCCAAGAAGCCGCACGGCGATGTGCGGAAATCCACGCAGAAGGTGCTGGACACCCGCAAGGACCCGCTCACCCGCCTCAAGCACCTGCGCGTCGTTATCGGTGAGGAGAAGGCGGTGGCGGCCCGAGGCCCTTTGGGCTGAGGGACGGCGGGGGGGGGGGTGAATCGCTGTTCCAGGGAGGCCGGGTTTTAGCCGCCTTCTCTGAGGGGAGGGCCGGCTGTACTCTGCGCCGGGCTCTTCCGAAAGCACCCGCCTCCTGCTCCCCTCTTCTCTAGGAGGATTATTCGGGGGGGGGCAGGTGTTAGGGTGCGCTGGGGTGCAGGAAAGCAGCTGCATTTCATCCAGAGGTGAGGAAAGAGGATTGGAGCTGAGAAGCCCCAGCCAACCCAACTCTTTGTTGGCATGACGACCAGGACACTGATGGCACTGTGAGAAATGACAGGGATACCTGGAGAGCGCTGAAATCCTGCACTGTCTGTTTTGCACACACCCACACCAGACCATCTTGCATGAAGTATGCCAGGATGAGGCAGCCTGCTTGTGTTACGATCATGTGTAAGGGGATCGTTGACTTTCTGATACACTGAAGCAAGGTTTCATAGACACGATTAGGGAGGTGTCATCCCTCTTTTTTTAGTTTGTGTTGGGCATGTCTAGAAGGCCCTACTTTGGGGCACTTGGTGTAATGTTTTATGTCTTCCAGTACCCATTGTGCATATAGCTTACAGGGTAGGACACTGACTGTTGAATCTATGCAGTTTAGTTTCTTGTGTTGAGCTTAAGGGTGTATTGGACATAACCTGCCCCTGGGACACTTCCTGCATTCCTGCTTGTGCACTCCAGCACCCAACTAAGATGGTAGAAAGTTGCAGGCAGCGACCACCAGGATGGGCCCTTATATTGAGATTTATTTGTGTTGTATCTTCCTTACTTATTTTTTATTTTGTGATCCAATTTGATAAAAGCATGTGTCGGGTTTTTGGTTGGAACAATTTCTAGAGGAGTAAACTGTGCGGGTGTGTTGCAGCAAAAACAAGAAAGAATCTTGTGTCACATTAAAAACTAATGAATTTATTAAGGCATAAGCTTTTGTGATAAATTGGAGTCAAATTCAGTGCAAAAGCTTATGCCATAATAAATGTGTTAGTCTTCAAGGTGACCCAAGACTCTTTGTTATTTTTGGTTGGTGACAGTTGTTAAAATAAACACTACATGTTATAGATAATAGAACTGTAGGGGGGAGGGAAAGTATGGATTATCTAGTCCAAGCTCCTTGAGGCAGGGAGTCGTCTACTTAAGCAACCTCAATAGAATTCTTGGGAATACAAGAAGCTGCCTTATGCAGAATCAAACCATTGGTATATCTACCTTACTGAGTAATCTGATGGCCACTAGACAGCGGCTAGACAGCCGTAGGATTTTTGGTTCCCACAAAACTGCTTCCCTGCCCCTGTCCTCTGCCTCGTAAGAGGCATGGTTCATCCCCAGCTATGCGCAGAGCGGCAGGAAAGGGGGCATTCCCGGGGAGGGATGGGGATGGGGGAAGCGTCATTATGATGCTTCCTATGCACCATCCAGCTTCTCCACCCCAGTTAGACAGCTGAGATCGGCTGTCTAGCTGCTAATGCAAGGTGGCCAGAGTGCGGAGGAGAAGAACCGCTCTGCACTTCACTCACCCTGCATTGGATAGTCAGTTGCCTCCTAGTTCGGTGGTGGCTGACCATTGGATTGCACCCTCCATATTGTTTATACATGAGATGTCAATGCCTCTCCCAGGGTTCTAGCACTAGGGATGTCAGAGAATTCTGCGACGGATCTCGGTGAGGCCGAATGCCAGTGCATTCGGCCCCCCGAAATCCGTCGCGGAATGAAGTCCCCGCCGCCCCCACCCCACGAAAGGCGCGCGGGATGAAGTCCCTGCCACCCCCACCCCACGAAAGATGCGCGAAACGGAGCACTTACCTGCTCCCGTCTGTGCTGCTGTGCCATTCGCTTCCTCCTCTTCCTAGCCGTGATAGGCTACGTAAATACTTAAGTAGCCTATCACGGCTAATGCAGGGACGCCATTTGCGTCCCTGCGGAGGCCGTGATAGGCTATGTAAGTATTTACGTAGCCTATCACGGCGGGGGGTGGTGGAACCCCAGCATATGCAAATGGTGGTGGCTACCACCATTTGCGTACATTGGTTTTTTTCCCGCCCTGCCTTGATAGGCTATGTAAGTATTTACGTAGCCTATCACGGCTCAATACAGGGCGCAAATGGCGTTGGCTACAACAGCCGCCATTTGCGTCCCTGCAGGGCTGCCCAGCGGCCAGATGTCTGGCTGTGGCCGGCCGGAGGTGGCCGGCGGCTCGGCTGCGGAGCGGAGCCAGCCGGGCAGGATTCCGGGGGGAGGGACGGAGCGCCTCCCCCCCACCGCGGATGCCCCTGCGCGGAGCCAGGTAAGGGATTCGTACATCCCTATCTAGCACTACCCAGAAGTGTCGGAGATTGAAGCTAGAACCTTTTGCACACAAAACATGCTCTCTGCCTCTGAGCTGTAGCGTTTCCCTGTAATGTTATATCAAACTAAAAAAAAAGGCGGAACATTTTCTTGAAAACCTCAAAGGAGATTCCATAGTCCAGATTCTCATACAGTCAGGGTTAAAGATTAGGCCTTTCTAAATTTGCTTCTGTAAAATAATTACTTTTTCTGTTTTCCTTAGTGAATAGGGTGCTCAATGGTCCTCCATTCTTCGGAGTTAATTTAGATGTTCAAAATCTGTCAGTATATTTCCTCCACTTCTTAAAATTAGCTTCGCTCATATTTGTCTTATCTTTTCCCATTATACTTGTAATCTGTGGTAAAATCACTGCAGATTCACACAGATGTTTATTTTAATAAATTTTCATGCTGTTAAGTGTCATTTAGATATCCTAGAAACGATACTGGTGTTAGTAATACTGAGTTAGTGGGCAAATTTTGAGAAGTTTTCTTTAACAGCTAACTGCACCATTGAAATCAATGATAATTTTATGTTTTTGCATTAGAAAGCTGTATCCAGTTAAAACAAATCCCCCCAAAACTCTGGCTTGAAATGTTTGGCTTTTAGTTTTAGTCATAAAAGTATGCCTGTTTTGCTTTTCAAATCAAAGGATTTGATAGCATTGCATCTGTCTGTCTTTTACTACAGTTTTGGTAGTCACTCATGCTTGATTAAAGAGTTTTGTCTCACAAGTTTTCATGTGGAGTTAAAAAAAAAACTGCTATTTTTGCACTCAGGTCTTCATCAGGGTAAATTCAGTCTATAAAATATGCAGATGTGGCAAACCATATTGAATGCATGAAGCTTACATATGCAAGCATTATTTATTATATTTGTTATAATAAAATATCTAATGTAGGCGACATACAAAATCCAATGTAAAACAAAATTGAAACAATAAAAATACAGCAATTAACAATAAGATCAAACTCCCAACATAAAAAGATAAAACAAATGTCAGCACCAATAAATATCAATATGGGGAGCAATCCTATCTGGATCGACAGTCGCTTCCGAGCCCAGGGGCAATTGCCTATCCAGTGCAGGGCAGGAGGAGTGGTGAGGAACGGATCTCTTCCTTGCTCCCCTCACTATGCTTTCATGGCTAGACAGCTGATTTTGGCTGTCTGGCTTTGGGACCTCGGAGCGCGGGAAGTGGCAGCCAAACAACACATAGGATGTCTTTTGCCAGCATTTCTGACCTCCCTGCCCCGCCCCTGGGAACGCCTCATTTTTGCCACTCCACACTGCTCTTCTGGGCACGGAGCATGGGGCCAAACCACACTGCCTAGGAGGCGGTGCAGGAGGGGGTGGGGGTCGGTTCTCCAGGAACCCACCCATCCTAGCCGTTGACTAGCAGCCGTAGGATTGTGCCCTTAATAACATAAGTGAGCTAAAACCAAAAAAAAAGCCAGTAATCATCATCAACATAAATTAATAATAAAATGATATTAACATGATCTTTAAAAGGCCTGGGAGAATAATAATGACTTAGTTTAATGACAAAAAGATATTACAGTGCATTCCAGGTGAGCCTCTCAGAAGTGGTTTCTACAAACGGTAGGAGATAGGTGGGATTGCTGGAAAGGCTGTCTACCTTGTGGCTACCCTTCTGACTTGGGTTTAAGGGGCAGCTAGAGAAGGGGATGGGTAGGTACATATGGTAAGAGGTATTCCCCTAGGTACTGAGGGCTCAAGCCGGGCAGGACTTGTACAACAGCTTGTACAATATTTCCTTACCATTAACAAAATCTTCAAATACATAATGGTATCTATTGAAAAGAACTTTGCAAACATATATTCTTTATTCAGTTTTGTAACTTTTGCATTTATCATATCATTCTGCATAAACCAATAAATCAACAAGTAGTTTTGCTTTAAATGTACATTGGAAATGACAAGATTGTATTCTGGGTAAAATTTCAATTCTTGAACTTACTTAAAGTAAAAACATATTGGTTGAGATCCATAGATCTGCCAGCAGAAGAAATTGTGGTGGTAATGGTCTCGCAGAATATCTATTGGGAAAGATCACACACAAGTGACTTGGCTTAAGAAGACATCTTGAGGTGATGTGAAATCTCCTGAACAGGCTCTTGCACCATGCCTTTTACTAGCATGCATCTTGAGATGTGCAGGAAATTGCACAATGCCTTCTGCTATCGTGCATCTCAAGATGTGTAGGAGATTGCACAGTGCCTTCTGCTGTCATGCATCTCAAGATGTGCAGGAGATTGCACAATGCCTTTTGCTAGCTTGTATCTCGAGATGTGCAGGAGATTGCACAATGCCTTCTGCTATCATGCATCTCGAGATGTGCAGGAGATTCCATGATGCATTGGTCTAATATGCATCTTGAGGTGTTATGCAGGAAATTATGCAATGCCTTGCCAGAAGCACACCTCTGGATTTTAGTTCTTTTCTCATGCAAGGAACTAGTGTTAAGTCAGGCAACATGTTTCCCTTTATAGGAGGGCACCTCAGTATCCAATCTATTGATTGTAGCTGCAACTCAAAGGACTGCATAGTGAAGCCCAGTGAGACTCCCTCACAATATTTATTTTTAAGAAATTTCTATCACCTTCTTCAGGTAAAACTTCTCAGAGCTGCTAATGCAATAGGTCCGCATGCCACTTGACAAAGCTACTTTTAACATAGGAAATCTTAAAACCAAGACCATTTTCCAGTGCAGTGCTGGGGTGGGGGTGGGGGAGAGAAACACATGCTCAGAGATGTTTTCTAGAACTCAGGTCCATAGCATATCCAAATCATGTTTGTTTTCTAGGCGCAGTGTCCTGTAGTGTATAGTGTGTTTAGGTTACTTTATAAAAATGAATAATCTTATTCAGTTAGTTGGACTCTTAGGTGGTGACCCTATCCTAACGTTGAGAGTGGGCTACAGTGTTAAAAGCACAATAAAATGTCAGTTAAAAATCAAGATAAATAAGGCATGTTCTAAAATCTTATTCACACTTAAGAGGATTAATACTGGCCACTAAAGCCTCTCCCAAAAGAGGCACAGGCTTGGACTTTAGCAAGGCTCTGAGGGGAAAAAGTGTTTATTTTAAAACTCCCGCTGGAAACATTTCTCTGTGTCTGCAACATTGATCATGTTTCATTTTATGTATAACCATCAGATAAACTGGAAGTTACTGTTCTGAAAAGGGTAAGTTTGTAAAGATGTTCCCAATAGAAACATTGTCTGCTGTTTTCATTCTTATATTGATATTTGCTATACTTAGTTTTATTCCTGATGAAGAAGTGTGGGCTCAAAGCAAATACAATTTTGTAATATGTAAAAAAACCTGTTCTTTCATGACTGTGGCATCAAGTAATACTTTGCACGTGCGAAACAGCGATTACAGGTCAAATACCATAAATATGGCTTTTGGATCAGATCAGCATGTACCGTTTTCCAGCACTAGTCAGCCAGATGCTTGTGAGAGTTGAGACTCAAAACACAGTAGTTTCCAGTGGGGGTCATTCAACTGAGAGCTTTCAGGTTTTGAGTAAAGAAATAATGAGAGACAAATAATGAAATGCGAACAACTTTGCAATTTAACCCCCCCCCCAATCAAATTAAGAACAGTGCAAACTATATTTGAAACATCCAGAGAGCAGAATAAAACTATTTAAAAAGTCAGCCTAAACAAAAGAGTCTGCAGCCTCCTAAAGCTAGGCAAAGATCGGCCAAACTGATCTTAGGGAGGGAGTTTCATAATCAAGGTGCTGCTATAGAAGAGGCCACGTCCCCACTAACATAATCTCTCTTGGTGATGGAACATATAATGGGGCACGTGAGGATGGTTGTAAATTATGGGATGGGGAGGAGTAGGAAACAACCTCCTGCCAACCTACCAGTTCGAAAGCAAGAAATTGCAAGTAGATAAATAGGTACCGCTTTGGCGGGAAAGGTTACAGTGTTCCGTGCACCTTGGTGTTCTGTCATGCCGGCCACATCGCCACGGAAGCGTCTTTGGACAGCGCCGGCTCTTCAGCTTAGAAATGGAGATGCGTACCACCCCCTAGAGTCGGACACAACTGGCTGGGGACACCTTTACCTTTAGGAAACAAATACTTATACTATATACAGTTTCTATAAATCAGCCATTGCTGTAATTGCCCCTGTTTGTGTCCTGTTGGAGAACTGATCAAGTATCTAATTGTGCTGTTTGTCTCACCCTTTGCACAATTGAAGTTGTAATAACCAATGTGTTTCTTTTAGGCTCAGGTGTATAGATATCAATAGCCTTCTATATTATGGGTTGGATCCAAAGTTTCAATGGGTAGTAACCTATTCATGGATACTTCTGCTGGAGGAATAGGGGGAAGGAAATGTTTGCCAATTCCTACTTCTGCCTGTGCTTTCTGAAAAGCTTCTCCACAGGGTTGCGGGGCCCTTTGGAACAGTCTGGCTGCCCCTTTTTTCCTTCAGCGAGAGCCTCAGCTGAATCTCAGTTCCTTCTGGATCCGACTCTAAATCTGTAAAAATCAGGGGTTTTTTCTGGATTTTTTTTTGTCTCTTTGGGTTTGTACAGAAATGGTCATATTGGTTTTTACTGTTTAGAAATATGTAGTATATATTACTACTAAGTCCGTTGAAGCATTCAGGAATTCTGAGTATTCTTAGCTTTAAAATTGGATTCATTGTATCAGATTTTTCTTTTAGAGGTGCTTAATTGTTCCATGATAGATTACAATCCAAACTTGTATGAAAAGGACTGACTGGTTAATTCACCCTTTTATCAGTGTTTTGGGAAATTATTCATTAGCCTGTTTTAAAGTCTGGCCAGACTGTGTAGGTTTTCTATAAAATTTTGAATCTGTGGCAGACTTGGGCCACAGAGTCCAAGTCTGACACAGGTAAAGTGATGGTCATATGGGCCATAGGCAGGAGGCATGGATGTAAACAGGCTGGAGGTCAGGTACTAGATCAGGCAAAGAGGAACAGAGAACCAGAGGCAGGAGATATAGTTACACAAAGGCTACAGGTCAAATACTGGAAGGCAGAGGCAAGAGAGCTTTATAGGACCTGGTGTGTCTCCATTGTTTTGTAAGGTCAGCTGACCACACTCAGGCCAGCACTACAACCTAGAGAGCACCCTTGTCTTATAGAGCCTGGTCTGACTGGCTGGTTGAAGGCCCAGAGTGCTGGTGGTGGATGTAAAGCGCTGGAGGCTGACTGCTAGAGGTTAGTTTGAGACCATCATAAGCACAGTCTAATTAGAAAATTTCCACTGCCCTAAATTTATAACAGTCTGATTTAGCATGTTTATTTGGTTTACATATAGGAAACAAAACTAAAATATTATGTCACGTTGACTTACATGCTGAATAAATACCTGAAACATTTTTCCGATAGCTAAAAGTAGTTGAAGTGGAATATTTGACTAGGAAAAAAGGCCATTGAAGTACATTTAAGGTGCAGTCCTATGCATACTTATATGGGTGTAAGTCTCATTAAAATCAAAGGGCCTAACTTTGTGTAAACATGTTTAGGGTTTCACTGTTAGTGTGTGTTAAATATTTTATTTAAACAAATTCAAAATTTTACTTGGAAATTATTTTTATTGGAATACTAACTGCACTTTTAAACATATTTACTCAGAAGTAAGCCCCATTGACTTTAATGATACTTACTTCTTTGTGAGTGTGCATAGGATTCCAGCCTAAGACATGACAACTCAATAGCATACACTTCCCTTACATAATTAGATTTTAAGAGGGGAAATGAAGGCATTGAAAAATGTGCTAATTTTAGCATGCCTGAAGAGCTGTGCTTATAAATATATTCACCTGAAAAAAATGTTAATTCCTACTTTGATTTTAGATTTGAGTACTGTCAATTCCATTTGCCCAGTTTAGCTTACACTGTGTTCATTCATTATGTTACTATTTAATTTTATGAAACAGTGCATTTCTAAATGTGGAATATGTTCCACCCCATGTCATTTATGTTAATAGCTTTTGCTAACCATTCCTGTGAGTTGGAATCATCCCTGTCACAAGAAAAATTAATTGCTTCTAGGGCTTCAGTCCAATTAAACAAATATTAATTGATTAATCATACATTTTAATCAGTTAAATTTGCATGGGGTAAAATATTTCTGAAGCAAGAAGCATACGGTGAATTAATTAAACATTGCAGCTCTTGTTGTTTCCCCTTTATTTTAATTCGTTGCTTTTATATCCAGCCTTTTCTTCAAGGAGCCCAAGGTGGCGTAAATGATCCTCTCCATTTTATCCACACAACAACTCCGTGAGGTAGATTAGGCTGAAAGTCAGTGGCTGTCCCAAAGTCACCAAGTGAGCTTCATGGAAGAGTGGGGATTGGAACCTGTGTTTCCCATGTCCTAGTCCAACAGTTTAACCACTACACATTTATGATTCAGTTGTAGTCTGTGTAGAGCAGGGGTGCAGAACTAGAAATGGCTGGGGCCAGATTGCCCCCACCATTCCTGTGTGGGCTTCACCCACTCACATCATCGCCCCACCCGTTTTACCCTTTCTCTGCTGAGAGAGGCATGGGTTTCAATGGAATCTCTGACTTCGTGTGCTGCCTAACATCCCTGTGGAGTCACTGTGCAAAGTGGTTCAGCTGAGGTGACCTGCTGCTCTTCCCAGCAACAGTCAAGTCCCTCCACTGCCCTCATCCATGCTATTATCACCCAATGGGAGGGAGAGTGGCGCACAGGGGAATTCCCATTGTTATCTCTGATCGGAGATAACAGCTGGGCTTTCTCCAAGTAGGTGGGGCTTGGAGGCTCATGGCCCAGGGGTTCTGCACTCCTGGTGTAGAGAAATGTAATCTAATTTTTTCCCAGTTATTTTAGCAAGTCGTGTTGAACCTGCATGACAGAAAGTCTGGATGTGAATAATTTTGTTAGAGATAGTGTTGGACACAACGCACATCATTTAAGTGTTGATTTACTTTTGTGTTTGCTTTCCACTGGTGTGTCTATTTATCTTAAGTAAGCTCCCTGCAATTTACTACAGTGACCATTTAACAAATCAGGTTTTTTTAAAGGAGAGGGGCAGAAATGTTTATTTGGAACACTGTCATAATGCCATGAGAATTCTCTTCCAGTGTAGAAGAGATTGTAAGACGAGCTTACGCACTCACCTTTTTTCTAAGCTAAGTAGCTCAGATATTGAAATCTTTTCCTCATAGGGACTTTGCTGCAGCTCCTTGATCATTCTGGTTGTCCTTCCTGCGTTTTCCCCAAATATATTTGCTTTCACTAGCATTAAAGGATTACTATCTCGAATAAAGGGAGGTGGGGAAAGAAATATATTCCCATGCTAAATACTGCCCAGAGAACTTCAGTTGTTGGGTGGTCTAAAAATGTAATGAATAGTGCTGTGCCAGCTTTGCATTTGGCTCTTGCCATGTCAAAGACAGTTTGACACACACATGATAATTGGGGAGCAGTAGCGACCTCTCTGCAGGCAAGTGGGACATTGCTGTTCTAGGTTTTTAGGCTGCTCCTGTTGTGAGCATTTTTTCCAGCCTTGATTTGGATGTGAAACTATGTTGGCATTAAGGTGATTTCCCACCAACCCTGTGTTGTTGTTATTTTTTAATGGCTTGTTCAGGTGCTCCTCAGAGAAGTTCACACACGCTTTCTTGCACAGTCAGAAGGTGTCTTCTCACAGATAGTTTGTTATTTTTTCCCCTACTGTAGCTCTTGCCATGCGTGTGCACAGGCAAATACACATTTTAGGTAAAGCATAACACTAAGCAGGAACAGCGTGCTTGTCTTCTTGTTTTGTTTTTTAAACATAGCATGTCTTGAGATTTGGTACTGGGGGAGATATTTGTAATATCCCTAACATATTGAAATACATGAGGGTGGCTAGCTGATTTTATATACACAGTTGCATCTCAGGGGCACCTCAGTCTTTTTTAAGTGCTACATCTTCCTGTTTACCAAATTCTGAAGCTGCTTCATCAAAGAATAATAATGGGCGTGTTGCCATATACTCCAGGGGAGTTCAACCAACCACACCAGTACAATTTCTGGAAAAACACTGTCCCAATCTCATTTCAGGCTTCCTTTGCCTTGTTATATAGGCAGACATTTGTTGTTGTTGTTGTCAAAACTCCTGCAGTGCAGCAATTATAGCAAAGGGGGGCAATCTGCTGGATGATCCATGTAAAACAATACATTGGAGTCCTCCCCTTTTTCTTACCCTTAAGACCCTTTTAATAGAAGTGGCAAAATATTGCTAGAAATCTATGCTAGTGGTAAATTTCCAGGTGGTTTGTGGCCTTTTGAAATCTAGTCCTGATGGTGATGTAGTAATAGAGAAGTGGGTTTTCTGGAAAATGTTCCTATGCAAATTAGCATAATTGACATAGGGTACTTAGAAGATTTTTTAGTTTGCATTGGAAAATTTTCTGACACCCTAGAGTAGGGAGTGCAAACCACTACCCTGCTGCCAGCTTTGCCATGAAAATTTGCAAGGGAAATCATCAATTTTCTTTTTAGAACAAGGCATGCAGGGAGCGTAACCTTTTTTTAAAGCAAAAGTGTGCTGCTGGAAGCCTCTAGGGAGCACGATTTTGCAAAAACAGAATTCCACTTCCCCCACTGCTGCAGTGCCAAATACTAGCTGCAGATTTGGTGGTGCAGTGGCAGCAATTCTGAGGAGGGTGTGGCTTGTGCTGGGTTAGGGGGGAATTGGCCCCCAGACCACTGGAAGTCGCCCACCTTTGCCCTAGAGAATGATCTAGTTTAGCATGTTTATTTAACTTGTATTTAGGAAAAAACAAAGCTTTAAAAAAGTACTCCGTGCTAATTTTTTGTTCCAATACACCACAGATATTTGACCTGAAATATTTGAGGGAGAAAAATTAAAGTACATGTAATGAGATTTAAGTGTTATGTTATGTAGAAATTTCTGTTGGAATAGCTGTAAAAATATAAAGACAATAGCATGTACTTCCCTTACATTGTTTAAATTTAAGAAAAGAAAAAAAAGATTCTAAAAACTATTGACACTCTAATAAATTATAGCAGTTCAAAGAACTGCATATCGTATGTTGACAACCACTCAACTATTTCAACAGAGTTCCACTTTCTTTCACTGAGGTTGTTGGGGCCCGTTCAGTTTTGTTGTCACCACCTATAGTTCTATCACACTGAGACAGATATGTATTTCAATGATATATATATGTATTCTTTGACATACTTGCTAGGAATAATACCTGAAAAATATTAATTATATCTTTGAAACTGCCAAGCTTGCCTAATATTGTATTTGCAATTGGCATCTATTCACTGTTACTAAGGTATTTATTAAATGGATTTTTTCCCATGGAAAAATAACACATTTTCTAGAAAATTTTCTGACCCACATCACTGAGCATTGGAAAAAATTCTGCTTCACATCACTGTGTGGTGGAACCTCAGTGGCACACTGATATGTTTGTTAGACATTTTGAGGGCATAATTGCTTGTATATATCATAACTTGGACTCTGCAGTTAGGCCGGATCAATCTGTGGAGGTGTCTAGAATGCTCTCTGGTCCTATATTGTTATGAATTTCAGTTTTGGGGGACCAAGGATGTGGACAAGGTACTTAGTAAGGTCCAGAGTACTACATGTTTACTCAACTCTTGCAGTTACATCTGGCAAGGATGGCACAGTTGGTTGTGTCCAGAAGGTAGTCAACTTCTCTCTTAGAGAGAGAGAGAGTGGTCCCAACTGCTTTAAAGAAGGCAGTGGTGCAACCACTCCTGAAGAAACTGTCACTGGACCCAGAAGATCTTAATAATTATAGGGTAGTGGCAAATGTTCCCTTCTTGGGATAGTTTCTTCAGTCTGTGGTGGCTGACCAGATCCAGGCTTTTTTGAATGAGACAGATTTTCTGAGTCCATTTCAATTGGGATTCAGGCCTGGTTATGGCACAGAACATTCTTTGTCACTTTGTGGGATTAGCTCTGTCAGGAAAAAGACAGGAGAAGTGGAAACCTTTTGATTCTTCCTGACTTCTCAGCAGTTTCCAATACCATCAACCATTTGTATCTTTCTGGAACGGCTGTTGGAGTTAGGTGTGGGCAGGACCACTTTGTGGTGGTCCCACTCCTAGCTGTGTGGATGTTTTCAGAACGTGGTGCTGGGGGATTTCTGCTTGACTCCATGACATCTTCGCTTAGAGCTCCTGCAAGGTTCTGTCTTGTCACTCATGCTGTTTAATATCTGGATGAAACCTGCTGAGTGAGCATATTTGGTGGTTTGGAGTGTGTTGTTATCAGTATGCAGATGATATGCAACTCTACTTCTACTTCTCTTTGGAGCAAGGTGAGGCTGTAGGTGTGATGGACTGGTGTCTGGCCATGGTAATATACTGGGTGAGGACTTACAAACTGAAGCGCAGTCCAAAGAAGACAGGCACTGCTAGTGCGTGGTTTGTCAGACCCAATAAATAGGATTCAATCTGTTCTAGAGGGGCTTGCACATCCTCTTAAGGACCAGATGCATAGCTTGGGGGTGCTCCAGATCCATCACTGTCATCTCTATCATTAGAGGCTCAAATGGCCTCTGTGGCATGGAGCACCTTTTACCAGCTTCAATTGGTATCCCAGCTATGACCCTTTCTGGACATGGATAGCCTAGCTTCAGTGGTTCATGCCCTTGTAACCTCTGATTTGGATTATTTTATTTTATTTATGTAACAGATTTATATACTGCTTACCATATTTTTTAAAATATCTCTCAATGCTCGGTAATATTCACAAAAAATGAATGGAATGGGATGTAACTCAGTGATAGAGCACATGTTTTACATTTATTTATTTAGAGCATTTTACCGCACTTTGGGGCTGAAAAAAAGCTCCCAGAGAAGCTTACAAAAAGTATTAAGGTAGGTCCCTGCCCTCAGGCTTACAATCTAAAAGAGATGTCACAAAAACACAAAGTTTCAGAGGAAGAAGGAAAAAACAAACTCAGGCACTAGTTCTTAGTTACAATGTTCTTACGGGGTTTCTTTCTGGCAGGGAACAGCGAAACAAACTCCCTGGAATAATGTATGGGGCCAGGTTGGTTTTCCCCGTGCTGTGATGTTCTTCCTTGGAGGCAGGGGGTGGAACCTCCCAGTGGCCCTTGATTCTCTGATGGATGGATGAGCCCAGAGTTCTACAGTGCCAGGGCAGCTGTGAATTGGAGCCGAGTTTTTTTTCTAGCAGAAGGTCCTAGATTTAATCCCCGCTATCTCCAGGTAGGACTGGGAAAAATCCCTGTCTGAAACTCTGGAAAGGTGCTGCCAATCAGTATAGACAATACTGAACTAGATGACCTAATGGTCTGACTTGGTATAAGGTATCTTTTGAATCCACACCACAGTACAAAAGCAATCTTCAACTATTCTATCAACATTTTGACATTACACATCATAGCAGTACAAGAAACTAGAACAAACAAAATGCCCATGACAAAACCGCAACAAAGGAAAAAATATGCACTGAGGTGGGGTTTTTTTTAAGAAAAAATGTCTGCTTATACACACCTTAGGGCGCAATCCTATGCAGATAGGCGGCCACCTCCGAACTTGGAGACGACCGCCTATCCAATGCAGGGCAAGAGAAGCATGGAGGAGGTCGTTCCCTCTGCGTTTCTCCTGCCTTCCATTTTCAGCTAGACAGCCAATTTCGGCTAGACAGCCAATTTCGGCTAGACAGCCAATTTCAGCTGTCTAGCTGCGGGAAGGTGGAGTGGAGGAGGAGGTTGCCAGATGACACATAGGATGTGTCGTACTGGCATTTCCGCCATCCCTGCCCTGGAACGCCCCCTGGAATACCCCATTTTGGCTGCTCTGTGCTCCTCTTTCAAGCACGGAGCACAGGGCTGTTCCACGCTGCCTGCACGGAAGGGGGGAAGGTCAGTTCTCAGGGAAACCAGATATTCAATGGCCGTCTAGCCGCCGACTTGCAGCCATAGGATTGCTCCCTCCAACACTTACATAAAATGCCAAAGTCTTTGTTTCTTTATTATGGTACCACACGTTTGAGACAGTGGCTTTCATCATAAAAGAATTCCTTATGGGCTAGAGATTATATTGGAATCTAGGTTGAAGTCTGCCTCTGACTGCATGGCAACAATAAAGATTTTCAGAAACAGTTATTAATATCTGCATATGCCTCTTGAATGTTAACATAAACAAAAGCTCTTGCCAAGTACAGTGTGAGATCTTGTTAACAGCTCCCTAATATAATAGTCCTCCAACTCTGAAGGCTGGGCCTATCTTTTGTATTGTTTATGTTGCTTGGGATCCCTTCCTATCATCATCTCTACTTATGCACTGTTTTAATTAATTAAATATATTTCTTCCCTTACAAAGTGGCTTACAACAGAAAAGTTAAAAACAAAATAATTGACAAATAACATAATGAAACCAGCCTCAGATAAAATCAGCCAGCAAAAAATAAATAAAAAGCTTGATGGAAAGAAAGAATTTAGTATCCACTTTAAGACCACAAATGAGAGGGCCAAGCAGAGCTCTCAAGGGAGGCAATTCCACAAATATAGGCCATAACTAAAAGGGCAGTGACCCAGGCAAACCTGATTGATCTTTTTGCCAGGCCTAAGAGCAGGGCCTTTGATTTTAGGGCCTGAGCATGTTCATATGGATGTAGGCAATCATTGGAAGGACAGATACTGAAGCTGAAGCTCAATATTTTGGCCACCTAATGCGAAGAGAAAACTCCCTGGAAAAGACCCTGATGCTGGGGAAGATTGAAGGCAAAAGGAGAAGGGGACAGCAGAAGATGAGATGGCTAGATAGCATCACCAATGCAATGAATATGAACTTGAGCACACTCCAGGAGAGAGCAGAGGACAGGAAGGCCTGGCGTGCTATGGTCCATGGGGTCACGAAGAGTCGGACATGACTTAACGACTGAACAACAATAACAAATCCTTCAAAGTTTAAGAACTTGAACACAAATCTAATGTAAATATTAGAAACTGATAGATTTGAAATGAGATAGTATTGTGTATTAACAGTACAGACATTATTGTATACTGCAACTGCATGCCGAAGAGTGGGAAGCAAAACATTAGGTGTGTGACATGGGTTATTATTTACATCTCAGAGTCAGATAGAGTAACATTTTGTGTTGTAATCCCATAGTATCTTAATGTTAAAGATTTATCTTAATGTTTCCATGTCAACCTCGTACTGCAGTCATGTTTTTCAAAGTGTTTTGTTCTTTGACTGGGTTCGCATGTCATGATAAGCCACGGTGGTTTATTTTTCTGAATAAGCCATGGTGGTTTACTGTGCTTGTGGTTTTCCTGTACTCTGATGGCTTATTTCCCCCAAATAAGCCACTCTGATAAGCCACAGTCTGCATCGAGGTTTACTTAAGCTACTGTGGCTTATTGTGTCATCTGGCACTCACCGTGGCTTATTCCTATCGCCTACAGAGTCAGCTGGTAAGAGCAGCTGAAACCGCTGTGGCTGCTCTGCTCCAGCCTACAGTGCCCTTTTTCTGAGATCTGACAAGCAGCCCTGGGACAACTGCAATCAAACAAGGACAGCCGTCCCTGATACCCTGCTACAGTTACAAAATGACAGCTTTCCCCAAGTACACTGACAGCCTTGTGCTATTGCACTATCCTGCTACAACGAAGTTACGCAATGGCAGGTTTCCCTGACCGCTACTTTGAAACTGCACAACTTGGGGACTAGGAAAAGAACTGCTTACTTTTCCATGAAGACGTGCAGTTCTTCAGTTATCCACTACAGTATGTGGAGGCTCCCCATGACAGGACCCCAGCTGTACAATTTTGTGCCATTCCAGCAAACTGTCAAGGAGCTAGAGCTCCCACCCCCTTTTTTCTTTTCTGGCCAGCCTTCCCAGATTGCGCGATCCCACTACAGCAGAGTTATACAATCAAAAACTTCCCAGCTCACTACTGTGAAAATGTGCTTTTGCACATTTGTGTAAAAGCAAAAGTAGATGAAAAGATCCCTGTTCGCAATTGTGAACATTTACGTAGACTAAGACGGCGAAAATAAGGGGAACACAAATAGCGTAGAACTCAGAATCAGGACATTAATATGGTTTAATGATTGGCCCACGCACTCTTGTCTTTTAGAAAGGGTGTGAATACACTTTTTTTTAATCTTGTCTTTTAAATTATGCCGTCGTTTTAATGGTCTAATGTTTTACTGTTTTTAGTTATCTTGTTTCTATTGTTTTAAATTGCTGTGCACTGCCCTAATAGCTTGTATAAGCCAATACGGCAGTATGTAAATGTTAATAATAATACATTATAATTATTATTTCACCCTGCTGAAAAAAATTGCCCAAATAGCCCTCCTCCCCAGATGTGTTGTCTGTGAATGTAGTAGTGAATTGGGGGGAAGGATCTTTGCTCAGCCCTATGTTAGTTGGGTCTAATTAGAACATATGTCCAGCTAGGTTTATGTGGGCCTCATCAGGATGTAAACTCATTTTTTCATTCAGTAATTTGAATTGTTGAACTGTGGTGTTGGAGGAAAATTCTGAGAGTGCCTTGGACTGCAAGAAGATCAAACCAGTCCATATTCCAGGAAATAAAGCCAGACTGCTCACTAGAGGGAATGATATTAAAGACAAAACTGAAGTACTTTGGCCACATCATGAGAAGACAGGATACCCTGGAGAAGTTGCTGATGCTAGGGAAAGTGGAAGGCAAAAGGAAGAGGGGCCGACCAAGGGCAAGGTGGATGGATGATATTCTGGAGGTGACAGACTCGACCTTGGGGGAGCTGGGGGTGGCGACGGCCGACAGGAAGCTCTGGCATGGGCTGGTCCATGAAGTCACAAGGAGTCAGAAGCGACTGAACGAATAAACAACAATTTGAATTGTATTTATTGCATTCTATTTTTATTTAACTTATTGCTATTCTGTATTTCTTTTCACTACAGTGAAAGTGTCATTCCCTGCATTGTGCCATTGTATTACTCTATAAAAACTGCTCTCTTCCTTGGTGGTGAACTTTGTTTCACTCCAGTTGACAGACATATACATCACAGATATATTAAACATCCATATGTTTCATAGGCAAACAGAGAAACCAGATTCCAGAGAATTTTCTAAATGTGAGAAGTAAATGCTGTGCTGTAGGAAAAACTGGATATTTGCACCTTCTAACATACTGAGTTCTCCTTAAAAATTGGTAGTACTGCCGTGTCATTCAGCCAAATGAAGAGTTGTCTTGCTTAAAAGCAGAGTAGTGTGGGCATGTGAGATAGGTCATCAGTTAAGAGATTATGATTGGACAACTAAGTCATGACTTAAGAGGCATTTATACTTGGTAAAAAATGTTTAAAATGTGATAAAAGTTTGTATATTTGCTTTTACAGTAGGTAATCAAACCCAATTTCCCCATATTTTGTGTCCTTCTCTAATAAATGGGCCTAGGTGCCACTATGCCATACAACCCTGAATCTACTTAGTGCTCTAAAATTATAAAGTAGTATGTTGTTGTTGTTGTTTAGTCGTTCAGTCGTGTACGACTCTTCGTGACCCCATGGACCATAGCACGCCAGGCCTTCCTGTCCTGCGCTCTCTCCCGGAGCGTGCTCAAGTTCATATTCATAAAGTAGTATAGCACCTTATAGAACTGGTCACCTGAAATTGTTGTTGTTATTATTTGTTGTTTGTTCGATTTGTATACCACCCAACTGGCAAATGCCCTTGGCACTTTGTGTTTGTTGTTTTTGTACTGTATTAATTAACTGTCATTCATATCTTCATTGTTCAGCAGCATGTTAAATGTTTTGTAGCGATGTATAATTCTGAAATTATCTTCTGTTTATTTTTCAGAGAATGCAGAATCTATAGATCTTAAACAGTTTTTTGACCTACATTTTTCACACATATATTATGTGTTCTTTGAAAATTTTGTGACTATTGAAATAGGTCTCAAACAGAAAGGTAAGAACTAAACATTAAATGTATGCCTTTGATTTGTAGTTTTAGTTTTTGCATATATTGTTAGAATTTCTACCCAGTTCTTTGATTTCTTCTGAGTTGTCCTGATTTTGAAAAACAAATAGGTGTTTATCTATAGAGACATTACTGCTGTGATTAGTTCTGTTGATTTTGCAATAAGATATTACTCTGCCTGTTATTTGCAGTAATAAGGTGTGACTCTATGACCACAATACGGGGAACTCACCCACCAGGGGTTTTCTGAGTACTTTACTTTCAGTAGTTTACACTTTCAGATCTCAAACGGCTTTTTTAAACTTTTCCAAATTTTGTGGATGTAGGATGCCAATGTAAACTATAAAGCAGTCATTTTCATTTGAGGCCAATTTAGTTTGTTTGTTGCTGGTACAGTAGCTGTGTTTGGGCTAACTTGAACATCTTTTCTTTTCCAAACTGGATTGACTTTTTCATCAGCCCACATTGAATTTCTGCTTAGTCAATAGTAATAAGAGAAATATTGTAATGTCACCCAGACTGGGTGTATGCAAAAAAATCACAAAGGACAGTATCCAGTGCTGCCGCTCTGCTTATGTCATTGATGTAGCCCTAGCATAAGCGATCTCTAGCACAACACCAATAGCATATGCTCGCATGACAAGCTTTCCAGGGAAACCTGTCACTCCAGCATATAGTGATGTTGCACTAGAGGTTCCTTACATTAGCGCTATGTCAGTGGTGTAAATGGAGCAGCAGCATTGGATACTGCCCAAAGTTAAGGCGGATGGACAATAATCAGGATGTGTGGTGATCTTATTCTCACAGCTAGTCATCATTTGCCATCTCAAATGAATATGCAAATTGGTTACAAAAGTTGGTTACAAAAGTTGACATTGCAGACTATGGATGGCCCTAATTGAAACTACACCTTTCTGCCAATGCATTCAAGGCAGTTCATAGTTTAAAATAATAGTGTACACCAGGGGTGGGCAACATGTGGCACTCCAGAAGTTTTGGCCTACAGCTCCCGTAATCCCTCACCATTGGCTGTACTGGCTAGGGTTGATGGGAGTTGTGGCCTTCCAGATGTTTTGCTCTACAAGTTGCCCAAGCCTGGTATATGCTATACTAGATAGAATACGAAAGAGAAAAGGGACCAGGAGTGAAGAGTAAAATAGATAACATTCAGATAACATTTCTTACTGTCACATAATGAAGTTACATAATGACTAGCTAGACTGGCAAGAGACATTTCTGCGAAGGGAGCAGCCAAATAGTGGTTGTCCTAGCCAGGATAAAGGGGTCCTCCCTCTATCTTGTTTACCTGGGAGGCAGGAGGTGGAATGGTTGCTAATAAAACCAGTTCTAGGAGGGGAGGAGCCAAGTGAGTTGGTCTCACCAGGCCTTGATGTCTCATCTCACTTTCTGAGGCAGCGAGGTGAAATAACATATATTTGAAAGCATAATAGTATTTTTTCTTGTTACAGAGCTATAGTTATTTTCACTATATAATCTTTTCTTTTGGCAAATTCATTTATTGTTATAAAACAGAAACAAACAAAAGGAATATATCCATACAGCTAGAGTATACAGAAAATACCATCCAAAATATATCAATGATGTAAACATTTGTAACACAACAGATTACATAAATTGGATAAGAAAAAATAATACATATGGTAATGTATTGTCTTAAATACATATTCCAATGATTAATAAACTTAATGAATCTATTTGGTGCACATGCTTTCTTACAGCATTTATAAGACGTAAGTTGACAATGCAGTCCTAGGCATATCTGCTGGGAAAAATCACATGGAGTTCAATGGGACTTGCTCCCAGGTTGCATGTATAGGATTGCACCTAATTAAGTATGTTATAGGCCAAACCTTCGCATATCAATTTATTATAGAAAGACCTAATTTCCAGTTAGAAGCAATTACTTGTATTGCCGCAGTTAGTAAACATGCGAGTTCTAAATCTTCCAAATTGGCTATATTTTGAGGGCTGTATTTTAGCTATATATTTTTTAGATCCTAAAAGTGCAACCTTTGGAGAAGAAGCTATTTCATGCCCTGTTATATCTTTTAAAACTTCCAAATCTTGCTGCCAAAATATACATAATTTAGAGCATGACAAAAACATAGGTAACAAATCTGCACCCAAGGCTTGGCCCCTCCAACATCTGTCCTCCTGAGGATTATAAATATGTTTTAAATGGGAAGGCATCAAGTACTATCTATGTAGGAGTTCGTAAAAACTCTCTCTGAGATTTATTGAAATTACATTCCTTGAAACATTGTTACACAGCCAATTCCAAATATTGAAAGTGGTTATTTCCCCTATAGCCTTTTGCATTTTTGTACAAAGTTGGGGATAGTTTGGTCATATTTCTGAAATGGCTTATACTATCTCCCAAGCTGTGCTTTAAAGCATACATGTATTAATATGCTTTCTTCCTCTTGTCAACTCACATATAGTTCCATATATTTGCAAAAGGGCTGTAAGAAAGTTTCTTACTTGAAAATATTGATAGATAGGAGGATTGTGCCCTTCTAGTTTATTCGTTATTTCCTGACATGCAAGGACAAGATTATTATGACTTAAATTTCGGATAGTTGGTACCATATTGATACATCTCCTAAAAACTCCAGTTTGGAAAATCACTCGGTATACAAAACTGACATTACTGGTGAAAATCATGGTCATAATTTGTTTTTCATTTTTTAACCAGACCTCTAATTTCATATCGTTGGCCTTAGTTGTTGAACCATTCTCCTACTTTTATCATGGAACCATAAAATATTCATAAATGGACATTTAAGTTCCTCTTGTTCTGCTTGTGTTGTTTCATCTAAAACACATCCAATGTATCCATATCCTTTAGAAGGGCCTCTAAGCCCATACAAAGAGGTTGTGCTGCCGGGGTGGGGGCAAGGTTGGAGAGGCCACAGGATACAGTGGATCCCAGCCTCTCCCCTCCCTTTCCTGGCCACTGGAGTGTCTCCCTTTTTACCTCTCTGAGGTCATCCAAGGTAATTTTTGTGACCTTGGGAAGTAGCCATCACAGTTCTTTCTGTAGCGGCTGTGAAGGGGCAGTGGGGAGGGTTCTCATTCCGAAGTCATAGCAGTGTCTACGGCCTGGGGAGGTAGACTCCAACATATCCTACAGTCCCTGGGACGCTCTCCCAGGGGCCATGGGATTGCTCTGTAAATATTTTTTTTCTTAGCCACTCCAGGTGATCTGCCCATATTAGTTTAGAGACAGTTTTTTGCCATGAATTCAGAATACTTAAATCATATCTCAAAGGTAAATTAATAAAGGAGACAACACTGTAGGCAATGCATTCATTTTAACTAGGGCAATTTTGCTCAGCCATGAAAGAGGTAGATTTGCTCACTGAATTATATCCGTTGAGATGCCCAATATTAATTTTGGGTAGTTGTCTATTGTGATATTGCCCAGTTTATTTTATAAGTAGATCCTCAAGTTCTTAATAGGCTTCACCATGGGGTATAGAATTTCTTTGAACAATATCATCTGCTTTAATTTTCTGCATGTTAAAGCTCATCCATTTGGATTTATTTTCATCTTATACTCAGAAATTTTACAAAATTGTGTAAGTAATTGAAATAAAATAGTAAGAGTTTCCTGGCTGAATTAACATTAGAACTACATTATCTGCATAAAGACATAATTTCATATCCTGTTTATCCATTATCGCTATTTAATATTTAGTTGTTGAAAACAATCCCTTTTTGAATTTAGGTCACAAGTCACAGAGGGAAGAACTAGATGCGATACTTTTTATTTTTGAGGTAAGATTCCTCCAATGTAGGTTTTCTTATTCCACTGTATTGTAGATCTTTTATTGTGGTTATGTTGTTATATGCATTTTCATTCTTATAGGTCAAGAGATAGATTGTAAAGCTAAGTTGGAAAGTTGAAGAGTATATGCTACTGACTTCACATTTTCAGCTCTTTGACTTTTAGTTAGGCTGTCTTGTTTGAAGTTTTTTACATTGCCAGGTGTCAGATTATGAAAGAGGGAGGACGATAGAGATGGTTTTAATTGGCCACAATCCAAAGAGCTTCTTTAGGTGCACCAGAGACTTGTCTACCCAGAGGGACTTTGATTTAATTCCATGTCATATTGCGAACTGCTACTAATGAAATTCCTCCCAAATCTGAAAACTGATGTGGCATGCAGTGTGAGGGTTTGACTGTTGGGGGGAAAGCTCCAAACTCTTCTGGACATGCATTTCTCTGGATTTGTCTTATAATGGTTCATGTCTGATGTTTAGACTTCTGTCTCCTTACAGCTGGGATAAATACTTGAAAAAGTTTCAAGTATTTATACTTAAAACTTCCTCTCTTGCTTGCAACTTGATCTGTGTAGGTGGAAATTTAAAAAAAATTGTTGTAAAATATAAACATCAGTTACGCAATTTAATTGGCATCCTTGAGTTCAGCAAATAAAGTTGTGTAAGCTTTTATAACTTTACAAAAGAAAACTTGAGCCAATAGTAGTGCCAATTTACCCACTGCTCCAAGGCAGCCTGGAATATCTTGTTGGTCCCCCACCCCTGCAGAGGTTAGGGGGACCAACAAGATATCATAGGTTAGGCGTATAGAATTACAGTGCCTTGTTTATTTACAGGAGTGGCTTTTTTGTCATTTTAAAACACATTTCTTTTACTTTTTCCTGTGAAATGGCAGCATTGCTTTTGCTTAAATTTGTAAGCAACTCACTCTGATGATGAATGCTGAGATGAAAGCTTTATTTAAATTTAAAAAGTGGTTGGCAAACTTGTAAGAACCTTAAAATACAGTCCCGTAATGAAAACAGGGCCACCTTTAGTTACTTTAAAGATAAGGCAGTATATAATTGTATTAAATGAAATAACATAAGATCATGCAAGCTCTTTTTAGCCTTAAATTAACAGTGTTAGTTAGTTAAGAGTACTTAATCCCTTTTGCTCACTCTTCTTGTCACATCAGAGAAATGTGTGCTTTCATTTCTGGTGGTGGTGTGTCTTTCATTAGATGATGCCTGATAGAGAGCAGCCATTTTGCTCCAATAACTGAATTGTGTATTTGTTGACTGCTCTTGTTGTAGAAAATATTACAACTTCTTCCAGAAAGAATTCATCAAAGATGGCAATTTCACAGTATTGGTATGTATTGGTAATACAGTAACCGTATTCGTACTTTTACTAATTAGTATTTTTAAAAATATTAGAAAAATGATAAAGTGAAATCTGTCTTATAAAGTGTAATCTACTGCCATTTCTAATGTTCTGTTGTGAGAGGGGGGATTCAGATACCACAGATTAAAGCAGGGGATGGCTATTTGATGGCCTGTAAACTGGACATGGCCTCAGAGTGACTTTGTGATCTTTGTAAACCCTACTATGCCAGGTCGGCTACTCAAAAAGGTAACATCATTTCTGAGCTTATAGCTGAAGAACATGCCGACCTGGCTTGTGTTACCAAAACCTGGTTGGATGAACAGGGAGGAGTCAGTCTCTCCCAAATGTGTCTGCCAGGATTTCTCATGCAGCACCAATCTCAACTAGACGGGCAGGGAGTGGGGGTGGCCATGGTCTACAGGGATTCGATCCCCCTGGTCAGATGCCCTATCCAACAGTCAGCCAGTTTTGAGTGTCTGTATCTGGTGTTGGCCCCTTCATGGATCACTGCCTTGTTGTGGCGAAGGGGCTTGCGTAACTCAGTGAAGCCATAAGCTATGCCGTGCAGGGCCACCCAAGACGGACAGGTCATGGCAGAGAGTTCTGACAAAATGTGGTCCACCGGAGAAGGAAATGGCAACCCACTCCAGTATTCTTGCCAAGAAAACCCCATGGAACATATCACAAGGCTAAAAGAGATGACGCCGGAAGATGAGCCCCTCAGGTCGGAAGGTGTCCAATATACTACTGGGGAAGAGCAGAGGGTATTTCCAAGGAGCGCCAGAAAGAGTGAAGCGGCTGGGCCAAACCCGAAAGGACACTCAGCTGTGGATGTGTCTGGTGGTGAAAAGAAAGTCCAATATTGTAAAGAACAATATTGTTTAGGAACCTGGAATGTCAGATCAATGAATCAAGGTAAGCTGGAGGTGGTCAAACATGAGATGGCAAGATTGAACATCGACATCTTGGGAATCAGTGAACTAAAATGGACAGGCATGGGCGAATTTAATTCAGGTGTCCATCATATCTACTACTGTGGGCAAGAATCCCTTAGAAGAAATGGAGTAGCACTTATAGTCAAAAAAAGGGTGGGAAAAGCAGTACTGGGGTACAATCTCAAAAACGATAGAATGATCTCAGTACGAATCCAAGGCAAACCATTCAACATCACAGTAATTCAAGTCTATGCCCCAACCACTGAGGCCGAAGAAGCTGAGGTTGATCGGTTCTATGAAGACCTCCAACACCTTCTAGAACTAACACCAAAAAAAGATGTCCTCTTCATCATAGGGGATTGGAATGCTAAAGTAGGAAGTCAAGAAATCACTGGGATAACAGGCAGGCATGGCCTTGGTGTACAAAATGAAGCAGGACAAAAGCTAATAGAGTTTTGCCAAGAGAACACGCTGATCATAGCAAACACTCTTTTCCAACAGCACAAGAGACGACTCTACACATGGACATCACCAGATGGTCAATATCGAAATCAGATTGATTATGTCCTTTGCAGCCAAAGATGGAGAAGCTCTATACAGTCAGTCAAAACAAGACCTGGAGCTGACTGTGGCTCAGATCATGAGCTTCTTGTTGCAAAATTTCAGCTGAAATTGAAGAACGTAGGGAAAACCACTAAACCATTCAGGTATGACCTAAATCATATCCCTGATGAATATACCGTGGAGGTGAGGAATAGATTTCAGGGATTAGACCTGATAGACAGAGTCCCTGAGGAACTATGGATGGAGGTCCGTAACATTGTCAGGAGGCAGCAACTCAATCCATCCCAAAGAAAAAGAAATGCAAGAAAGCCAAGTGGCTGTCTGATGAGGCTTTACAAGTAGCTGAGGAAAGAAGGGAAGCGAAAAGCAAGGGAGATAGGGGGAGATATATCCAACTGAATGCAGAGTTCCAGAGAATAGCAAGGAGAGACAAGAAGGCCTTCTTAAATGAACAATGCAAAGAAATCGAGGAAAACAACAGAATGGGAAAGACTAGAGATCTCTTCAAGAAAATTGGAGATCGCAAGGGAACGTTTTGTGCAAAGACGGGCATGATAAAGGACAAAGAAGGCAGGGACCTAACAAAAGCAGATGAGATTAAGAAGAGGTGGCAAGAATACACAGAAGAACTCTACAGGAAAGATTTGAATGTCCCTGATAGCCATGATAGTGCAGTCACTGAACTTGAGCCGGACATCCTCGAGAGTGAAGCCAAGTGGGCCTTAGGAAGCATTACTAACAACAAAGCTAGCGGAGATGACAGTCTTCCAGCTGAGCTATTTAAAATCCTAAAAGATGATGCTGTTAAAGTGCTGCATTCAATATGCCAACAAATCTGGAACACTCAACAGTGGCCACAAGACTGGAAAAGGTCAGTTTACATTCCAATTCCAAAGAAGGGCAATGCCAAAGAGTGTTCAAACTACCGCTCAATTGCGCTCATTTCACATGCCAGCAAGGTGATGCTCAAAATCCTACAAGCTAGGCTTCAGCAGTATGTGAACCGAGAACTACCGGAAGTACAAGCTGGGTTTCGAAGAGGCAGAGGAACTAGAGATCAAATTGCCAACGTTCGCTGGATCATGGAGAAAGCAAGAGAATTCCAGAAAAACGTCTATTTCTGCTTCATTGACTACGCTAAAGCCTTTGATTGTGTGGATCACAACAAACTGTGGCAAATTCTGAAAGTGATGGGAGTACCAGACCACCTTACCTGTCTCCTGAGAAACCTGTACGAGGGTCAAGAAGCAACAGTAAAAACCAGACATGGAACAACCGAGTGGTTCAAAATTGGGAAAGGAGTACGACAAGGCTGCATATTGTCACCCTGCTTATTTAACTTATATGCAGAGTACATCATGAGAAATGCCGGGTTGGATGAATCACAGGTCGGAATTAAGATTGCTGGGAGAATTATCAACAACCTCCGATATGCAGACGATGCCACCCTAATGGCAGAAAGCGAAGAGGATCTCAAGAGCCTCTTGTTGAGGGTGAAAGAGGAGAGTGCAAAAGCTGGTTTGAAACTCAACATTAAAAAAACGAAGATCATGGCATCTGGCCCCATCACTTCCTGGCATATAGAAGGGGAAGAAATGGAAGCAGTGACAGATTTTACTTTCTTGGGCTCCAAGATCACCGCAGACGGTGACTGTAGCCATGAAATTAAAAGACGCTTGCTCCTTGGGAGGAAAGCTGTGGCAAACCTAGACAGCAGAGTAAGAAGCAGAGACATCACCTTGCCAACAAAGGTCCGTCTAATCAAAGCTATGGTTTTCCCAGTAGTAATGTATGGCTGTGAGAGCTGGACTGTAAGGAAGGCTGAGCGCCGAAGAATTGATGCTTTCGAACTGTGGTGCTGGAGAAGACTCTTACGAGTCCCCTGGACTGCAAGGAGGTCAAATCAGTCCATCCTAAAGGAAATCAAGCCTGAGTGCTCATTGGAAGGACAGATACTGAAGCTGAAGCTCAAATATTTTGGCCACCTAATGCGAAGAGAAAACTCTCTGGAAAAGACCCTGATGCTGGGAAAGACTGAGGGCAAAAGGAGAAGGGGACAACAGAGGATGAGATGGCTAGATAGCATCACCGATGCAATGAATATGAACTTGAGCACACTCCGGGAGAGAGCGCAGGACAGGAAGGCCTGGCGTGCTATGGTCCATGGGGTAACAAAGAGTCGGACACGACTGAACGACTGAACAACCTGGTGTTGGGCACCCAAAACAGGAGAGGGATTCTGTTGGTCTACCGCCAACCTTGCTGCCAAACGGTATTCCTGCCAGAGCTGACTGAGGTGGTCTCAAGCGTGATGTTGAGGATCCCAATGCTTATGATCTTGGGGGACTTTAATATTCATTGTGAGGCTACTTTGTCAGGAGCGGCTCAAGATTTCATGGCCGCCATGTCAGCCATGGGCCTGTCTCAAATAATATCTTGTCTAACACATGAGGCAGGACACACTTTGGACCCGGTTTTCCATGCAGGATTGGGAGAAAATGATCTGCAGGTGTGGGAGCCAGTAGTGACTCCTTTGGCATGGACAGATCATTATCTGATCAATTTTGATCTTCAGGCCACCTGTAACCTCTACAGGGGTGGGGGACCAAATTTGATGGTCTGCCCCCGGAGAATGATGAATCCGGATGCATTTTTGAGGTCTCTTGGGGATTTTCCTGCAGGCTTAGCCGGTGGTCCTGCCAAGGTCCTGGTCACCGCTTGGAATGAGGAGATGACCCAGGCTATTGATATGATTGTTCCCAAACATCCTTGACCTAGTCGTAGAACCATGTCAGCTCCTCGGTATTCTGAGGAGCAGAGGATGATGAAACAACTGTGTTGGCAATTAGAGCGCAAATGGCGGAAGACTCGGAATGAATACAATCAAACACAGATAAGAATCCACTTGCGATCTTATTCTGTGGTGGTGATGGCGGCGAAGAAATCCTACTTCTCCGCCACCATTGCATCTGCTCAGTGTCGTCCAGCAGAGCTCTTTTGTGTGGTTAAAGGCCTCTTGGGCTTAGGCCTTGGAACATAAGAACTCAAACCCACAAAGGCCTGCTGTGAACAATTTGCCAGACACTTTGCAGATAAAATAGCTTGTATTTGTACTGACTTGGATGTCATTGATTTGACAGAGTCTGATATGGACGGGGCTGGTGCACCATCTAGTCATGTTATGGATACCTTTCGGCTTGTGCAACCTGAGGATGTGGACAAACTGCTTGAAGGACTGAGGCCTACTACTTGCCCTTTAGACCCTTGCCCATCCTGGCTTGTGAAATCTGCCAGAGCTGGGCTGGATATCTGGACCTCTGAGGTGGTAAATGCCTCCTTGCGGGACAGCGAGGTCCCCGCAGCTTTTAAGGAAGCTGTGGTGAGGGCCTTGCTGAAGAAACCAAATGTAGATCCTATGGTTCCAGATAATTACCACCCTGTGTCAAATTTGCCATTTTGGGGCAAAGTGCTGGAGAGTGTGGTGGCCTCACAACTCCAAGCTGTTTTGGATGAAACTGATTATTTAGATCCATTCCAATCAGATTTCAGGCCTGGTTATGGGATGGAAACAGCCTTGGTCACCCTGGTTGATGACTTACGCCAGGGAATGGAGGGGGGAGTGCAACCCTGTTGGTTCTTCTGGACCTCTCAGTGACTTTCGATACCACCAACCATGGTATCCTTCTGGATTGTTTATCTGGATTGGGCTTGGGAGTTTTTAAAGTGGTTCTGGTCCTTTCTGGAGGACCAGTTTCAGAAAGTGGTGCTGGTCGACTTTAGCTCCACCCCATGGCCATTAGCCTGTGGGGTGCTGCAAGGTTCTGTCTTGCCCCCCATGCTTTTTAACATCTACATGAAACCGCTGGGGGAAGTCATCAGGAGGTTGGGCTGAAATGTCATCAGTATGCTTATGATACTCAGCTCTCCCTCTCGTTTCCATCTGCACATCCCAGGGAGGCTGTGGAACTCTTGAACCAGTGTCTGGAGGCTGTTTTGGGATGGATGAGGGTGAACAAGCTCAAACTTAATCCAGACAAGATGGAGGTACTGTGGGTTGGGAAACTAACTACTTCAGATGGTGGTTTAGAACTGGTCTTAGATGGGGTTGCACTCCCCCTGAAAGACCAAATGTGCAGTCTGGGAGCCCTTCTGGACTGTGAGCTAACTGGGGAAGCCCAGGTGGTTGCAGTGTCCAGGAGTGCTTCTTACCAGCTTAGGCTGGTACGCCAACTGTGGCCTTTTCTGGAGAGCATGCACCTTGCCTCAGTTATCCACACACTAGTGATGTCCAGGCTGGACTACTGTAATGTGCTATATGTGGGGCTGACTTGGAAGACGGTTTGGAAACTTCAGCTTATGCAGAATGTGGCCTCCCGAGTATTGGTGGGGGTGAGGCGATTCGATCACATAATGCCTATACTGTGCCAGCTGCACTGCTTACCAGTGTGTTTACAAGCCCAGTTCAAAGGGCTGGTTTGTACCTTTAAAGCCTTAAACGGTTTGGGACTAAGTTACTTGAAGGACCGCCTTCACCCATATCAGCCTGCCTGCACTTTAAGATCAGAAAGAGAGGCCCTTCTCATGTGCCCACCTGTGAGAGCAGTCAGCTGGATGGTCACATGTGAGAGGGCCTTCTCTGCTGTAGCCCCCACACCTTTGGAACATGCTGCCATTGGAGGTCCGCCATGCTCCATCATTGCAGACTTTTTAGAAGGCCTTGAAAACATATTGTCTTACCTTGGTCTTCTCTTGATATGACTGCTATTGTTGCTGTTACTGCTGTTAACGTTGTTGCTGGTTTTATTGTTGGCTGTTATTATTGTTTGTATTGTTTTTATGTTTTTATCACTTTTAATATTTTAACTGTTCTTATGTATTTTATTGCTGCAAGCCGCCTTGGGGGGGCTTCTGCCCTGAAAGGCGGCCAAGAAATGTCATAAATAAATACATAAATAAATAAATACTAGACTTCGATTAGACTTTAATTTCAATAAAAAGTTTGAACACAATTTCAATTGTAAGGGGAAAACAATAACAAGTTCTAAGAATGAGAGAGATTTTGAACTTCAGCATTATATCTCTTTTGGATTCTGTATCTAATGCTGTGACTTGTTTGAGTGCTTGTGCTCCATGACAGTGATGAATCTGATCTGCTCGGGTGATCTGATCAGAGTAGGTGATCTTTTCTCACTTCTGGCATTGAGCCTGTTGCCAGAGGACATCAAGCTCACCAAGATTAATCTAGAGGTTGCCAAGGACTTGTTAAGAAGACTTTATCAAGTCCGACCGAGAACTCTCACACCTTGCATTGACCATGAAGCAAATATTGAATATTGAGAAATGTTGTGTGATTTTCTTTTCAGGTTTGATTTTAAAGAAATTACTTCACACGGGGAATTCGTTAAAGGTATGGCCAATAACCTTTAACATTCATATCATTAGGGGAATCATATTGTACTATTTAGAAATCTTATTCAAGTCTCATTGAATTGAATGGGATGAATCTTAAGTTGTTTAAACTCTGGAATCATACTGATGTTGAAATATTAAACTTTTCCCGTAAATTAATGTGACATTAAAACATTTTATCTCATTTTTAAAGATTCGTCGTGAAGGTGTACGTCTCTTCCTCTTATGGTTACAAGCACTTCAGAATAATTGTAGTAAAGAACAGCTGTGCATGTTTTCTTGTTTAATTCCTGGATTTCCACCGCCACAGTCTGAACATGGGCCTCAAACACTAGAAAATCTCATTAACCCTGTGATAAATGTTCAGGAAAGTAAGTATGTAATGGTCATAGTCATACACTGTTTTTGTGATTGCCAGCACAGTCCTAAGCATATTTACTCAGAAGTAGGTCCCTCTAAGTTTAACATTGAGATTAAGCGCTGTGCAGGTTCAGACCAAAGATCTATCTAATTCAACATTGTATTTGCACAGTAGTCAACCAGAGTCCTATTGGAAGCTTACAAGTAGGACATGAGCACAGTTAGAGCACCCTCCTGCTCATGTTCCCCAGCAACTGATTTTGGAGGTAATATATAGAGTTCATGATGGCTCAAAGAGGGCTCATTGAACTTTATGGCAATAGTTCCATGTGCATTGTTGTGAGAGAATGGAATCTACCCTGAATATTGTAGTGATTCGTAGTGGTTTATAATTGAGCACAATATAAAAATTGGTTCATTTACTTGGAATCAAGGTTCCTTTAATATTCTTCTCTGCATAATTTGGGGTTCCCTGAGTGAGCAAAAGCAGCCTCAAAGTAAAGATAGCTATGTGGTTATGCCTATAAGCTGAGAATAATAGTGCCTATTAGCTTTCATAATGAAACATGCCAAACTTGACAACTTGAATGTTTATCATTTGTACAGCACAAGTGACCGTAGAAGAAATTACTCCACTTGTCCAGCCACAATCAGGAGATAAAGGACAAGATGATCTAACAAGCTATTTTTTAGAAGCTCTTTTGAAATATATAGTAATTCAGGTATGTCGTCTTGTTTTCATTTTCTTGTATAAATGATTTTCTAACTAATATATAATTTTACTATTTTTGACTGCATGAGTTCCACGCCAGTAAAATTTCTTTCTCTTGCCAAAAATGGCCATCCGTTTAAAGCAATTTTAATAGTCTAATTGCATAAAATATTGCTTTACATTTAGTACATATGTATACCTTAGTTTGTTGTTGTTGTTGTTGTTCAGTCGTTAAGTCATGTCCAACTCTTCGTGACCCCATGGACCATAGCACGCCAGGCCTTCCTGTCCCCCGCTCTCTCCCGGATCATGCTCAAGTTCATATTCATTGCATCAGTGATGCTATCTAGCCATCTCATCCTCTGCCGTCCCCTTCTCCTTTTGTCTTCAGTCTTTCCCAGCATCGGGACCTTTACAGTAAAAATATTATGTTCATTTAGGAATTTTTTATATTTATTTAGGAACTCAATATCTTACTTCCCTCCACTATAATTCTTTTATATGTTTGCCTTCTGTAGCAGAAATTTTGCAAAATTGAAAATTGTGCAGTTTGTATTTTGTCAAATTTGACCAAGACCCTCTCCCCAAATACTTGAATGTGGTGAAAACCTGTTTTTAAGTTTCCTTAAATTCGATAGAGAGATCTCTGATTTTGTGGAACTCTGAAACCTTCACTGAATTCAGGTTTACTTAAGTGAATATGACCTCTTAGAGAGCAATCATATGGGAGAGGTACAGGGAGGAATAGAGGTGGAGGAATTCCCTTTTCCAGTGTCCTGTCGGCTCATACCAGTAGGCTGGAGAGGCATGGCTTTTCCCCCTTTACTATTTGGCCATATCAAGCCATTTATTTTCTTTTTGTTTTACTTTCTCTTTTACATTGACCCAGTTCTTACGATCACCACTACCCACCATGGCTTGTTTAAGCAATTGTGGGTTGTGGCATGTGCCAGGCATTTTTTGAATATTCAAGCCACAGTTTGTCATGTCATCCAAACCTGGGCAGCAGGGGGTGTATGAGGGTTAAACAATCCTTCCGTAACCCTAGAATAGGCCATGGGTTATGCGAGGGTTGTTTAATCCTTGCATAACCCCTGCCACCTGGGTTCGGACAACACGACAAGCTGTGGCTTCAAAATGGCTGCCCATACACACCAAGAAGCACCACAGCCCACTGTGGATTAAGTCACGGTGGGCTGTTTGATTGTCTGAATCAGCCCAGTCTCTTTTATGATGATTCCCATGGGAGTGAAATGAATTAAGCCATTTCCGAGGCTGGTATAGTTCTTCCCCCATTCCACAAGCATTTCGACAGCATGAGGGGGCTTTGGGTCCTGTGGATCCACAGCCTGTCCTGGCACACATCCTTTTTGTATTCTCCAGTGTCAGAGCTCCGCTGTTGGAGAACTACCAGCTGCACACCTTTGAGCAGGTTTGCAAGGTCAGGCTTCCCTCCCTGAGGACAGTCATATCTCTCCACCGTTGGATGGGGAGAGCCAAAAAATTGTAGGGTTCCTGTGTTACACCTTAGTTTCAGGTTTGATAAAAATTAGGTAGTGTTGCAGAACTGGAAGAGAAGGCACGTGCACACTTGTTTCCCGCAAAATCATATTGTCTATTTGCCAGATTTAGTCTCCTTGTTTGTCTCTTCTTCTTCTTCTTCTTCTTCTTCTTCTTCTTCTTCTTCTTCTTCTTCTTCATTACATTTCTATACCACCCAATAACTGAAGCTCTCTGGGCAGTTTACAAACATTAAAACATTAAAAATACAATATACAGAGATTAAAAACCATTTACATAAAAAAAACACATGAACAGACAATATACACAAAAGAAACATACATCTAAAACAACTTCAAACAAACAATCTCAAAAGCAAACAACCATAACCATAACGCATTCCAGGATCAATTAAAACTTATCATATGTTGCCGAATGCCTGGGAGAAGAGAAAGGTCTTAACCTGGTGCCGAAAAGATATTGTTGAATTTGGGTGCCCCCACTGAAAAGGCCCTCTCCCTTGTCGCTGTCTTCCAAGCTTCCCTCGGTGTAGGCAGCCAGAGGAGGGCCTTAGATGTTGAGTGTAGTATACGGGTAGGTTCATGTTGGGAGAGGCGCTTCATCAGGTATTGTGGTCCCAAGCATTGTAAGGCTTTATAGGTTAAAACCAGCACCTTGAGTCGGGCTTGGAAACATAGAGGCAGCTAGTGCAAGCGGGCCAGAGTCGGTATTATATGTTCGAACCTTCTGGTCCCTGTTATCAGTCTGGCCGCCACATTTTGCATGAGCTGCAGCTTCTGAACCGTCTTCAAAGGTAGCCCCACATAGAGTGCATTGCAGTACTCTAACTTGAAGGTTACCAGAGCATAGACAACTGAAGCCATGTTATCCTTGTCCAGATAGAGGTGTAGCTGGGCCACCAACCAAAGTTGGTAGAAGACACTCCATGCCACTGAGGCCACCTGAGCCTCAAGTGACAAAGATGGCTCAAGGAGAACCCCCAAGCTATGAACCTGCTCCTTCAGGGGGAGTGCAATCCCATCCAGAACAGGTTGAACACCCTTCATCCAGTCAGAAGAACCACCCACTAACAGCATCACAGTCTTGTCTGGATTGAGTTTCAGTTTATTAGCTCTCATCCAGTCCATTGTTGCAGGCAGGCACCGATGTCTAGAAGATATAATTTATGTATATCTTAGACCTTTTACATAAATACGAAACAAACAGTATATGTTGCATTGTGTCAAAGGTACTTTTAAAAAATGTTATCCAGTCTTAAGACCTTTGGTTTTGTGTTAACTATAGAGTAACCACTAGATTCAGGCATTCTGATGTGCATTAAATGTCTCTCCCAACATTTTCCTCGGAGATTATGAATGCCTCTGTTCCATCCTGCATACAAAACAGAGTCATGCCAAGAAACAAATACCGTATCTTGTGTGTTGATGATCCTGAGGTTGAACAGTAATTAAATTATAATTACTACACTATTTCTGCTCTGTTTAAAATAGGAACACATTAAACTACACAGAGAAAGATGGAGAATGTGTCAATAAAAGAGAACAAATATTTTTATTAATGGTATCTCAAATATCTTATATGTTTGGTCTCTAGTGCTGTATCTATTTGCCTCTGAAATAAACATAAATAATCCAAAATTCATATTGCAGGTCAAAAGTCTGGAATGGAAGAATAAAGAAAACCAAGAAAAGGGATTTTCATTCTTATTTTCGCATTTTAAGAAATATTATTTGCCTCATATTTTTCCAAACATGTGTAAGGAGAGCAGCTTGTATAACCCTGTACTTGGTAAGCATTATTTAAATATCTGTTTGTATCATTTTCCATTTTGTAATATAATGTATGACACAGTGACATAGTATTTTGCTTTCTTGTCTGCTTCTGAATGGCAGGTCTTTTGTATTGGTAGTACTGCAGACAGCTTATACTAAGTATAGCCATCTGCAACCCTATCCTATCCCTTTGTTATGGGAGGGAATGAGATTATTTTTTTAGTCTGAGGACAGTCTTGCTAGAGGTAAGAAATTTTAAAGAAATCATTTGTGGAGGACATGCATAAAGGCACTGCAGAAGAGTGAGCAGGTAGCTTCTATAAACAAAACCAAAAAAATGAAGCAGAGTTTTATTTTTTCCCTTACAGTATGGAAAATAACTTGTGGCAGCTTATATCACAGGTCTGACATACTCAATTAACAGTGCAGTCCTGTGCATGTCTACTCAGAAGTAAGCCACATTATGTTCAGTGGGACTTACTCCCCAGTAAGTGTGCATAGGATTGCAGTGTAAATTTATCTTTCTGTAATATGCATCACCCCTGTCAAACAATTTGAGGTAAATTCTGCTCTGTATTAGCACTGTTGTTACTGGCTTTTAGTATGTATTTGTTTCATTGCAAAAGATACCGCATTTCAGTAACGTCCAGTGTAATCCATATCTAGAGCCAGTGTGGTATAGTGGCTAGAGGGCTGGATTGGGAGTCAGGAGATCCGGGTTCTAGTGTCCACTCAGCCATGGAAGCTTACTGGGTGACTTTGAGCCAGTCACAGACTCTCAGCGCAACCTAACTTGTGAGGCTAAATGGAAAGGGGGAGGATTATGTACGCTGCCTTGGATTCCTTAAGGAGGAAAAACGGCGGAATATAAATGAAATAAATAAATAAATAGTTGTGTTGTGCTTAACTCTTTTAATAAAAAAAGTTATAATAAAATGCAATTCAAATTGCTAGCATTTAGTTATCCTATAAATTTCAAGTAAACTTGTAAACAAGCTTTTCAATTGTAAACTGTAGATTGTTGTGCTTAGTGAGAGAATAATAGTTTGATTATTACTGAGAAATTGCCCCCATCTCAAATCAGGGAATAAAAAGGTTCTGCATTTTTAGTGATATTTAAACATCCAGCAATTCAAAATGGGTCCTTGGGGTTTGATCTGATACCTGTTTTCATCTTATTATATAGACATTGTTTTCTTCCCTACAGAGATACCACAGATGAGACCAAAGCCACATTATGTAATGATAAAAAAAGATGCTGAAACCAATGAAGCAATATATTGCACAAAGGAACCTTTCCTTAAAGCTCGTGTTATTGTCATCCGATGGTTGGTGTCTTTCTGGCTTGAGCCAAAACCTCACACAGGACCTCAGATTCCTGGAATGGAAGGTGAAATCGTGCCAAAGAATATTCAGGTAGAATCAAAAAGATGTTATGGGTGGGACTGAGAAGGGAAGAGGCGGTTCCTCCTGCTTTATTTCATTTTTATCTCACTGTTCTTCCAAGGAGCTCTGGTTGGTGTGATCTGGGTGGTCTTCGCTGTGATTCTCACAGCACTCCTGTGAGGTAGATCTTGGCCAGGGCAGTATGGGCAACATCCAGAGGTCTGGGGGCCATTTCCACCCCCTGGATCCCCCATCATGGGCTGCACTCCATGGGGCAGCCCCTCAAAAAAATGCCAAAATTGCTGGTTTGCCACCAAAATTTGGTGGCAAAACACTACAGAGCACTACATTGTTTTCAAGCTAAATTTAACCCTCTTGGCACTTTGCAGCAGCTACAGATGTCATTCCCCACCCTTTTTTTAGAAGCGGGGGTGTTGTCGCCTACCCCGACCTAGCTGAGTGACTGGCCCAAGGTCACCCAGTGAGCTATGTGACTGAGCAGGTATTAGGTCTCTCCACTTAAAGTCCAGCATTCTATCCCATGCTATTTGGCACATCATCAGCCTTCCAGCTACTTTGTCAGATGTCCACAAATACATTTGCCAAGGTAAGTGTCCCTCTAGTGAATCCCACCCCCCTCTTGAGAGCATGATGAGTTTATCTTTCCCTTGACCTTGGAGTTGGAGAGGAGGGCCGGGGATTTGTTCCAACAGTTGTACTGTGCTTCAGAGGTAACTACAAAGAGGAGCCTCTGCCCTCTTTCTCACCTTGAAGCTAGGGAAGGAGGGAGAGAGGGAGGGAGCAGAATCCTTCCTGACCTTGTGCTGTGTTCCAGCACAAGGCAAATTCAGCATAACATCAGAGACAAGAACTCTTCTCCAAGTTGGGGAATGAGCAGGGTTGTGGTGACAACAATCTTTTTTATTTCATTTATATATGAATATATATAATATATATCATTTTCCCCTTGGAACTACCAAGACCAGCCAGAATTTGTGGAGTTCAGCATAAGTGAAGTGAAAGTGAAGCTTCTGCAACTCAGAACACAGGTTTTCTTATAACAAATGTTCAGGATGAGAGTTTCATTGTTGGAGGGAGAGCCACCCAATTCTGCCCTGTTGGAAGCACAGAATGCCACTTTGGAGGCAGTAATGATAATCATAGCATTTATATAGCTCTTTAGAGTCTTCAGAGCGCTTCAGTACCATTATCTCGGTAAACCTTACAGGGTTGTTACAGTGTAGGTCAGTATTTATTTTCCTCATGTTCCAGATGTTGTGCTAGGGGTAGGGGGGTGCTGATGTTGAGCGAACAGTGACTTGCTTAAGGCCCCCTCATGAATTCATGCTTGAAGTGAGATTTGAAATGGAAACTTTCTGACTCACACCTCATACATTTAGCCTCCACTTTACACTTGGTGTTTGAGGGATGTAAGCTTCTTAGTTCACACTCTAGCCCAGGGGTGCAGAACTTCAGGCTTGGGGACCAAATCTGGGCAACCTGAGGCCCCGGTCCAGCCCCCAGGGTTCCACAGATGACCATGCCCCCTTTCGCCCTGAATGCTGATCATTTGGTAGTTTCCTGGCTTTTGTAAATTTTTCCCCATTCTAAAAAGCTGAAGTGCCTCTCCTAGGGCTTTGTTACTGTCAGGAAAAGTTTTAAGCTAAAATATGGTGGTATTTTTGGTATTTTGCCCCCACGGCTTTCCCTTCAGCCCCACACACCAGTGGAATGCAGCCCCCAAGAGCTTCTTCACAATGGAATTTGGTCCTCAGGCAGAAGGGGGTTTAATACCCTTGCTCTAGTCTCTGCACCATACTACATCTACTCTCTGCAGTGTACTATTTGCATTGTCACAGTAAAAGCTAACCAGCTTGCATATTTGTCTCTTCATTTCTGGTTCCAGAGAGCAGCTGCTAGCCTGGCATCTAGAGAAGACAACAAAAACGACAGTACTGATAGACCTGATAGAAATACAGAGCCAGAACAGTCTCATTCTAACACAAGCACACTAACTGAAAGAGAACCTAGTTCCTCCAGTCTTTGCAGTATTGATGAAGAACATCTCACAGATATAGAAATAGTCCGCAAAGTTTTTTGTTCTAAAAGAAGTAATGTTAACTTTCTTACAGAAATCTTTCGTCAGGTAAATAATTTCTCTATTTCTGAAAAAAAATATTTTTGTTTGGGTGAACATGTTTTTTAAAATTTTCAACATTTGCTTCATCCTATGCATACTGTACACGTAATTGATTCCACTGTACTCGAAGTTAATATGTAGGTCAGAGGCAAAATCGTAGGTTTCAATAATCTGTATGGTAATGTTCTAAGAGATTTGGTGGTGACTGCCATTCATGGTAGTGATGAATCCTCAGGCTTCCGTTGGCTGAACTGATGTGATATTATGAAATCTCCATGAATATTTTGTCTGATGATTATAACTGTCAGTCTTGGAAAGTATTACAAGCTTCATAAATTGAAGTGAAGCAGCTGAGGAGAAAATCCTCACAACAGGAGTAAACAGCCTGGTAAAACTGAGTGTTCTATGCAACCCCTCCCAAACCACGCTAGAAACCGCCTGTTCAGGCAGCCTGGAGCGCTGAATGGAGTACTCCTGGCAGAGGGTGTGGGACACACTGCAACAGTTTAAAGCCCCCGCTTTTCTCTTGATTATAAAAGTAATTTTCAAAATTGATTTTGATCTATAGAGATTTCAGTGTACATGCAACAACATGCTGAATTACAGTCCTTAGGATGTTGAGGTCTAAGGTGCAAATAACGTCCTCAGTTAGGCTACTAGTCAGTTTTAGAATGTCCCTTATAATGCTTATATCAGGGTTGTATCTGAGCTCATAGAGTCCCAAAGCAGCTCTGATTCTGAAGAGGAGAGACAACTCGTGAGGGAGGAACTCTCTCAGACTTCAGAGGCACAGCTGGAGGGGGAGCCCCCCCCTCTCACATCCTTGGGAGTGACAGCGAACCAGGCGTGGAAAGTGAGGGACAGCCTGAACTTTTAGACGCGAGGCGCAGATGCAGGCACAAGCAAGAGATCGCAGGGACCAAGCTTCAGCACTCAGCCTGATTGGCGTGACTTCAACAGCTGCACCCAGAAGCATCACGGGAGAGGGGGAGATCTTCCCCTCCCACCCCTTAAGTTCAGAGAATTGCCGCACTGACGTACTAACTCTTAGAACCCCTAGATGGCTGTTCTTTTGTAGTTTCTCTGAGTCTCAAGCAATTAGCATCTGTATGCCTCATTAGGATAAATGGAATTAAAGCCTTGGAAAGCAGCCCTTTTGTCTGAATGTTGATTTTGGCTATTGGAGTATTCAGTAGGCAACAGGGGAACCTTGACAGCTTATAACCAGCTCTTCAGTTTGATTTAGTTTATTTATATGCCACTTTTTCACAGTAAACTGTGCCAAAAAAGGCTCACAATAAATATTAACATTAGCTGTGCAAATAAGTCCATAAAAGATACTAGCCAACAAAAATGTTTGGTATGGGCAAGTAGACTAACAATTTAAGTTATCTGAGTCACATCAATACACTAGAAAAATGGAATCCAGGCTCATCCAGTTAAAGCAGACCTTTCCCCAAGGTCAGCTCCAGGTTATTGTGGACCCCATCTCTTAGTATCAATCCTTCTTAACCACGCCCTTTGCCCCACCCCATCCACCTTTAGCCACACACATCAAAGTAAAATGAGCCAATATTACTTAAGTATAATTTATTTGAGGTTAGCTGTAGAGATCAGATTTTGTTAACTTCTGTTGAGCGACTGATGTGTTGGATAGCTGCTCTCAGAATATATCCTTTTGTAGAATAGATTCCCTTTTCCCACTGGATGTGTGTGTGTGTGTGTGTATATTCCAGATCTTTAGTGTGTGCTTCATATGCCTGGTGAAGTAGGGTCTTGTTTTTGAAGCCCCTTACCACCATAACCTTAGTCTTTAAGCTGCCACCACACTATTTATCATTTTTGATACAATCAGTATGGTTGCTCTTCGAGAAAGCAAGTTAAGGTAACTCCTTAGCATCACTTCACTGTAGATGCACATGCATACATACCAGAAACATAACATTTTATTAAAAGGGATCCAGAAAGATAAACATGCATTCTTTTTACCAAATGATCCAAGGGAAAATAAGGAAACCCATGCCAGTACACTTTTGGCAGACAAAGAAAATATCTCTCTGCCATTGTGCTATGCCCCTCCGTGGTCCCCATCTGTCATTGAAAGCACTGCAGTAGCAACAGCAGAGGAACATTGGGGAATCTCTTAGCCTACAGCCTAGTGTGCACATCAGTTGCACACCCATTTGTGTGTGTTAGCAGAGCAAAGGTTCTGGCACTCTCCAGTCAGCAGTGATCCTTTTGCCAATCTGTGGGCTCCAGAAAATGTCCCATCTTATCCACTGCAGCTTCTGGGCATAAACTTCTCTATCTTGCTCATCCAGAGACTCCCTGTCACAGGCAAGTAGCAACTGCCTATTTAGGAGACTTTAAAAAAACTTCTTAAAAAATGGCTCTCCTTATAACATATAGATGTATGTACTGAATCATTTGCGTTACATGTAACTTGAACTTCAGATATTGCAAATAAGTATTTTGCAGGTAACTAGGCGCAGGTTTATGTACAAGTGTCAAAAATCTTGACAGCTTTCAGTTAAGCTCACCTGACTAATTTGTTTGCTCTGGTTACATTGCTCCAAGATTCCTAGCAGCCCCTACAAAAGGAAGCAGTAAGGACCAGCTGGCAGACTGAGTAACAGTCCATGTTTGGAACTCATGTTCTGTACTCCTGAACCCACATGTTTTTGTGTTTTGTGTTGCTTTTTTTGCCCTTTGCTGTACCTTCAGAAGCAGATTGGATGGTCCTATATTCTTTCCAACCTGAATTTGTTTTCAATAGTTCCCTTAGAAAGAAAGTATAATTGGTTGGGTAGCTTTTTAAGTCAATCATCTCAAGATAAAATGCATGAAACCTGTAACTGTAGCAGGAAGCACTGTGTTCCATAATAAATGTCATGAGCCTTTTTTTCCCTACTAGGCATTTTTACTGCCGATATGTGAAGCAGCAGCCATGAGGAAAGTGGTAAAAGTATACCAGGAGTGGATACAACAAGAGGAGAAACCCTTATTTATGAAAGAACCAGAAGAAATTGTGTCATCTTCAAACATAGACTGTGATGAAAACATTGTAGAACATAATTCAACAGAGAAGGGAAAAGAAAGGGATGAGGTAAAAAATATTGGAATTCCTTCAAGTTAATTAATTTGGTTTCTTTTTTTCCAAGTACCAAGTATCTTTAGCCATATAGCAGCATTTTCTTTCATTGTATATGTTGGGAAAATGAAACAAAGGATACTGAAATGTATGTTTAAAACTATCAAATTTGAACTGCACTTGATTTTCCTTAAAGATGCTAGGATATATCAAAGGAAATTCCACCAAGCACTTTTTGGTTATGACTTTCTAAACAGATATTGCTTTTAATGTTTATCTGAATTAAATGTACTTTTACCTTCTTACACATGCTGGGAATCAAGCTGTACCACTGTTACCAACCAAAGTGTTGTTTTAAGTCATGGTGTCTATAGGCATTCTTCATCTGTAAAGCATAGCCCACTGGCACTTAGGCAGAGTGAAAACTTCTGCTGACTCCAAAGGAGTTCGTGCCTAGAATGGCCCTGCCCAATGCCTTGGAAGCAGGGTTTCAAATACTTTCAGCTGTCAGTCTCATTCCATTTGTTTCAATTTTAGTTTCATTTTATTTCAGCAGGCCAGGCAAATTCTTCCTCTCTCCTCAGTCACCTTATTTAGGGTGTCCATTGGAAGACTGGAGGGGGAGGCAAGGAAGAGGCAGTGGTACCTCCTGCTGCTACAGAGCATTGGTGGTCCATCAGCCCACCTGTGACACTCCCCAGTGCCAAGATAATGGAAAGAGGCACACAGAGAAAAATAGCTCAAGAAGGCTTGAGGAGTTCATCCCCTACTTCATCCTCTGTTGAGAGGACAGACTTTCCTCCATATGTATATAGGCCAAAGTGTGTTTTCAGGTTGGTGGGAACAAGAATGGTAGCAAAATCAGGTCAGGTTGCAGTAAAGGTCACCAGACCTCCAAGCTATAGGCAGCCCACTTGCCAATAGGAGTTGGCTTCTGCAACCAAACAAAAGGTGGTGAGTAACCAAAACTTCAAGCCCATTGAGGTTTACTTACCCCTACCAGTCCTAAGGGGAACGGAGGCCCTCCCAAGTTGTTGAGTCAAAAGATTAGTAGAGAAGGATTCCAGGCTTCAAAGATCAAGTGTGGAGGCCGAGCAGTGCTGATTGAGATGTCACGTGCCTAGACTGACAAATGAAAATATATGGCATGACATGGAAGGTCTATCTGTCATAGTACAGTAAGTAAAGAAAGGCTCTGGGGAAGAGGGTGTGTGATATACACAGGATCTTGAAAATCTTGAAGATGGGTAGAACAAAGCATAGTAAGCAGAGTGGTGGCAGCCCTAAATAGCATTTGCGGAAGTAAAGAGAGTAATTTGTCTTCCTCCAGATTTGTAGATTCCTGAGGTAAAAAGCATTTCTTAGTCTACTGGTGGTGCATTGGTTCCCTATGTGGGACTTCAGTCAGGTCTTAATAATGTTGGGGGGTGTAGAAACCTTTTGAGCCTTTTGCATGAGTGCTCCAAGCCATCAATTTGGTCAAGAGATAGTACCGTCAGTCTATGTGGTGCTTTACAGAATAACATAAACAAGTCTATGCCCTGAGGAATGTACTGTCTAAATTTAGCAATGGGAGTGGGATGGGGGGCATTGAGACGTGGAAGGAAGGAAGGGATAAATATGACAATTCAGAATAAATATGAGATAATAGATATGAGATAATAGATATGTACAGTTTACATGTACATGTTGAGATGGAGATGAACACTAAGGGGTAAGGAACTGAGCAGAGATGTTAATACATATCTGTGCCTTTTCAAAATGATGGGCATCCTTAGGCCCAAACCTTTTGTCTATGCATAACCTTAACCCCATGGTACATAGATTTCAGAAGCTGGTGCTGCCTTCCTTTTATCCAGGACCTATCATGTGGAGAAAATTGGGCTCTTTTATTCTATTTAGATATGATTGGCCATGAGACTGTTAGAAGCTCTCATCACATTTAAGCAGCTATATATAAATATATATGAAAAAGAGAGAAACTCTAGATGGGTCAGATAATGCATAGTGTTGGTGTGATCAAGCTTTATGGAAAACACACAACAATAAATAACAATTCACTGTTGAAGAGGGATGGTGGCCACAGCAAAGTGCTGAGGGAGTATTCTCCTAGAAGAAACAACAGATAGTCTTGTGGTACCTTAAAGACTTAACAGATCTATTATGGCATGAACTTTTGTGGACTACAGCCCACTTCATCGGATGCATGGGATGTTAGTTACAGGTATATATATATACACATGGTGTGGGGTAGGGTGGATTATAAACAGTAGGGTATGAGGGAAATGAAATACAGGAAGTACAGACAGTGATAATTACATAATAATAGTGACCATTCACAAAACTGTTGGTGCTTACACCGACATCCTGGCATGGCTGCAACAGACCAACACAGCTCTCTGAAAATTCCCCTAGAAGAGATCTGTAGAATAGCCATGCCAGTGCTTTCATTAAAAGCTGATTCAAGAGTTAAGGGGCTTCTGCTCTTCTTAATGCACATCTAGGAGGACAGAATGCTCCTCCCATTGAAGTCAGAGGAGGTTTTGGCTCTGCCTTATAATAAGGGACAATATTTTCCAAAGGATGGACAATGCCATGCCTTTAAAAAACACAACAACAGGAATTGGGAGTAAGGATTCCTATTTTTGGCTCTGATCAAAGAGAGAGAATGCAGTGGGGACTGTATATATGTAGCCTTTTTAAAAGGAAAAGAAAGTTTAAATCTCACTAGTCACTTCTTTGGCAGGAAAGGGGGAAGACAGGGCAGCTTCCTGCTTTCCCTCCAGGTAGTTGATCATTGGTATTTTTGCTTTGTTTAAAGGGCTATACACACTCACCAGAGCTTTAGGATTGGGGATAGGAACCTCACTTGTATCTCCCATTTGCACATTTCATGCCCATCAAGCTAGTGAATGTGTGAGACTTAAACCATATCTATGAAAATTTGGAAGGCATTAATCCCTCATGTATGTTTTAGGAAAATATGGGTAATTCTGGTCCTGCTCGAAATTCCAGTTGGACAAGAAATGGTTGTTATCAAGAGGTTTCCCGTAAAATATCTGACTTGGATGTCTTAGAACAAGGTATACGAGCTGGAGTACAGGCAGTACTGCAGGTAAGGGATATCTTTTCCTTTCATTTTGCTGTCTCACATTGAACATTTTCCCAATATTCTTGCTTTTGCATGTCCTATATATTTGCTTAATTTTTTTCTGAATATAAGTGGACATACTTTGCAGTAATACTAATATAATGTTTCTGGTTTTGGTTGAGTTAGCTTACTGAGTCAATAGGACACTAGTTACCGTTTCTAATTTTTCTTAACTGAAAATCTTCCATCTGTAGCTTTTTAGAAATGTTTCCGAATAGCATTGTGTTTTACAGGATGTCACCAGAGAATCCAAAATAGGTTAAGACCTATGTAAAAAGCTGATGTGACGCTCTTCTTCAAATATCACCTGGGATCCAAAAAACGTGATCTATCATGTAAAGGGGCTTTCCAAGCACTTCTTATGGCAGAAGCCCCTTGCACTTTCTGATAAACCACTTCCAGAGATTGGGGACCCTTCACCACATTCACTACCCTCAAACAGCATGCCATGAGGTGCAGGAGGCTGCTATCAGAAAGGAAAACTGGCAGACTCCTGTGGATTTGCAGACATGCTGTGTTCATGCACACATACTTTGGATTCTAGTTATTATCTGTAAATGGACAGGGCATTAGTGAGATTAGGTGCAGGCAAGGGGAAAACAGTAAATTATCAATATGTTGGATGATATGAAATAAAATTAGGAAAAATTAACCAAGGTGATAATCCAAAGAAGTAACCAACCAACCCCAACAGTCTCAAATAGCCTTCTGGAAGAGGCTAACTTGAGGCAGAGGTCCCCTCTTCCAGTAGAAAGGAGCTTCACTGACAGGGGGAAGTCCACCCTCGAGGCCATTTATAAGTGTTGAGGGTGTAAATCTACCACCAAAGGTATTCCTGCTGGCAGCAGGCTTAGAGATGGGGTATTCCAGGCAGCAAGGCAGGTTGTTCGGGGCCATCTTTGCATTTGCTGGCACAGCTAATTAGCTGATCCCTCCCCATTGATTTCAGTAGAAGATATTTTAAAAATTGTCCAGGCTGAAAAGCCTAGCAATGATACCTCCGTCACTTGTCAGCATGAGGATCTGCCACTTTGCTCCCCTCCCTGCCTAGAATTGCTCTCTAAGTGGCTAACTGTATATGTCTAGTGGTGCTTTCAATTAATGTAGTTTGGTTTATTTAAGCTAACATGCTGCTGCACAGAAAATTGTTTCTGAATCTGAGGAGAATTTGCTGTATGGTTGGGGTGGGGAGCTACTCCTTAGAGGGAAAGTTGAACAGTCTTATTAGGAATAAGGCTAAAGGAGATCTCTTGTTTGTGGTCTGAGATATTATGCAATTAATAGCTACTGTATTATGAAATGGACCAAATTTTGCAGCAGAGTGTGGGACAGTGAAGTAGTTATGAACACATCATTCTAGCATGAGCTAGATTGTTGCCATTCACTAAGATTGGGTGGCAACAAACCACTGAATTAGTTATGCATGGCATCTACTAAATCGTTGTATAAACCCGAAGGTTTTTCTCCAGCTCAAGTCATGTTTTATTTTGTGTGATGATTGATTGACTGATTGATTGCATTTATATCCCACCCTATAAACAGGGTGCCAGCCTATCTCTGCAATAGTCTATTGAATATATCTCTTGCAACACATATATAACCTTCTAGAGCAAAGCGTAATTTTGGGAGCACTTGGGCATGCTCCTTGTATTCCGTTGGTTCTAACTTCTGAGTTCTCAGTCTGAAAGTTCTTGCACCCAATATATTCCAATGGTGACAGCAAGCATGTGTTGAAACCTCCCATAGTTTTCTTATGTTGCATAGTCTTGGTCAATTTAAATTAAATCTAATGTTTGCATTGATGTTAAGTATCACTTTATGGAATATATGCAAAGAGCCTTGAGCATCTTTTAGGGAACCATTGTAGACTTGAACAATTCTGTGATTTATACTTGTGTTTGAAGTGTTTTTTCAGTCATTAAGGTATGCTAAATTAGACTTTTTAAAACTAATCTTGATGACATTGTTTCTTCTGCAGTAGTAATGTGATTAATCAAGGCAAAGTTTAGCTGATTTCTCATTAATGGCTCTTATTTCTTCTTAATCACAGGTTTTTATAACAAATTCTTCAAATATATTTCTTCTTGAGCCAGCAAATGAGATTAAAACTCTGTTGGATGAACATACAGATATGTGTAAACGCATTCTTAATATCTACCGTTACATGGTGGTGCAAGTAACCATGGACAAGAAGACTTGGTAAAGTGTTTTATGTTTTAACAGTGCATTACATTTGTATTGCACCAAAAAATGTGTAGGAGTTATCCCTGCTTGGCTAAGAAGCTCACTTTGTGGTCTTTGGCAAATCACTTATGTCTCAGCCAAACACCTGAGGGTGCTGTTGCGTTCATCTCCCGCTATGGGTTTCCCAAAGGCATCTGTTTGGCTGCTGTGTAAACAGAATGCTGGAATAGACAGGCCTTTGATCTGATTCATCATGGTTCATCTTATGTTCTTGTATCACATTCAAAAATAGGATGAATATATAATGTTCAGCAATATCTCCTAAATTCCTAGCATATAAAGTCTGCATGGTTTGATGAGGCCTTTTCCCCGCTGTGGAAAATGAAGGATGTTAGAAATACAGTCAATAACAATCACCAGTGAACACATCTGCAGAGTGACACATCCTTCCTTTGTCTTGACCAGTGGACATTAGGAGGCTGAGGGTAAAATAGGTCTTCAGAATCCTCTTAAACTTTCATTTTGGTTCTGTTTTGAAAAAGCTTAGAGGGGAGGTAGCAACAAACAGTACAGACCATAACTTAAGATGACTTTGCTAAAATTCTACACTTGCCATGGAAGTAATTATAAGGAATAATTATTTCAAATGCAAATGTTGCTTAATTCTCCCAAGCTAATGGGGTTGCTAGTTGTAAAACAGTTTTTAGCAAACCTGAACCACTGCATATTCCATATGCTTCTCAGCAATTATGGAGTCAGGTGTCCTGTGGCAGCTCTCCTGCCACCCACCACTTTCCTTAAAAAAAAAGTTTTAACTCGGTAAGCTCACAGGGATCTGATTTACCCCAATTAAAATGAATGGGAAATTAAAACTTCCAAAAAGAGAATTAAAATGAATGGGAAAATATAACTTACAATTTGTTTTGGTTTCTGTTTTGTTTTCTCATGTCATTTATGAGAAATATATTTTTCTCATTTATGAGAAAAATATATTTCTCATCCTACTATTTCATCTATGCAAATCTTTTTTTTTTCTCCTCCAGGGCTTCCTGATAGCCAGTGAGGAAATTAAGTTAACATTGTGGGGTCCAATGTACCCCCAAAGCTTTTGTGTTAGTCTGTGTTTTTCAACTGTGATACCAATAAAATCCATTTTTATGTTTAACTGGAGTCCTTTTGTAATAAGTCATTAATTTTATTACTGGGTAGGGCACCCCAAAGTAGATTGAGACTGTAAAAAAACCAAAGGGGCGGGTATTAGGGTTAAAAAAAAATGTGTCTGAGCCAAAATAATATACTGAGTCTAACGTTCTTTTCAGGGAACAGATGCTGCTTGTGCTGCTCAGGGTCACAGAATCGGTATTGAAAATACCATCTCAGATTTTTCTACAGTATCAAGGAAGAAAGAATTCAACTTTAGCAGGAAGGCTTGCTGGACCTCTTTTCCAGGCAACTTAATAAATATTAATGTTATAACTGTTCTAGGTTTTATCAGGTTGGGTTTAGCTCAGCTAAGATGACTTTTGTTCAGCATTTCACTCAGCTATGATTACTATTTATTTACACTATTCATAAGCCACCTTTCAGACCATGCTCTCCTAAAGTGGCATATAATAGTAATTTTTAAACTACAATAAAACCACATAATATATTACTACAAACATTCAACAATGAGTATTGGGCATGCTGTCTGTGATGCCTGTTAAGTTCAGTTGCATGTAAAAATAGCAGTACTAAATGTAGAGCTATCCAACTTTGAACACTTGTACAGAGTTGTTTTATAATGACACGTTCAGCAACAAAGCTGGTTTTCTGCTTTGTAAAATGGTTTTTTACAAAGCCCCTGCTCTACACCATTATAAATTCCATACATTAACAAAGTTACTCTCCAGTTTTCTTTCTGTACTTAACCAGCACTTTTGCAAGTTCTTTTAGAGTAAGGAAAATGCTGCATTTAATTGTGAAAGTGAAAGAAAGTGTGATTTCCTCTTGGGTATTTGAGCTATTCCACTATACCACAGGTTATGTAGTGAGAAAGCAGAAAAGAAAACACTCATTGTGTAGTGCTCGGATCTCAATTCTATGACGAAACCGAAAGTAGATACAGTGGATTAACAGCCTAATTTAGAAAAGCTCATAAACAAAAAGGGTTATTTGTGCAGTGCAATATTAATGTATGGAATTTATAATGGTGTAGAATAGGGGTTGGCAATGTGGCGTTCGTGGGTGCTCTGGAGCCTGCCAAGACCCCAGAATGTGCCCACAATCAGATTTTCCTTACCTCTATTAAAGCTAATGGAGTGATATTGCTCTATTGACTATGACAGAGGTAGGTAAAAGAGTGCCATGCCAAAAAATGGCTTGTGGGGGAGAAGTCCACTCTCCACTAAGGACCCTTGGGGCAACAGGGTTTTTGGCAGTGGGTGGATTCTCCCCCCCCCCCCCCCGCCACTCCCAGTCAAGCCATTTTTCAGCAGGGGACCCTTTCCCCTTGCACTATTAGAATCAATGGAGCAAGATCGCTTCATAGACTTTAATAGAAGTGGGGGAAAGTGTTGCCTGTCAAAAAACAGGTGAAGGGGCGAAACCCACTGCCCACCAAGAAGCCTTTGGGCAACAGGGTTCTTAATTTGTGTGTGGGGGCAGGGGGCTTCTCTTCCACTCAAGCTGTTTTTCAGCAAGGAACCTTTTCCCCCAACTCTATTAAAGTCAGTGGAGTGATATCGCTCCATAGAGTTCAATAAAGATAGGCACAAAGGTTCCATGCAAAAAAAGGACTGGGGCTGGGTAAGAAAAGTAAGAATCCAAGAAGTGGGGGGCAAGAAAAATGAGAACCCACAAAGGAGGATTGTTCCCAACATTTTACCCCTCACAGCAATTTGTGGTGGCACCTGGGACACTTTTTCAAAATGTCAAATGTGCTAATGAGTCCAAAAAGGTTGCTATCCCTGGTGTAGTGAGGAGGTGCATTAGGGATGCAGAGAGAAAAAAGGAGGGATTAATAAAGAAAGGATTAGAATAATAAAACTGAGTTAAAATGTAGCAAAAATTATTTTCCATGGTTAATCTAGTCATTGCAGCTATTTTGTATTTTTGCCAAGTCAAAAATGGCCGAGAACGATTTTAGTTGTGTGCCTCTCTTTCATTGTCATAAAATAAGTATTTCTGTTTTCATCTTTTATGTATTTGTCCTTAGACTCTTATAGTAGCTTGGATCAAAGCAAACCTAAATGTGTACATCTCAAGAGAACTTTGGGATGACCTATTGTCAGTATTGTCATCACTGACTTATTGGGAAGAGCTGGCCACAGAATGGTCACTGACTATGGAGACGCTAACAAAAGTATTAGCTAGAAATTTATACAACTTAGATCTCAGTGACCTGCCATTGGATAAATTAAGTGAGCAGAAACAAAAGAAGCATAAAGGCAAAGGTAAGGCACACAATATTCAGCAACATATCTAATTAAATTTGAAAATATGTGTTACATTATCAGAAGAAGTGGAAAACTGCATGACATATTCTTTAAAAAAAAGTTTAATCGATACATTCAGTGGTCTTTAACTCTGCTTACTAGAAGACTACATTAAGATGCATTCACCTTTGACAGTCAGTTTTATCTTCCTGCAGTCTATTTCTTAAAAACCAGGATAAACTATCCGTTTGAAGTCTTAGGGCATGTTTGAATTGCCTTGGATGGGTTAACCCTGAAAGGCAACATATAAATGTTGAAATAAAATAAAAGGAAATAGTGTTTCAGTTTCAGGTTTAGTTATGGGACAATGAATTCCTCATTAAAGCGGAACTCACCCATAATGTTTACACAGTGTCTGATACTGTGAGGAGCAGTGGGCGGGTTCGCCTGATTACCAAGGGTTAAACAAGCCACCATAACTTCTTCAGTCCTTGGCATGCATGAGGTGTGATTTGCCTGCCCAGGTGTAGCTTTTCATGTCATCCAAACCTGGAGACCTGTTGTTGGGTTATTTGAGGGTTGCCTCCCCCTCCAAGAAGCGATGCCACCCAGTTGCGGATGATACAAGCTGTGCCCAGGTGGTGATGATCAGAATCACGCCGTGCATGTGCTGTGGCTGAAACAAGCCATGGTGGCTTGCTTAACCCTCAGTGACCCTGCAAACCAGGTCATTGAGTTTGCTTCTGAATAAGCTCTCTAGTTTGCTATGTAAAGCAACACATTCATGTATTTGTTAATGGATATGCTGACAAGGAGGACTCCAATTTGCCACTTGACATGGAGCAAATCTTAGGCAGCAAATCTGCTCCCAATGAAGGCTTAAAAGAGATCTGATGCCTGGAAAGGGTTCTGTGTCAAGTGGCAGGATGGAATCTTCACTACCCGCAGATCCACTCATGAGTATGCTCTCTAACCTACTGTCCCATGTGCCAAACTGGGATGCTGTCTTACTTCTGCTCTTTGCAAGTGCAAACTGCACACCAGCAAAGAACAGATTATCCAGCTGGAACAGAACTTGGCTGGTGTAAACATGATCTTTGGTGAATGTTTAACACTAGTGGTGTTAAGAGAAATAAAACAAAATTTTGTTAGGTTATAACAGAAGATTCAGTTTTAGCTTTATCAAACTGTATTGAAGTGTTTATAAACATACATGATCAGGAGCAGGTTTTAAATCTTACCTGTAACAAAGATAGTGGTAGCTTGTAACAGAAGAGGGAAAACAGTACGCTTCTTAAGCAGTCGGTAAGAGAATATGGCTTTTGTAGGCAGATTTAAGCAGGTAGGAATATATAATAAAAATTCGTTTATAGAAAAAAGCTTTTGCTTATATAATACTGGAATCATATATAATAAATAACAAATAGTGTTTGAGTAGATCTTTTAAGTTATCAGTTTAGATCTTGGTTGTATTTCAGAGCTCTACAGCGTTAAGTCAGGATCAAAAAAAGCTATTTTAATAATGTTTTTGAAGTAATATGTATGGCATCGAGTAACTTCATTAATTTAAACATTAGCGGAAACATATAGTGGAAAACATAATCATATCACTGGTAAATTACCTTCTCGGATGGATGAATTCATAAGTGTCATTGATGTGTGATTCCCAACCCCACTCCGTTTTTCAGGTGCTGGCCATGAATTTCACAAGGCATCTGTTGATAAGTCATTTTCAAGAGGCTGGAGTCGTGATCAGCCTGGACAGGCCCCAATGAGACAGCGCAGTGCAACGACTACTGGATCTCCAGGAACAGAAAAGGCCAGAAGCATAGTGCGACAAAAAACAGTTGGTATGTACTAGAGAACACTGATGTTGCACAAACCTAGTTAGAAGGAAAATTAATAAGCAGAAATTTCTGTCTACACACAAATAACTTTCTACATACGCTTTCTGTGTACCATAATTAGTAATGTTGTGTGTGTGTGTGTGTGTGTGTGTGTGTGTTTTAGGCAGTTCTATGTAGTGTGTTAGGTGATGAAACAATTACTTTATGCCTATTAGTTGCAGACTATTTGTACAGATATACTGAAACATGTGGACACCATGCTCTAATTCTGTAAACTATTGTATAGACACCACATAAGGATTTGCCTCTAGGGTGCTAATAACATAGAATGGGGCTGTTTGAAGTACCTGCCACAGGAATGCCCATCAAGATCGGTCACTTTTCTGATAGTATGTAATTTTATTTCATTTTGTATTTGCCTGCTCCTGAAGGCTCAGAGTTAGTCACAACACCTAATTGCATAAAAAAGTAAATATCTAATGTAGTATATAGTAACTATAGGAAAGCTCACTGGTGGCTTAAAGCCAGCCACCAATGTATAAAGATCTGAAACTCATTCCAAAAGATGTTTATTTTTTTGAACTTCCATTGCAGAACAACTGCTAAGAATACCTGCATACCCCCATTGCCAGAATTTGATGGAGAGATAAGGACTGTCTTGTTTAATCTTTGAGATTGCAATGAGTCAGGGAAGCTAATGTTAAATACAACATTTGCGACATATGGAAAGCTGCTCAGATACAAAATTTAAGGGAATTGATAGCCATCATTCTTACAGAACTGTTCTTTTTACCCATTGGAAGGATGTAATAAGGGTGGAATTTGCCAGGAGTGTACAGTCTTTATAGATATGGGAGAAGTCCTGTTCCAGGTATTTAACATTAAAGAACTGGAATGTATGACTTTTTCAGTGCTTTCAAAAGATATTCAGAATCTCTTGGGCTGTGGTCTTGCAATGTAGCTAGCGCAATAGGATAGAGTGGCAATTTCCCCGTGCACCTTTTTTGAAGAAAAACTGCCCTTTTTTGCTGCTGTGCTGCCGAACGTCAGCAGGAAATCAACACTTTTTCCTCTTGCACTAGTTACATTGGGCAAAGTTGGTTTACACTAGCACAGCATCATTAGCGCTAGTGCTGAGAAATGGTTGGATACTATCCCTAGTTCTTTCTCACAGAAGAAATGCTGTTTGGATTATCGGGAATTAATGTATGGCTGGCTAATATTTGAAAGCTGTTGATGCCATGTGCATTAAATCTTAAAAATCACTAAAATGTATCCATATGAGGCTCATATACAGGCTGATGATCAAAGTTGCTTCTCTTATTTGAATGCCACACCCCAGTTTTGACATTCGGCAGTTCCTTCTTCACCTGTCTTGTCCCTAATGGCAAAGTTACCTTTCTTTTCCCTTGAAAAACCATGCATGAAGGTGTAACAATGTTAATGCAGAGCTATGGCTAAATGCATGGTGCATGATGCGTTTTTTTCTTTTCTAACCTTAAAGTGTTATAAGCCCTTTTAAAGCTACAGGAGAAACATGAAGTGGTGAACATGAAGATTGGGTTCTCTCCCCCTCTTTTAACCACAAAAGCCTAGTAGACAAACAAAGCTATAGCATAGTAGCATTGCGGTACTGAAGAGGAATGGAAGAAAAGTGGAAAGAATAATTTGCAAGACTACTGTAGTATTGTCCTCAGGTTTTAATGCTCAAGTTACTTAAAATACACATAACACACTGCTAGAAATTGTTAGACCAATCAAGTCAATATAGGTGAAGTCCAGAGAGCAAACTGCAGCAAAGGTGAGGTGAATATGTGGCAGGATACAACAGTAATCTGAGCTGCCTGATTGTTTGGACCAAGACATAAGCCTAACCCAAAACCTTTTATAGTAGTCCAACCTTCGCCTTGTAACCTGCTTTGCCTTCTCAGTGTGCAAGAGGCTATTTGTAGTTGTTGTTGATCCAGTAGTTCTCTCCTTTCCTCAGTATGCATTTGTGGAATTCAGACTAAATTTTTCTTCAGAGTTCTCTAACTCCCATCTTTAAAGCCTACTGGCCCACTGCCAGCTCATGTTCTGATAGAAACTCCCAAACAAATCTGTATAATCTATTCTCAGTGGCAGAGCACCTGCTTTGGATGCAAAAGGTCCCAGGTTCAATCCCTGGTATCTCCAAGTAGGACTGGGAAACCCTCCTATCTAAAACTCTGGATTGCTGCTTTCCGTCAGTCTGTAGACAATACTGACCTAGGCAGACCAATGGTCTTATTTGGTATTAAACAGCTTCCTGTGTTGCAGTCCTATACACACTTACCTGGAATAAGCTCCATTCAACTCATTGGGACTTTCTTCTGAGTAGACACACATAGGATTGTACTGTTAATCATTCTCTCCCATTTTCCAGATCTTTAACAAGAACAGCCAATTTAGATCTCATTACATGTATGTACAGCTTATATTACTTTCAGTAACTATCCCTATAACCATTTTAATTAGTACTTCTGATATTTCTTGCAACCTTCAAATTATTTTATCTAGATTCTTTGTTATTTAAGCATAAAGGGAAACAATTTCTGAGATATTTTTCTTCCAGCAATCTATATGTATGTGAAAAAAAACTTAAGTGTTGTTAGCGGTGGTGGCAGTAATACGATTAAGAATAATACATTTGTATATCCCTTTCAAGTTTCAAAACACTTCATAGATATTATGTAGTACAGGTAAAATAAATTAGTATGATTAACCTTACAGTTAGCCATTAGTAATGCCATCAGTTATACATATAGAATAGATATATAGTTTATTTCTTTTCTAACCTGCCTTTCTCCAGGACCAAGGCCTGGTTTCAAAGAGCTTGTGCCTGTCCCATGCTAACTATATTACACTCAATAGCACAGGGGTAGGCAACCTTTTGGAGCTGTGGTCACATTAGGCAATTTGAGAAACTGTTCTGGGCACCACCTTCAGATGGCTGCCAAAGAAGTACAAGGTAGACGTGAGGCCTGAGCCTGAACACACTAGACAACTCCTTTGAACCCTCAATTTCAACACCAACAGAAACCTTTTTCACAGCATTCCCAGCTGCTGGTAAGAAAATGTGTTAATTCTTTTAAAAAGTGGGATGGGTGGGGCACCTCAGTCCATGGGCATGGTGTTGCCTACCCCTGCACTAGAACCATGTTAGGAATCCTAGTGCATCCTAAATTTTGTGTTGCATTTCCTTTCCCAATTATGGGAGGGGAAAGCTCAGTGTTTTAATATACTGATATCCTCTGCAGGCATTGTTTTGTCATCCTGCTTGGCACACATAATGGTCATGCATTGTTTGTTTGTTACATCAGTTGTAAATGTAGGACTCTGATGACAAAACGTAGGATAAATATGGGGCTGAAAGGGTGTTCAGGTGCTGATTTTCTACATTCTATACTGGCCCTAACAAATACAAATTTGGCATGAAATGCAGTTAGACAGTACACACATTGCACAAGGATGGTGTGTGTGTGTGGAAGAGGGAGAAAGAGAGACAGCATAGAACATAGACCAAAGACTGTGCATGTTTAAAGTGCTTCCTTGCACATATAGGGTCCTTGATAACTTTTTACCTGTCTTCAAGCCCGTGTGCAGCATAGCTTGCTGCTCTAGACCTTCAGGAGCAGCTTCCCAGAGGGCTCTGGAGACTAGGCTGGGGCTGGGGGTCTGAAAAGTACCAATAGCCTGTACAGAACTCCATGTGCAGACCTCTGGATTCCAACCATAGTATACTCTGCAAATACTTCATTTTTAAAATTTCCAAAGCAGCACCGTGACTAACAATGATCAAGGTTGTTTACAGCAATCAATGTGGATGTGAGTATAGAATCACAAGAGCACATGTTAAATATAAGAGTAAAAAAGGATATCTTCATGTGTCTCGTTTACGTTTGTGGAATCTCAGCAATTACCATATCATGCCAAGTCACACATTGCAAACTAAGTCTGTGTGTGAGCGCAACTCAAAATTACAGTTCTAATTTTCTGTGACATGCAGCTTATGTAATTAGTCTGACCTTATGTGATTGATTTTTTTTTTTTAAACCGTCCTAACTTCATATGTTAGGTCGAAAAATCTTTGCTACATCTTTCCCTGGCTAATGTAAAAATAAGTTTCTGGGCTGTTATATAAGTCTTTAATATAACAATTTGTTGTGACAATTTCACTGAAACATCCTAGAGATATCATTATACATTAATACCCTTTATAACTTCTATTACAGAAGAAATGGAAATATTTTGAAATTGGTCTTGTCTCACTGAGAATTCATCTTAAAATATTTTCTTTATCAGGAAGATAGGAGTAATGTACTCCCATGTACATTCCCTCTGTCACTTATCCTTCAGGCAATTGGTATTTAAGGCCAGCATGACTCCAGCACAGCTTTAGTTAAAACTTACCAGCAGCACCTGAGAGCTAAATCTGATTGTCACTTTTATCACATTACAAACTACAACGTGCAAGCTTGGTTGTATAAAACTATATTGTGGGTAGAGCTTTCTTATCACGTGTATACAGTAAACCTGTCAATGGGTAAAGCTTATCAGGTGATTTATTTTTATTTTTGTTGATTGATTTAGGAAGTTTATGTACTGCTTTCTCAATTAAAAAGCTGTTAAATTACTTGTTAAACATTAGCTGATCCCATGAATAGGCTGTAAGAGTGAGACACTACTGGTTCTGGTGAGCCCTGTGAATAGGCATCAAATTTTCATTTATATAACTCTGAACAAGTTTCAAGAGGAGGAGGCATCAGTGCCAAGGTACAGCTTGAACTATGTTTCCATGCTTGTTCTGTCATTATTATAGTTAGATTGGTCCCACAGAATATGTAGAACAGGTTCTAATTATACTTCCTTGAATTACACTGTTTAAGACAGGCAAGCTTTCAGGCCTTTCAGATATGGTCCTCAGGCATAGTTGTTGCAATAAAAAGGACATAAAAGATGAATTTCTTATATGTTACCACTATAGTTCAGTCACTTAAGTGTCTGAGGAGATTGTTTGGCAGATTGTGATGAACATTCAGTTGCGATATCTGCTTTGGGTCTGTGACCAGAAAATTGACATTTTGTTACCAGTTCTGTTTGCATCTTGCAGAATTCTAGTATCGGGAGAATAGATAGGTCAAAATCAAAGTTGTCCTTGTAGTAAAATGGAGTGTAATTTGAAAAATATACTAAATAGATTACATTTGATCTTGAGGCTAATCCATCAGATCATTGGTTATATGGTAATCTCAGAGAAAATCTCTTGGAAATCCTACATGTGAGGCCTCCCAGTTCCTGGGTAGATGGGTGTGTGTGTGCATGTGTGTCCACTACAGTAGTCAACATTTGGTGTTTGGGATTTTTCTACAAGTATAACTTCAAGCATTTGCCAGTGTGTGCTGCCAGTTTAATCTTATGTGTAGTGACGGATGATCACAGACAGCTTGGACGTAGGCTGGGAAACAGCATGCCCAAAATTTACAAGGCTTGTCCCAAGCCTTGTAAATAGTTGTCCCAAGGCTGTCTGGGTCCAGTAGCTATGAGAATTGCCCCTGAGTTCAATCCTACTATGTAGAGGTCTAAGGAGATAGTATTTGTGCACTATCAGAACAATGTCCCATCTTTTACAGTTGTGCATACCTTGTATGAAATTTTTGTAGCTGGCTGTTTTTAATCTTGCTATAAAAAACGTTAGGCAGATTTATTTATTTCATTTTCAAAGAATCTAGATTATTGAACAATCCTAGTATTTGTAAGATTTTTTTGCCATCTTATTTTATTTAGACTATTAAGCACTTTAGCCTGTAAAAGAAACTCATATATTTTGAAAACGTGGAACATTTAAACAGTTCTTTTTTCATCTATTACTTGTCTTTTCCTCTACAAGAAATAAAATGGAATGATTCATCTATTTTTACATGCAGACTTTGCTGTTTAATATTTTCATGTAACTCTTTAGAGAAGCCATGTTTCTTCCCAAGACATTATGTAGTTGCTTAAAGGCCAGCCTAGATGAGACTGCAGTAGCCATGTTTGTTGGTGGGGGTCTAATTTAATAGAAAAAAGGGGCAAGTGGGTAAGGGCACCCTTGTCTTGCCCTGCTGTAGTCTGCCACTTGAACTTCCTCTTTCCCTCCAATCTAGCTTCAATACCAGCAGTGAGCCAGGCTGGGAGAAAGTGCCTGAAACGATGGACTTCAGAAAGTTAAGAAGGGAGAAGTTCAGCTCCCTTGGCTGCACATCCCTTTTGATGTTATAATTAGACCTTTTACCGCCTGCTTTATACTTGAACAAGCCAGACTTGTGAACAACAGACATGGCTACTGCAGTCGCTTCTAGGGTAGGCTCCAAAGTTAGTCCTATGTAGAATAGACCCATTGAAATGAATGAAACTTAAGTTAGTCATAACTTAAGTTAGTCATAACTAACTTAAGTCTCATTCATTTCAATGGGTCTACTTTATGCAGGATTAACATTAGATACTGTCTCTAGTCTGGCCCCACGTCATTCACTAGTCTTTTGTGTTTCTTGCTCTGCACACATCTTGTAAAAAAAATCCTTGCACATTGCTATTTCAGAGGAATTCCTTTAACAAGAATTAAGTGTGGTGAATGCCATTATATGCCTATCTGTACCTCTGCAGATCAGGAGCAGAATGTGTAGCAGTAAATACTCTAAAAGTGCATTCCCTGATTGAGTACAACATCTCAGCAATTCAGTTTTTTCTTTTCTGAAGCACTAAAATTGCCAGAAAATAAAACAGGATTAGGTCTTTTATGAATCAATAATGAATGTCACTAGTCTGTAGATCTAAGAACTGGAAGATCAAGACCAGTATGTCTTCTAATGGCTTTTAGTTGTTCCGTCTGGTTTTTCTTTTTGGCAACATCCCCCTTGTGATTTGATATACTTCAAAATCAAATCTCATACCAGTGTTTTCCACAAACACCACATGAAGTGTGAAGTGCAAATGTAAACATGTCAAGGAATCTTCATTGGCCATGACATCATACATTACATGTTTATTACAGGGAAACACTGATATATTGCTGCACAAAGTCTGAACATTTCTGATATTGTGGGAGTTGTGCAACCTTCTACCCAGTACTCAACAATACTGTGAAATGCCAGTTCATTAAAAGCTATTCTTACCCATTTCATTCTCTTAAAATTAAGCAAGAATTCAAGCTCTTACATCTTTTCTTCAGATTCAAATGGAATGAGCAGTTCAGAATTCAAAAAGTTATTAGCAATTGTGGAAGTTGGATTGTGCTTGGGTGGGTGTCACTAGCACTTAAAATGCTGCAGTTACTAATGTAGTGTAGTTTCACATTATTAGATTGTGATGTAATTAAGAGCAGTGGTCTGTGCTATGATATACAGTCTTGTAAGGCTTTGAGCTAGCAAGGGCTTTTACCAAGCCCTACCAAGGCCTGTTTAGGATACTTGGGAGGGTGGTGGTGGATACCAGTGCAGTAAATGAGATCGAAGGAGAACATGTGCTGGGCAGAAAATCAGTTCAGTTTTCATTTTGTGTTTCAAAGCACATGTATGTTTTTCTTCTGCCTCATGTTATAATCTTTCTATTAAGATGGCACATTTTGCTATTCTTATTCATAGTGGTAGTATATTTGACTTAAATGGTATGCTTCCACAGACTTTTATAATTGAAAAGTATCTTTGATTTAGTTGACAAGTGTGTCCACTTTAAAAATCCCAAATTGTTTAATGTTCTAGTTCTGAAGCCAAAATCCTCTAACTACTTAAGAACATGCTAGATCAGACCAAGAGTCCATCTAGTCCAGCATTCTGTTCACACAATGGCCAACCAGCTGTCAACCAGGAATCTATAAGCAGGACACGAGCGCAACAGCATCCTCCCACCCATGTTCCCCAGCAACTGGTGTACATAGGCTCACTGCCTCTGGTCAAGACTAGTAGCCATTGATAGCTTTTTCTTCCAGGAATTTGTCTAACCCCCTTTTAAAGCCCTTAAAAGAAGGCCAATAGGAAATCACTGGAACTCATTCTTCAAGGATACTACAATTACTCTTAGGTCTAGCTAAGCCATTCAGGGATTTATTGCATGGGGAAAATAGTTTGTAACTCAGGCTGATTATAGATACAGTTGCAGGTATTGAGAAATGATTCTCACAATCGTGGTGGCTGAAAATGTGCTGCTGTGACTGTCAAAGTCACTAGTTTGGGTCCAAATTACTTCTTGATTTCTGTAGTCACTAGTGGGTTGAATAAGTCACGAGTAACTTGTTCCATTAATTTAAGTGGGACTGATGTCAGACTATGTGGATTCAATCCTTTAGCTGTCAATGGCGTAGTTCACATGTTAAATTCCTTATACAGGTATGTCCACAGGGACTGTTGGAGTTCATCCAGTGAAATATTTTTTAATGTTTGAACCTGGCCTTAAACTCAAGCTTCTATGAAAAAATAGAACCTAATTTGTTTTTCTTAACATTCAAAATCTGAAGAAGCTCTTCAAAGTTTCTGCTATAAAAGATGCTCATAAAAAACAAAAACCACTTAGATAAGAGCAAGTACAAGACATGCGCTTTATCAGTGTAGAATTGCCACACTTTTAGTATTTGTGCCATGGCTCTGAATTTGCTGTTTTTCAACCGCTGATAACAGTGAAAAATAATTTGTCTAAGGGCACAATCCTATGCATGTTTAGACAGAAAAAAGTCCTACAAATCCCTGTATTCCCCAGGCTGGCTTGTAGGACTTTTTTTCTGTCTAAACATGCATAGGATTGAGCCCTTAAACTGTAATCCTGTATACACACTTCCCTGGGAGTAAGTTCCATTGAACTCAAAGAAACTTACTTCTGAATAGATATGAATAGGATTAGTCTGTTAGTGTTTTACTTTGAATATAGAATACCTGTAATTGTAAAAATATGCTTGTCTTGCATAAAAAAATCAAACTCAAAATGTTTTATGTATCCACTGATTATTTTTTTTCCTTACAGCTCTGCCAATATCTGCCGTGCTGAAATGTTTTAATTTAGATTTTCTTCCTTTTGATCTTTGTTTTCTCTGTTGCTGCTTTTTCTGTGACAGCCTTTCATTATAGTCACTCTTCTTTTTTTCCCTTCCCCACTTCTTTCTTTTCCTTTTTTAAAGCCATGAGAAGCCGATCCATTGGTGAATGTGCTCTGCCTTCAGCCTATATACGCAGTGCTAAAAGTGCTCCTGTTCTGATCCATCCTTCCAAACCCTTCTTGCCTGATATTGTTCTCACTCCCCTTTCTGATGAGCTTTCAGGTAGTTCCACCTCTGCTAATTTCTGCACCCCCTTTCACTTTTTTAATCCTTCTGTTTCAAAAATCTGCATCATCAATACATTTTTCAAAGTGAAATACTTAGGGGTGGGGAGGAAATGGGGAAGAGATTAAGAATGAATATTTTGAGTTATGTGACGCTATATTTACAGCTCATTCTGGAACTGTGAGAAGCTAGTGCTGTGCCAATTACAATGAAAATAATGCCATTTTCTGCAGCTGAATTTTAAAAAGTTGATTTGACACAAGTATCTGATAAATACTTTTGAAATACATTTTCTTCATGGGATGGCAGGACAGGCAAAGGAAGAAGAAAAGTTTTATCATAAACAGTCTTCAGCATAAGAGATGTTGAGAATATTTTCCATATACTTTATGGTCAACATCATTGCTGGTTTATTTATTTATTTATTTACTTACTTACCTGCCTGCCTACCTACCTACCAACCAACCAGCATTGTGGTCTTTTTGTTTTGACTGCTTATTATAATCAATGTCTTGGGAAATATGTCAGTAAATGTATATTCATTATTAAAAGAGGGGTTTACATTGGGAAAGAGCCTCGTGTGGCGCAGAGTGGTAGGCGGCAGTATTGCAACCGAAACTCTCCCCACGACCTGAGTTTGATCCCAGCGGAAGCTGGGTCTCAGGTAGCTGGCTCAGGTCGACACAGCCTTCCATCCTTCCAAGGTCGGTAAAATGAGTACCCAGCTTGCTGGGGGAAAGGCAGTCACGACTGGGGAAAGCAATGGCAAACCACCCCGCTATAGTCTGCCATGAAAACGTCAGCGTAAGCGGCATCCCTCCAGGGGTCAGTAATGACCCGGTGCTTGCACAGGAGGAACCTTTCCTTTACATTGGTAAACCCTACAAAATATAAAACATCTAGTGATACTTCGAAGGAAGTCTTGCAAATAATACTACTATAAACACCCAGCAGGAGAGAAGCTAACTGCCATGTATGACTTGCTTTTAAAAGGGAAGATATGTAAGACCCATAGACGATTAATGGTTCTGTTGCTAAAACCCTTTACCATCTCTAGAAATTTTTGAAGCCCCCAATGTATTGTATTGTAATAATTATTTTTAACCTGCATTCCCATGTACTGTATAAGAGCTAGATGGCCTGGCACAATGCTTCGCAATGGTGGTGTTTTCTTTGTTTAAGCAACTGAATGTTACCTCTTGCGTCTTTGAATCCTAAGCTGTAGATCTATTATATTTTTATTCACAGTTCAAATGCATTGCATTATGCACTGCACAATAAGATTCTATGTTTGGTGATTCCAGTCAATTTCAAAGGGTAGTATCCTTTTCTGCCCATGCAGTCATGGAAATGGCTGCTCCCCAGCTGGGCTTTCATGTTTGTAAAAATAACCTGAAGCAAGCAGAAAGGCTTGTTTCTGGAACTGGGCAGGTCAGCGGAGCTCACAGAATGGAGCTTTGCTGACCTGTCCCAATCTGGAAACTAGCATTTCTGGGGTTATTTTTAGAACGTGAAAGCCCCATTGCACAAGTGGCTGCTCCCACAACCACAGTGGAACCAGCGGAGGTAGAGCAGGCCCATTGGATGCTGCCCAAAGATTCATTAATAAAAGATACCTGTAATAGTTACTTAAAAAGTAGGACCTGCAACAAATTTTGTAATATGGAATACTCCTGTTCAGGGTTCCTGCCAGCCAACTGCTGTCTTCCAGGATATGCCATTCCATTCCCTTCCCCCCCCCCTTTCTGTTTTTCCACTCAACAGTCAGTCACTGGGCTGTTTTGGGGAGAGCTTCCTCCTTATTTTTTCCTCTAAAGTCTTTTTTTCATGTACTTCTGAAAACCTTTGAGTTTCCCCAAGCCTGCTGATACCACTCTGTTATGCAAGGGTGGTGTCATTTTGGCTACATAAGGACCCAGGCTTGGAGAATGTTTGCTAGGATATGATATACCAGAAAATTGGGAGTTTCAGGATTAATTGACATTATTTCAGCAATACCCTTTGGAAGCATTGTCCTGTACTTGGAAAACTTAATACAACATTCTCCTAGATAAAGAAATGTCTTCACAAACATCATCAATATACTGCCAGGTGATCCACTCAACAAATACAGCTGTAATACAGAAAGTATCTAAATGGAAACAAACCATAGTCTAGTGTCCACGTTATATTTAGTTATATTTGTTAAAAAATGGAATAAAAGTAACGTAGATGGATTTTCCTTAATTTGTGTCCAAAGCTAACATATACAATCTTTCAGGACAATACTACAAAAGCTTTCTTTCTAAGCATGGCAGTTATCTGTAAGAGGCAATGTTAATTTGAAGTTAGTCTAATTTTCAAACTGGTTGTTTCATAATCCTGACACAGCTTGATCTTTTTCCTGTTTCTTTCTCTCTCTTTTTAAAGCTGTCCTGGTATTTTAATATAATACAGAATATTCCATATTCCCAGTTTGGCTAGAAGAAAATATTATGTTGTAAAGTATTCTACAGTTAAGAAAAGCTGTGCCTTTTTCTTTAGGCTCTTCAAAGAGGCACCTTCATTGGCATTTTTTAACTGTGAGTTTAACTGTGATAACATAGTCATAAGTATCAACCAGTTGGACTGAATTATTTCTGTTGCAGAAGTTGGAATGATTATAGACACTAGTGAAATGAGTAATTTGTACTGTCATGCTGAGATTTCTCCACAATTCCATGTTTTAAGATCAGTTCACCGCATTCCATAAACAATTTTCATAGGCTGCAGAGAATCATGACTGCAAGAAGAGTAATTTCTGTTTTATATCAGGATAGGCTGGCTATGAAAAGATTTTGTTATTCGTTACTTAGAAAGTTAGTTTCCTTCAAAACACTGATCAATACAGCTGGTATTTCTAACCTTTTCTCAGAGCAGCTCTCTTTAGTATGATTAGTGCTCTTCAGTTTGAAGTGTTAGCTTAAGACCAAATTATTACTTTATCTTTAAGTATCTATTAGTGTGGTATATTATCCAGTTATGGAAGGACAGAACTGCCACTATAGGTAGAAGGTTTTTTTTTTACAAAGTGGAAATGAAATAATGAGAAAGCCTTAGGAGCTTTACTGTGGTAGCCCCCTGAAACACTGTTTAAAGCACTGTATTCTAAACAGGAGCGCTGAAATTCTGTGCTTACAAAATTTGGGGAGGCTTTGAGAAGCTCGGAAAGGTACTTTCTTTCATATGGTTGTCTGTCAAATGGGCATGGAACTATATAAGCTGCCATAACAGTAATATAAGTTCATAAGCACATCTTGTACACAGGAGTGTTGCTGATTTCCCCCCTCCAGCTGTCAGGAGTGCCCTAGCTGCCTCTTAAAGTTCCCTACAGTAGCCAAAGCAAGACGCAGACAAAAGGGATTCTTTCCAAGGCTTTATTCCTTTACAACTTAATGACTCTTTCAGATGCTAATTGCCAACGACTAAGCAAGGAACTGCAAAGGGTATCTTAGCAGGGTATCCTAAGCTCCATGTACGCAGTTGGTCCCCGTTTGGAGGAGAAGGGTGAGAAAGCTCTGAAACTTAAGGGCTAGGAGGGGAGGCTCCCCCCCTTACCCATGGGGCATCGGGGCACAACTGTTGCCATAGCACCAAGCAGGCTGAGTGTCTCCTCTCGGCGCCCTCCACCTCGTGCCTCTCTCTGCACCGGCGCCTTGCGTCTAGCAACAACCGATCTCTCGCTCCTTTGCTGCCAGGGTCACTATCTCTCTCAGGAATGCGAGCAGGGGGGGCCTGTCCCTGCAGCTGCACCTCTGAGAGATGAGCGGGCTCCTCTCCCACGGGTTGTAGCTCTTCCAGAATCAGAGCTGCTTTGGGGTTCTGTGCGCTCAGTTCCAACCCTGACACCAGCTGCAGCCCCGCATGTCCCCTGAAAAGCGATTTCAGTGGGCTGGGGGAAATCAAAGACAACCTTGACTAATGCTAAAATGCCTTCTACTTGCATAGGTGATCTTTGGATCAAAGCTATAGGGGTGTATCCAACAGGCACATCTTGCTGATGGAATTGCATTTAGCAGCAAGATGAATTCTCTCTCTTCTATGCCTCCCCTCTGAAATCTGCTCTGGAGGATTGGAGGACCCTCTGGAGCAGATTTTGGGCAGGTATGTGTAGGGCTGCAGTGGGGAAAAGAGGAAGAGAAAGTCCCATTGCTCAAGTAGAAGACAGCTCTTCCAATGTTGGATTTAACCCATAGTTTGTGAAGCAGAATACACATTTCAAATAATTGAACAAATGTGATTTATCTGATTGCAAACTGAGGAGTGAGGAAACACATATTTTAAGATCAGGTCACCTCATCTGTTTACCTGGTATTCTTGCAAGAATTGTAAGATTAGAATGTTCTGTTTAGTGCTGTTTCTGGAATTGGATTGTACCAAACAGAAAACAACTCCTCAACATTGAATAAGTTGAACTAAAATGGTAATATACAATGTAGTTGTTATAGTTGTTGAACAAAGTATATTTTAATTAAAAAATGTCCATGATACTAGTGCTACAAATCTTTTCTTCTTGCCTTTAAGTTCTTTAGTGTTTTTTTTTTCTTATTTGCATTTTTCAGTTTTGGATATATCGTGACCAGAGTGTTCGGAAATATTTTTTGCACACACAAGTGTGTAAATATATCCTTTCTACCTGGTTCATGATTTTCAATGTGTGGATAGTATTACGGGAGTCATTCATGTAGCCAATTAAATATGAACTATGGAAATTTGTATCCTGCTGCTTGCCACGTCATTATTGAGAGTGAGAGGCCCATGTTCCCCTCTCATATCTCCACCCAGCCCTCCTTCTAGTAATTTGCATCTGCTTGTGTCAAAGGGCTGGATGAGTATATGGGAAGCACACAAAGTTTTCCCATTCCCAGTAATGGGCCTCAGAGTGGCTGCTGTAAAGGTAGGGAAGGGTTCTATTTGAAGCCCTGGCACTTCTGGAATCCTTTGACTTGCAGGTCATCAAAGAGAAATCCTGCCTTGTTCCATCTCAAACAAGATAATTCATAGGGGTACTTCTCAACTCTACTCGAGCTTGTGCCTTCTACCGGCAGACAGAGCAGACGTTCTGCAACGCCTGGCATGAGAGTTGGGAACCAACCCCCAATGTTAAGTAACCAGGATCCAGCACCTTCTTGGGCTCATGGCCTCTACCACTGTGGTAACCCCATTAGTGCGCCTCTGCATGAGACCACTACAGTCGTTGGGTCCTCCAGGTCTCCATCCTAGAAATGGACCCACAGACTCACCGCCTACTTCTTCCTGACTTGGTCCAACACTCTTGGGACTGGTAGACAGTCCCAAACCACCTCCTACAGGGGCTCAATTTCTAGACTCTCCATCCATCTCTGACAGTCAGTACCGACACATCTCTCTCTGGCTGGGAAGCCTACTGCAGTCCACTCACAATCAGCAGATTATGGTCCCAGCAGGAGAGAACCCTGGACATCAGTCAAGTCAAACTCCTTGCTGTTGCAAAAGCCCTCAGGGTGCTCAAAGCATGTGTCATGGGAAGATCTGTTCTAATCACAACTAACAATACCACAGTTGTTTTCTATATAAATGATCAGGGAGGGACAAGTCTCTTCCCATCCTACGACTCACCCTTAACCTCTGGGACTGGTGTGTACATCACCAAATTGTTCTCATTGCCATCTACCTCACAAGGACATCCAACACTCTGGCAGATTCACTCAACAGGTCAGGAACTAGCTCCCACGAGTGGGAACTGCCCCCAGTGGTCACGTCCAAATTCTTTGATATGTAGTGCTTCCCATCTATCAACCTTTTTGCTTCAGCACTAAACACAAAATGCTAGTCCTTTTGCAGCAGAGCAGGTCATGACCCAAACTCATTAGGAGATGCCTTTCTTCTCCACTGGGGAGGTGTCCTGACCTATGCTTTTCCTCCTTTTCCTCTTGTAACATGAGTGTGAAGAAGATACAGAATGACCGGGCCCACTGCATTCTGTTAACCCCATGTTGACCAAGACAAGTGTGGTCTGTGACACGCCTTCTTCTATCCAACCACACCTTCCTCTACCTCCCTTGCATCCCAGACCTCCTCACGATGAATGATGGAGAGATCAGACACCCCAGCTTGGAGACCCTATGTACATGGAAAGTGGGCCACCTAACCAATTCTCAGCAGGAGTTCTGGAGGTGATGACTGCTTACCACAAACATTCCACTCAGACCTTATATGCTGCAAAGTGGAAGGCATTTCTGACCATTCTTGCCCGCAGCAGGACAGAATCCCAAATCTTGCAGCTTTCCGAGTATATTGCACTTCCTTCTTTCCTTGAAATCAAGAGGTTTAGCTCTGTCATCCATCAAAGTCTACCTGGCAGCAATATCAGCTAATCATGACAGTATTAAGGGATGACATCAGTGGCGGTACTTTGGCAGCTGTGTGCTGAACCTGATTCTCACAGACAATTTGAGTCTGAGCCCAAGGCAGTTCATCTTCCCACGCATGCATGCTTGGATTCCAAATCAGTCATGGTGTATCCATATGTGTATGTGTGTCTGGATCACTGTATAAATGCATTTATTTGCATTTGTAGCAAAACAGATGTTGGGCTTGTCTGCATTATGGGAGTACATGGTGCTATGGTTTAACACATAGTCAACATATGCATAGTCAACATATGCATTGAATGGAAACCTCTGAATTAATTTCATCAAACTGACTCTCCTGGCCATCCAGTCCTGCAGCTGCTTCAAGAACCTTGGCTTGGGCCACAGCCTCCGCTGCCTCCTTTTCCATACACAGGACTTCTAGGTGTCAGGGTGGACACTGAGCCCATAGAATCCCAGAGTAGTTCTGATTCTGAGGAAGAGCAGTCGCTCCTGGGAGAGGAGCACGTTCCTCTTTCCCAGGGCCCACAGCTGACAGAGATTCCTCCCACCAGCATTCCTAGATTAGAAAGCAGTCCAGGGAGTGACCGAGCACAGATAGCAGACTTGGTGGATGCGCGACGCAGACGCAGAGAGTGGCGCCGGATGGAGGCCGCGGAAAGGAGGTGTAGTGCCCGGTTGGCGCGCAAACAAAGGCTGCACCCAGAGGATCCAAGGGAAAAGGGGAGGGACTCTCCCTAGTCCTTAAGTTCAGGGGTCTGCCAGTAATTCCCTTTCAAACAGGGACCAAGCTGTCAAGGGCTCCTTGGAGGCCTCTCTCAGTCTAATCCAGCAGCCAAGTCCAGACACAGACAAAGGGATTCCTTTCAAAGCTTTATTCTTCTTTTACAACTTAACAACTCTACAGGTAGCAACTAGATCTGAGCAGCAGAGTACCTATGCCCTAAGTTGAAACAGTTGGTCCCCATTTGAAAAGGAATTACTGGCAGACCCCTGAACTTAAGGACTAGGGAGTGTCCCTCCCCTTTTCCCTTGGCTCCTCTGGGCGCAGCCTTTGTTTGCGTGCCAACCGGGCACTACGCCTCCTTTCCGCGGCCTCCATCTGGCGCCGCTCTCTGCGTCTGCGTCGCGCATCCACCAAGTCTGCTTTCTGTGCTCGGTCACTCCCTGGACTGCTTTCTAATCTAGGAATGCTGGTGGGAGGAATCTCTGTCAGCTGTGGGCCCTGGGAAAGAGGAGCGCGCTCCTCTCCCAGGAGCGACTGCTCTTCCTCAGAATCAGAACTACTCTGGGATTCTATGGGCTCAGTGTCCACCCTGACACTAGGTTGGCTTCCAGCTTGGCCTTCCTGTGTGCTGCATTAGCAGCAGGGGTGGCTACAACTTCTGCTTGCATGGTTGCCTCATTTTTGCCATAAGAAACACATGCCCATGCAGCTTCTGCTTCAGCCCATGCTTTGGCAGCAGCTGTGCTGAGTTTAAACTTGTTCATACAGATCCCTTTGCTCTAGTTGAGTGCCTGGAGGAGCAGAGGTGTGGTGAACCTGTTTCTTGTAAGTGACTGGCTCTGCTCTCTGCTTCTGCAATTGCTCTTTTTACAACGTTGCCTCGGTCCTGATTAATGGTGTTCTGAATAGTTTGTTCCCCCAGACTTGCATCTGTATTGAGTTTTGTTAGGAGGGAGAGAGATTTTCCAGGTGACAGTTGGTACTGCATGTAGTTGGACCTTGGCTGGGCCATAGTCAGTTATATTCCAACTTCATCTGAAGCATATAAACTCATATATCTTGTTCTACCTTGTCCCAGGCCTTCTCTGCTTTCTCCTGATACTGATTTTGCTCAGGTTCATATGCTTTCTGAGCCTTTGGGGTCAGAACAACTAGCCTTCTAGGTCTGTCCCTTTCTAGGACCTGAGGAGCTTGGGCTGTGTTCTCAGAACCTCCATCTATGGGCTTGGGTTCTGCCATAATATGGGAGGAGCAAAGAATCTGGAATCTGCACTCTGGTTCTAGTCCTGGCTGTATGGCTGAAGCGTGGCTGAGAAATGAAGCTTAGCTGTAGTGACATAGCACATCCATCATTGGATGGATGAGGTGAAAAAACAATGCAAGGCCAGGCCTTCAGGCTGCAATACAGAGCAGTAGCAGAGAACGAGGCCTGATGGAGGTTTCTTCCAAACTGAGAACAGCTGCTGCAAACCTGATAGAAATTCATCCTAGGGACAAGTATTCAGTGCATGAGAACAAGGCCTGATCAGTTGTTCACAGATCCATAGTAGGTAAACTAAAGCTATCACAGATTCAGAGCTTAGGGGGCAATGTAACAAATAACAATGCCCGTTTGGAGCAAATTATCAGAGATAGATAGATTCTTCAGACCTGCTACAATGACCATGAGCACTTCTGTGAAAGTCCTAGGCAAGGATGATAACCCAAAGTATAAGGGCTTAATACTGAAAGTACGATTTACTGAAAAACCTGAAGAACAATCTGTGTGATAGATTGGAATGTTCAGATGAGTCCTTCAAGACCAGGAGGATCAGAACAAAATAAGCTACACCGGGATAACGGTGTTAAGAGTCTCTTCAAACACTCCACCATTAGCAGGTCTCCCCCCTTAGGGAATGCCAAATTAGATGGAATCAGGAATGAGGCCCACATTGCATTAATTAGAGCAGTCTCATAGTGACGATCCCTCCCACTACAGGAATATTTCTCAAACTAGAATGGCCAGGTAGCCAGCCAGATGGGCAGCTAATAAATCAAATAAATAAATAAACTGCTCTCCTTCTTTCTGAACTTATTGTACCTGTGCCCCCACTAAGCCAACACCAATTATCTGGTGCATAGGTAGGCATACTGAGATTATCATGTATAGTTGTATACACCCTGATGGTATCGCTAATTCAATTCCTGGTTCCTTATCAGGACTCGATCATAGAAAACATCGACTGTTATCTTGTAGGCAGGCAGCAGATTGTCTGACTTCGTTGAGGTAAGAGGAATACAGAGTCAAAAACAGGGGAACCCATAGTGGAATCAGATACACTGAATCTGAGAGACTGAATCTGGCCATGACTTTTGGTCTTGAGAGATGAGAGCCAAATCCCAAGCACACAAGATAAATAGTTATAAAATGAATCCTGCTATACAATACCCTGGAGTTTGGGGGCCATTTGCTTAGCCCTTTTGAGATTTGATCTGGGGCAACATGAAATCATAGTATGGCACTACTAGCCCATATTGATAAGGAAAGGAAAGAACCAGGCTTAGAGACCAATCAGTTGTTAGACTGGTTGATATACCATCTGTCATCAATTGGAGCACTTCATATTAATGGACTCACTTATTGGGCTAGCTAGTTCAGACTCTAGATAGTCAACTTGCAGAAGGGGTCTTCAGTCAACCTCAAGATAGTCATCTCCCATAGCAATCACCTGGGAAATCACATGTGGATCTGCTTGTATTCAGCCAGAATTTGAAATGAGGATATACTTCTGCAGGCACAGAAGTCCTTCGACAATAGCTTTGGATTAATTCTTGCAGCAGCGGTCAAGAGAAGGAGCTGTTCCATAGTTTTCTCTCACTGCCAGTCATCAACAGAGTTTTCCTCAAGCTGTCACTGGAGAAAGCTTCAGTAATCCTGGGTTGCTCTCTCCTAGACATACAGACCGTAGTTTTTTGACATGTTATGTTTGCAGAATTGGCACTGCATCTGTTGCAAGGTCTTTTCCAGTGCTTACAACCCTTACCTGTTTAACTTGTAAGAATACTGAACAAGAGAGCCTATTCTGCTAAAGTTGTTTCAACGTTGACAGCATTATGGAGGCAATCCACTAATAGAATGCAGTAGGCCACCTGGAAATCCTTCAGGGCTTGAAGCATTCCCAACAAAGTCATGCTGTCAGGCCTAAGGTCAAGCATGTATTGAAATATTTTTGAGCAAGATAGGCCTGAAGCCTAACAATCCCAAGAAGCAAGCTTCCATGTTGGCCAGTGCAATCTGCTGTTCCCATTCCATGTGAGGGCAAGTATGAGGGCAAGTATGTTCATTTTGTCACTAATGGTCTAAAGTTCCCTGACGTGGAATTTGATTCTCTTGCTGACGTTCCCTATGTCTGCTCCTCCTTCCCTCACTCCTTCTTCTCCACAAGGAGTTGGTGTCAGTTAGCCCTGGGCAGCATGGGGGGGGGGGGGAATCTAACTGGAGCAGACCCTGATGTTCACTATGCCTGCTCTTGTTTTCCTCGCTCCATTTTCTTTCCCATTATGGAAATTTTGGGAGTTGTAGTCCAGGACATCTGGAAGATACCAGGTTGCCTACCACAGAATTAGGGAACCAGTCTTCCTTCGGTCAGATGAATGAGGAATCACCAGTTATGCAGTGGCACTCAGAACAGCAATTATTAAAAAAACAAAACAGTGCAAATCCTTTTTAAAAAATATCTGTGCTTTGTATTGCTACCAATACAGGTTTGTGTGCAATAAAAACATCTACTTATATAGCTACCTCTGCATATTTAGTCATCTGAATTGAGGCTAGAAATGTTGTCATTCCTTGGGTTGCATATTTCCCCAACTAGGCAATATAATAATTATTTCTTTCTGAATCTGTGAATTAAATTAGTATTTCATCATTTATTGGCACAGCCCTAGCTTTAACAGCATTTCCAAATCTCCCATGATCACGCTGTCTGTTTCAATGCATGTTAACATTTTAAGACTGTGTTCCAATGGTCTAACTCATATCTCACACTTTACTAGATTGTGTGTATGTGTGTGTACGCACGTGTGTGCGTGTGTTTGTGTTTAACAACATTTTAGGTTTTGGTAGAGAATATTTCATTGTAGTTAAGGAAATGTTTTGGACCTCTTTTTAAAGCATACTATTACATTGTAGTAGTGAACAAATAAAAGGATAAATACATAGATATATACTAAGTACATGCTCTTTCTACAGACATGGATGATGCTCAAATCCTCCCACGTCCACCTCGCGTCAGACATTTTTCACAGAGTGAGGAAACTCCCAGTGAAGTCTTTGATGCACTGAATGAGGAGCAGCCACTTCCACGAAGTAGCAGCACATCTGACATCCTGGAACCATTCACAGTTGAACGAGTCAAAGGTGCAGTTCCTGTCACTGACGGTTCATCCCATCATGCTCCAAGCTTACAGAGTTCCACAGAGGCCTCTTCAATATGTAGATCCACTGAAAGTCACGTTACTGATGCAAATAGCAGAGAGTCCTCTCTGGAAGTTGGGGATAGTATTTATGACCATCTCTGTCATTTGGTAGGCCCAGTAGAACGTGCAGACACAGCCGTTGAACAAAACCAGTATGTTGACCTTGAAGGTGAAGATGATCTTCTTTCCTGTCTGAGAGAATATCTTAAGGAAAAAGAAGAACTTTGCAGTAGCATTGAGTTAGATAAACATGAGCCTTCTCATGCGGTTGATGCAGGAATAAGTAGGAGTGATAAATTGCCACTGGATGGAGTAGAGTGTACAGACCAGACTGTTACATGTGCAAGTAGTACCACTGTTCAAGAAAGTGCCGATAATGCAGAGCTGCAATTGGAGCAAAACCAAAGTGGCTTTATAAGTAATATTGCACCTACACAAGTAGACAGTTCTACAAGAAACCAAGTTGAGAAAGCCAAACAGTTAAATATTGATAAACACACCCCAAATCTGCCTGATTATGGGTCAAGTAGCCCTAGTGACAAGGAAAGAAGGAGATATTTGTACAGACAAATTGCCACTGATGTAGATGTATCTGTGGAAACAGTGTTAACTGAAAAGCATAAAAGTGCCCTCTTTAATGAAAAAATAACCAACACAAGTGTTATGCATGCAAAGAAAATGCCACATAAAGCCTTAGTTAACCCTGAAATGCTTCACATTACAGGCATGAGCAAACTGTCACCAACTAAGAGAAGTATATCTGAAACAGTAACCCATAAGGCTAAAATCATGAAAATAGCAGCTAAAAAGCGAAATAGTGTCCATGTTACTTTTAGGCCATCTACTGAATCAGTTCAGTTTTATAATCCTCTAGAAAACAAAGAGGCCCCATGGAAAGCAAGACTTCGTAAACTCAGTGGTTTCAGTAGTGGGAGCAGTAGCACCACCAGCAGCAACACGAGCACCAGCTCATCCGGTGCAGCTGTGCTGGTCAGACCTGGAATATATAGGCCTCTAGATGCAGTCAGTACGACTTCTGCTAATATTAAACAGATTAAAGAATCAGGAGATGTTCCAGCATTCACGTTGCAGAAGGAAAGTATTGGAATAAATCAGATGTCTAATCGTAGCCCACCTAAGCCATCAAGTCAGGAGTCGGGACAACAGCAGGGCTCCCTGGGTGGTGTTTATAAATCTGTTGTACATGCTCTTTCGAAGCCGAAGGCAAATGTTTCCCCACAGAGGCAGAGCAGAGTGCCAGCAGAGGCTCCACTGAGGGATCTGTACAGTCATGTAATGGGCTATTTTGGAAAGAAAGCTGCAGGTGAGCACTATCAGTGTGCAGAGCACAAAAGGAGAAAGGCAGCACCAGTTTGGCTTAATGCACCTGAAGCGAGCTCTTATAAAGCAATCAAAAGGCTTTGGGATGATCAGTGCTTTTCCTGTTTGGTTTTGCATGCGCATATGGCCAGCTGAATTTTTTCCCAAGCATAAGTTATATACACTTGAAATTACTAATTATCCTTTTAAAAACATTTAATGAACCACTTTGCTGCTGAACACTTAAAATAGGGAAGAGGAAGAGACAGTAAATAATCTATCAAGGGATCCTGTCTGTACCCTACTTTTCCTGGCAGGTCTTGAAATCCAAGTTTCTATATATAATTGGCATATATATACTAACAGAAAAAGTAGTTGTGATGTCTCTAGTTTACCTTCCTACTTATCAGTTATTTCGGTTGAGCCAATTGTGGGTTCAATTAGTTTTTCTTCCTCCTCCTCCTGGAAAAGAAAATTGAAGCAGGCATCAAAATTTCATGTTTGGATTATTTCATCATAACAATCCAGTGTGGATTTTATCATTTTTATTTGAGCTATTTCAAAACATGCTTTAGTGCTTTCTGTGTGCATTCACTAGAATGGATGCAGTGTTTTCCTAGCAACATCCATCACTGCTTTTGTTTTCCTGGGATCATGGAAGTGCATAAAGGTACCATGATAGTTCTTCTTGAGCTAACTATGAGGCCTCTATGTGCTAATCAAAATGGGCAAGGGTGGCTGTCATTCTAATATCACCATCTTAGTTGACATGTTAAATAACCTTTAAAGAACAATAAATTAACTTTCAGCAGTGATGTAGGTTTTTTACTTTGTTTTTGTTTTTTTACATTGTATGCTGGCATGATTAACAGAATGTTCTGTAATGCACCCTGCATTGAGATGTTAATGCCATCTGAGGGCAGTCTTTGTAAGCATATCACAACAGACTGGGCAGTAATACTGTAAATTCTTTCAGACTGATTTATTTTAATATGATATTCAGTACCATCTTTGGGGAAAATGTGCAGTCTGGATTCTAGGAGTAATTAGATAACATTTTGAAATTTAATGTCTCAAGATCTTAATATCAAGATTACTGGCTACTTTTGGTGGAATAACACTTTATTAACAAATATAAACTACAAAAAATTGAAAGCTTCAAGGTTGAAATATCAAAATGAATTTAAAAACAGTGAAATTCTGTGCAATATTGATCATTAAGCATTGACCATTTAAAAAGTCTGTTATTCATTTTTGTACCACGTCATTTTTCACTGTGTACTATTTTATTTAGGGGTACTCTGTTTATACAGTACTGCATTGAAACATATAATTCAGTAGTACTTTCTACCTACCTGTTTCTCATTAGTATACACTGGACAGAGTTGTGGAGGTTATTATGCATTTGGTGATATGGAGGAATGAAGAATGTATGCTTGAAGCAAGCATTAACAACTTTAAGTAGTGCTTATCTGTAAGCTTTCTTGCTCTTTTCAAGGTTACACTGGAAATTGACTAACCTTTTGCTCAGTGGTGTTGGTGGGGTGGTTTCAGGGGAGGGGTCGATGTACTAATTCCAAAAACTAAATCTGTTTAAGAGAATATATATTTTTAACTGCATGTTTAGCAAGTAATTTTTGTATTGGCTAGTCTGTTACAGCACTTTTAAAAATATTTGTTGTTGAAAATGTTCTTTACTATATACAGTCATTCATTTGCTTTTAGCCAATAGAGAGGACATGAGCCAAAAGCAGAACCCTCTTGATAGTGATAATGGCAATAGTAATACAAATATCCCTGACCTCATGGATGAGTTTATAGCAGAAAGACTGCGCAGTGGTAGCACTTTGGTAAGCCTTTGCCATTTTCTTTTCTCTTAAAATATCAGATATGATAATGTTTATTGAGTTACAGGATTACCAATTAATTTTGGCTACACAAATGTTAATGGTAAGCAATGTGGTGAAGCTCCTGAGGGGAGGGTTTGGACACCAAATGTCATGGGTCTACGCCTCCCCCGCCCCCCGGTTCATTTTTAATCTGTCCCCATCCCTCTGAAGCTCAGGCTAGATTCAAAATGGACCCTTCTTTCCCTCCACACACCAAATCCTTCTATTCTGCTCCAGGTCTCAAGCTTGCTGCGGTGAGGGGGGAAGTGGAAAAGGCATGTTGTGGTAATTGTAGATCTCAGGGCCTAGGGCTGGATGTTACTGTGAGCATGCATGGCAACGACCAGATGTAACAGAAAGCATGGGAAATGTTATTCTCATATTTCCTGGTGTCAGTGGATTCTGTGGGACATTCTGATGGCAGTGTCTAGTCCTGAACTGTGAGGGACCTCCCTCACGTTGGTAAGTTTGGGAAATGGGTGACAACAGGGAGGGCTTTCTGCAGGGCTTGGTAGTGGAGAGGCCATTATTATAATTATATGAATAATTATTAAAATGTTTATGTCCTGTCCTCCTGCTACAGCAGAGATACCTAAGGCATCAACAGTTTAAAAGCAAAAAACATAAAAACAGGAGCAGCAGATAAAAAGGAACAATCACAAATCCAAGAGAGGGAAAATAAAATTGGATGATGGCCAGGCCAAAGGCCTGCTGAAACAAAAACATATTCAGGCTGTGGGGTGGGGGTGGGTGGGATCAAGGTGGGAGCCAGAGCAGGGAGTGCCAGAGCATCAGTGCAACAACAGATAAGGGCCTTTCAAGTGTTTCTTCCACCTGTACTTCACATTGCAGCAGGATGTGCAAATGAGCCTTCTCAGCCAACCTGAGTGAATGGGCAGACTCGGGGGAGAAGGTGATCCTTTAACTATCCACTGGGGCTGGATTCAGAATGATCTGAGGGTGGGCTGGGGTGGGGACAACACTTTCAAACTGGATATTTTTGAAAATAATTCATTTTAACTTATTAAGAGAAGGACAAATCAGAAAAGAGGAATGGGGTGTGGAACTATCAAGAGGGAGAATCATCAGCACAAATGTTCCATCACACTGAATATGACTATTTAAAAGTTTTTGCTAAAATTTTATAAATGCCTTGTAAATGTCTTTTGTACTACATAATTGGAGTCTTTAATTCCCACTTAAGTGTGCCCTTGGTTGTTTGTAAAATATTAACTTTTTTATAAGATGTGACTAGAAGGACTTTTATTAAGTGGCTGGACTAGGGGATTCTTTTTAAAGCTTAATTCAGTATAGGAAATAACCTCATATTAAAATGGTGCAGTAATATAGTACATGAATTAAAAAGAAAATATTTAGAAGAAATGGCACTTAAAGGAAACAAAGCAACTTAAAAATTGGTAATTGTTAGATCATTTAGTGTTGTGCAGCTCATGTCTCTGAATATAAACATGAAAGTCTTTTCTAACTGTACATGTTTTTCCTTAAATTATTAGATTTTTTCTTTCTTTCACTAGAATGTGACAAGGAGAGGGAGCAGTCCAGGAAGCCTAGAAGTTCCAAAAGATCTTCCTGATGTACTGAACAAGCAGAGTCAAATGCGTCCTGTGGATGACCCAGGTGTGCCTTCTGAATGGACATCTCCTGCTAGTGCAGGCAGCAGTGACCTTGTCAGTTCTGACAGCCATTCTGATTCCTTCAGCGCATTCCAATATGATGGCCACAAATTTGAAAGCAAGTATTCCACCGCTTAGCTCTCCCTAGAATTAGAATATCTACTGCATGTTCATTTTTGTTATAAAGAGCTTTATACAGAACATTTACTTGAGAAGAGTTAGGGTTGTATCCATTGGTGTCCCTCCACTGATAGAAGGCTCTAGCAGAGGCTTCCATCAGCTGAATGGGGAGGGAGGTGATTTTCACCAATTCCCTTGCCCCTGCTTCACCTCCTATGCTGTTCCGAAGGGCCCCCCAACCCTCTGGAGCAGGCTGGGGGAGGCATGGGGAGGGCTGCAAAGGGAAATTGGCGATAATCACCTTCCCTCCCTGTTCCGCTGACAGAGCCCTCCACTGGATCAAAGATTCTTCCATCAGTGGAGGGGACACCCTTGGATACAACCCTTAATGTGAATAGTATCCATTAGTAAATTAATTAAGTAATTGAGAGCAAAATCCATAAGGAATGCCTCTCACTTCTGACCCATTTATAAGAGTACAATATACAATGCAGGGCTATGCCTTGCATTGAATAGAATACCCAACTTATTCCAACATGTATTCAGTTGTCGGGGGGGTGTCTGCCACTGGCTGTAGTTCCTGAATGGTTAGTGCCCCACTTTTGTCAAACCCCTTGAATTACAGCTGAAAGTCCTGACTTCGCTCCCATCTGGGTGTGTTTCCTTTCAACTTCAATGTGGTGGTGTACAGAGGCCAACTGCCAAAACAGTTATCCTTGTTCCGATATTTCTGGCCCTGACTGTATGCCTACCACTACTACTTAGACAACCTGCTTATCATGTCCCCATTAGGGTCCCTAATTAGGGTCCCTGTCTACGACAACTTGGGTTCATCAAGAACAAGAGGTCCTGGCATTTAGTTTAGCAGATGCAAAACCTCAGAATGATCTTTGACATGACTGTGGGAAAGGTGTATTCTAGGGTAGCTGGAACAAGAGATCTTGCCTCTCAGATCTCAGAACCACATGTGCTTTGTACAGCTGCAAACAGCCATACTCGTTTGCATCAACTTGGTTCCCTGGATGAGGTTCCATTACAGGTCCCTCCAGTAGCTGCTTCTTCGTTGTCACATCAGATCTCCTTCCAGTGACGGCTAAACCCTGATCATATTGCTTCTGTGCACACAACCCCAGATTCAAGCCTATCAGGATGGTGTGAGGGGCATATGGAGTAAAATCCAACATAAGTCCTACTTAAGAGTAGAGCCATTGAAATGAATGGGACTTAAGTTAGTCATGGCTAAGTCCAAATAGAACTTACATTGGAATTTATTCATGACCAAAAATATTTGGCCCAAGGTTGTTATTTTCTAGAAGGGGGAAATTTTCCCTCCAGAACTCATGTGGAGCCACTTCTGGCACATTATTAACTGTTCTCTGGCTAGTAGTTCATCATAAGTATATTCCAAAACATTGGTTAGTGCTGTTTGGATTTGCTGGAATCTGCATACAACTGCACAACTCACTAATATTAAATGCAAAATGAAAGTTAGCAAGCAAGTTCTTTCTACAAGAGTTGTTTAAAATTGATAAGAATGTTCATTTTAATTTAGATCTGGGTCATTTTAGTGAGTCATTCAACCAAATCTTTTTAAAAAACACTTTAGATTTCAGCTTATGCCCTGAAGGTGGTACAACAACTTCTGCAGATTCTGATGCAGGTTCAGGACCCCCACAGAGTGCTGAAGAACAGGAAGTGGCTAGTCTAACTACACTCCACATTGACTCTGAGACCAGCAGTCTCAATCAACAACCACTGTCAGCTGAAGCAGCAACAATTACAGGTAAGGTTGAGCGAGAAAAATAGTGAATGTGTAGATCCTTCTGCTGCCTTCCCCTCATCCTGCAAAGCAAAGGGATACAATTTCTCTTCTCTTTCTCACATATATATATAGAGAGAGACAGAGAGTTAATTTTAACTAATTTCTAGAGTGTTAGCCATGTTAGTCAGATGGCAGGTACATATACACATGAGTATGGAGGAAAAAAAGTCAACAGTGAGGTTGAATTGAATCATTTCCATAACTATTATGTTAAGGCTTAAATGTATACTTATTTTGTGCACATTTAAGCCTTAGCATGGTTGTCACAATTGTAAATTGTTTCCACGTAATATACTGTCTCTTACCTCAGCCAGTATCTTGAACATTTAATACCTCACACAAGTGGTCTCCTCATTAAAGCAGTGTAGCATCAGTAGCTGGCAGCTACGACTGAACGCAATGCTGCTAGAATGTCCAGTCGTTCATCTGGTTGTTTGGTGCCGAAGTTGACTCAACACCCAAATATTTATAGCCTCGTTCTTAGAAGTGATAGAAAGTGAATTGATAAAAGCGTGGAAATAAAGTTGACAGTCCAAAGAAAAGCATTTATGAGGATTATTTTGCCCCTGACCAAGGTCTACAAACTGTTGCTACACTTACCTGTCAAGCTTTATTGTCTAGCAGCAAGCTGCAAAGTCTAAATCTATCACAGTTTTAGTGGACCTTACTTCTATGCAAGGATATTTAGGATTACACCTTAAATGGATTTCTAGTCCTAATTAAGGGGTTTGATAAATATTGCTGCTTTAAAAGACTTACGGTGCAATCCTATACATGCTTAGTTAGACGTAAGTCACTTTCAGTGGGCCTTACCTAGTATCACAGCCAAAGAGCCTAGGATACAAGCTATGATTTACTAATTTTTGCATCCCTTCACATCTTGTCCTGAACAGCATTTAAAAGAAAATACATTTCAAAAGTCCTGGGGGTGGGGCAGGGGGAGTTGTTCTCAGGGTTTTTGCACAGACTATCTCTTCTCTTTGCTTTAACACCAGACTATGAGAAGAGGAACTGGAGAATTATGTCTGACACTTTTTTCTCTGACTTGGTTCGCACGATCACCACAGCTCACCGTTGCTTATTTAAGCCACAGGGAGTTGCAATGTGTGCCAGCAGCCATTTTGAATATTCAAACTGTGGCAAGTGGCCACCATGGCTTATTGTAGTGTCTGAACTTGGTGAGGGTGGGTTGTTGGCATGGTTAAGAAACCATCCACCAGCTTAAAACAACCGTCTCTCTCCTTCTACTTTCTAAGTTCATCTTCTTTACAAATAAATGATAGTTAAGAGCACCTGAAAGGAGTCCTCTTCTTGTGCTCCTTCGTACTTCTGAGTAGGCATGCCTTTTAAGGGAGAGAGACATCTTCCCCGTCCTCACAGTCCTTGAGAATCATTGACTAAGTTCGCATGATCATGGAGGGAAAATTAGCCACAGTGGCTTATTTTCCCTCCCTATGCATGCTGGTCATGAACCACCTAATTAGCATAATTGCTTTCGCCAGGCACGGGTTGTCGTGACGTCCAAACCTGGCGAGGGTGGGTGGCCGGGGTGGTTTACAAACCATCCTGAAACCCATGGCTTGTTCTAGAGTTTCAGGCCAGTTTGTAAACCACCCCAGGCCATCCACCCTCACCAGGTTTGGATGTCACGACAACCCATGCCTGACAAGGGTAATTATGCTAATTAGGCGGCTTGCAACCAGCACACAGAGGGAGTTTGATCTGATGAGGGTGGAAGCTAAAACATTTAGTTTAAGATATATTTTTAAATACTCTGTTGTTAGTCTATCTATCTGCCTTTCATTCATCTCTCTCTCCACGCATACATGCACACTTATTTATTTATTTAAAATGCACATAAAACCATCATAAAACCCATTTTAGAAAGAGTAAAGCTATTTAAAAGCCTGAGAAAATAAAAGGGGTTGTCTGGCTCTGGAAAGATAACAAAGTAGGCACTAGGTGGACCAACCTGGGCATTACCTCAGATGGCAAGGGCACCAAGGGGAGGAACTCCAAATAAGATCTTAATATATAGGCTGGCTGACATGGAGTCAGGTAATCCTTCAGTCAACCTGGTCCAAAGCCATATAGGCATTTAAAAGTAAGCATTAGCATTTTGAGTTGTGCCTGGAAATGGGCCAGGAGCTAGTGCAGTGTTCAGCCGTTTAAGTGCTAATGCTATATGATCCCAAAATGTGGTCTCAGTTAGTAGCCCAGCAGCTGTGTTTTGAACTAACTGCAATTTTTGCACAGTCTTCAAAGGCAGCCCCAAATACAACACATGATGGTAATCTAACCTGGTGGTTACCAGAGTTTGGATCCCTATGGCTAGGCTATATTTTACATTCCTTTTGAATGACACCTGCTTCTTTGTTAACCATTCACCCAGTTTAAGAGATCCTCTTGGAACTCTTCTCAGTCTGGTTGAAATGTCACCATCTGGAATAATTTGCTAACTTCGCAAACCTGGTAACCTCACTGTTAACTTCTAACTCCATATCATTTATGAACAGGTTAAATAGCCCCAGTACCAATACAGATCCTTGGGGAACTCCACTGGTTACTTATCTCCATTGTGAAAACTGTATATTATTCTTACCCTTTATCTCAGGGCTGGGGAACCTGTGGCCCTCCAGATCAGCCCCAGTCAGCCTGGCCAGTTGTAAGGGGTAATGGGCATAGTAGTTCATCAATATCTGGAGGGCCACAGTTTCCCCAGTCCTTCTTTATTTGCTATTATTTAACCAGTTATGAGCCCATAAGAAGATCTGTCTCTTATCCCATGACTGGTAAATTTCCTTCGTCCCCTGGTCTTCACTGCAAGGCCCACAGGCCACTGGTGGCTTGCAAAAACTCCAGGTGCAGCCCTTTCCTCTCTCCTACCTCTCCCTTTCACTGCTCGATTAGACAGCCCGCTTTCCTGTCCCAGCAGCTACAGCATGCACTCACTGCACTGGTTGGCAACACTGCCGCTAATCGTTGCTCGGGCGTGGATCTATTCATAGAGTGGGCAATGCAGTGTAGCACCCCATCACCCCCATGGCTCCCCCCATTTACATTGGGTGTGCTGTACTGATACCAGTACATCGACTCCTCCTTGTCGGTCTTTCTAGCACAATGCACCATTGCCCTGACTGTTGCCACACTTCCTTACTTATTGCTGGTCTGTCTGCTGGCACTGCTGACTGTGCATGCCCAGATCCTTCACTAAAAAAAAATTGTCTGATTTTCTAGAGGGCACCCTGCGGAAATGATCCCCTGAACTAATCAGGTGACCTACTGGGCCAGTGAGGAAGCAGGAAAACCACTCGTGGAGGGAGTCAACCGCAAGGAAAAAGAAAGGGGCAACTCCAAGGGTCAGGAACCTCACCTGAGAGCAGCAGCAGCAGAAAGGAGAGGGGGAACGAGAGAGAGCGTGCATGTGTGCATGCCCATGAGAGAGAGAGAGAGAGAGAGAGAGCGGTAGCAGCGTGCCTTTATATTTTTTTAAACCACTGACGACAAGGAGGTCTCAGGTCAGGAACCAGCCAGCCAGGCACAATCCAGTATGGTTCCTTACTTAATTTGGGGGGTGGGGAAAGGGGGGGTGCTCGAAAAACAGTAATGTGATCACTTTTCTTTGGCTGTGTTTGCATCTATTCCAGGCCAACCCTATTTCATAGTGACCATTTACTGTTTTCTTTCCTGCTTTCTGTATTCTAAGTTTCCTTAGTTTGCCATAGAGATAGGAACATTTAGGAAACCCTGTCTGCAAACGGAGCATCCTGTTTCCTGCTGTTGTTGTCACCATGTTGGGGATGGAACTGTTTAGCCTAGCTGAGCTCACCCTGCAGGAGTAGGGAGGGGACCTGCTAGCCTCCTTTAATGTGGCTCTCACACTGATTTTTTTTTTTGGCCAAAGTGGCTCTCACTTGAAAAATAGTGAAGACCACTGCTGTAGGAACTTTTGGTGAGAGGCTTCCTGAAAAGTTTCTTTTGCTGTTGTAGGTTCGAACTTGGATGATATGGATTGTTGTTACAGTTAACACAAATAATACAACGCCCCCCCCCCACACACACACACACACATTTAGCATAATTTCTTCCAATAGTGAACTTTGGGACTCACCCACCCACCAGATTAGAAGTGAAAAGGGGCCTCCCAAAAGTAAGGTAGTGGTTTCTACATACTTGGAGGAATCTCTAGGTATATATAAGTATAGAAGATTATAAAATGAAAGAAACTGTTTTTAAATCCTTTCTATAACAAATAAGCTAGTTGTACACTAGATCTGTGTGCAGAATGCCATCTTAAGATATGTTTTCCTTTTACCATTAATTGAATATTGTGTCAGTATTAATGCAAATCAGAACAAAGACTGAGTAAATATTCTGATAGTTAAAATGTCATTTGTAGGTTCTGAAAGTGCTTCACCAATCCAGTCTGCTCTTGGATCGCGATCCCAGACTCCATCACCTGCCACTCTGAGTGCAGATCACAATGAACAGAAAGACTTACAGCTGGATGAAAAACTCCACCACTCCGTTTTACAGACACCAGATGACCTAGGCAATATCATAGATAGCAAACTTAAGACTACATTTTCTTTCCTTTCCTATGCAGTGTTCACTATTTTCAGTATTGGGTGGTTTCAGAAGACTGTTTTGTATTCTTTGTGCCATTTTTTAAAAAGTTATGCTATTGATTATGCTTCTAAATTGTCTTAGAGAAAGTAGATGTTCCTTTTAAAGTACATGATTGACTGAATTAAGAACATCGCCTATTCATACATTCAATAAACTGGTCAAACTCAACATAGCTTGGGACAGTAGGATCACGTCTTGCCTACCACAAACTGGCTGCCTTGTATTTTGAGATACCATCTTATTGATGCATATATGTGTATACTCTTTTATTTATACACCCAGAAATGTTTGATTACTATTTTAAAATCAAGGCGTAAATATACCACATATTGAGCATATGCATGAGCCTTCAGCATTCAAAATGAATACTTGTATGGGGGAGCAAAGCTGTGCATGTTCGCCCTGCCTCCAACATCCCTATCCCCATGTCAGACCTTCATGCTTTCAAGACAAAGGTTTGAAAGGAGATTCAAAGCACTTTCAGCTGAATGTACTTAGAATTTCAGTATAGACCTTAATGCTGAATTCATGAAGGTCAAAAGTGGAATTGGCATGTGGGAGGCTTGCATGTGCCCCCCTCACCCCCTCACAGTTTAAACCTACACATATGCCATGGAAGGGGAAGGCTTGAAAAAGGCTATGTTGGATTCTATGTGTTTATTTATTTATTATTAAATTTATTAATCGCCCATCTGGCTGGTCACCCACTGCACCATTATATTAACTGTGTGGAGGCCAGGGGCAGGGCACATGGATCCAGGGGTTGCATGCACTACTGCAGTTCTGTTGCTCAACTGGGTTGAGTTTTATTCAGATTATCAAATGTGTGAATAGACTCACAATATCTTTATAAACATACTTGTCATGATCATGTTGTTAAACTTTTGTTGTAAACTGCCGTTGGTGCTTAGCCTAGATGCCAGAAAATACTGTTATTGCTACAGCCAAAATAACTTGTTTTTCTGGAAATCTCAAGCAAAAATTTTGGGTTACAAACTACTTAAAAGATTATGGGAGTTGCTTTTCCTTGGGAATTCCACCTAACTGGTATGGTTTACAACACACAGTTTGCAAATCAGTGTGAAAAGCATGTAATGTCTGCACTGAACACCCCTTTCCACAAACTCAAAACCAGCCCAAATGTTACTTCTGACTGCTGTCTTTAGTCACAAGAGTAGTCCATGCACACGAGCAAAGTAACATGGGAGCCAAAATCTCATGAATCTTGTCCATGTCAACATCTGTAGATTCAAAATGTTTTTCAAATTTTCAAAAGTCATAGAAATTGCCAAAACTACAATTAGAGCACAATCCTATGGATGTTTAGACAGAAAGAAGTCCTACAGCTCCCAGCATTCCCCAGCAAGCATGGCTGGCTAGGGAATGCTGGGAGTTGTAGGTATTTTTTCTATCTAAACTTCTATAGGATTGCCACCTTAATGATTTTCTGCTTCAAATGTTAACCTTTCTCACTTAAGTAGACAACTCCCTTACTGTCAACTAAGGCTAACATACTTTGGAACACTGACAGGCTCAAAAGCCCCATAGGATGCTTGAGAAGAGGGTACTGGGGAGAAAAATGCCTATCTCTGCTTTGGCATCATGACACAAGTGCCATTATGATGCCACTGAGCTGCTTGGGGGACAGGTCAGAACCATCAGTGCTAGTTCTGAGGTTGGATGTTAGCACTGATACCATACTACAGATTGTGGTGTTGTAGAAGTAGCAGGACCACAGTTGCTACCCGTTCCTTTAGCATCCGCTTTGTTAAAACATTTTTGGTTGTCTTTCCATAATCAATTTTACCTTTGGTCATGTCTGGATGAGAATGTCCCAACCATTCAGACCTTATCCCATCTTGTTAGGAAAGTAATCATTGCCCATCTCTCTTTATTACTCAGATGCAACTTTGTGCCACTTCACGTGTAACTTTTTTCTCCACATAGTCTAATCTCCATGTGGAGAGGGTAGTTTGGGAGGTAATGTTTAACAGAAGTGCAAGTATCTTGGATGCTTGCACACCTAACAGAAATGTCTTATTGAAAGAGTAACACGTGATATAGTGTATGCATATTGTATCATGTCTGAAAGAAGGTTTCATACATCTTATTATGTACATTTGATTGTAGCTAATAAGCTCAGTTTTTAAACTTATTTATTGATTGTATACCCCATCTTTCCACCAAAAAAATGGCAAGGCTATAGTAATAAAACCAAGATTAAAATAAACGTAGTTAAAATAATTTTAAAAATAAATAGATTAAAAACAGAATTAAAAACACAACAATAAAATAAACTGTTTTGGTAAGTGTTGCGGTTTGCCTCATACTCAACAGTTACCAAATATTATAAATGAAGTCCTTTTCCCTTCTCACTACAGTAGGCCAGATTTTCAGAAGGCTGTGATATTTATATGTTGGGAAAAATAATTTATGAAATCTAAACAGCAGTCCATTGTATGACTCAGGATGGACTTGACCTTCTGTCAATGGGGCCATTCAGATGACACGGTAACCCACACTCAGTGGTTGAATGTGGGTTGTTGTTGAACCGTGGGTTGTTTGTTGAACTGTAGGTTACCATGTTGTCTGAACCCAGGACATTTTCTACAGGGTGGCTTGTTAACCATGCATTGTGGCTTGTTAACCACCCTGAACAACCCAGCAACAAACCATGGATTCTCAAGGTGGTTTGTTCGAGAAAATAAGCCACACTGCATGGTTAACAAGCCACCCTGAGGATGTTCTGACAATCCACAATTCAACAAACAACCCATAGTTCAACAACAACCCACACTAAACCACTGAGTGTGGGTTAGCTTGCTGTCTGAATGGCCCCAGTGTGAGAGAGTTGTGTTTATCAGTTTTGAAACTTTGTTCTTTCATATGCTTAAACATGTGTCAAGCTTGCCACAGTTCTAGGAATACTTGTTATATAGAGCTTCTAAGAAATCTTGGATTCTAACCTATGAAATGTAGCCATTCTGGGGCCTTTCCCTGAGTAGAGCTAGATTTTAGTCCCTGTGTTCATTGTAGGAAGAGGAACTTTCTACAGGAGTTGAGATTGCCATCTGTACCCCTCAAAGAATGAGAATTTGCTGTAAAAAAATGTTCCATTTCACTGAATATGACCCATCTACACATAGTGTAGTCACACATCTATTTTTTTTTTCTGTGCGTCCTTATAAGCTTTCCCTTAGAACTCTCAAGTTGCTCTTTCAATCCCACCAAGTTCAAGAAGCTTTTTAGAGATTTGATATGAGAACTTGCAAAATGGAAAAATGCCATATGTGTGTTTTGGGGTAATGCTGGGAAAGCTAGAGAAGATGACTCACAGAGAAATTTTAGTGCACTTTTATCCCTATGAATCACTGCCTATTGGTTCACCATTGTGCAAATCTAAACTAAAGAGATACTTCTAGAAACTCGATTTTAAAGTATACCTCACTTCCATTTGTTACTGAACATCTTTTTTTCCCTAAAGAATAGTTGACCTGATGGTATGTTTTTCTCCTGTTACAGAAACTAGTGATTTTCCATCTGAATGTTGTAGTGTGATGGCAGGAGGAACTCTGACAGGATGGCACGCAGACGTGGCTACTGTAATGTGGAGACGAATGCTAGGGATTTTAGGAGATGTCAATTCTATTATGGATCCTGAAATACACGCTCAAGTGTTTGATTACCTTTGTGAACTCTGGCAGAATCTTGCCAAGGTATTTGGAGAATTGAATGTGTTCATTTACTCAGCCTGCAAAGTTGTTTACTTTTGAAGTAGAACTGCAGTAATACATTTCTCTTCTTATAAATTTCCATTGTATTTCTAAATGATTTCAGATTAGAGATAATCTTGGCATTTCAACTGATAACATGACTTCACCTTCTCCACCAGTTTTAATTCCTCCACTGAGAATTCTAACCCCATGGCTTTTCAAGGTAAATACAGTAGACCATTCTGCAAAAAAGGAAATGAAGATTGTGGTAGTGGAGGACAGTGTTAATATTCTGGTTTCATTTTTTAATATTAGGCAACCATGTTGAGTGATAAGTACAAACAAGGCAAGTTACATGCTTATAAACTTATTTGTAATACAATGAAGCGAAGACAAGATGTTTCTCCAAACAGGGACTTTTTAACTCATTTCTACAATATAATGCATTGTGGACTTCTTCATCTTGATCAGGTAAGGGATTTTTTCATGCCTTTTCTCTCCCCAACTCAAGAATTCTATAATGTTCTATATATTATACATATATAATGTTCTATATATTTTAAATTGTTTTATTGTGTGCTGTTTGGTTTTAATTTTTGTGAACTGCCCAGAGAGCTTCGGCTATTGGGCGGTATAGAAATGAAATAAATAAATAAAATAAATTCTACCTTTATTGTAAAGATTATCTTCAGACAATTACGGAACAGTGCACCAGAAAATTAAAAACATCTTTAGAAGCATGTTGTTAGTATGCCTTTCAGGATTAATAAAAGCAACCCTAACAAGTTTATTTATTGTAAATGGTTTTAAACTAGCGATGTTTCAAACTTCCTACCGTCAAGATCCTTTTCCTACTTGGATATCTCTGCCAAGGAATTTCTATGTATTGTAGAAAATACTGGAGGAGTGTTCTTGTGTACGTAGTTCTCAAAGACTGATGGCTGGGCCTGTTGGATTTCTTGTTGCTGAGAATGCATCCTGGAATGCACCCAGATCACCCAACATGCTTGCTGCATGTTGCTTGCTGCATGTTGCAAGGAAAGATCAATAGTGGTGGGCAAATGGTCTTTCAGGGAGCCTTGTCTACCATTACTGATCTTTTTATTGAGAAATCCCTGAAAAGATTCCAAGGAACACTTAGACTTTTCAGAACACATTTTGAAAACTAGTTTAGACGAGTGCTTTGCGGAAACAGAGGCTTAGTTCTTGCAAGCAGATGACAAGGTAGTAAATTGCTGTCTGAGCTCTACTATTTTGGATTGTAGACGGGGACTCCATACCAGAAAAATAAAAAAATTCCTATATATAGAAAACTAGATGTCAGGGAGAAGGTTTCTAGATTAGCTTTCTCCTTGACATCTCATTTTCTATGTGATAGAGGGTTTCTTTATTTCTGGAAGAGTATTAAATTATGTGAGCCACATCTACAGTCTAAAGTAGTAGAGCCCATAGATAGGTTTACCATCTCATCTGCTGTCAGTGAGAACTAGCTTGAAGTCTTTGCTTATCATTGCTGTGCAAGCGTCCTAGGCAGTCTAATCACAACTTGAGTGACAACTAATTCATTGTGATACAGTGCAACTGTTTGTCTCACACATCCAATTTCTACTCCTTGCAAAACAATCTAATTACCAATTTATAACAGTTCTGGTAAAGCGATGCCTTTTCAGCATAATTGCCAAGAATCTGTCATACTGCTGAACAAGATACCTTCCCAGAAATCTAAGGGTCATTGGCAAATACTGAGACATTGGTTCCAGTAATCCTATTCAGATTTCATCTTCTCTTAGAGTGTTAGAAAAGACTTTACATTTGAGAAGGAAACTGTGTGTGTGTGTGTGTGTGTGTGTGTGTGTCTGTTTCTGTAGTGCTGCTTTTGACTGCCTCTTGCTAATTAAACATTTAGCATCCATAGGACAAGTTCTGGATTTATTCCCATTATGCATACTTGTGAAAATGTCATCTTAGAATGTATAATCTATGCAGCTAGGTCAAAAATGATCCCATGAGCAGGAATCCTAAATTCCTATTAAAACCTACTCTTGAACAAGTTAGTGACTGAAATATTTTGAGAACATTTTCATATCTCGGTTAGAACTGACTAGATTGGTTCTAATGTGATAGCAAATTATAGGATAAAGAGATGTGAAATTAGAGGTTCAAATACAAAACAGGTTTGATCTGCAGCAATTAAGATTCACCACAGTTCGGATGGCACACTTAACTTCCATTAATCAAAAATGGAAGTGAAACCTTCCAGTATCCTTGCATCCATGCTGAGGGAGTGTGGGGAACATGTGAGCCTGCAGCTCGCTGTGGCTCTGTGCCATCTGGACACAGCCACTGATCTTTACATTCCCAAAACATGTTCATATTATTTATCTTGTTGCTTTGTTATGTTCTATCTTTAACATTGTGCCTATTATAGAAATTGTAAGCATTTTGTCAAATAAAGAGTTATATGCTTCTTTTCCTCCAAGGATATTGTTAATACAATCATCAAGCACTGTTCTCCTCAGTTTTTTTCACTTGGTTTGCCTGGTGCTACTACACTGATCATGGACTTCATTGTAGCAGCTGGTAGAGTGGCAGCATCATCTTTTCTCAATGTGAGTAGATGTTTTTAATTTTAGTTGTACGCACACACACACACACACACTCGCACACACACATACACAGTTCGTATTTCTATAAAGTTGTGAAATGTATTAATAGGATTACAAGGTTTTGTAGTTACCACCTCTCATAGTAGGGCTGTCTCCCAGTAAATGATCTAGCACATGCGGTATTAAATAAGAATAGTATTATTATAAAGTTATATATTTGATATGTACAGGTGGATTACATTGTCCCTGGTTAAGGCCTTGACACATAGTGGTAAATCAAGGGTGGGTAACTTTAGAGGGTCCAGGGCCCAGTTTCCCACCCCTGAAACCCACCACGGATGCACTCCCTCCCCGACCCCCATTAAAATTGCCATCACTGCCTAATTGCCGTTGAAATTTGGTGGTGCAAAAAGCAGCCTTTTTACTTTAAAACAAGGTGTGTGGGGAGCAAATAGTATGCCACAAACTATTGATAGGGCTCCCTCTGTCTTATCTGCATTAGGAATATGTAATCATATTCCTGGAAGCCCAGGGAGCATGAATTTGCATTGAAACAAGGTGCGCACTTCCCACGTGCCTTATTTTGAAGTAAAAAAGCAGGGGGAGGGGTTGTTGTTGCTTCTGCACCTCTGAACTTTAAAAGAAGGCTGGGGTGTTGCTCATCCCTGCTGTAATCATTCAGTTTTGTATGAATCTGCCTGACCTTACACCATTACTCAAACAGTGTAATGAGTGCTTTAAAAAACAATATTATCAAAAAAAAAAGGAAAGTCCCTGCCCCAGGGAGCTTACAATCTAAATTGTAACAGTGCAGGGAGCCAGGAGAGTGAGCACTAAGGGTATCAAACAGCAGAGAAAGGGGGGAGAAGTAGAAGAGGCAAGCTTAATGGGATGAATGCAAGAACATGCAGTTACACATACTTCGCTTTGCTTCATTTGGGGATGAACACTAAACTTTATTTATAGTCTGTTCCTATTTTTACTTTTAACTCAGGCTCCAAGAGTAGAAGCACAAGTTCTTTTAGGCTCTCTGGTTTGCTTTCCAAATTTATATTGTGAACTACCAGCTCTGCACCCAAGCACTCCTGACATCGTTGTGTCTCAGTTTACAGAGGTTAAGGTAGGTTTTTAAATGCTGTGTGCTACACTTACATTTCCCCTGATTTAAGACACCCATTTCAGCAGAGAAGCAGCTCATAGCACAGTCCTATATGTGTCTACCCAGAAATAAGTCCCTTTGGCTGTATTTGGACATCACAATAAACTATCATTTATCATTACGTGAACAAACCTCAGGCTTGTGTGCTCCCTTTCCCCTCCCCAGGCTGAGGCATGATCAGAAGATTGCACTTCGCTTTTCAGTTAACCACAGTTTAGCACTAAACTAAAACTGGTTAACTGAAAACTGAAGTGCAATCTTCTAATCTAAAATTAGCTGAAAACTGAGGGGCATTCTTCTGAACTGTGGTTAATCTTAACTATGGTTTATTAAATTGAATCTTAACGGTGATTTATATAAATCATGGTTTGAAGTTGGCTTGTTTCAATAAAGCACAGTTAATTTTAACCACAGTTTGCTAGGCTTCACATATCACACTAAACTGCATTTAGTTAAAAACTGAAGCAAACTCTTCCAGTCTTGTCATTGGGTCCACACTGATGGAGGAAAGAGAGGTGGGGAATAGAAGAGTCTAAGGCTCATTCACAGAATAATAAACCATAGTTGATCACTGCATCCAAATGCAACCACTGAGTTCAGTGGGACTTACTCCTGTGTACGTGTGTAGAGGTTTGCAGCTTCAGTCATCATCATCTTTCTCAATAGGAGAAAATACTAATTTATTGGTCAATAGTATCCTAGATATCCAGAGCACTTTAAAAATAAGGTCCTAATTTGAGGGCTCCTCACTATAAGGGAGAGTATGTTTGTGCAGCTAGTGGTACAGTCTCCAAAGCTGGATGGTCCAAGATGGGTAGCAGAGATACATGGCTGGAACACCTCGGGATTCCTTGTTCCCTAGGATAACATCCCTGAGGGGGCAACTCTGAATCTTGGTAGCATAAACAAAGCTAGAATGTTTTCAATCCCTCCATCCATTTCTGTGAACTTTTTCTGTAATATAACAAGGCTTTATATTAAATTAAGTTGTTTTGGGATGGCTGATTTTGGACATTCTTACTTTAGGAAATGATCATCAAAACAATATTAAGTTCTGCAAGAGAGGAGCCATCTGGACCTGCAAGGTATGGATAAATAAGGATTGTTTCAGAGCATTTGGCAAATAGTTTAATTCATGCATTCAATTACATGTTTAAATAGTATATTTTGAAATAAAGGGGTTCTTAAAATCCTGGTGACAGCACCAAACTTTTAAAAAAGGAAGAGATGGTAGAGCAAGTTTAATGAAGTAAAACATTAAAAGTAGCATGAACTCTCTCTCTCTCTCTCTCTCTCTCTCTGTGTGTGTGTGTGTGTGTGTGTGTGTGTGATGTATCCAGTGGTGCCCCTCCACTGACAGAAGGCTTGAGGCTAATCCAGTGGAGGATTTAGTCACTGGAACAGGGAAGGAGATAATTGTTTGTCAAATTCCCTCCCTCTTGCAGCCCCCCTCCCTTGCACGGCCTAAACCTGCCTCAGAGGGTCGGGGGACCTTCAGAAAAGTATAGGAGGTGGTGGGGGAGCTGGAGAGGGCATTGGTAAACATTGTCCCTCCCCTTTCTGCTGATGAAAGCCTCCACTGGATCAAAGAGCTTTCCATCAGCAGAAGGACTCCATTGGATACAAGCCTTCATTTAGACATTAGATGATAACATCTCTAAGTGCAATCCTGTACCTAAGTGCCATAGAGTTCAATGGGGCTTACTCCCAGGTATAAAACCGTCTGTTCACTTTAAAACAAGGCATGTTCATAGGATATGTGCATGGTGTATTCTAAATATACCATGCATTTTCTACTCTCTTGATATTGTCAGTTATAGCTAGACTAAAGTCGATCTCTAAATTGCTAACATTGTTTTGCAGATGTGTTGCTCTTTGTAGCCTTGGCATATGGATCTGTGAAGAGCTTGTACATGAATCACATCATCCTCAGATTAAGGAAGCTCTGAATGTGATCTGTGCCTCATTAAAAGTAAGCATGTAATCACTACAGCTGAGATCTAAGGGATCGTATGTGATGTTCGATGCGCACACTGCCACTTTTTTGGCCTCCCAGTACAGCCCCTCTTCCATCAGCGATCCCAAGCCTTCAGAGAGAAGGGATGTAGCAAGGAATGCTTCCCTCCCCATTTTTGCATGTGGAAGAGCTTTTTGATTCTATATGGACTCCTTTGGATCCAAGTTAGGTTTCTGTCGTGTTATTGTTCAATACCGCTTCAAGTGCCATAGAAATAGTGACCAGTAATCTTGTCATGCTTTTTTATGTAGTTTTTAAAACGCAAAATATTTAGATGCTTAAAATTAGCATTACAAAGAACTTGTTAACATATGCAAGTAGTCTATCTGTATGTTTTAATTTCCTACTTGCTTCCTTTATGAAACTAATGATAATTTAGGGCACACAATATCTGGCAGTTCCAATGAAAAAAAATAGTGCTATCTTCACTCTGTACTTACTTGTGGTGTGTGGGTGCCCCTCTTTTCCATTCCGTGCTAGTTATGATAGATTGGTAGATGTCGTTTCAGTGAGAGTCATAGAATCCACAATTGTATTTGCTAAGACAGTCTCTGCTCCCTCTGCATCTTCCAGGGACATCCCTGCATGGCATAAGGCAGAGGTTGGCAACACATGAGCCACATGTGGGCCCCTCCATCCTTTTTTGTGGCCCCGCCACTGCCAAATCACTGCCAAATTGCCACTGAATTTTGGCAGCGAAAAAAACATTTTTTCCTTTAAAATAAGGTGTGCAGGGAGTACATGCTTTGTTTTAATGCAAAATCGCATTCCTCCATGCTTCCAGGAGCATGATTTTGCATTAACAAGGTGCACACTCTCCACATGCCTTGTTTTAAACAAAAAATGCTGTTTTTTTCTCACTGCTGAATTGACACTGAAATTCGGTGGCGATTTGGCAGCAATGATTTTGGTGGTGGTGGGTGGCCCTGGTGGGTTCACGGAGGCAGATATTGACCCTCAAATCCTAGATTTTTATTTATATATTTCACAAGAGAATCTTAATTAAGGGCTTAACCATAATTCCCATCAACAGTACTCTGGCCTATGAGGTATTGATGGCCTTTAGCAGTCGTGGATGACATGCAGACCACATATGGCCCCTGCCACCCCCCGGCAGCAGCAAAAAAATAATAATCACCATTTAAACCACCACCACCTTCCACCAGTTTTAGCACTACAGAGAGCTAGAAAGGTCAGGCTTCGCTTCAGAACAAATGAAATTTGATCTTTTTAGAGCTTCAAAGTTGTTTGCTGCCAAAATTCAGCAGCAAACTGCTTTCACATACGCCGGCCTCCTGTTCAGTGTAAGGCACCTCACAGAGGGCAGTCCCTGGACAAAAATGTTCCCCAGATGCCCCAAAGTTGCCCACCGCTGGTCTATAGCCTCTGATTAGACTGTTCCTGCAGAGCAAGTTCAGTACTGCTGTTTATGGTCATAATGTATTTTCAGCATGGAATTTGAATCTGGTACCAAAGAGTATTGAGATCCGAGTTGTGTTATTCACTTTTAAGACTGCTTTTCTACTAGGATTCCTGCTCAGCCACAAAAAAGGAAAACAGCACCTTATTTTCCAGCTGTGAATGCTACTTTTGTTTCAGCAGTGATCCAGTTTCCCTGTTCTGGGGTAGTTCACTGATTTTCTAGGTACCTGTTGATTCAAGTATGTGTTATATAATCCCATAGCCAGTCCAAGAGTTACTAGAAGGAAGAGGCTGAAAAATCTGAAATGCTTTTGTTGAATAATATTGTTGAAAAGGGGATTGAAAAGGCTGCTACAGAAGTTTACTTGCCACCTTCTATTCCTCTTTCTCCGTTACGCTGCAGTTCTATAACACGCTTTCCAGAGAGTAAGCCCTATTGAACATGATGGGATTTACTTCTGAGTAAATGTGCATAGGATTGTGCTGTTAATGTACTTAAGCACTTCATATGAGACTTAAAGCTTGGTCCTGTGGAAATTTAGTTGGCACTGTCACACCGAGTTCAGTGGGGCTTACGCCAAAGTAAGTGTGCTTAGGACTGCAGCCTTAGTACCATAATGAATGGAATCCAGTCTATACTCATCTATGTGAGCCGTACCAATTGCTAGATTCCTGGGGTCCTCAGAGGAAAATGGGGAAGGTGTGAAAGTAGCTTAAATTCCAAGACCTATTTCTATTATAACTCTTTTTATTCAGAAGTTCATTTGCACAGTCAGCCTATTTTATTATTAGTATATTAACTACACTCAATTTCCTTATTACTGACAAACAGCTTTCTTTTCTGTATGTCTTTACCCCACTCAACCCCCACCCCAACATCTGCAACTGTGCCAAATTTAGTCTTGTTATCCAAATTTTCTGATTTACTATTTTTCTTTGATAGTTCTGAAAAGCCACAGTTTAAATTAAAGTATATGTAAATATGAATGTTTAATGTATAAATTGTAGTACTTAATACATCATACTTCTTTTCACTGTTTTGGGAAATCATTGAAGCATGTCCTTTCTCTTAAATTTCTTAACTGAGATTTAAAATTCACAGATACACTTTTGTGTCCAGAAGAAACAAATCTTGGGCTCTTATTTGGAAGCTAGAGCACATATTATTCAAAGACTTTTGGAGTAGGCTATTTTTCTTGCAGAGAGACATGAATGAGTATAGATACCAGATGCTATGTTTCTTGTCAGTTATATTGACAAGTACAGTACATACACTATTGAAATGGAATGGTAGCTGAAAAAAGCAAATTGCAGGCTTATAACAGATGCAGCAACACTTTCCGAACTCCAGCCAAGCTGCTCTGTCAAAGTATAGGCAGTGTTTATTTCTCCTAGACAGTGTGAAGTCACAACTTTTGTCTGTCAACCTTATTGAAAGCCTTAGCACAAAGATCCTAATCACTGCTCTCAACCCCTGTAGTTAGAGGCTGTGTTATGTGCCATTCCAAAATAGGTTGGGTTCTAAGTGACTACAAAACCTTATCTATGCTACAGAAAATCTCTATTGCTCAAACCATTTTTTAAGCAATGGGTGAACCTGAACTGCTGTTGAAAGTGTAGACCAGAGAAAGGCATGCTGGCTACTTGGATTGACTTCAGTGAACCAACCTGGAGTCTGAATTGTAGTCTAATAAAAGAAAACCTTTATAATAGAACAGAGCTTCAGATTTCTTTTAAGGGACAGTTGACAAAAAGTATTAAAATCTAGGATCAGCATAATCAGGAAAGTGAGTTCTGAAACGTCTTGCTGCCAAACCCACAAAGCAGATTTGGGGAAAATATGAAGATAATACAAATAGAGGAGCAAAAATTGGTGGGCTGTGTATGCATACACCTTTCAAATATTAATGTAGATCTATCTACTGTTAGAAAACTTACTGGAACTATACAGATGAGTAGCTAGACTATATGCTTTTCTCCTCTGGAAGGGTGGGGTACCTATTAGAATTGATCCTAGTGGTTTTGAAAGGGCTCTGGGGGATTTTCCAGTTTGTATGACTGGTACTCTTGTTGAACCCCATGGGACATGGAGTTGACCAGGGCACTTGACACGATTATGGCCAAATGCCCTTCCCTGTTGGCAGAGCAAAATTAGCTCCTTTGTACACCTTGCAGCTGAGGACAATGAAGCAAGCAGGCTGTTGGCTAGAATGCAAGTGGAGAAAGACTGAATCCAACCCAGCACTGCTAAGCGCTCATTATTGAGCCTATTCCCTGGTGGTAAGGGTGGTAAAAAGGAGGGGGGTTTTCCACCTCCATTGCATATTCACAGTGCGGTCCAGCAGAACTGTTTAGGGTGGTACAGGGGCTATTACATTCTGACCCTAAGAGGGAATTGGTTTCATTTTCTACAGCTCACTGTGATAAATTCGTAAGATACTTTGAACATAAAATCACTCGTATCCAGCATGACTTGGACTCCTCAATTAGTGCAGTTCCATTAACAGAAGTATCCAAAGCACTGTCTTGTCCAGCTGTATTGGATGAGTTTCAATTATTCACAAGGATGCAGACAAAGTTCTTGGATGAGTTCAACCAACCACTTGCTTACTTGACTCCTGCCCATCTTGGCTTGTTATATCTAATAAGGAGGGGACGGCCAGTTGGATCAAAGAGGTTGTAAATTCCTCCTTGAGAGAGGGGGTACCAGCCTCTTTGAAAGAGGCAGTAATCAAAGCAGACAACAACTATAGTCCAACTGCTAACCTGCCTCCCTTGGGCAAGGTGCTTGAGCGTGTGGTTGCCAGTCAACTCCAGGCATTCTTGCATGAAGCTGATTTTCTAGATCCATTTCAATCCTGCTTTAGGCCCAATTTGGGGACAGAAACTGCCTTGATCATGCTGTGGGATGACGTTTGCCAAGAGAGAAAGACAAAGGGAGTGCAACCCTATTGATTCTCTTGGACCTCTCAGCAGCTTTTGATATCATCAGCCATGGTATCCTTCCAGATTGACTGTCTGGTTTGGAAGTTGGAGGCACTGTTTTACAGTGGTTCTGTTCCTGCTTGGATGGCCATTTCTAGAAGGTGGTGCTGGGAAATTACTACTCTGTACCGGGGTTCCACTGGGCTTAATTTTATCCCTCATGCTATTTAACATCTACATGAAACTGCTGGCAGAGGTTATCTGGGATGTGGGCTGAGGTGTAAATATACAGATGACACCCAGCTTTAACTGTCCTTTTCATCTAACCCAGATGAAGTGGTGGATGTCCTGAATTTATGCCTGAGCAGGATAATGGACTGAATAAGGGCCAACAAACTGAAGCTTAATCCAGACAAGACAGAGGTACTTTCAGCAGATGGTTTGTCTGTCCAGTTGAGCAGTGTTCAACCTGTTCTGAAGGAGGTTGTACTCCCCGTGAAAGATCAGGTGCACAGCTTGGGAGTGCTCCTGGATCATCATTGTCATGTCAGACACAGATGGCCACAGTGGCTAGGAGTGCCTTTTATCAGCTTAGGTTGATACCAGCTGTGACCCTATCTAGACAAAGATAGCCTGGCAACAGTTATCCATACTCTGGTAACCTCCCAGTTAGATTACTGCAATGCATTGTACATGGAGCTACCGTTGAAGATGGCTTGGAAACTTTAGTTAGTTCAAATTAGAGATGCTAGGCTACTAACTGGGACTGGCTGATATGATCATGTGACGCCAGAGTTTTGTCATTTGCAATAGCTTTCAGTCCATTTCTCAGCCCAGTTCAGAGTATTGGTGTTGACCAGAGTATCTAAAGGAATGTATCCTCCCATAGACATTCTGCTTGGACCCTTCGTTTACCTTTGGATGCCCTCCTCCCTTCCATTGAAGGAAGCTAGGGGAATGGCTACAAGCAGAGGGCCTTCTCAGTTGTAACGCCCCATTTATGGAATGCTCTCCTGAAGGAGGCTCACCTGGTACTTACATTGTAATCTTCTTGGCGCCAAAAACCCTTTTTTTCTCCCAGGCATTTTAAAGACTTAGTTTTTAGATTTTTATGGCTGTTGTTATATATCTTTATATTTTATTCCTGTGCTGTTTATCATTTTGTATTGTATTTTATTCGTTCAGCTATTTGTAATCTGCCCAGAGAATGCTTATTGTTGGGCGAATTGAAAATATAATTCATAAATAAATTATATTTTAAAAATATATAGAATGGAAAATTAGGCTGAATCTAGTAAAATCAAATTCAGTGGGCAGAGACAAATGCTAAGTTCTGCATTTAATAAATAAATAAATAATGCATGGGTATCGTATGGGGGATACCTAGCTGGGCAGCTGTACACATGAAAAGGATCTCAGGATTGCAGTCGATCATGAGAAGTAATAGTTTTAACTTTATTCTGCATTAGTCTAGCTTCATCCAGACTACTGTGTTTGGTTCTGGGTGTCACAATTTAAGAAGGATCCAGACAAATTGGAATGGGTTCAGAGGAGGGCAGTGAAGGTGGTCACGCTATGGAAAACAAGTCCTATAAGGAAAGGTTGAAGGAACTGGATATGTTTAGCCTGGAAAAGAGACGACAGAGGGTACATGATAGCACTCTTCAAATGCCATCAAGCGGCAGGTTGGACTAGTCAGGGGTCGCCAACCTTTTGGGGCCCATAGGCACATTTGTCAAATTGAGAAACTGTCCTGGTCACCACCACTGTCTGCCACGGGAGGCATGGCTAGTCACATATGACAAGTAACTTTCCCCTATTTCACAGAAGACAAAATCTTTCTCTCTTCTCCACCCCTTGCTACCAATTTCCTCCATCACTTTTGATCTGTCATCCCAGACCGTACATCACCCCAGACCGTACACCACCCATACACACACGTGCACACACATCCATACATATACACACATACACATGCATGTGTACACATATACACCCGTCCTTCTACTCTCTTCACTGCTAGTACACACAAAAATACACTCATTTGCTTTCAGGATCCCTCCAAAATCACACACACACACACTTGCACGCTCACACACACACATGCGCTGGCCCCATCCGTTCAGAACATAAGTGTACAATTCTCCCCAACCCTTCAGGTTGTTCCCAGCTGGCTCCCCCAGCCCTTCCGCTGGCTTCCTGCTACTCTCCCGAGTCCCACTGGCTTTTTACTGGCTTTCCTGACACCACTGCAGGCTTCCTGCTGCCCTTTCTAGTGCTCCACTGCTCTCTATAGCCCACCTACTCCCCAGCTTACCAAACAGCAAAGACAGGGGTCCCTTTTTCTTTTCTTTTTTGTCCTCTTTTTCTTGGTGGCCAGCGGTACTGTAGAGGAAAGTATTGGCCTGCAGCCACCCACCATCTTCATTTCCTAAGAATGCCTCTGAGCCACACATGAGGTTCAGAGGCATTCATTGGAAATGAAGATTGCAGTGGCTGGAAGCCCTCACTTCACTTTGAAGCAATCCGAGCTGCCAGTAAGAACAACAACAAAATGGAGGAAATGGGTGTCTCGTTGAGTGCCAAGGAAGATATCTAGGGACACATTGCCTACCCCTGACTTGATGGCCTACAAGATGCCCTCAGGCTCTATGATTCAGAGGTTCAAGGTAAGTTATTCAGTGCTTTCAGAAACCTCCCTTCATAGAGATTTGTAGAAAAATAAAATTGGGGTCAAAGCAGGTTCCCTCCCTAAAGAAAACTCTAGACGGTGACTTGATATCAAACCTGCAACAAATTAAGCATGAGCAACTTCAGTGTAAGCCCAATGTTCTGAGAGCAGGAAGCAAGCACAGTCATATCCACTGTCTACAGTATTTAAATATGACACTGAGTAAGCAAGAAAAACATACCCATGCATCATTGCACGTGCTGTGTGTCTTGTTTGAGTGTCGGGCGGGCGGGCGGGGTAGAGAAATGGAATGGACTATCCTGAAAGAAATCATGGTCGGTGGCTGGCTGGAATACTGAATGAGAGCATTCCACACTTCAAAGGTTTCTTGCAGTTCTCACTTGCATTTACTCTTCTTGGAAATGCAGGCAGCCCTTCTATTGGATAGACAGACCAGACACCATCATTGCAGAAAGACAAATATGTCATCTGGACAACCTTTGGTAGTTGCCTCATGCTTCAGGCCCAAACATTACCCCTTAGTAGTGGAGTGTGTACTTGAGAGGTACCCCCACGGTGCTCATCACTGCTGCAGTTATGGAATTATCACAGGTATTGGATGGCAGTCAGCTGCCATGCTGAGCAGGCTTTTCAGTTCTAATCTGGAGTGTACCAATACGTATCGCTGGTCTTGCTTAGTGACAAATAACATGACTATATCAACTGTCTGATTTTGAAGATAATTATTCCCTTTTTTAATTGTGGGGAAACAGATATAAAATGCTAAATATGCACTAAGCTTTTTACCATCCTACCATTACTTGCCCACTCCTCTGACTGTGGGACTCCTCCTTAGACATTGCCTGGGGACTTCAAATCTGCCCCCTGTTTTGGTCTGAATATGCATTATTTCATAAAATGGTTGCAAAGGATAGCATGCGTACTGTTCATGCTAAATTATTGTATTGAACATTAACGTTGTGCAAAGGGGTAGCCATTAAATTCAGAGCACATAAATAAACTCAATATTTTTTGCTAGAAACATCTTTGCCCCTGACAAGCAGTTTGAGCTTCCCATAGAATAAAGCATCCTTCCCCTGTCCCCAAATTGCTGGCATATAATTGCTGACAATCTGGGTACATAATGCTCCTTGTGAGGTCCATGTTTGTGGTATTTACCCTTAAACCCAGCAGTAGAGCATTGTTAGATATGCATCTCTAGCTTCTTCATCAGTTGTCTGTCTTGTGTAGTGTATTTTTTTTTTATAGAGCCAGTTTTTGAAGGACACCTCCAGCTCTCTGCATTTGATTTTGGTTCCTGTGATCATGTTGTTTGAGTGTCTGAATTTTTCTTTGATGTTCATCATAATATGTTGGAAGCCACCCAAACCCTTAAGCAAACAATGTGTATTCTGCCTGCTGCATTCTGCATTCATTCCTCAGTAGCCTTTGGCAGATCACAAGAGGCTTTGTCATTAAGACAAGTGCTTCAGTGTTAGGCTTACAATGCCAGTTATGATCTTGTAGCTGAAATAAAGAGTTAGAAGTTGCACCTTTTGTTGCAGCAAAGTTTCTGCAGTATTTAACCATCACCCTCTCCTGCCACTTTCTAAATGAAAACTTCAAAATACAACATTAGAGATTAAAGAGAATAGATTAAAATGTTATTGCAGAGTAAAGTTGTATCTTGGTTATTCCACAGCTTCAATTCAGTCATGATCAAGCTAACACTGGTTCATACCATTAGCCTGTTAACACATCATGACAGCCCGCTGTGGCTTAATTTATCCGTGTGTGTTGTCATGTTGTGCCGAGCGCCCATGGATACCATTTTTAGATGGTGCCCATGGGCACCCATCTTGCCATCGTTTCTTGTGTTGTGTGAACCTAGGAAGCAGGGGTTGTTTGAGGGTTAGACAACCCTCAAATAACCCTAAAACAAGCCATGGGTTATTTGAAGTCGTCTAACCCTCACACTTCCTGGATTTGAATGACACGGCAAGCCGGTCACCCATGGGTGCCATGACAATATGGTGCCCAGCATGATATGACAGCCCCCATTGGTAAATTAAGCCATGGTGGGTTGTTGTGTCATGCAAACCAGGCCAATATGCTGGGTCACATGTTGTGTCATGCGAACCAGGTCAAAACATGATAGGTTAGATAGCTGGTTATAGCCAGCTGCAATTTCTGTGATTGCAAAGACAGGTTAAAGTCATTTGTATTTGAAATTCTATTGTGTGAACTGGCCCCTACAGCACTTGTGTTTTCCATAATATTGCATATTTAAAAAACAACAAGTACAAAATACTCTGACAGCGCTGCTTAATTGATCGCTGCTAGGTTTTTTATTTATACAATCTTTTGTCTTAAATATTCTGCCATTCAGCTTTTTCAGCTGAAATACTAACATTGGTGGGTTGTATGCAAAGATAACATGTTCATCTCAGCTGTTTGCTTGCAACCCATGGTTGTTGGCTGTGCTCCTATGTGTTTGGATGTCTTCTCTATTTAGGGCTTAGATCCAAATGAAGTAAACAATTTTAGCTTAAAAGCTGGTAAAGGACTAGACACAAGGCTTATTCCTGTCTTGACAAAGGACGTTTTTTTGCTTTGAGTGTCTAATTTCCCCCTGAATGTGTAATAGCAGTGAAATGCTAGTCTGTCACATACAGTATATCATAATATCGAAATCAATGTGTTTATAATCTTTTCTGTGTTTTTTTTACAGTTTCCAAATAAAACAGTTGCGCATGTTGCTTGCAATATGCTTAGTATGCTGATTCATTATGTACACAGGCTACAAACGTATCATACTGATTCACCGTTAAAAATTATACAAGTAAGTAATAACATGAAGAAATATTCGAGCTTCGTTTTCATATAATGCTCCTTAGAAATATGAAGCGACAGATTTTCAAACTGGCAAAACTTAGAAATGTGTCAGGTTTCGAGATGTAATATTGTACAAGACTTCCTCAAAATTGTGTGTTTTGATTAGAATTGTTAATATTTAATACACACATTTATCATGCAGGCCATGTAAAATGGAAATGAAATGGGGTCTGATGTGAATCTTTATAACGTTATTGAAATGGAACAATTTATTCAAATGGATTTCATGATATTACATCATATAATCACAGATTAGTAGGGTTGGAAGGGGCCTATAAAACCATCGAGTCCAACCCCCTGCTCATTGCAGGAATCCAAGTCAAACCATCCCTGACAGATGGCTGTCCAGCTTCATCTTGAATGCTTCCAGTGTGGGAGAGCCCACTACCTTCCTAGGTCATTGATTCCACTGTCATATTGCTCTAAGAGTCAGCAGGTTTTTCCTGATGTTCTGCCAGAATCTGGCTTCCTGTAACTTGAGCCCATTCTTCCGTGTCCTGCACTCTGGGATGATCAAGAAGAGATCCTGGCCTTCCTCTCTGTGACAACCTTTCAAGTACTTGAAGAGCGTTATCATATCTCCCCTCAGTCTTTTCTTCTCAGGGCTAAACATGCCCAGTTCTTTCAGTCTCTCCTCATAGGGTTTTGTTTCCAGTCTCCAGATCATCTTCATTGCCCTCCTCTGAACCCCCTCCAGTTTGTCTGCATCCTTCTTCAAGTGTGGTGCCCAGAACTGGACACAGTACTCCAGATGAGGCCTAACCAGTGCTGAGTTGAGGGGAACTAGTACTTTATGTGATTTGGAAGCTATACTTCTATTAATGCAACCCAAAATAGCATTTGCCTTTTTTGCAGCCACATTACGTTGTTGGCTCATATTCAGCTTTTGATTGACAACAGTTCCAATATCCTTCTCGCTTGTAGTATTGTTAAGCCAAGTATCCCCCTTCTTGTAACTATGCATTTGGTTTCTTTTTCCTAGGTGCAGGACTTGGCATTTATCCCTATTACATTTCATTCTGTTTTTTTTAGCCCACCACTCCAGATTATCAAGACCACTTTGAAATTTGTTTCTGTCTTCCAGGGTATCAGCTATCCCGCCCAATTTTGTGTTATCTGCAAATTTGATCAGCACTCCCTGCACCTCCTCCTCCAAGTCATTAATAAAAATGTTGAAGAGAACAGGGCCCAGGACTGAGCCCTGAGGTACTCCGCTCGTTACCTCTCCCCAGTTTGAGAAGATCCCATTGATAAGCACTCTTTGAGTCCGATTCTGTAGCCAGCTGTAGATCCACCTGATAGTTGTTTCATCTAGCCCACTTTGAGCTAGTTTGCTAATCAGGATTTCATGGGGTGCTTTGTCGAAAGCTTTGCTGAAGTTGAGATATATTATGTCCACAGCATTCCCACAGTCCACAAGTGAGTTTACCTGATCAAAAAAATGAGATCAGAGTCATCTGGCAGGATTTGTTCTTGACAAATCCATGTTTTGGCTTCAAGTAATCACTGCATTGTTTTCAAGGTGCTTGCAGATGGATTGCTTTATCATCTACTCCAGAATTTTCCCAGGGACTGATGTCAGACTGACTGATCTGTAGTTCCCAGGTTCTTCCTTTCATCCTTTTTGTAGATAGCGACAACATTAGCCCTCCTCCAGTCATCTGGCACTTCACCTGTCCTCCATGATTTCTGAAAGATAATAGACAGTGGTTCTGAGAGTTCTTCTGCCAGTTCCTTTATTACTCTAGGATGCAGTTCATCTGGCCCTGGAGATTCGAAGTCATTCAAAGTAATTAGGTGTTCCTTGACCATATGCCTATCGATCTCAAGCTGCAATCCTGCCCCTTCAGCCTGTACTTTGCCTTTGCCAGGGGGTTCCTAGACCCTCCTTTGGGAGAAGACTGAGCCAAAGTAGGAATTGAGCACCTCTGCCTTTTCTTTGTCATCTGTTATCGTTTTGCCATCCTTATTTAATAGCTGAACCACCATTTCTTTCCTCTGCCTTTTACTATGCACGTAGCTGAAGAAAGCCTTTTTGTTGTTTTTAGCATCCCTCGCTAACCTCAGCTCGTTCTCAGCTTTAGCCTTCCTGATGCCATCCCTGCAATTCTGTGCTCCCTGCCTGTACTCTTCTTCTGTAGCTTGGCCTTCCTTCCGCTTACTATATGTGTCCTTTTTTGTTTTCAGGTCATCCCTAAGCTTTTTGTGAAGCCACATTGGCTTCTTCTGTTGTCCTCCACCTTTTTTTCTTGTTGGAATTGTTCGTAATTGTGCCTCCAGAATTTCCTTTTTTAAAAATTCCCATCCATCTTGGACTCCTTTTCTCGTTAGCGTCGCTTGCCATGGGACCTTACTTATCATTGTTCTGAGTTCATTAAAATTGGCTTTCCTAAAATCCAGGGTACGCGTTGGGCTACACTCGGCTTTTGCTTCCTTTAGAACCAAAAACTCCAGTATAACATGGTCACTTCCCCCCAGAGTTCCCATAACTGCTACTTGAACCACTAAGTCTTATCTGTTAGTTAGGATCAAGTCAAGGATAGCCGATCCTCTAGTTTCTTCCTCCACTTTCTGTAGAAGGAAGTTATCAGCAACACAAGTCAGGAATCTCTTGGAGGGGCCATGTTTTGCAGAATTTGTCTCCCAACAAATATTGGGGAAATTGAAGTCCCCAATTACTACTACATCATACTTCCTTGAAACATTGGCTATTTGCTTTTCAAAAGTTTCATTCTCGTCTTCTCCTTGATTGGGTGGCCGGTAATAGACTCTGACCACCATGTTTCATTTATTCTTTGCTTCATTTATTTTAATCCAGATGCTCTCGACAGGTACCAAGCTCATCCTCCTGTATTTCTGTGCAGATATGTATTTTTATCATATAGTGCGACTCCACCTCCCTTTCTGTCCCTTCTGTTCTTTTTGAACAAGTTATATCTTCAACTGCTGTATTCCAGTCATGGGAGTCATCCCACCAAGTTTCAGTTACACCTATCAAGTCGTAACTTCCCTCCTGTATAAAGAGTTCAAGTTTGTTCTGTTTGTTTCCCATATTCTGGGCATTAGTATATAGACGTCGAAGACCATGTGTTTTGTAGTTTGGCTTTCTTCCTACATGTTTCCGAAGACTATTATTGGGCGCTATTAGAGCTGTTCTCTCCATTGCGGTGCATGAGCCTTCATCCATTGTTATCCCCAACTTTATGTCTCCCTCCCCTGTAGGATTCAGTTTAAAGCCCTCCTGGTGAAGTTCTTCATGCTGTGGCCAAACACATTCTTCCCAGCCCTTGTGAGGTGCAACCCAGCCCTTGCCAGCAGTCCATCTTCCAGGAAGTATAGCCCGTGTTCCCAGAATCCAAAACTCTTGTCGGCACCACCTTTGTAGCCAGTCATTCACCCGGAGTATTTTTCTTTCCCTTTCTATCCCTCTTCTAACTACTGGAAGGATAGATGAGAAAACTATCTGAGCCCCAAAGTTCTTGAGTTTCCTTCCCAAAGCTTCAAAGTCTGATGTGTTTTCTTCATAGCTCCGCTTGGCAGGCTTCACAAGGCTATTATAAACAGATCCTTACATCGTATAAGTCATATAGTGGCTGAAATGCTCTTTCTGTTCTGCATAACAGCCTTGCACAAGAATGCAGACACAATAGTGCCCTCACACAGTTGCACTGGAGAAGTTCTGCATAGCCTTATGTCAGAGCTATACTTTTCATGCTGCATTCCTGCAATTGTCATCATTCTACTTTATCCCAATGACTGCTTTGCCAGGAAGGCCATAGATATATTTGTAGACCTAATGTAGGCCATCTGCAAATAAATAAATACATTTTAGAATAAATGTGGAATAGGTTCCTCATTTAAGATGAAACAGTTATTTGTGGCCACCTATTATAACATATCTCAAATATTAACTCTCCTCCAAAACAGAAATATGAAGCAGATGTCATAATCAATGTACACACACCCCACCAAAAAAAGGAATTGATTAATGAAAATAATAAATATTTTTGGGCACAACAATGTGAATGAGGAGAAATGTGTTAATATCTTTCAGTGGAATACTGTTGGTCTTGCTAAATGCAGTGGAAGCCACTAAAATTAAGCAGATGCACCAATTCTAAGGACATTGCTTGAGATAAATTATACTGAAATCAAAGAGACTGACTTTTGAGTAAATGTATTTAGAACCAGTTTTGCCACTTCTGATACCAACAACTATTAAAGACTGCAATCCTAGCATTACTAAGACCCATAAGCAGCTTTGAAATTGCAGCCCAAGACTTCTAAGAGCTTAACATTTTCAAATGACTTGCTAAGTGATGCTGGAATAAATACATTGAATAGGAAGGAAATAGCTGCCTTGTCTGTACTAACAATGCTAAATTATAACTGCAGAGATAGAAAAATGACAGATTTATATTGGTTAATTTACAAGCAAGAATGAACCAAAACAACAAATTGCACAGACAGCATCCTAAATTCCCATGCAATAGATACCTCTCCACTCCAATAAAATCAAAAGTAAGGACAGGTGAGAGAACATAATTTCCAGCAGAAAATATGTGAATGTATTTAAATGTAATGAATGTATTGATCAAAAGGGAAACAACTAAACAATCACTTAAAATTATTTCACAGTATATCTGTCAAATGATTGAAGTTTTCTTTAAGTCTTAAAACTATAGAAATATTTTAAAATATATTTATTATCCACAGATACTTATAGCTACGATCACCCATCTGTTACCCAGTACAGAAGCTTCTTCTTATGAACAGGACAAGAGGGTAATCAAATTGTTGTTGTTGTTGTTGTTGTTTTATGCTGCCATGCATACTTCTGATTGTAATGTAACATTAAGGAGGGGCAGAGTTTTGGGGTTATAAATAAAAGCACAGGATATTAAGTTTCTGTTGTGTATGTATAATATAGCATATACTTCCGCTTATTATTTAAATGTTATAGCAGAGATTACTTGCCAAATAACTTATGTCACTTGGGCTTTCTACCAGTGATTAACATTTTATAACAACCACTACAAATAAGGTTGACTGATTTTTATTTATTTTAATCATTATTACAAATGGTATATTGCCCTTGTTTACTGAACTGCTAAATCTATCAATATATAAACTGTGCCAAATGGCCACTATACAACAGCCTGTTTGTGAGCCAAATCAGTTTTTCATGATACATCTGCCACATGGAGGCGCTTGAAACTTCCTCTCTGTGGGGTTGCCATATAGACAAGAAGTTTGTGTGTACCAGTTCACTGTGCAGTTCATCCCATTAGATGGCTTGTCTACACACTGGCACACATGGTGGAGGCACTTTTAACCAACCTCCATTTAATAACTGTTGTGAGATGTAGCCATCATTTTGCTTGTCTTTCTTTTAACTTATAGAGGAAGAGCCGTTCATGCCTTTTTAACTCCGAAATTTACTAGTGCAGTGCACTCAGAGATTGCCCTCAAATATCCCTTGATGTCTCTGTGATAAAACTCAGGATTGTTGGAAGATGATAGCACAAATTATTTCATCTTTCTAAGTATACTTATTCCTGGGGACACAACTTTTTGTTGGCTTAATAATTTGTAAAACATAATGGATTGTATCCAGGCTTTTCCAGGGGTACAGGAGCTGCAGTGGGGAGGAAAGGGTGGGAAGGTCAATTGCACGAGCAGCCTTTTGCTCATGCAAAGTCTGGATGATCTTATTATTATTTATAAAGTCCCAAAAATGTACTAAGAGCTGTACACAGATTGAAAAAGCAAAACAGTCCCTGCCCGTAGGCTTACAATCTAACAGATACAATACAAAAGGAAAAGGGAACGCGGATAGATGAAGCAAGCAAGCAAGTACAAGTTCTTAAAGTTACAAAATCTCAAGTACACATACAGCCAATATTTGTAAAGGCAATAAAAAGTTGTGTTGCATTGACTGTTTCCTGCAAAATTAATCTATGCCAAACATTGGAAATTCTGTGTAATATATTTGTTGGCTTTGGAAGACAAGGGAATTTTTTCTTTTAGTTAATTTAACAATTTACCAAAAAATTTCAAGCTGAATTTATTTCAGCAGGGGAAACCTGGAGTCGAGTAGTTTAATGTCCAAGTACTCTATCTCTAATACCTCAAGACACCTTTGACTGGCTGCACTCTGTAGAAGTATAATCTTTTTGCATATTGTAATTGCTAGGGGCAATATGTGAGTGAGTGAGCCTTGAAAATAAGCTCACAAAAGTTACTGGCCTGCAAAAAAATGTTACTAGTTTCCTAGGGTTTGTTTGTTTCTTTAAAGCTAGGCTAGTTTTTTTAGTCTAGCTTTTTAAAATCCTAGGCTAGTTTTTATAAAGCTTTTTACCCAAGCAGACTGGTGGAGGAGGAATAGAGCAATCAGAGCACAGAAACCAAGTTTGCTGGTGGTGGAGGGATGGAGAAGGTCTTGGGGCCATAGTCCAGCAGTGGGTGGGGCCAAAAGAAAAATGGGAGGGGCCAAAGACAAAAGTGGACAGGGCACACCCACCCCAATCCAAAATTTTTAAAAATCCCATTGTTATCAATTTATAGTAGGAAGCAGTTTCTGTTGAACGTGGGCCTCCATTTCCCCTTGCAGTCCCCCCTGTCCTCCAGTTGTACAGTGTTCTTAGTATTATATTTATGATCTTATTTCTTGGGTCAGTCTTGGGATATCTTGTTGTATGGATGATGCCCTTACTCGCAGTTGTCTTTCTGCTGAATGCGGGCCTCCACTTCCCCTTGCAGTACACACACACACACACACACACACACACACCATCCTCCAATTGTACAGTGTTCTTACTATTATATTTATGGTCTTATTTCTTGGGTCAGTCTTGGGATATCTGGTTGTATGGACGATGCCCTTTCTCGCAGTTGTCTTTCTAAGTAGTCACCTGTTAATCTCGCATGAAAGTGGCTCTTGTCAAGTGTTAACTTTGAAAAGAATGGTGCAGTGGCACACTACCAATTCATTGGGATCAAGGCTGAGGTGGAACATTTCTATTATGATGAGGGCCACTAGTCCCTTCGGGGCCCCTGTCATAACTGGAGTGCCATCTGTAATAAGGCAACTGCATGTTGTACATTTCTAGCAAAAAAAATTAGAAACACCTTCTCCTTTGGGAGCATCATCCACTTATAAGAGTAACAGTGGCTCCTCTGTTATCTGAAAATGTGGGGCCCTATGACTACTAGTCAAGTTGTTAAATACAAGGCTGGTGTGTGTGTGCGTGCGCACACACGTGTGTATAATTATTATTACTTGAGTCCTCCAGCATCTTCTTTGGCTATTATAGTATTTTGGTCACAATTCAGGGTCCCTCATTTAACATATGAAGCCCTAAATGGCCTATTCATCTTAGAGGCTGCCTCTACAAGAATTGCTTTTCATGGTGCTATTTATGTGACGAGTGCAAACAGCAAGGGCTCACACAGATATATTTTAATATCTGCTGCCTACAGTAAGATCCATTTTCTCCAGATGCCTTTATTGTGTTTCAAAACACCTACTTAGAAAAACATTAACACAGTGCCTTGGATCCAGACCTTGCCTTCCAAGAACAGAAGGGTGCCTTCTGTCCACAGAAGGATTTTGATCCAGCGGAGCATTTCTGCTGGCAGAACATGTGAGGAGGCCATTTTTGCCCCCTTCTGACCCCTGTGCCACCTGGAACTCTGCTCCAGAAGGTTGGGGAATTCTCCAGAACAGCGTGCTAGGTGGCCCTGGGGGCTGCAGGGGGAGGAGGCTCTGAAGCAGCAGTTCCCAAAGGAGCAGTCCCCTCTTCACCACTGATCAGCTTTTTCTGAAGGGCGGGGGAAATTGTGTGGAGAGGAGGGCTAAGCCTCCCCATGTGATCTCTCCCCCTCTGGCAGCTCAGGAAACAGCCGAACAGCAAGAAAGAGGGAGCTGCTGCACTAGGAGCTGCCACCTCAAGGGAAAGGCGTGGGGTGAAGGAAGCCTTTGGGTACCACTGCTTCAAGGCACTCCAGGCTCCTTGTGGCAGGGTCTCCCAATGGAGCTACGATTGCTCACCTTTCCCAAGGAGGGATGCTGGCAGGGCATCGGTGGGCCAGGTGGGAAGGCTTCATGGGTCAGAAACTTGGGTTTCCCATTACTGCCTTATCAGTTCACTGAAGCTGTTTACTTCACTTCACCCACAATAGTGAGACTTAAAGGCAGTCCAAGTATGAGAACATTTCCTTAGGAGTGTTCAAAACCTGTATGATTATACTATTTCCATTTCATGTATGTGTAAGAATCATAGAATCATAGAATAGTAGGGTTGGAAGGGGCCTACAAGGCCATCGAGTCCAACCCCCTGCTCAATGCAGGAATCCAAGTCAGAGCATCCCTGACAAATGGCTGTCCAGCCTCGTCTTAAAGGCCTCCAGTGTGGGAGAGCCCACCACCTCCCCAGGTAATTGGTTCCATTGCCGTATTGCTCTGACACTCAGGAAGTTTTTCCTGATGTTCAGTCGGAATCTGGCTTCCTGTAACTTGAGCCCATTATTCCGTGTCCTGCACTCTGGGATGATCAAGAAGAGATCCTGGCCTTCTTCTCTGTGACAACCTTTCAAGTACTTGAAGAGTGCTATCATATCTCCCCTCAGTCTTCTCTTCTCAAGGCTAAACATGCCCAGTTCTTTCAGTCTCTCTTCATAGGGCTTTGTTTCCAGTCCCCTGATCATCTTTGTTGCCCTCCTTTGAACCCTCTCCAGCTTGTCTGCATCCTTCTTAAAGTGTGGTGCCCAGAACTGGACACAGTACTCCAGATGAGGCCTAACCAGTGCTGAGTAGAGGGGAACTAGTACTTCCCGGGATTTGGAAGCGATGCTTCTATTAATGCAGCCCAAAATAGCATTTGCCTTTTTTGCAGCCACATCACATTGTTGGCTCATATTCAGCTTGTGATCGACGACAATTCCAAGATCCTTCTCGCTCGTAGTGTGGTTGAGCCACGTATCCCCCATCTTGTAACTGTGCATTTGGTTTCTTTTTCCTAGGTGCAGAACTTGGCATTTGTCCCTATTAAATGCCATTCTGTTGTTTTCTGCCCAGCACTCCAGTCTATCCAGATCACTTTGAATTTTGTTTCTGTCTTCCAAAGTATTAGCTATCCCTCCCAATTTTGTGTCATCTGCAAATTTGATCAGCATTCCCTGCACCTCCTCCTCCAAGTCCTTAAAAAGTATGAAATGGCCATTAGTCACTCCTCCGTTTGTTCACTTTGCATACAATCCATCCAGAATGAAGCATGTGGAAGTCCCATTGTGCTTAGCTCTCCCACTGAGACTCAAAGGGACTTAGGATTTAGTGGGATCATGCCCACTATTTGTTGTCTTTGTTTCTCTTATCAAAACTGTTGATCATAACACCAAAAAATAATGTGCTACTATTTACTCTTGAGATGGATTTCTGCTGAGACTAAACTTAAAAAGGAAGGAGGAAAAATAAAGAGTAATGCAATATGCTCTTTATGGCTATCTGTAATTTAGAAATCCTTCTATTACAGCTGGTGGTATCTCTGCTTCTGTGTCTGTTGGACTGGATAATGGCCTTGCCTTTAAAGACACTGTTACAACCTGTTCACACTGCAGGATCTGAAAATGATAAGACGGAAAAATCTGTTCTCAACTGTATATATAAGGTACTTGCTCCCCTCTGCCCCCCCGGTTATGGTTTTGGTTAGGTTTGTGATGGTGTTGGTTTTTGTATTTTTTATTTAATCTTTTAGGTTTTTACAAACAAAGAAAAATACACAAATCAAACAGGCTTTCATTATTTCTTAACCATACAAAGCAGATATGCAATTTCAGAAGGCTATCACACATAAAGTCAATTTTAAAAACTCAGAAGCAACCACCATATAAAACAGGATCAAGCCTACAAACAACAAAATGGAAATATGTCAACATACTCTTTAAAGCTGGAATGTATTCTGTGCCAAGCCCCCTTAATATGACCACTGACTCTATCAATATATGATGGCGATGGTTTCTGAAATATTGGGTACTATAAACCCCCCAAAGGCTAATTTTAGGGCAGACCACGTATATCTTTCATACCACATTTTCTCCAATACATGCAGAGTAATTCTTCCTTATATGAGCTAAAAGTACAGGAGTTCTCTACATTGCCAACATTTAAATGCACTTTATTTGGCGTTAGAGAGAACGAAGAAAATGGTGCTGAAGTCCAAATCATGATCCATATCTGTGACTCTATTTGTGGACCTAAATCTTGAAGTACATATATACGTCACCTTGGGGGCTTTGCTAGAGCAAAAAGGCAATTTATAAATATTTTAATAAATGAAATGTGTTCTTCCATCTTTCATATCACAAAAGTGTGTAAATTAATGAGATAGGCCCTTAAAATATGAAATACGCGTAGTAATATAAGATTTCCAAAACTTGTGAGAACTCTGGTAACAAGCTCAAAAAATAAACCAGTTATTAATTAACAACATAATTCTATACATGTCTATTCATAAGTAAGCCCCAGTAAATTGAATGGGGCTTACTCCTAGGTAAGTGAGTACAAGAATGGACCTCATGTTGTACTGATATCAGACAGTATATCAGACAATTAAATTTTAATATAAAGTCCTTATTGAACATAAATCCTTTATCTTTATTATCTCACTTAACTTAAAATATGTTGTTCTCCTTCCAAGAATTAGAAATGTTAAGTATTACAAACCTCTGACTCAAAAAACTAGTGTGATACAGGTTTTATGCCATCATTCCCATATCAAAAGTGTTGAAATGGAAAAAAAACAATGCTCATATAACACCTTGGGCCTTGCCTTCTTCTCTTGCCAATGTCTTCTAAAGTATATTTAGAAGTAGAGTCAAAGGCGGATGAACTGCCACTTTCAAAGCCCTACTGGGTTCATGCCAGCAGGGTGGAATTGAGGGAGAAGTGATGCTTTCCTCCTGTGTATCCTGTTCTGGGGTTGGATGTTTATTTTCAACTATTTCCCTCTGATTTCTTGCCCCAGGGCTGGTATAAATTTCTTCCCATGTTGGGAGCATATTTGGGATTTGGAGGGCTTCAAATACAATCAAAAATGCAGTACAATCAAACGGAACATTAAAAACCGCAAATAAGATTTTAAAAGATCAAAGAAAGCTGAGAGCAAAGAATAAAAATGAAAAGAGCTAAACAATTCTAAAAAAAAATACAACCATTTTGAAAACATGGGAAAATAAAAAGCTCTTTGCCTGCCACTGAAATTAAAGTCTAGGTGCCAGGCAGACCTCTCTGGGGAGGGCACTCCACAACCCAAATGCCACCACTGGAAAGGCCCTTTAGTTCATAACCACCCACAGTACCGGACTTGGTGGGAGCACTCAAAGAAGGGCCTCTGAAAAAGATCTCAGGGTCTGGTCAGTACATGTGGGGAGAGGTGATCCTTCAAGTACTGAGTTCCCATGCTGTGAAGGGCGTTATAGGTAAAACCAGCCCTTAGAATTACCTGTAAAAATCCTTCAATATCTAACCATGTGTTATATAGAGTAGAGTGAACCATTTTCAGTAAGGGTTGAGTAAGACATTTAGGACAGGGAATGTACTCCAAAGTATATTGTAGGATTATTCTGGCCCTCCCTATCCAAATAAAATGGATGACAGCTTCCTGTGTACACTTTTGTACATGCAGCAAAGCACTTCCCATAGCATCGGAACAGATTAAGCACTCTAGCTTGTATATTCTGTTCCATTTTATGGTAAATGCCCTGCCTTCACTTTAGTTTTCACACTTGTAACAAATGTGTAAGGGGCCGCGGTGGCTTAGTGGTTAAGACGCTGAATTGCAGACCGGAAGGTCGGCAGGACAGCAGTTCGAGACCCGAGTGCTGCGTGATGGAGTGAGTTCCCGTCTTCAGTCCCAGCTCCTGCCAACCTAGCAGTTCGAAAGCAAGAAATTGCAAGTAGATGAATAGGTAGCGCTTCGGAGGGAAAGGTAACAGCGTTCTGTGCACCTTGGTGTTCAGTCATGCCAGCCACATGACCACGGAAGCGTCTTCGGACAGCTCTGGCTCTTCGGCTTAGAAATGGAGATGAGCACCACACCCTAGAGTCGGACACGACTAGTTGGGGACACCTTTTACCTTTAACAAATGTGTACATATGCTTTAGTCAACTTCATTTTTATTCTTAGGTTCTTCATGGATGTGTCTATGGATCGCAGTGCTTTAGCAACCCAAAATATTTTCCTTTGAGCCTATCGGATTTGGCATCTTCGGATTATGATCCTTTTATGTATTTGGAAAGTTTGAAGGAGCCGGAACCTTTACATTCACCTGATTCAGAACGGTCTTCAAAACTCCAGCCAGTCACAGAAGGTCTGTTTGCCTTGCTGAACTCCTCCTTTTGACCAAATAATGTGGATTTCCAATACTCAAGTGTTTGTCTGAAGTGTGAATTTTAAATCACATTTAATGCCATTATATACGATCGATAGTGCTAATCAATGTGGAATAAATCAGTGTAATTTTCAGTAATTACAACTCTGTTTACTAAAGTACATCCTCCACAATATAAAAATTTAATATGGATCCCTTTGCCCGTCTTTACATCAGTAAACAAGTAAGTAACATGATGTATAATTTTTGTTTTTAGATAAATTATCTTAAATTTACTTGTCCAAGCAACCAGATGTAGAATAGATGAGGCATAATGAAAACTATTTCAAAGTGGATAGACTTTTAACATTGATTTTTAAAAAATCATTATGATTTTTTTTATTTTGTACAGAAATATTCGTCTGAACCTTGGTTGTTTCCAAAAGAGCTCTCTGTCGGAAATATTTTTTTCCTCTGAAAATAAACACCTTGAAATAAGGGTTGAAAGAAGTTCTAAGTTGCATTTTTCATTTAGCAAATATCAAATGGTCCTGGTGGAAGGAAATTTGGAAAAGATGGGCTTTAATATTGATACCAAATATTCTGTGTAGTGTCATTCTCCTCCTATATTAAGCTGTTCCCTTTAGGCTTCCTTAAAGATATTAAGGACTAGATAAATGCAGAACCTTTTTGTAGCAGCTGTGTGCTAACAGCAGGTGATTTTGTGGTCTGTAGTGACTCCGTGCTGTTTTTTTTATGTGGAGAAAATGGCTAATCATTGTGCCCTTGTCTAAGGCATGCTTCATCATCTTCAAGTACTTTTTTGGCCAAAGAATTCTGAACACAGAGCTGTCCTCTAATAAGCTCAGTATTGGATTGAACAAATCTGATTTGAGAACTATTGGCAGGAGGAGCGGTAATTATTAAATTTACTGAAGAATGAAGCAAGGTACTGTAGTTGGCTTTTTGTCAAATGGCTGTGGTCTTATTAGTAAAGAGTAATCATCTGCAGGGTCAGAAGAAAGAAGCATCGAAGGATTCATTCTGCCCTAATTACAGTTTCACCTATACATATTATGCAAAGCTAATATTTAAAGTATTTGCCAAAATTAACTTCCCCTACATGTTCCATTGCAAGTATAGAGAATTGCGGTAGCTTTTTGTGCCTTGCTGCTTTTGTGTGCTATAATAATGTGTAATTATGGGTTTGCAACAAATGCTGTGTGATTTGTTTAATCTGACAATTTGAAAAGACAACCTTGAATAGATTTTTTCCCCCTTTCAAATGAATGTCTGTTGCACAAAACCCTAGCATTGCTATCCTTCATTTGTGCATTTCCTCACAGGATAGGTTCTTTTGGGTTTTTGTTAAAATATTAAATAAGAGATTTCATTGATGCCTTGCTATGTTGTCTTACATAAGTTAGTGGCCTATTTTTTCCCTTTAAAATTATTTTCAAGTAAGATTCCTACAAAAGGTGAGCTGAGACAGTTTAATGAAGAACTGTTCTCTGGATTATAGTACTGGTTTAGCTGTACTAAATACTATGCATTTTCCACTACTCTAATAGCTGCCATTCTAAAGAGCAATTGAGGGGAGCAAGCTGTTGCTGAGGCGGTCAGAGGTGTGATCATGTCTGAAAATAAGACCCAACCATTGGTAGGCCCACAGTGGGGTCCTGGTTCTTAGATTTCCCCTTCCTCCAGTCTCATGACCTTCTTCCTCCTCATTTTAAGCCACCTGATATGTCTGTCTGGCCATTTGACTATATCAAAGAGGGTAAGAATTGGTGCTATCACTGACCTGCAGAAATAAGTGATTCTGAACCCCATCTTTAAGATATGGCAGGAGTGGCTAGGCACAGGACTCTCATCGGTTCAGTTCAGCAAATAAAGCTTATTTGAAGCATTGTGTTGCTTCTTCCAGCCTAATACACCTTGAACCCCAAGAATAGATGTTAAGAATGCTTTGAAATCCAGTAACAAGAATATTGCGTCCTATAGCACCATATCTATACGTGAAACTCTCAGTCAGTATCAGTGAAAATATGAGAACAGCAGCAGTAGAGCTGGTCCCACTATGAGGCAGGTGCTGCCTCAGGCAGTAGACATGAGGCACAATTAAAAGTCAGCAAATTGTCAGTTACTTAACTTACAAATACATTTTATAAATTATACTGGGGGGAGAGGGCATCACTTGGATTGTCCTACCACCTCAGGTATATACAGGACGTCTTTCACAGAAAGGCTTGTGCACATCTGCTTTTGAGCCGCTGCTGTCTTTTAATTATGTGAAGAGCAGCATTGTACTTCACCCTCCTACAGTCTTTCCCAACCTGGTCCCCTCCAGATGTTTTGGGCTCCCATCAGCCCAAGCCAGCATGGCCAATGCTCAGAAATGCTGAGAGTTGTAGTCCAAAACATCTGGAGGTCATCAAGTTGGGGGAGGCTGTTCTAATGGAACCTGCCTGATAGTAAATCAAAGTGTATTATTTATAGCACAACTTTGGCAGAAATATTATTAAGCCATTTCTATTACATTTTTATTAAGCAGCTTGAGTCTTCTGATGAATAGCAGCACAAATCTATACATGTCTACTCAGAAGTAAAGTCTCATTGAGTTCCATGGAACTTACTCCCAGGAAAGTGTGTATAAGAGTGCAGCCTAAGTGTAGGATTATGTTATTTTTTTCTTTTCCTGGGCTTCTTTCTGGAAAATCACTGTTGTTTCTGAAATTGTTGCCTGGTTTCTGATGTGGATGCTGTGATTGTCTTTTATGAATTTCCAGTGAGGTTGGTTATTTTAATGTTTTATACAATTAATAATGTTTTAAAATATAAACATTAGTCAGCACTGAAAAAGGGCTTGGGCACCCATGGTACATTTTTCCTTTGCTAGCTTTTCTATTGCATATTAATGATTTTTAAGCATTTCAGACTCCAGAAGTGATAGTAACATAACTGGTGATGGTCATACATGATGGTAAATGGTATGAAAAGCATATAGGCATGATAGGAAGGTTGGGTAAGAGACAAAGCATTATGGAAAGAGGAGGATATAGGCTGCCTGAGCTGAACCTAAACTATCTGTCAGTGTCACTGTCAGCCACAAAGTCTCAGGAATCATTATTCCCTGATTCTGAACATTTAGCTGCTAACAGTGTTTGCTGCTGCTGCCTCAGAGTTGCCTCCTGGGTTTTGGGAGTTTTGGGGTAATCTGTGACTGGGATCTGAAAAACAAATGCTCCTGGAACCACCCTGAGTACATTGTTTTCAATGATTGAAATCAGTGTTGAAAATGAAAAAGACCAGTATCATGGAATAAACATAACAATTATGCCCTTTCAGCATCTAACAGAGGTCTTTCTACCATCTTGTGACAGATGAATCTACTGAGGGACAGATGAAAATGACACTGAATTTGTCTCGATTTTTCAAGAGACAAAACGGTTTTATTAAATTCTAAATAAGTGTGTGTATTCAACAGAAAAATGTGGGGCGGAGCGGTGGGGGGCGCAGATGAGCTTATTACACTCAAATATATTAGCCATTTGTACAGACTTGAAATGAAACAAGAAACTGTGTTGCAGTTTACCTCTGATAGTTTTTGGAAATGATCCTCTGGAAGAAGCTTAAGAGAAAATCACCATTCATGCTGAACCTAGCCTGAGAAACACTAGGCTGGCCTGCTATTGGGGTGGGTGGTAAGATTCTAAGACCTACTGACAAGGATCCCTCCTTTAAGCCCAGCTCTAAATATAATAAAACATGCTGAACTTTACATTTATTTCCCCAAACCCAGAGGATACAAAATTCTACAGAATCTTGTAAAATATTCTTAGAACAACAACAGGTAGCTTAATAACCATGTTGTCCAGCACACAGGGAAGATATTAGTGAGAAACTCCAGAGAAATACCCCTTTTAAAATAATTGAATTGAATGATCAATGTCTTTAAAGAAAGTTCATTTGGAGAAAGGGTTTGGAAGCAACAGAAAAAAGAGAAAAGAAAGAAAGCCAACAAAATCACACACAGGCTTTAAAAAAAGTTAAACTTAGCTAGTTACATTTTACCTGCTTGTGTAACAGTCTTGGGTTTCAGAGCATATGCAGAGTGCTTTGCAGAAAAGATGGTTTGAGAGGGCATTAGTCTCTTGCAGAGCATATTTGTTCACCTGATTTGCATGATTACAAAGGAGACAAGGGACTGTGATGATATCCCACATATTTATGGAAATCTGAGACAAGTGGAAACCAGCCTCGTACCTAAGACAGAGTGTAGTTTGGATCACTGAAATAAGCTCCATCTCTGATGTAGGAGGTCAAGGTAGCCAATCAGAAATTTACTTAGAGGGTGGTTCCATCTTCCTTACGTGTTTGAATTTCTGTGACAAAAGAGCTAGACAGTTCAAACCAGTTAGCTATTGTAAAACAGGGATTAAACTGGGAAAGTACATTGGATCTAAAGCCAAGCACATTGGTCTATGCAGGGGGTTCTCAGCAGAGACAGATAGCACTGTCAGTTTGTATTGGGATAAAGGGGTTTATCACAATGGACATAATTCTCCAGGAAACGTACATCTGAATATGGTCTCAAGGGTTTAAAAAGTACTCTAGAGCTGCAGTCCTATGCCCACACCTGGGAGTAAGCCCGATTGAACTTACTGGGAACTTACTTCTGAGTAGACGTGTATGCTGTGGGTAACTTCAAAGCTGCTTGTAAAGCCTCAAAATATGTCATTGCTGCTGTTGCTGCTGCTGTTGTTTGCAGTTAACTATTTTATTCAAATAGCCTACTTTGTTGTGAATGGTTTTTTTTCCTTTCCCAGTTAGGTTACTGATGTGCTAAGAAGTCTCTTTTTTTAACTATTCGTAATTTTCGAATTTCTCTTTTCTATTAAACTGATTTGATCACATCAGTAGTTTACTCATTCTTCAGAATAATTTAAGAAGTGCATGTTTAGATTGGTTTAAGAAGTGCAACTATACGGCTTTTGTACTCAGTCTTGTGGGACATGGTCTGGCACCATTAAAAGCTGTGGGTGTTTCACAGTTGACTTCAGTGGAGTGTGGACTGTATTCACCGGGTGGATCTTCTGAATTCTAGTAACTACATCCTAAGCACTGTGTTGGCCTGTCTTTCTGCTGGGGTTTTTGAATATAGTTGCAACACCTGGCAGTGCCCTCCAAAGTCCAGGCACCATTTTGCTCCTCTCCTCCCTGAACTGTTTCCATTCAAGCTGGTCATTATGGGAACAACTGTTTAACATTAAGAACCGGAGCCTGGCTCGGCTTGGCCACTTTCCGACCCATCCCCATTTCTTTCTGTGCTGTGTCTTTTAGATTGTAAGCCTGTGGGTACGGACTGTCTTATTTTTAATCTGTGTTCAGTGATTAGGCAATTTAGAAATGATAAAACAACGATATAGCAGCCTATTTTGTGATGTATTCCTTGAATGCTTCATCCTGTACATGTATTACTTGGTACAGCAGTTCTAGAACTGGGGCACTGGATTTTTTTTTCTTTTTACCATTCTTTGCTCTTGTTGCTTCTCAGAATGCCTGTTGTCTCTAGGAAAGCAGTATTTTTCATTTAACTTTTAGGTGTACTCTGGTTGCATGCAGATCATAATGTGTCTCAAATTTAAATGTTTGCTTTTGTGTGTAGTTCTTGTAATTTTCCATTTATCTGTATAACTTAAGCTTCTGCCCTTTGTTTTTCAGTAAAATCTCATATGCAGCAAGGACTGATTTCTGTGGCAGCTCGTACTGTGATAACTCATCTGGTAAACCATTTAGGCCATTATCCAATGAGTGGGGGACCTGCTATGCTGACAAGTCAAGTATGTGAAAACAATGACAATCCTTACAGCGAAAGCTCTGAGCTTTCTCCTGAGCTTTTTGAGAACCCCAACCTCCAGTTCTTCGTGTTAAACAATACAACTTTAGTTTCATGTATACAAATTCGAGCAGAAGAGAACATGCCTGGAGGGGGTCTGTCTGCTGGACTTGCATCAGCTAACTCAAATGTCAGAATTATTGTGCGTGATCTGTCTGGCAAATATTCATGGGATTCTGCCATTCTTTATGGGCCTCCACCTCTTTGTGGCTTAATTGAACCAACTTCTTTTGTGCTCTCATTACCCCATCAAGAGAAAGCAGAAGATGCCTCAGAACCTACTCCATGTGCAGAAGAAGTATGTGTAAAGGATGGACTTGCACTCCCCATAAAAAGAAGATTTAGAGAGACTGTGCCAACATGGGACACAATTAGGGATGAAGAAGATGCCCTTGATGAGCTTTTGCAGTATATAGGAATCACGAGTCCTGAGTGCTTGCAAAGGACAGGTGTATCACTCAATGTTCCTGCTCCACAACCTATTTGTGTCTCAGAGAAACAGGAAAATGATGTAATCAATGCAATCCTTAAACAACACACAGAAGAGAGAGATTTTGTTGAAAAGCACTTCAGTGACTTAAATATGAAGGCTATGGAGCAGGATGAGCCGATCCCACAAAAGCCCTATTCAGCGTTTTACTATTGCAGATTGCTTCTCAGTATTCTGGGAATGAATTCTTGGGATAAAAGGTAAAAGGATAATGTTGTTTGCTGTTAAATACAAGCTGGTCTTATTCATTCAGAACTGAACTAGGTGTTACGAAAGAAACATGGCTGCCATTGAAAACAGCAGCAACACATCTCTTTCTCCTCATCGGTAATGTCAACTAATACGTTGTATCACTTCTCTGTAAGTTTTTCCATACCCACGAGGAAGGGTAGTGTAAGTCTCAGTGCAATGATGTGACATCACATGTTCTGTATGATGAGATGCTGCAGAGGGGCAGACATAGGGCTGCTGTTTTAGGCAGCAGCCACAAGTCACCCATAATGTCTTGAACGTAATATAAGAACTCTACTGGGTCAGGCCAAAGTCCTAATCTACTCCAGCACCCTGTTTCCCACAGCAGCCAACCAAATGCCTGTGGAAAGCCCACAAGCCAGATATGAGGTCCCTCTCCCACTGTTGTTTCTCAGCGACTGCTGTCTGTGTTCTTAGAGGTAGCATATAGCCATTGTGACTTGTAGCCTTATCCTGCATACATTTCTCTAATCCCTTTTTAAAGCTCCCTAAGTTGGTAACACCACATCTTGTGGCATTGAATGCCATAGTTTATGTGCTTTCTTGTTAAAGGGCAGTTTACAGTGAAACTGTTTTTAGTGTTATTAAATATTCTGACTTAATGCTAAATTTAGTTATGAATTTTGATCAACTTGCAGCAGAATTTTTTGACTGTTCTGTGCATGCCACAAAGAGTGAAGTGGTAGAAAAGCCATCTTTTCGTCACTCACTATAGACAGCAGAGGGAAAGAGATCACTTTGATTTTTATATTGCACGATCCCCTTCTCAGATCTTGGTTAGGGTTTAAATAGAAGATTGTCTGGTCAGCCCTTCGCTCAACATTATTTATGACCTGAACTCCTGTATGGATGCACCCCTTTTCCTTAGCTTATCCAGATACTGAAATAACATAAATCTTACCTGTTCGTTTCTTATCAACACTATTTTTATGGGGTTTCAGTGTGTATAAGCTGCTTCTAAAACAGTGTGCAAAATCATGAGACATTAAAATCATACAAACTATTCTCTGAGCATTACCATTCACAAAATAAGCAAATCAAAACCAAATCTTTCTTTTGGGTTTATATTAATCTTGACTGTGAAACGAGTGGATAAAACCATTTTGGGGGGAAATTATTTCAATTTAATATTACATACTTGAGTATAGGTCATGAAATGAAAGGTGTTTATTTTTAAATATGGTTAGTAGATATTTAATTAATCGGGTTCTTATAAGCATCAATATCTTCCCTGGAGAAAAAACTGTGTATTTAAAGAAGTCTATAAATCTTGATTTTAAAAAATGCATTGGTGTTTATATGAGGTATATTGATCTCAAATTATTACAACATATCCACTGTTCCCCTCCCTAGAATTTTATTGTTGTTGTCAAAGCAGGCTGTTCTCCTTTGTTGGTACTGTTCTTAGGAGTCCCCCCACCCCCAATCACATGTTTTATGAACAGTGGCAGAAGTACAAATAATAAGTGGAAGATAGCTATTTTATAGTAACATCATTAGGCTTTTAAAATTCTATAGCTAATCTGGGGGAACCTCAAGGTTTTGCTTTACCCTGCTTTATTGCAGTCCACAATTCAGTTTTTTGTTTGTCTTTTTTGCATTTGCTCCTTTGGCTGGCATGGAAGTACCTTTTTATCACTAAGCAGTTATCGCCTGGCCTACTAAAGAGCAGGTTTTATGTGCTCCAAAGGGAGTCCTGTTCAGCCCACCAGATTAAATGGGAAGAAGTGGAACGAAGTGGGGATTATGTTCAAGGCACTAACAAGGATGCAGAAGACCACCTGGGATAAAAAAAATAACTATATGTATATATTATTTTAAAAAGATCTATTCATCTTTGATATGGAAAAGGTCTTACAAAAGGAAAGAAAACCGTAGGAGATTGCATGAATGGAATTGAAAATGCGTTGTTGTGCTGTCCTATATCTGTCATTGTAGAGGTGATGAAAACGTTTGTTACATTTTCCTTATTTAGAAGAAGCTTTCATCTTCTGAAAAAAAATGAAAAGCTACTTCGAGAACTTAGAAATTTGGATTCAAGACAATGGCAAGTTATCTGTTATAAGCAACCTTTATAATGTGTTAAAATGATTGCTTCATTTCTGAAAAGGCATTTATATCTAAAAAATTTGACTTTGCTACATGTGTTTCAAGCAAAGGTGTTTCTGATCAAGGTGCAAATCTGGCTGATTTCTTTTGGAAGTCAGTGGGATTCACCTCTTAAGTCTCTAGGACTGAGGTGCCAGTGCCTGTTGTTCTGTAGTTAATTTTAATGTAATTCAGTTTATTGGTTGTCTAAGCCATAAATCTGTAAAAAGTGTTAATAGTTTATTTCTTAGCTGTGGAACAAAGTCTTGTTTAAGTCATCAGTGCTTTGAAAGGAATAGAACTGATTACAGCAGAGGCTTTCCAAGGTAGGGAGAGGAGAGACCTCTTTCCCTCAAGCTGAAAAATCAGCTAAAAGAGACTTCCTTCATAAGGCACTTATTCAAATCAAAGCATACTGTGTTTCTTTATTCAATCAAGTTTATTAGTCAAGGACCTACTTTTGATAAACAATTAACCAATAGAAACACAGGTAGCATTTGAGCATATTATGTTAATTAATAATCAAAGGAAGGTAAGCCATTAATTACATATATGGAGTTGTTACTAAAATATGTTCATTCATATCTGCAAACTAGATTTGTAGATGAGCAAGAGCAAATTCAGAGATTTGACCTCTCTCTCAGAATTTTCCTTATACTTTTTTCAAGGAAGAATATTATAATCAGGGAAATTTCCCAACTTTTGAGGCTGAGGGGAATTTGCTTGAATGTTTCTTTATATTTTTCAGCCTGCTGAATCCAAATCCGTAGCTAGGCAATACATTTAGCTTTGACTCTAAAACCAAGGGTGGCAGCCAAAATGATTGATGCCATTGCCTTGCCAGCAGAAACATGAATTTGGAGCCATGCTACTCAACCAAGTTTGATGAAATTTTGAGGGCTAGCTAATATTAGGTCTAACATTTCTCCCAAAGGATTTTTAGAAACCTAAGTGCAAAACTTACAAAATGATGGCCAACTGAAATTTATGTTGGACCAACATAACATTTGTGCAAAATATGTTATGAAACAAAATGTGTTATTCACAGAGCATTAAATGATGCATAGTTTGTACAAACGAGCCTTAGAAAATGAAGTGAAGCTGAGAAAATGGAAATTTTAAAATCCAGAATGGCTGTCAAATCCTTGGCTTTAGGACCAAAGCTAAAGTGTATGGCTAATGTACAGACAGATTTGGATTCAGCACGTCAAAAAACAAAAAATGTTTACGCAAACAAGTTCTCCTCAAATAGCCTCAAAGGTTGGGGAATCTCCCTGACTATTTACACAGTTTTGTTACTGAAATTATTTTAAGTCGTTAACTTTTTTAAAAGATGAGGAGGTGAGAACAAGGAAGTTAAAGCGTAAAAACACTAGAAAGAAAAATGTCTGTGATGTGCCAGTGCTGCGTTTTTCAAAGTTATAGCCCCTTTTCTATTTGTATGTCTCATTCCTTAGTGACTTCAGAGTACATTCTTATGTAATTGCAGTCCTGTGTCTTACAGCCGAGAGACGCACAAAATTGCAGTATTTTATGTTGCTGAGGGACAAGAGGATAAACACTCCATCCTTACTAATACTGGAGGAAGCCAAGCCTACGAGGATTTTGTAGCAGGCCTTGGTTGGGAGGTACCTTTATAGATTGTCCTTTTTAAAAATTCATTTTACTTTTTAGATTGTACTTTTTATTATGGCATGTTACCATAATAGTAGCAATAACTGAAGAATTCATACCAGATACTGGTGAGAAAAAACTCTTGTGACTTGTAGGTGAAACCTTTTGCGATTTCTCTCTGTCTGGGAGTTGGTATCATGTCTCTTTCACAGGTTGTCAATATAGCTTGTAGGAGAATTGATGTAAGTGGGGGTTTCCACCACCTGCCTGACATAGGTTTCATCTTCCCCATCAGCAGGCTGAATGATATAAAAGGAAAAATACATAGTCATCACCATGGTCTTCCTGAATCACTTTCCCTGTAAAGATCCTGATTCCGTTTGGTTCATGGAAGGAGATTTAAATCAGGGACAGGGGTTACATGACCATTCTTAATACCTCTGGGAAATATGCTGTAATTTAGAGCCAATGATTGTTTACTGTATTTGTGAAATTTGGCATTCATGTCCAGTGATAGGATGACAGTCTCTGATTGGTACTAGTCCTACTTGTTCAGAAACTAGGACCAAAATAAACTCATATGACTATAAGACACAAACAGGGAATCTCAGTACCATGGATCAAACTCGTAGGCCCACATGCCGGAGAGTCTATGAATCCATCCCCATCTGGCCTGTGAAACCTTGGGTGAGGCCCTCCCTGAAGCCCCGCCCCCTCAGAGAAAGAGAAGGAGGCAGGAGAGCTGCTCCCACCTGAGCCAGCCTCAAGGAGTGCTCCTCAGGGCTGTGGCTCAGTTGGCTTTACTCCTCCCTTGTCTTCCCTGATCTAGTAAGGTGAGGAGGGATGGGTGAAGCTGGTTCTCAAGGAGCCATCCCCCTAGGTTCTAGCTCAGAGATTCATCCACCTCACACCTTCTGCAATCTCTCAGCTGTTTCCCTACCAGGTCCTTAGTCCATGATGCTCTCTATGCCATCTCAGGCAGTTCTAGCAGACCCAGCCATTTCTAAGTTCCAAAGAGCAGGCATCAGGCTTCCTTTGTCAGTGCCTCGAGGAGTGGCTGCTCAAGGCACAGGCTTTATGGGGAGCTGGCTTCACCCATCCATCACCTTCCCAGATCAGGAAAGATGAGAAATAGGCAAAGTCCTAAACTGGTGTCTCAGGGAGCAGCTCCTGGGGGAACAGGCTCAGTTGCAAGCTAGTTTTACCTGTCCCTCACCTTTCCCAGTTGGGTTCAGTCACAAGTTGGTCCATTTGTATCTACTGTCCACATGGCTGAAGTATTTGGAGAAATAGTGGGAACCCAGGAATATAACAGCATAGTATCTTAGGTTGGGGAAAACTAGTTTGGGGACTGAGGGTCGATTCCTATCCTGTAGAGCTGTTACCAACCAAAATAAGTTCCTCGGGAGCCTTGGGTTTCACAAAGATTGAAGGTATAGCCACAAAGGGTGGGTAGTACGCTCACATTAAGTGCCAATAGCACCTACCATATCCCCATGACATAGTAAGTTGCTTTATACCAGGTAAGATGGTTTGTCCATCTAGACAAGTATTGTCTGTTCTGACTGGCGGTAGCATTCTAGGCTCTCAGGAAGAGGTCTTTCACGTCTCCTGCTAGCTGATGCTTGTAGCTGGAGATGCCAGGGATTTAACCTGGGACTTTCTTCATAAAAAGCATGCGCAGTAGTACTGAGCTACCGTCCCTCCCTTATCCACATTTTCTCATCTGGGAAATTCTCAGTTTACAGGTATACCAGGATCATGTTATCTGATCATGTGTTGTCTCCTTACCTTTGCAAGCAGGGCTATGACGATCTGCCACTAATAGCATGAAAGCTGAGTGGCTATATATAGACCTAGGTGGTTGTTCCCAAGCAGGGAGTACGCACATTATTTGGAAGCAGAAGTGAGCTCCTGGAAAGGCTCAGAGAGTGCAATTCTGCTTCCAAACCAGGCACATACCATCACTACCACCCCATGCACCTTGCTTTCAAGCAGAATTGCTGCTTTTTTGCCACTGCAGCAAATTCAACAGCTGTGGAGGATTGCAAGAAAGGCTATGGGATTGTATGCAGCTGCAGGCCATGTATTGCCCACTCTTGGGTTAAACTATCAGACTGACCTCCTCCCAATGGACATAATAAGAATTCAAAATATGTCCAGTTGCTTTGTTTCTATATGTATTTTCATGTTCAAACAAAAAACTTTTATTTAGCACCACAGAATTCACATTGAAAATATGTCTTGATCATACAGATGTTTATGGAACAGTAGTGGTTACAAACAACTGTTACTTCTATACTTCATTCCCCCCGCCCCCAAGATCTTATTTCTGCAGACTCTGACTACCATTTAAAATACGTTTGTGCCAAGTAGTTTGGGATGTTCTTCTGCTACATTAATTTGGCTGGCTTTCTTACTGGTTCTGGTTAAGTAGGACTGTTGTGTACTTTAGCTCAACAAAATGCTAACAACAATTTTTGCTATTGCATGGATAAATGTTTTTCTCGTGTTCTAGTTGATATTACACTTTTTTCTGATGTGGCAATGGCTTCTGTGTTTTAGGTGAACCTCACAAACCATTGTGGTTTTATGGGAGGATTGCAAAAAAACAAAAGCACTGGATTGACCACTCCATATTTTGCTACCTCTACTGTGGAAGTAATGTTTCATGTATCAACCAGAATGCCTTCTGATTCAGATGACTCCTTAACAAAAAAGGTAAGTGTTTTGAAATAACCTTGTCTTTTAGGAGGTAAGAAATTCAGGAAGTAAAGAACAGATACATTTTAAGGGTTTGAGATTTTATTGAGGCTTTGAGTTGATTAGCTTCGGCAAATCAACTTTTCCACAGAGAAGTTTGCATGGCAAGGAGCACTGTGTGCTTCTAGATAAGATGAGGAAGAAGTACGGCGGTCTAATATAAATATATAAAGAACACTTCGTATGAGATAAAAGCTCTATTACTTAGATTCTGCATGTTTTTGCTGAGCCCTCTTTTAATAAGATAGGGTCCTGTAGTGCATTGTAGCAATTGCACTGAATAGGCCTCCTTTCTGTCTGCCCTGTGTGTGCATGCGTATGCATACATAAGTGCATCCCATCTTCCACGCATGAATTCTTAATGTAAATACATCCTTTTACTTCCTGCAGATATAACTTCACACTTATCAGTGGACACTCTCTCCCCCAGCTATGGACAGAGGGAGATAAGAGTACTGTTGCCACCACAGTGACCCTTATAGACCATCTTCTCAGTGCTCTGCTGGGGCCCGGCTAAAGACTTCACTAAACCATTCTCTTTGTAGGAGTGACAAACAACAAAGGGTAGGGTCTTAATCAGGGCAGGTTTATGATATGCATTTATTCTAAATTCCCCATACCTGTCAGCATAGGGCGATCACATGCTGAGTCAGTATAACATGTGTGAAGTCCCAAACACCTAAAGTAATCACAGTGCTGTTTCTAAACTATTCACTTGTTTCCTTATCCGCTTTCAGGATTTCATAAACCTAGAAAACTCAGGAATTCGAGATTGATTTCCCACAGAGGACTTTTCACTCTTAATGATCATAGCTAAAACACATAACTGTTTAACAATTGCATGTGTTTGCAGCTGATACGTGTGCTCCGCAAGTACTAGTTATTTTATAACCATCTTAAGAATAAAGTGCTTTGCACCATTGGTATTTTTTTCTTTTTTAAATTTAATACATTCCACATTAGTGATAATAAGTTGAGACCTGGAACATTTGCCCTATTACGAATGAACAATTGGCTATCATTAGACTGTGCCCCCTCTGTTCTGTACATATATCTTCAAATGTGATGATCCATTCAACAGACACATTAATGAGCACTGGTTGAAGTGTAATATTGGAGGAAGTGAGGCCGGTTGACCTCAGCATGGAGTTTAATACTTGTAATTGAATTAGATCACCAACAGTTAGTACAGAGAAATAGCTATGCCTCTGGCAAGCTTCAATTATTTATGATTTTTTGTTCTATGTTCAACCTGTAAATAATTCTCCGAATTATTATTTAACAGAATTTGTGTTCTACAATCTTTTGCTGGTATCTTGAAAATTTGTATCAAGCTACTAAATGTTTTTTTAAACTATTCTTCAACTAGGCAACATTTTATAAAGTGCACTCAGTGGTTCTGACTGGAAGACAACTGATGCAGCACAGGCATCAGTTGTCTTGTTTCAATTAACCATAGTTACGATAGTTTGTTGAGGTTGAGGTTTGGATGACAGAGAAAGCTGCAATTAATCCTAAAACAGAAGCAAAAGCTTCCAAACTCCTCCTCATGGCAGTGGTGGAGGAGGAGCAGTGAACTATGCAAGCCCCAAGGCTTGCTGTAGCTCATTCTCATAATGCTGTACTGTCGTTTATCATTATGTCTGAATCAGCCCTGTGTGTGTTCTGCTACTCATGTAGTTGTGAATACTTTGTGAGTAGGCTAGCATAAGTGGATCAGCTTCTAAATTTGGCCTATCTTTTCCCCTGTGTACTAGATCAGCCTTCCCCAGCCTGGTGCCCTCCAGATGTTGTAGACTTCAACTCGCATCAGCCCCAGCCAGCATGGCCACTGGACAGGAATCCTGGGAGTTGTAGTCCCAAACATCTGGAGGGCTCCAGGTTGGAGAAGCCTGTATTAGATATTTGTGAAGATTATTTTGGACATACTGTAGCTAATCTATATGCATTAGCCTGTGTCTGCATGTGGATCACAGCTTCTACTCATAATTGTCAAGTTTGAACTGGAAAACCTAAGGTACACATAAGAAGCTAAGGACACAATCCTATGCATGTTTAGACAGAAATGAGTCCTACAATTCCCAGCATCCCTCAGCCAGCCATGCTGTCTGGGGGATGCTGGGAGTTGTAGGATTTATTTTTGTCTAAACATGCATAGGATTGCGCCCTATGTGTGCTTATGTCTTGCTGAAGTAAATGGAACTTAAGCACAGGCAGTTAAGCCATTATAGTCTATTGATTTCAGTGGGATATTGATTTTAGGGTACTCTGGATTATATTTTTGACAGAAAAATCAGTCCAAGACATTTTTATAAGAGCATAGATTTAGTATCATTCTTGCTTCCAGATTTATTTATTTATTTATTTAAATTTATTAATCGGCCATCTGGCTGGTCACCCAGCCACTCTGGGCGATGTACAACATATAATAAAACAGTTTAAAACAATAAAATTCTATAATGAAAACATTTTCTAAAATACCCTAACCCCTGAACAACCACATTTTTAATGCACGGTGGAAGCTCATTAAAGAGGGGGCATGGCGGAGTTCCTTAGGGAGGGAGTTCCACAGAGTGGAGGCCACCACAGAAAAGGCCCTCTCCCTCGTCCCCACCAGTCTAGCTGTCCTGGCTGATGGGACAGAGAGAAGGCTGTCCGAGGCTGATCTTGTTAAGCGGCCTGTCTGGTGTTGCTGGAGGCGCTCCTTAAGATAGGCTGGGCCAGAACCATATAGGGTTTTAAAGGTCAAAACCAACACCTTGAATTTGGCCCAGAAAACAACTGGTAACCAGTGCAGCTCCTTCAGCACTGGAGTGATGTGATCTTGCCAGCGGCTGCCTTTAATCAGGTGAGCCGCCACGTTCTGTACCAGCTGCAGCTTCTGAACTGTCTTCAAGGGTAACCCCACATAGAGCTCATTACAGTACTCTAAACGAGAGGAGACCAGGGCATGTACTACCAATGGGAGCAGATGGTCGGGAAGGAAGGGGCGCAGCCGCCATATCAGATGGAGTTGATACAGCGCTGTCCAGCTCACAGCTGACACCTGAGCCTCCATGGACAGCTGGGAGTCCAAAATGACCCCCAGGCTGCGGACCTGGTCTTTCAAGGGTAGCCGTACCCCATTCAACACCAGGTCAACATCCCCCAGCCTCCTCTTGTCTCCCACCAAAAGTACCTTGGTCTTGTCAGGGTTCAGCTTCAGCTTATTCCTCCCCATCCAGCCACTCACCGTCTCCAGACATTTGGACAGGGATTCTACGGCCAACCTTGGTGAAGATTTGAACGAGAGGTAGAACTGTGTGTCATCCGCATATTGATGACACCGCACCCCAAACCTCCTGATGATAGCCCCCAGCGGTTTCACATAGATATTAAATAGCATGGGGGAGAGGATGGAACCCTGTCACACCCCACAAGTGAGTGGCCACGGGTCCGAAACCTCCTCTCCCAGTGCTACCCTCTGGTACTTGCCGGAGAGGAAGGACCGGAACCACCACAATATGGTGTCTCCAGTGCCCAACCCCTCCAGGCAGTCCAGGAGGATACTGTGGTCAACGGTATCAAAAGCCGCTGAGAGGTCGAGGAGAACAAGGAAGGAGCATTCACCCCTATCCAGAGCCCTCCTCATATCATCCACCAAGGCAACCAAGGCCGTTTCTGTCCCATGCCCAAGCCTGAAGCCCAACTGAAATGGGTCTAGATAATCGGTTTCTTCCAAGTGTGCCTTCAACTGCATCGCTACCACCCGCTCAATTACCTTGCCCAAAAATGGCAGATTTGAGACTGGGTGAAAGTTGTTCAGAACTTGGGGATCCAAGGAGGGCTTCTTTAAGAGCGGTCTTATCACTGCCTCCTTGAGGGCTGATGGCATCACTCCCTCCTCAAGGGAGGCATTCACCACCACCCTGATCCCCTCATCCAGTCTCTCTCTGCAGCCCATAATGAGCCACGATGGGCAAGGATCAAGTAAGCAGGTGGTCAGCCTTACAGATGAAAGCACCTTGTCCACTTCATCAGAAGAGGCTGGAACCGATCCCACAAAACCGGTTTGCTACAGGCCGCCTCTTGCTCACTAACTGTATCCACAGCGTGCAGAGTAACACTCTTTATCTGATCAATTTTATCTGCAAAGTGCCTTACCAAGGCCTCACAGGAGGCCTCAGAATGCTCCAGTGGTTCTGGAGCCACAGGACCGACCAGGCTCCGGACCACTTGGAGCAGCCTCCTGGGACAGCACTCTGCAGACACGATAAAGGCAGCATAATATTCCTTTTTTGCTGCCTTCACCGCCATGTGATAGGCTGAAGATACAGCTCTAGCCTGTGTCTGATCGTCTTTGGAGCGAGACTTCTGCCACCGGCACTCTAGCCATCTCACCTCCTGTTTCAGAGCTCGTAACTGCAGATTGAACCATGGTGCAGTCTGAGCCCTGTTCAGGTGGAGAGGGCGTTTCGGAGCCACCCAATCTAATGCCCCAGTGATTGTGGCATTCCAGCCACCCACCAGGGTCTCGACCGAGTGGCCGTTGGCATGCTCCAGAGAATCCCCAAGCGGGTTCAGGAATCCATTTGGATCCTTAAGATGCCTGGGGCAGACCATTTTAATAGGTCCTCCACCCCTGCGAAGGGGTTGTGGGACCGAGAAGTCTAATGTCACCAGATAGTGATCTGACCATGACAAGGGGGTGGTGGATATACCCCCCACTTCCAGATCACTCCCCACTTCTCCAGAAACAAACACAAGGTCTAGTGCATGACCAGCTACATGGGTGGGCCCAGTTGGAATATGGTGCAGCTCCCAGGAAGGCATGGTCTCCATGAAGTCCTGAGGTGCTCCTGTGAGGATGGCCTCTGAATGTACATTGAAGTCCCCCAACACCAATAAGTTAGTGGACTGTACATGCACATCAGAGACCACCTCAAGCACCTTGGCCAGGGAGTCGGTCGTGCAGCGGGATGGACGGTACACGAGCAGAATCCCCAGACTGCCCTTTGGGCCCAACCTCCAGTACATGCACTCAGCAACCTTGGTCTCCCGGAGTGGGGGTCTGGTGAAGACCAAGGACTCTCGGTAGATAACAGCCACTCCCCCTCCCCGATCCCCAGCCCTCGGCTGCTGTACATACGAAAATCCAGCTGGACACATGACCGCAAGAGTTGGAGCAGCAGCCTCGGCCAGCCAGGTCTCTGTAATACATGCCAGGTCTGCACCCTCGTCCAGGATCATGTCATGGATGAGGGAGGTTTTCTGGGTAACAGACCTGGCATTGCAGAGCAGCAAACGAAGGCCAGAAGATGGAGTCACGCCTCCCCCAGCCATCCTTTGGCTCTGGACCTGCCCCTAGTGCTCCACCGGATTTGTCCTGGCTTTGAAAGGGTTGGGATCTAGTTACTATTAAAATAGTAATGATTTACTATTTACTTGTGAACTTGCTTGTTTGAGTAGGGATATGGGGGCGGGTGGGTTCTGTCCCCCTTCCGTTTTCCTTTCATTCTCCTTGCTCTGTTCATCACTTAGTGATTACACATCCAATAATGACGTGCGCACACGGAAAGGCTTTGAGAGATCTAACACCACAGGCTAGGCTTTCATATCACTTTAAAATATTATATCTTTCAATGAAAATGATTCTGTCAGTGTTGTGCTCTAGGCAGCGGTCTGAGATGAACTGTGAACCAAAAGCCAGGAGTGGTGTCAGGTAAACAGAGTCAAGGGACGAACACACAAGTCAGGACCAAAGGACAAACCAGGAGGCAGGATCAAAGAGCAAGTCAAAAGTCAGGACCAAAGAATACAGTAACACACTAAGGCTCAGAAATACCGTGTCAAGGCATAAGTGGAACAGGAAGCCATCTTGTAAACCTTCCTGTCCAGGAGGATCTAGTGGCCAGCCTAGGTGGGCGGAGTCAGCCCAGAGCCTGAGGGTACTTCACTGCCCAAATAGAGACTAACCTGCAGTTCAGTAGTTCACCACATGAGGCAGCTGAACACAGATCCAAAGGTTATTGGTTTGAGTCCTGGCACATCCTGCCAGGCTCACATATTCACCTGCAATTTAATGTAGAATGATAAACATGCATGTGTGAATCAGTCCTGATTCAGGAGGCACAAGAGTGTGTGTGAGTATTTGCTACCTAGCCATTCATGCCAGTGATTTTTCTGTATACTGCATTATCAGAACAGACTTCATTTCTGAAGCTGGAGCCTTTTCCCTGCTCTCACAGCTAAAGTCAAGCTACTGGTGAAGCTGCATAAAGCAATATGTCGCTTCCAAGCTGCACTAATAGGACTCCTTGCTCAGTTATAGTCAAATGTTGGCTCTAAGAAGGCTGTGTGACTGAGCGTGAATCTCAGGGTTTGGGGGAAGAGGATCAACTCAGCACAGGGTGAAGGAATTCTATGGCTCTTTTCAGGTAACATTAAGAAATTCTGGACAGCTCTTTGTCTAGGCATTAACATGACTGCCTAGAATCAGTTTTGAATGCCAGAAAACAAGTGAAGTAATACATGGTTCATATGTTGAATTGGTTCCCTAGTTGCTGAATACCCACAACCAGTGCATACACATCTAGAGTGAGCAATCGGGAGTTCTAGGTCAAACCATCTGTTTTCCTGGAAAATTTAGTACAGGCAACTTTAGAAATGAACTACTTCCCATATGTTGGGATGTAATTCTTGGGAGTCCTCTGTCTATCCAAAGCCCTGCCAGCAAGAGCCAGGCAGGGTGAGAAGAGGATGGAGCCTTTTACAGCCTCTCATTCCTCCCTTTGAAAAAAAATTCAGCTAGACAAGCCTCTCAGCTCATCTAGCTAATTTACAAGGAAGTGGGCGGGGACAGCAACAAACGGGCTGCTGCATCAAGTGGATCCAAGCCTCTCCTTCTCCCTCCCCTCCCTGCCCACTGTAATGCCCCTTTTTTTACCCTCCCCAACCTCTTCCGAGGATGCTGTTTCATCCTCTGAAGAGAAGCTGCTGTGGTGCTTTCTGCAGTAGCTGAGAGGGGTGGGAAATCCACATTTGGATTCCCGCTCCCAAAACCATAGCTGTGTCTACGGCCTGTGGGGAGGAGATCCACACCAGCCTATAGTTTCTCAGACATTGTCTGAGAAGAAATAGAATTGCTCTGTTAATGTATTTGTTGTTGTTGTCGTTCAGTCGTTCAGTCGTGTCCGACTCTTCGTGATCCCATGGACCATAGCATGCCAGGCCTTCCTGTCCTGCGCTCTCTCCCGGAGCGTGCTCAAGTTCATATTCGTTGCATCGGTGATGCTGTCTAGCCATCTCATCCTCTGCCATCCCCTTCTCCCTTTGCCTTCAGTCTTTCCCAGCATCAGGGTCTTTTCCAGAGAGTTTTCTCTTCGCATTAGGTGGCCAAAATATTTGAGCTTCAGCTTCAGTATCTGTCCTTCCAATGAGCACTCAGGCTTGATTTCCTTTAGGATTGACTGATTTGACCTCCTTGCAGTCCAGGGGACTCGTAAGAGTCTTCTTCAGCACCACAGTTCAAAAGCATCAATTCTTCGGCGCTCAGCCTTCCTTATAGTCCAGCTCTCACAGCTTATACATTACTACTGGGAAAACCATAGCTTTGATTAGACGGACCTTTGTCGGCAAGGTGATGTCTCTGCTTCTTACTCTGCTGTCTAGGTTTGCCATAGCTTTCCTCCCAAGGAGCAAGCGTCTTTTAATTTCATGGCTACAGTCACCATCTGCGGTGATCTTGGAGCCCAAGAAAGTAAAATCTGTCACTGCTTCCATTTCTTCCCCTTCTATATGCCAGGAAGTGATGGGGCCAGATGCCATGATCTTCGTTTTTTTAATGTTGAGTTTCAAACCAGCTTTTGTACTCTCCTCTTTCACCCTCAACAAGAGGCTCTTTAGATCCTCTTCGCTTTCTGCCATTAGGGTGGTATCGTCTGCATATCGGAGGTTGTTGATAATTCTCCCAGCAATCTTAATTCCGACCTCTGATTCATCCAACCCGGCATTTCTCATGATGTACTCTGCATATAAGTTAAATAAGCAGGGTGACAATATGCAGTCTTGTCATACTCCTTTCCCAATTTTGAACCACTCGGTTGTTCCATGTCTGGTTCTGACTGTTGCTTCTTGACCCTCGTACAGGTTTCTCAGGAGACAGGTAAGGTGGTCTGGTACTCCCATCACTTTCAGAATTTGCCACAGTTTGTTGTGATCCACACAATCAAAGGCTTTAGCATAGTCAATGAAGCAGAAATAGACGTTTTTCTGGAATTCTCTTGCTTTCTCCATGATGCAGCGAATGTTGGCGATTTGATCTCTAGTTC